>NC_083588.1:36255706-37455706 GCF_027579695.1 Neoarius graeffei
AAATGGTGCAGAATCTTGACTAGTCATTTTCGAGATATTGAACATTTAGTTTCTTAGTTGGGGCAGCACGGTGGTGTAGTGGTTAGCGCTGTCGCCTCACAGCAAGAAGGTTCTGGGTTCGAGCCCCGTGGCCGGCGAGGGCCTTTCTGTGTGGAGTTTGCATGTTGTCCGCGTGGGTTTCCTCCGGGTGCTCCGGTTTCCCCCACAGTCCAAAGACATGCAGGTTAGGTTAACTGGTGACTCTAAATTGACCGTAGGTGTGAGTGTGAATGGTTGTCTGTGTCTATGTGTCAGCCCTGTGATAACCTGGCGACTTGTCCAGGGTGTACCTTGCCCGTAGTCAGCTGGGATAGGGTCCAGCTTGCCTGCAACCCTGTAGAACAGGATAAAGTGGCTAGAGATAAATGAGATGAGTTTCTTAGTTTTAAAGATTTCAAAATTCTAAAATCTTATGTTTATTTCCAATTTTAAATTTAAAAAATCCCAGGTTTTCAATGTGGTCTCAGACTTTTGAACCCCACTTTACACAGTACTAGTCAAAAGTTTGGACACCCCTACTCATTCATAGGATTTTCTGTATTGTGACTACTTTCTACATTGTAGAATAATACTGAAGACCTCAAAACTATAAAATAACATCTGGAACATGTATGGAATTATGTTTTAAACAAAAAGTGTTAAAAAACAAAATATGTGTCATATTTTAGAATAGATGCTTCAAAGTAGCCAGCGTTTACCTTAATGACACTTTGCACACTATTGGCATTATCTTAACCAGCTTCATGAGGTAGTCACCTGGAATGCTTTTCAATTAACAGGCATGTCTCATCAAAAGTTAATTAGTGCAACTTCTTGCCTTCTTAATGTGTTTGAGATCAAACAGTAAATAATAAACATACAGTAAATAGCTCTATTTGACAACTGTAGTAATCCATATTATGACAAGAACCACTCAACTAAGTAAAGAGAAATGACATCCATCATTACTTTAAGACATGAAGTGTCTTTTAATTAATACAAAATAAAGAAAACTATTGAATGATGTGTGTCCAAACTTTTGACTGGTACTGTACATGCATACATATATGGCTGGTACATAGACACACATAGAGTATCCACAGAAAGAGAGAGAGAGAGAGAGAGAGAGACAGACATGGGCGTCCTCTGGTTTTGTAGGACACTGCTGTGATTTGTGGTTCCCTGAAGTGTTTTTGGCTGTGTGTACTGGCAGAGGAGATAAAGGGGGAAAAGTACACCAAGGCTATTTATACACAAACAGACTCTATTTGACTCCTGAAGTTCAACAGAAACAATTATTTGTGTGTTTGTGGATTTGCAACTGAGTCAGAGATCAAGCTCTTGTCGTCAAGGATAAACCAAACATCTGGCTTTAGATAAAGTCTGACTGTGGATGGACAGAAAAAGATAAAGACACCTTGAGACAGACATTGTTATGAACTTGTGTTAGCATGGCCGGACCTGCTTCTTCATCGCAATACATTTTTATGGAGAGTGTGTCTTCACACTTAACCCAGGAGGCCATGGGTTGCAATTTTGGTAGCTGATCCCCTGCAGGCAGTCAGAAGAAGATGAGAATATAGTATATTTTTATTCCTCTAAGCTTTCTTAACACAGCCCAGCTTTGGCACTGGCACTGGACTGAAATTACTCCATTTGACTTTAAAATCCAAACCCCTAGTAGAACTCATACGGTAAAGGTAAAGCTGCTCTGGAATCCACGTTGACAGAATGTTTATGAGTAAGCTGAAGACGTTTACACATTTTCTTTAAGTTTGGAGTTATTTAAAATTTTCTTAAAGGAGGGCCATTTTTCTGTACAATTTCTTTGATGATTTTGGTTTCCTTAAATGACTAAATATTAAATATTCACAAGTAATAATTTATTGAGAAACTGTACTAAACTAAAATGGCTACAAACATACAGTAGTATACTGTATACTACTTCTTTTTTGACCCTGAAAGTTGTGAAACACAGGTTTTTGGTTGGCTGTTTGGACACTCCTCTGGGTCATGACTCTCTCTTAGGTGGCAGTTTTCAGTTACAAAAGAAACAGAAGCTCTGTCTCATGAGAGTGAGTCCCCATTTTAAAACTTCTTTTGACTAAGACTTGAGTGTCTGTTTACGCCGAGTGAAAATAGCACTGAACACAGTACAGCTATTTGTGTCCTTATGCACGTGCACACACACACATACACACACACAGAGAGAGAGAGAGGTGCACAACGTTTAACTTGATTCTCACTAGCCTTTATTTTACTTCCTGGCTTCACAGTATTTTATGCTTAGCATAAATGTAAATTTAAAAGGACAAAATCAATTCTTTATGCTTAGTATAAAATACGTATTTATTTTATTCCTTTTAACATGACAATGTTATGGGTTAGCGACACCAACTAAGCTAGCTACCTAAACACAGCACTGCTCTGTTAATTAGCTTAATAGATTAGTAAATAGTACTTCTCCAGCAGTCTGTATTTGATGCTAGTAATTAGTCAAGTTCAAGCTACCTAACATTAGGATAATTACTGCACTATGTAATTAAACCAATGACGAAATTCACGAAGCTGGCAAATTGTTTTAGTGTGAGTAAAAACAACAGCTAGCAAGGAAGCTAATACTAGGTTACATTATATTGGGCATGGTTACATGGGTGCAACAATTGTACATTTCCAATTGCTTACTCAAGTGCAAATGGCATCTGCGAAAAAAAAAATGTAACCAGGGTGTGACTGTAATGAGAACAACTAAGACCATAATCCAATACAAAACAGCAATTGTATTTGGTCCATGATTCAGTTTGAAAAGGCAGCGTTGAAAATACAATTACTTTTTACAGGTACACTCCTTTATAATATTATTGCAGAAGGATGATACAGCACAGTTGTTGAGCATGTAACTTTTAAGAATATATTCAAAAATGTTTTCAAAATCTCACCTCATTATCTCTAGCCGCTTTATCCTGTTCTACAGGGTCGCAGGCAAGCTCGAGCCTATCCCAGCTGACTACGGGCGAAAGGCGGGGTACACCCTGGAAAAGTCGCCAGGTCATCACAGGGCTGACACATAGACACAGACAACCATTCACACTCACGGTCAATTTAGAGTCACCAGTTAACCTAACCTGCATGTCTTTGGACTGTGGGGGAAACCAGAGCACCCGGAGAAAACCCACACGGACACGGGGAGAACAAGCAAACTCCACACAAAGGCCCTCGCCGGCCACGGGGCTCGAACCTGGACCTTCTTGCTGTGAGGCGACAGCGCTAACCACTACACCACCGTGCCGCCTGTTTTCAAAATATGTCACTTTTTTATGTATCAGAAAACAGTACTCAGCTATCTATACTTTTTCAGAGTATTTTGCCAAACCCGGAACATAACAAAGAAGAAGCCCTTACTAGTCACATGTACACATAAACACAGTGAAATTCCTCCTCTGCATTTAACCCATCTGAAGCAGTGAACACACACATGCACACACACAAGTGAGCAATGAACACACACACACACATACCCAGAGCAGTGGTCAGCTATGCTACAGTGTTCAGGGAGCAGTTGAGGGTTAGGCACCTTGTTCAAGGGCACTTCAGCCATGATACAGAGGGAGGGGAAGGTGCTGTTCATTCACTCAACTCCCCACACATTTTTCCTGCCAGTCCCAGGAATCAAACCGGCAACCCTTTAGACCCATGGCTGCCCCCCTTCAGGCTATAGCTGCCTTCTACGATGTTAAAGATTTATAATCTTTAATATTGTCTGAACATCCATCTATCCATCCATTACTATGCTGATTATCCATTATGGGTTATGGAAGAAACTGGAGCCAGTCCTAGCTGACTTCAGGTGAGAGGTGGGGAACACCCTAGGCAGGTTGCCAATCTATCACAGAGACACACAACCATTCACACTCGCATTCATATCTAGGGGCAATTTAAAGTGGCCAGTTGATCTGCATTTCTTTGGACTGTGGCAGGAAACCGGAGTACCTAGAGAAACCAACGTAGGGGCCCCAGTTGACCAGCAAGTTCGAACCCAGAACCTGTTTGCAGTCAGGTGACAGTGCTAACCACTGCACCACCATACCACTCTGTATGAACATTTTATACTGATTTGCGTCTCTTAAAACTTATAAAAATGGGCAGAAATGTAACTTACAGAGATCAAGTCATAAAATAACAAGCTGAAATTTTGACTGCAGTGCAAAAACATTTAAATTCGATGTAACTGGACTTTCCCCAAACTTTCCAGTGCCAACACACATAAAGACATCCTGAAGCATGTAAGGTAGCTTTAACTAGCATGGTGGAGGTGGCATAGAAATGGGCTCCTTTATATCCTTAGGCAAGTGGTGTGTTCAGCTACTTAGCGCATCAATGTGTGTGCTGGACGCCGCAGCCTTCTGTGACACAAGAGCCCTTCAACATTCCTCCCCACGCTTACATGTTGCCAGGAAACAAAGTGTGTGTTTGTGCACGTGGGAGGATGAGAAAGAGGGAGGTGAGAGAAAGATAGATGGGTGGTTATTGTGGAATGTTACACATAATGTCCGATTAAGGTGTTCTGAGAAAGTCGGTGCCACTAACTAAAAGGTTACAATGAATCTCAGTACAAGGACTAATCTCATGCTGGCAAGAGGTGAAAAGGAGCCAGTAGGCAGAGGGTGGACGAGTTCACAATGATTATTTCAGTTTATCTTTGTTTTAGTAATAAACTCCACAGGCTCCAGCAGTAGTCCATGGTAGATGAGCCTGGTTATGAATAATTTATATTCACATTCAGTTGAATAAATAAATGCATATTAGCCGATCAGGCAGCATGGTGGTATAATGGTTAGCACTGTCGCCCCACAGTGAGAAGGTTCTGGGTTTGAGCCAAGCGGCCGACGAGGGCCTTTATGTTTGGAGTTTGCATGTTGTCTGCATGGGTTTCCTCCGGGTGCTCCGGTTTCCCCCACAGTCCAAAGACATGCAGGTTAGGTTAACTCGTGGCTCTAAATTGACCGTAGGTGTGAATGTGAGTGTGAATGGTTGTTTGTCTCTATGTGTCAGCCCTGCGATGACCTGGAAACTTGTCCAGAATGTACCCTGCCTCTAGCCCATCGTCAGCTGGGATAGGTTCCAGCTTGCCCGCTGCCCAACACAGGATAAGTGGTTACAAATAATGGATTGATGGATGTTAGATGATCAGTATTGGAACAATGGCAAAGCAATGATATAAGAATTATATACAATTCATCCTATGAGTATTGTATTTTTGTTGCAATGGTTCTCTGTTTCAGTACATGGAATTTGTCTGTCCCTCTGTCTGTCCATCTGAGTTACATGTTGATCCTGGGATACCAGTAAGATGCTGACCTCTTCTGCTCCTCAGACCTGCCCGATCCATCCTGATGCCCTACGTCTGGCTGGAGTCTTAACACGTTCCTGTGGAGGACGGCCCCATATGAACAGTCGAAAGTCGCACTTGGAAGATAGCTCTGGACATGTACATTTATGTCTGAGGACTACAGTTGACTTGCTAACTTTGGGACTGCGGTGTCATGAATGGTTTTGCGCTCGGGTTTCCATCGGTGGGCGGTTTGTGGCTTCAGTGAAGCGGACTTCATGTTGGAACTGTAATGAATTTCCTGGTTTCACAGTTTTACTTTGTGACTCTATAGGACACCGTTACAGAAGCGAGTTGTTTATAATCACGCTATCTGTTATCACCCAAATGAGGAAGGGTTCCCTTTTGAGTCTGGTTCCTCTCGAGGTTTCTCCCTCATGTCATCTGAGGGAGTTTTTCCTTGCCACCATCACGACAGGCTTGCTCATTGGGGATAGATTAGGGATAAAATTAGAGATAAAATTAGCTCATGTTTAAAGCCTTTGATTTTCTGTAAAGCTGCTTTGCGACAATGTCTACTTAACTTGACTTAATTTAAAATGAAGCAGTGGCTATGAATCAAATTCATTTTTCCATACAAAATGACACATATAGCAGGAATACATTCTTTTTTTTTAATCGAAAGTTATTCCCGTGGGCTATTATGAGATGTATCTTTTCACCTTTGGAACTTGAAAATTGAGGATTGCTGGATGTCACTGTAATCTGCTCCTATTGACATTTTTATGTACAGTTTGTATTGTGAAAGCTAACCATTCACATTGAACTACTTTGCATCATCAATGTTACTGTCCATCCATCCATCCATCCATTATCTGTAGCTGCTTATCCTGTTCTACAGGGTCGCGGGCAAGCTGGAGCCTATCCCAGCTGACTATGGGCGAGAGGCGGGGTACACCCTGGACAAGTTGCCAGGTTATTGCAGGGCTGACACAGAGACAAACAACCATTCACACTCACATTCACACCTACGGTCAATTTAGAGCCACCAATTAGCCTAACCTGCATGTCTTTGGGGGAAACCGGAGCACCCGGAGGAAACCCACGCAGACAGAGAGAACATGCAAACTCCACACAGAAAGGCCCTCGCTGGCCACTGGGCTCGAACCCAGGACCTTCTTGCTGTGAGGCAACAGTGCTAACCACTACACCACCGTGCCGCCCAACGTTACTGTCATACTAGCTAAAATTTTAGAGATTAGGGATTAAGCTGTTCTTAACTAATGTTTTTTATGTGTTTGTTTGTTTCTTGGTGAAAGAAACACTAATTTACTATCAGTAACTAAAATCAGTGCGTGGATTTAAGGCAGACATCTTTTTATTTTTATTTTGTACTTTTACTTTCATACTTCAGAATAGTTTCATAATTTTCTCATTTAATTTGAGCAAAGAATTTGAAGCTATCCTTCGACTTTTACCAGAGTATTTATTTTACTTGTGTGAAGAATTTGGGCACTTTTAACACCTCGGGGAAAAAAAGAATGTTTATTAGCAAACTTTACCTTACTTGACAGTTCATGGCCTATACTTCTCTTTATGGTAGTCGTTGGTACTGAATGGAGTCTCTAACTCACTAGTATTCACTAGTAATCCTTTTCATACTGTTCACTTTTCTAGAGCAAGCAGTGTACATGGAGTTTCAACATCTTCTGTATAACAGCATGACCTGACGTGAGCACATAGCTCACACTACTAGCTTTTTTCTCTCTTTGTCTTCAACTCTCCCAAAACCCAAAGCTGTAATCAGTGTCAGTGACTTCCTATTTAGCAGAACCAAATGACAACCTTTCTAATGCTTCCTCGCTGAATCACTAATGTCAGTGTGTGGACCCTACATTACTACATCAACTGCTGAGATCAAAGATAGAAAAGGTGAAATACAAGGCGTTCTGAGGTCTTTCAAACAGGAGAAACACGAGCACAATTTCAGCTATTTCATATTTTCTTGGAGAGGACAAAAGTAAACAGAAAGCAAATGAAACCGTTCCTTATTGAAGCACAGAAAATAGGTTGTAGAAAACTAGTGAACAGTCACCTCACTTCTATAAAACCCAGTTTAATTGTTTTCTTTCTGTCTCTGAAGGTTACTGCAGGATCCGGAGTTTCTAATCAGAGGATTTCCCCTGAGGAACATATGGTTTTTATTCATGTTTTTGGGCTAGCATCCTCTCAAGACTTATGTTTCCAAAGCTACTCTAACAATGGAGTACGAATCTTCATTTTAATCATTTTTGCAATATTCAACAACCCTCAACTTCTCTCTGGGCGCTGTAGCATGGCTGCCCACTGCTCTGGGTATGTGTGTGTGCTCATTGCTCACTTGTGCTTGTGCATGTGTGTGTTCACTGCTTCAGATGGGTTAAACGCAGAGGACGAATTTCAGTGTGCTTGAGTGTGCATGTAAGGCTTCTTCTTCTTCATTTGTATTCATTTTGTGATTCATTTTAAGTGTGTTATCCGGGTCAGGATCACAGTGGATACCAGGACCACTGGGTACGAGGCAGGAATACACTTTGGATGGGAGGCCAGACCGCTGTATGTCACCTTAACATCTAGGGGTAATTTAGTTTAGTCCACCTTCTGGCAGGGTTTTGCAAAATGTGAGAAATCCAGAGAACCCAGAGGAAGCCCATGCAGACAAGGGGAAAACATATAAAACTCCAAATTGATTTTGTCATGAATGTTGGTACAGTTTTGACACTGTAAATTTACTATAACTTATAAACAGATTTATTTTGTTACACTACTTTACTATTAAACACTATATATACAGTATATTGTGGGGAAATATGTAGGCTTGAGATTGTTCACAGAAAAATAAATGCAAGGTACATTGTGAGATTTAGCTACAAGGATATCATTCACTCCAAAGGTTTCTTTTAATTTAGAAGTGTTTAAGACTTGCCTTTTGTCTCCAGTGTTCCATTTATGTTAGGTGTTGAATGAAATGTACTACATATGACTAAAACTGGGTCTTTTTAATGTGTATTTTAACATTTACTTCAGAAGTCAGAGAGCTCAGGGGACAAGCTGATCAGTTTCTGTTGTGCCTTAAATACGGTTACTTAGCTATTCAGTTAAAGGGCTATATTGCCTAAAAACGCTTTACCGCTAATGGTGTCTCTGCTGCCTAAGAAACAAATTTCCACTTTTAGATCTTAAAAAAATCAAATAAAATCGTGGTTTCAGACTAAGAATCAGGTCATTAATGCTCAAAATTGTAATGGTGAAATGGGAATATGATTTATTGAGAACATTTGTCTTGATTAAGTTATATATGTTGTTTTCCGTGTTAAAAATGCAACCTTGTACTCGTACAAGCTGATACACATCTTGCCAAATAAAATCAAAGATGTGCATGTATGCAGACATTTACAGAATTCAGCATAAAAGTAAATAAAATTAAAAATCAATGTAAAAAATTTTTTGGCAGCAGTTGATGATAAAGTACTGTATATTTACAGTAGCAAACTAAAATAATTACAGTACTGGTTACAGTAAATTAGTCTTGTAATAACGGCAGTATTTTTGCTATAAAGTTTGTAGTATATATTTTTACATTGTAAACAAAATTAATTCACGGCTTGCTGAAAAGCGTTTGTGTGGGTCTCAGTATGGCATTCAGCTTCACAATATCATGTTGTGAAATTACTGAAAGGATTTTTCAAAGGTCGGATTTAATCAAATCCTGTCAAGAAATTCTCAATTATATCAGCTTCATTTAAAAAAGAATGAATTGTAGCTAGAAGCTAGTGTGGACTAATTAGCATGATGCTAACACCATGCAATCACATGAAGAATATCATTTTAGAATATTATTACAATATTTTAGAATATCATTTGCACAATTTAATTGCAATGTTGGTGAGACATTCAGCTGTTTAATAGTGTAAGAGTGGCTACTGTTTTGTCCTTTTCTGCTCTGACACCAGGGTATTGTCTGTGTGTGTGTGCGTGCGTGTACTGCCAGGTTTCAGTGCAGACATCAGCAAGAACTGTGCACTGGAGCACTGCCAAGAGCTTTCTTAAATCACGTCAGCTTCTAATAAACCCTGCTCTGCCCAGTGCACAACTTTCTCTCATTCTGTAGGCTAAGAATCAAGGACACGAATATACAGCAACTCAGCTACACAAACATTATTATATCATTCTTGTTAAATCTGCTCGCATACTCAAACACCTGTTAAACAAGCAGAAACACAGAACTATATTGAACTGGTTTCCCATTTAATGTGTATTCTTGCTTTGTGCAGAGTATTTCTGGAACAGGCTTTGGATCCGCCACAACCCTGACCAGGATAAAGCACTTATCAAAGATAACACACAATGAAGGAAACACATTTAGGGCACAAAGAGTGCATGGTCAGAAACACTCTCTTTAGGATACTTGCTTGAAGAAACTAACACTGTGCATACAGCACAATATGTTTTATCCAAATTATCAGAGGTGGACAGTAACGAAGTACATTTACTTGAGTACTGTACTTAAGTACACTTTTCGAGTATCTGTACTTTACTTGAGTATTAATTTTTTTGGAAATTTATGACTTTAACTTCACTACATTTGAAAGACAAATATCGTACTTTTTACTCCACTACATTTCTATCAAGGTCCTCGTTACTTATTACTATGAAGCAGCTTTGAAAGTGGACATTTTTTCTTTTCTTTTATAAAACATGATTGTTTTTTTTTCGCAGGCGACACTGAAACAGCCTATCAGTAAATCACTAGGGTCACGTCACGTCCATAGACTGTATAAAATCAAGTTCAATTTCTCAGCAGTATTATTTGAACACGATCAGTTGATGGCAGAACGGAAGGAGGTGTTTTTTCTGGAGAATGCACACCCTCGTGGCCATACCTAGGACCCATGTTTCAGTTTTCTGAAAGGATTAAAGATTCGTTTCATTTTAAATGTTTGCTTTGTTTGCCCAAAACAAACCACATCACAGTGTTCAAAAACTTGCCATCCAAGCTGTGGAAGCATATTAAGATATGTAAACATTTTATTCCAAGAGAAAGCTTGCAATGAAGCTGTCTGTGCTTTTAGAGCTAGCGATAATGTTGCAATAGCTATGCAGTCTGGTTAGTCAAATGACTTTCTATAGATTTGCCTGCCAAGTTGCCATCGCCTTGTCCATGGCTAACGTTAACACATAGCTAGTTAACTTGGACACTGTAAAAACAGAGTTATGCTAACATGAATAACGTTAACTTTAGCATAATCTTGCCAAATAAACAGAATGTAGAAATCTTTTTTTTCTATTAACATTAGCTACCCAATATGATTTCAAGTTTGAAAAAAGTTTGCAAGCATGTCAGGTGGAGCTTCAGCTCTACAGGTTCTACAAACTAGTCAGAAAATCCAGTAGGTTGCTTCAGAGGCGTTAGGTTTTGTAAGCGTCATGGCAATAATACAACAGTGCGTTGACAGAAAATGTACTTTTAATACTTAAGTATTTTTAAAAACAAGTACTTCAGTACTTTAACTTAAGTAAAAATTTGACTAGACAACTTTAACTTGTATCGGAGTAACATTTAACCAGTGGGATCTGTACTTTGACTTAAATAATGAAGTTGGGTATTTTGTCCACCTCTGCAAATTATGTATAGGCTACTTCCAAGAAAACACATAATAATGTAACAAGGCCTTCTAACGTGATGTCACACAGACAGACGCCTCACTCTCCCAGCATGCTCTCACCAGCTCTTCACAGCAAGCCGCAATGCTCTGCTGCACACCCACATGTCATACACAGTCCATCTTGACAGTGAAATCGCCCATGAAATTTCCTCAGGCTGGGTGAGAGGGGAACCATGTGACTTGTGATTTCACAAACCCTTCTGCTTGGCTCTGCTTCAGGCCTCTTAACAGGAGAGAAGAGAATATTTCCGTCACACTGACACCATAGTGGTCTGCAAATGACAGAGGGATAAAAAGTTCTCCACCAAATGATGCAAGTTTTCCTCACAACTCATAACAGTATAGACTGCACCATGACCTAAGAGAAAGATCATTCCAATATACAATGTACGATAATTCATACATAAGCATTAGTATAATGCCAGCATGTATTATACAACCTCAAGTTTCACTGACTCATCTGGTCGTATTAGACAAAGGGCGTTTAAGTTACCTCAGCTACCCGTGGTGTTGGAGAACTGTTTTTCTCATTCTCCTTGGAGAGGGCATGTGGATAATAAGTCTCTGACCTGCCTCGGAAAACATTGTCCTAGGAGCACTGACCCTGAGCTGACCTGAGGCTACCCAGCCTTATCAGCTGCTGATGGGACCCATGTGTGGGACATTCCACAGGAGATATGGGTCACATGCAGCAAGCAAATACATTTTTTACAGCAGATAGAATTCACTCATCTTCCCAGTGACAGACTACATTTGTCATGAGTTTGTATGTATGTGCTCTGTAAAAATGCATATTTTTCAGGTTTACTCCAAGACAGCTCCATTATCTAGGAACAGATTGTGCAGGAGCATCAGCATTTAGGCGTTAAATGACATTAACCTTCAGCCATGGCCTGAAGGTTAGAGAAGTAGCCTTGGACCCAAAGGGTTGCCGGTTTGATTCCTGAAACTGACAGTAAAAAGGTGAGGGTGAGTTGAGTGAATGAACAGCGCTTTCTCCTCCCTCTGTATCATGGCTGAAGTGCCGTTGAGCAAGGCACCTAACCCCCAACTGCTCCCTGGGTGCTGTAGCATAGCTGACTACTGCTCTTGGGTATGTGTGTGTGCTCATTGCTCACTTGTGTGTGATTCATAGCTTCAGATGGGTTAAATGCAAAGGAGGAATTTCACTGTGCTTGAGTGTACATGTGTACATTCTTCTCTAAATTATATGCAAACTAATGAAATAATTTTTTCCTTTCTGTATACTAATATTTTGACAAATTTCTATACATGGATTTTTTTGTATTTCATTTTACAATACTAAGACATTAAATAATTCATAAACTATTCTGTCTTCGCTGAGTATCTAACACAAGGTATGTGAGAACTCCTTCTTCTCCTTTTGGCTGTTCCCATTAGGGGTCGCCACAGCAGACGACATCTCTCCATCTCCTCCTGTCCTCCGTATCTTCTTCTGTCACACCAACAGTCCTCATGTCCTCCTTCACCACATCCATGAATCTCATCTTTGGTCTTCCTCTTTTCCTTCTACCTGGCAACTCCATCTCCAGCATTCTTTTCCCAATATACCCTGGATACGTATCCAATCCTCTGTATGTATCCAAATCATCTCAATCTCACCTCTCTCACTTTGTCTCCAAGCCGTCCTACTTGTGCTGTCTCTCTAATATTCTCATTTCTAATTCTGTCCAACTTTGTCACTCCCACTGAGGAATCCGATATTACATATCTGTGAGTGGCAAAAGTATGTGAACCTTTGCTTTCAGTATCTGGTGTGAGCCCCTTGTGCAGCAATAACTGCAACTAAATGTTTCCAGTAACTGTTGATCAGTCTTGCACACTGGCTTGGAGGAATTTTAGCCCATTCCTCCGTACAGAACAGCTTCAACTCTGGGATGTTGGTGGGTTTCCTCACATGAACTGCTTGCTTCAGGTCCTTCCACAACATTTAAATTGGATTAAGGTCAGGACTTTGACTTGGCCATTCCAAAACATTAACTTTATTCTTCTTTAACCATTTTTTTGTAGAACGACTTGTGTGCTTAGGGTCGTTGTCTTGCTGCATGACCCACCTTCTCTTGAGATTCAGTTCATGAACAGATGTCCTGACATTTTCGTTTAAAATTCGCTGGTATAATTCAGAATTCATTGTTCCATCAATGATGGCAAGCTGTCCTGACCCAGATGCAGCAAAACAGGCCCAAACCATGATACTACCACCACCATGTTTCAAAAATGGGATAAGGTTCTTATGCTGGAATGCAGTGTTTTCCTTTCTCCAGACATAATGCTTCTCATTTAAACCAAAAATTTTTATTTGGGTCTCATCCATCCACAAAACATTTTTCCAATAGCCTTCTGGCTTGTCCACGTGATCTTTAGCAAACTGCAGATGAGCAGCAGTGTTCTTTTTGGAGCGCAGTGGCTTTCTCCTTGCAACCCTGCCATGCACACCATTGTTGTTCAGTGTTCTCCTGATGGTGGACCCATGAACATTAACATTAGCCAATGTGAAAGATGTCTTCAGTTGCTTAGAAGTTACCCTGGGGTCCTTTGTGACCTCACCGACGATTACATGCCTTGCTCTTGGAGTGATCTTTGTCGGTCGACCACTCCTGGGGAGGGTAACAATGGTCTTGAATTTCCTCCATTTGTACACAATCTGTCTGACTATGGATTGGTGGAGTCCAAACTCTTGAGAGATGGTTTTGTAACCTTTTCCAGCCTGATGAGCATCAGCAACGCTTTTTCTGAGGTCCTCAGAAATCTCCTTTGTTCATGCCATGATACACTTCCACAAACGTGTTGTGAAGATCAGACTTTGATAGATCCCTGTTCTTTAAATAAAACAGGGTGCCCACTCACACCTGATTGTCATCCCACTGATTGAAAACACCTGACTCTAATTTCACCTTCAAATTAACTGCTAATCCTAGAGGTTCACATACTTTTGCCACTCACAGATATGTAATATTGGATCATTTTCCTCAATAAACAAATGACCAAGTATAATATTTTTGTCTCATTTGTTTAACTGGGTTCTCTTTATCTACTTTTAGGATTTGTGTGAAAATCTGATGATGTTTTAGGTCATATTTATGCAGAAATATACAAAATTCTAAAGGGTTCACAAACTTTCAAGCGCCACTGTAAATAATTCAATTTTGAGACACAGTCAAAATAAAACAGTTTCCTGCTGAAAGATGACATTTCATGTGCCAAATGCTTCATCAACATCAGCAGTGTCTGAGATGGCAGAGACAGATGAGTTATCCTTGACCCAATTTTTCAGGTATCTTCAGTTTTAAATGCTTCGAAGTAAACAGCATGATAATGATCTGCAAATTATGCTAGCCAAAACCTGTGGAGATGCTGGCATTTCACAGCTAAATATCCAACCTTTGAAAACATTTCAAGATTCAAGATTCAAGATGTCTTTATTGAAATTCGCAGTGAAGTCGCCACTGAATTGCTTTCAATTTATAGACTTAAAGGTTAAAAACTTATACGACTAATGATATTGCACATCTTGTAACATTCGTGATTAAAAGTAGCAAGATTCTTACACTATACCCCTTACACACAATGATTAACACATTCATAAAATCCACATAACTTAAATAAAATATGTATACATCGATTGCACTTAATTTTTCGATCGTCTGAGAACAGAGAAGTGTTAACGACATGGAAAATATTTGCGGCTTGCTGCTGATGGAAATTATTCCCCAAACTTATTGAGCAGGTTGCACATGTACGGAATTGAGGTATTTCACCTGACGTCACAGGGTCACGTGACGCCCCGGTGTCCGCCATTTTGAACGTCAAGCTAGCTAATGTCAACAACAATAGCTGATATGTTACTGTAGCAATGTTTACGTTCAGTCATTTGGATGACTGTTAAAACCTTTCAGTCTCAAGTTTTTCCTTTACTGGATTTACTAGTTTACTGAGCTAGCACGTGCCGGCCGCCGGCAGGCTAGCGCACGCCGGCCGCTGGCAGGCTAGCGCGCGCTAGCTCCCAGCTTGCCCGAGCGCGCTAGCTCAGTAAACTAGTAAATCCAGTAAAGGAAAAACTTGAGACTGAAAGGTTTTAACAGTCATCCAAATGACTGAACATAAACATTGCTACAGTAACATACCAGCTATAATGTTGTTGACATTAGCTAGTTCTAACAGCTAGTTGCTAATACACTGCTACAACTACACCGACCCTAATAATACAGTTCTTGGTCATTGCCTGGTAACAGCAAATTTATAACGGGCCATGTCTCAACAGACTAAGAAGTTATTTCAATGACGTTTAACAACATTTTGTTTATCCTGAGGACCGAAAGTAAATGAAAATGTGAACAAACCTTAGCTGTAATAAGATGGCGACCACCGGCTCCAGGGACGACCCGCTGATGTAGGCATGTTACCCAGCCTGACACAAAATATTTGTAGGTATCCAAACTCTTATACGCTTTCAGATCAATACCTGTGTATGGCGATGGGTTTTTAACGACATAGGTATACAGATCATGTGGGCCGAAGTCAGGTAAAGACGAGGGCTTCGTGTACTTCCGTACATCAGTGAACAATCCTGGTGGAAGTAGGTAAACGTCGTTCTCTAAGCCTGCTAACCTCAATTTTTGCAAATACCTCTCCCTCTGCTCACCCTGTAAATGCCCTACGTCGCTGGATAGTGAAGGTGTTTTCTGCATCTCGCTCCTTTTTCTTTTATGTCTTTCGTTTGTCGCCTTCCTCGCATTCAAACTGATTCGAGCCGTGCCGTCCAAAATGGCAGCATCACATGACTTGGTCACGTGGGTGAAATACCTCAATAGGAGAGTTGCTGTATCGGTTTGTTCTTGTTTTGGGGCAGTTCAGTTTCTGACTGTTTCTCGTGACACAGCCTGAGACCTGAAGCCTGGTCGGTGGCAGCCAATCTCTGTATTCAGACTTCAGCAATGTCCTTGCGAACTTGAGGCAGAGCTGCTCCCTTCTCTCTGCTAATGTCACAAGACCAAGGCTTTGCAGTGCACAAGAGTAGCCTGTGTAAGCGTTCCCTAAAATGATACGGCACGCCCACTTCTGGATTCTTTCCAGTTTGTCCACTTGAGATTGGGTTAGTCCTGATGACCATGCGGGTGCCGCATACTCAAGAATGGGCCTGACATAGCCCGTATAAATCGTTGTCAGGTCAGCTGTAGACAGGGCGAACTTCCTTAGTCGTTTGAGGAAGTAAAGCTTCCTCGATGTTGAACTTAGCATTTGATCAACTTGTTTGTCCCATCGCAGATCTTTTTGGATGTGAAGCCCTAGAACTTTCAAACAAGATACAACGGCTAAGGGCGTTTCACAAATCTGAAGTGGTGGAAGTAGAGGAGGGTTTTGACAGAAAGTCACATGCATGGTGAGGCATTTGGTACCGTTCAGCAGTATGTGGTTGTTCGTAGACCATAAATGTAGCTCGTCCAACTCCTGTTGAAGGATGGAGGGCTGGTGGAGGGCTCTGGACTCAAGCAGATTCATGTTGTCCACGTATTTCCATGTCGGAATGGCGGTGTTACTTGCCGCGTCATCAATAAGGGTTAGGAACAAAATGGGACTGAGCAAGGTTCCTTGAACAACACCACAAGACAGATGTTCCCAACTGGAGAGTGAACCATGGTAACGGACACACTGCTTCCTGTCAGAAATGAAGTCACAGATCCATGGGATTAACTCACTCCTCAGACCCTTGTTCAGCAGTTTTAAGATGACTGTGTTGTGATGCACCCTATCAAAGGCTTTTGAAAAGTCAGTAGCCACTAAAGTGCAGATGGATACTGGAGCGTCAGTGCCTCTACACAGACTGTCAACTAAGCTCACCAAAGCATGAACAGTTGAGCGTCCCTTAAGACTGCCATACTGTCTCTTGTCAAAGCTGATGTCTTGTAGAATCCATTCCACTGCAAAGTACTCGGCTATCTTCGAAAACTGAGAAGTTAAGGAGATAGGTCTTAACTGGTCTATACATGCAGGCTGCGTCTTAGGAAGGGGAACAACGACTGCCTGTTTCCACTGGTACAACTCCCTCATTGAAAGAAGCATTGAGTATGTGGCAGAACAGTGTAGCAAGTTCATAGGCAAACTCACGGAGTAGCTTCAGAGGAATGTTGTCAGGACCGGGTACCTTGGTTGTCTTAACCGCCAGGAGCTGCTGGTAAACATCCCAAACATGCAAAGTGGGGAGCTGGTTTGCAGTGGGTAGGAAGGTGGGCAGCTGACAGAGATCCAATGCAGGGAGTGCCTTGGACACTTCGGCAAATTTTGTGTTGATGATGTCTGCAACAGATGCATCAACCTCGGTATCCAGTCCCGGAATAGTTCTCACTCCTACCTTTACTCACGTTTACCATGTTCATGACCTCCTGATGCCAACGTCGTGGATTGGCATGCTTGAGGGAGGCAACCCGGTCAGTGTAGTAACTCTTCTTGGCTCGAGATAGTGCTCTCTGAACTAGATTCCGATAAAACTTCCAAATAATGTGGCCGTGTTTATGAAAGGCTTTCTGTTGCAGACTAATGAGATGTTTGATCTGAGGTGTCACCCAAGGTTTATCAGTACTATGTATTGTAACGACTTTGGTTGGAAAGTGGTTGTCAATGGCTTCTTCAAGTGACGCATAGAAGACATCTGCTTTTGCAAAAACACTCTCAGCATTATACACCTCTTTCCAGTCATGCGCTGTGATC
Source organism: Neoarius graeffei (assembly GCF_027579695.1). Classification (NCBI taxonomy): domain Eukaryota; kingdom Metazoa; phylum Chordata; class Actinopteri; order Siluriformes; family Ariidae; genus Neoarius; species Neoarius graeffei. The sequence goes on from NC_083588.1 coordinate 36,273,485, forward strand.
CACTGACCGAATTCGAACAAAGCAGATTCGCATAGAGGGCGGACTCGTTTCTTAATGGGCTTGTTGTTGATAGGTCTGTCTTTTGGAATCCAGAGGACTGAAGAATGATCACTGAGTCCCACGGGGGGTAAGATGGAAGGACGCATATACTTATCTTGCATGTTAGATATGATAAGGTCCAAAACAGCATTCCCCCGTGTGTTGTCTTTGACGACCTGTGACAGAAGACCTCCTCTGCACAGATCCAAGATTTCTGCGCGGTTGAAATCCCCAAGGAATGCAAGGCCACAGTCAGGGTATTTAGCGTGTATACTGTCAGAAACAGTCAACAGGTGGTCCATCAAGAGGTCTCGGTGAGGTGAGTTGGGGGAAGATAGAGTCCACAGACAAGAATAGCGGACAGCGTTCTTGGTAGTCGACGTGGCCTGGTCCAAACCCACACGCATTCCAGATGATTGGGAACATCGTATTCAGTAAGCTGTCTTGATGGAATCTGTTGATTCACATACACCGCTACGCCCCCACCTCGTTTATCCAACCTGTACTTTGAAAAAACAGTGTAGCCGCTTAACGTAATGACTGACACAGGATGGTTTTCTGTCTGCCAGGTCTCCGACACGACAGTGATGTCCACCTTGTTATGAGACAGTGTAGCTTGAAACTCATCCAGTTTGTTTATCAACGACCTGGGGTTGCACAAAAACATTCGGGGGACACATGCTCTTCTTGCAGCTAACGCTGGAACTTTAGAAATGTCTCACTTAATCAGGTTGGTTGGATGCAGGTGCTGTTTACATTTCCTAATAAGGTCATGGTGTCCATAACCAACGACAGTAGGAATTTTGCGTAGAAAGTTCTTACCAGCGCGACAGCCACGCGGTCTAGAACGGAGATGTAGTAGACCCAACTGACAAAGTAAATTCTTGAGTTGTACTCCTGCTGGCGGTGCCGCTGACTTGAGACAGTGGAGATAATGTGAAGAGTACTGTAAGAGTCCCCTTCCCGCCATTGTTCAAAACCAAGTGGCCGCACACTCCAGGCAAAATTCGCTGCAACAGTTCCTTTCTCAACCTGCTTGGTAGTCACATAGATCACACAAGTAGTTAACAGCACCCTAATAACACTAATATTGCACTTTGGTGATAAACATGAAGCTAAAACACCATAAAACAGGACAGAAGCGGAGAACACATAATAAACGCGGCCGCTCACAAAGAGCGCCACCTATCAGCCTATCAGTTTATTGATTGCAGACCATTAAACCATTAATTAGCTCAATGAGCTACACTCACTGGCCAGATCTTTTGATGTTTTATAGTATCAGTATAGGTAATACTCAGGAAAATGTGCAAGAGCATCTTTGCTTATGTAGCTATGTAGCTAGAAACATGCATGAATTAACATGAGCTAGCTTGCTAATTAAGCTAGCAAGCTACTGAACCCTAACAGAAGTTAGCTAAATTTGCTAGTCAGCTAAAATGTTTTTAATATACTGTTGACAATTACAGTGGTGTTCACTTTAACACAGCTGAATTACATCATTAGGTCACAGATTGTTCAAAATGCATTATTTATAAAGTAATAACTCAAGATGTTACTCAGACCACTTGCTTACTCTTACTTGAGTGATTTTCTTGATCACGACTTTTACTGTTACTCAAGTGAATTGTTACTTCAGTAGTGGTACTTTTATTCAAGTCGATATGTTTTGTACTCTTTCCATCACTGAATACCACACACAGTTCAACAGAATATGCTTTTCCCTAAAAACCGTATAGGGATGCAACTGAATAAAATAAGTAAGTAATACCAATAAAAGGCGTAATGCCAGATTCATCAGTCTGTGGATCTGCACTCTTTCAGATGCAGAACTTGAATAATCCAGTGAATCCATAATGTGTGTTTGAGAACTATGCTATCTTTTCCTCCTTTCCATTAATTAGTGCAAAATGCCAAACATTTATGCAGTTATGCAACAACGCCCATGACGAGTAAAGCCACTCCACACCTCCTACATTCCCTGAAGAGTGCTTAAATCATCTGCAAAACTAAGCACTAAAAGAAACCAAGGGGACATACATATAGTACATAGTACACATACTAGAAACCAAAGTATATATTGTATACAGTGTCTTGCAAAAGTATTCATCCCCCTTGGTGTTGGTCCTGTTTTGTCGCATTACAAGCTGGAATTAAAATGGATTTTTGGAGGGTTAGCACCATTTGATTTACAGAACATGCTGACAATTTTAAAGATGAAAATTGTTGTTTTATTGTGACACAAACAATAATTAAGATAAAAAAAAAACAGAATTCTGGAGTGTGCATAGGTATTCACCCCCTTTCATATGAAACCCCTAAATAAGAGCTGGTCCAACCAATTCACTTCGTAAGTCACATAATTAGTTGATAAAGATCCACCTGTGTGCAATCAAAGTGTCGCCATGATCTGTCACATGATGTCTGTATAAATCAACCTGTTCTGGAAGGACCCTGACTCTGCAACACTACTAAGCAAGCAACATTAAAACCAAGGAGCACTCCAAACAGGTCAGAGACAAAATTGTGAATAAGTACAGATCAGGGTTGGGCTATAAAGAAAAAATCTCCCAAACTTTGAGTATCCCACAGAGCATCATTAAATCCATTATAGCAAAATGGAAAGAATATGGCACCACTACAAACCTGAGAAGAGAAGGCTGCCCACCAAAACTCACAGACCAGACAAGGAGGGCATTAATCAGAGATGCAACAAAGACACCAAAGATAACACTAAAGGAGCTGCAAAGATCCACAGTGGAGATGGGAGTATCTGTCCATAGGACCACTTTAAGCCACAGCGTAGGGTTTTATGGAAGAGTGGCCAGAAAAAATACACTGCTTCAAGAAAAAAATAAGAAAACATATTTGGAATTTGTCCAACAGCATGTGGCAGACTCCCCAAACACATGGAAGAAGATTTCTCTGGTCAAATGAGACTAAAATTGAACTTTTTGGCCATCATGGGAAATGCGGCACAAACCCATCACCCTGAGAACACCATTCCTACAGTGAAGCATGGTGGTGGCAGCATCATGCTGTGGGGATATTTTTCATCTGCAGGGACAGGAAAGCTGGTCAGGATTGAAGGAAAGATAGATGGCATTAGATATAGGGTGATTCTAGAGGAAAACCTGTTTGAGTCAGCCAGAGGTTTGAGACTGGGACGAAGGTTCATGTTTCATCAGGACAATAACCCTAAACATACTGCTAAAGTTACACTGAAGTGGTTTAAAGGGAAACATTTAAATGTCTTGGAATGGCCTAATCAAAGCCCAGACCTCAATCCAATTGAGAATCTATGGCATAACTTGAAGATTGCTGTATACCAATGCAACCCATCTAACTTGAAGGAGCTGGAGCAGTTTTGCCTTGAGGAATGGGCAAAAATCCCAGTGGCTAGATGTGCTAAGCTAATAAAGACATACCCCAAGAGACTTGCAGCTGTAATTGCAGCAAAAGGTGGCTCTACAAAGTATTGACTTTGGGGGGTGAATACCTATGCCCACTCCAGATTTCTGTTTTTACATCTTAATTATTGTTTGTGTCACAATAAAACAACTATTTTCACCTTTTAAAGTGGTCGGCATGTTGTGTAAATTAAATGGTGCTAACCCCCCAAAAATCAATTTTAATTCCAGCTTGTAATACAACAAAACAGGACAAACACCAAGGAGGATGAATACTTTTGCAAGACACTGTATAACATGCAAAGAGAGTGTTTACACAGAAATATATTATTAAAAAGTTTTCCAGTGATTTTATGTATTATTTGTAAACATATTTTCCTGAAACAAAATAAATGAAATCTTTTAATATAACTATCTGAATCAAAACCAGACACAAACACAAACTTCTCTGCTCTACAGTTTAGGGGAGAGTGAGGAGACTTGGAACAGTTTGTATTCCCATAAATTAATTTCAACCAGTCAAGTTTTAGATGACATCAGAAGTTAGATGTTGCCCCTGAGAATAACCTACTTCCTTTGGAGCCACGAAGCTGGACACTGCAGTAAGGTCTGTGCAGTTCAATATTTTTGTCAACCAAAACTTGTATTTTCAACTTCAGTTCACCTCCATTCTATGGTGTAATGTATACTGGTGAATTGGGGTTTGTTAGGAGTTAAAGTAGTGTTACCATATATAGTATTATTTATTAAACTTAAATTCTGGGGGGAAAAGAAAATTTAAGGATTTTTTTTTTCAAAATGGCCAGACAGGGAGAGTTGGGACAGTTCGTGTTACAGGTTTTTTCTTGTGGTTTATAAATATAATTTTTTTTAAATATTTGTAAAAAAAATGTGGGAGTGCACCTGCATGATGATGAAGCTTATTTCATTCCTTCTTGAGAATGGAACTGTTTTGTCTAATCAGGTTTTGGGTAAACTGATATTTTTCTATTGCTGTACCAGCATTGTGTGTTCATACAATTCATATGTTACAAGTTTTGATAATAAATAAAAATTAAACATGTAGACCTCAGTGTTTTATTTTTGTTCCATGTCTCCCCTCAGTGTCTCATGTCTCTCTGCAAAAAAATAATGACAGAAAGTGAAGCCTGAAGGAGAGTATATGTAACAAGCTGAGAAACTAATGTGGTAAGAGGGTATAGTCAATACTCTCTTATGCAATATGAATGTGATGCTACCTGCAAAGAATTTCACACAATCTGCAAAAGCTGAAAACTTGACCCAAGTCTCCCTGCTGTCCCCTATTGATCTTAAAGGTTGACGTTACTGTTTAGCAGTGAGACAATAGTATATGGTACTATTGACAATCTATATATTTACATTATATTTACAATCATTTGTAAATGACAAGTGGAAAAAAATACCTTCATGTCTATTAGTGGTAAGACTTCGAGTAATAACACAATAGTTCTCAACACTAAAATGACTCAAGGTCAAACAATGATTGATTTATTCTGAATAGTTATATTTCGATCTAATAATACTCTGTACAACTTTATATTTTGTTCCAGAAAGCCACATGTCCCAGCGGTATGACAAAATATATAGCCATAGTCCACCCATAGATTCACAAGTAAACTTGAAATTCTGCAGTCTTGTGTGTGGGGATGGGCTTTGCACACTATTCTGGTCAAGCTAGAGTCAAAGCAGGGACATATTCAAAACCCCAACATCAGAAGGACTAGTTTTGAAAATACTGTTATTGAAATCATACATTGTCAAGTTCAGGATTGGGCCCTGAGTATGGTCATCGCGTGTGATGTAAAGGCATAGTGAGAAGTTGAGTTGTGTAATCATTCATACATTGGTATTCTGTATGCAGCAAGAGTTTTCACCCATACCAAGTAGCCTGCTCACATTACCCCATCCTCTCTCAGTTACACTGGCTACCAGTTCAGTTTTGTATTCTCATATAAAGCCCTGCATAACCTTGCTCTTCCCTACCTTACTGAGCTCCTGACCCCTTACTGCCCCTCTCACTTTCTCAGGTCTTCTGCCAATAATCTTCTTGCTGCCCTATGCACCACCCTGGGAGGCAGGTCCTTCAGTGCCATGGCCCCCAAACTCTGGAACTTCTTCCTCTATCTCTTCAAGATGGCTCTTCTTTCTCTGCACTTCTCTTCCTCCTTTACTGCTTAATCTGCCCACCCATATAAAGCGACCTTGGGATTGCGAAAGGCACTATATAGATTAAATTTGTTGTCGTTGTTGTTGTTACTTCTCAGCCTGTCACATAAACTATGGGATTTGGGGGAAATTTGATTTAAAATAGGACATGCTTTGTATGTTAAAAAGACAAGTAGCTACCCTGTATTACATAAATAGGCATGTTCCTGGAATTTTGAACTAATGCAATTCATGAGTAATATCATCTGTCTGAAAGAAGTGTCATCAAAGCCGAGTTTTATCCCACCCAATTTTTCACTGCTCAATCATTTATTATAGTGATTTGTGGCTACAAATAATGTTTACAGAAAACTTATTTTATTATGCGTATAGAAGGCAGAATATAAAATATATTCCCATGACATGTACAGTAATTATATTATCATGTTTTGAAAAGCAAGCTTATATTCTATCTTATGTGTCTCATAAAAATTCCATTTGTGATCTAACTTCATATGCAGTTTTGGTTTTTTTAGAAATTTGATATAAATATTGATTTTTTTTTTTTTTAAAGGGAAAATAGTCAGCCTGCATGTAAACAACAGCTCCATGAGTCAGTTGTGGGCACTGAGTCCCATCTGCACTGGCCACCTGCAAAGCTTCATATGTTACAGACCATCTTTCTGCTCTTGTTTATTACAATGCAAACCCTGAGGGAAATATTTCTCCACTGCTTCTCTGACTGAATTATTAAGATTCCCCATTCCTTATGGCTTCACACATACCTCCTTTCTGCCTACTACAGCTTTTTTGGGGGTAATATCTTTCCTGTCTCTGTCTCTCTACTATCGTCATCTCTCTCCTTTGAGACAGAAGAAGGTAAGACAAAAAAAAGAGGGTAAAATATTTGAGAAACAAGGACACAAATAGACAATGTGTATGGGTGTGTGAGGAGGAGTGTGTGCATTTTTACAGAAATAGCTGAGCTTCCATCTGATGCATACCAGATGTGGAGCTTTCCATAATGCTCATCTGAAGACGTCCTGACAGAACGTCTGGCAGGTTTTGTGAGCCAAAGGAATGATGTTCCAAACACCAGTCAGGGGAGAGTAAAAAAAAAAAAACCCAGAACGATATCGTGCATATAAACAAAAACATCCAGGGTGCCTAACTCTGATCCTTGAGGGATGCAATTTTTCTCATCTACCACACCTACTACACCTGATAATTAACTTGAGGTGTCTTCAAGCATTGAAATCACAAAGTGTGCTGTCCTCCAGGAAATAAATGAGCTAAGATATTTAGACGAACCCTCCCATCATTACTACCGCATACCTCTCAGTACAGCTTTCAGTTAATCTAAAGGTGTCAAATGTTTTCCTGCAAAAGAAAGAAAAACAGTCGCATCCCATCTCTTGCCACAATACCACATTTTGTGTGTCTTTTGAGACAGCTCATCCTCTTACTCACCCCCTGGGCACAGCCAACTGTGGCTTGGAGAGAGCTGCCAGGCATACCAGCTCATCACAAGTGCAGAGGCAGGGAAGTGAGAAAGGGTTTCTTTTACCTAGGGATTGCCTCCTCTCCCCTTTCAGGTATCAAGACATACCATGAAAAAGGTGCATTTAGAACCTCTATACCAGGAAAATTCACTTACATTATATAAATGTCCAGTTACATAAAATGTAAAACAAATGGTCAGGAAAAGCCAAACTAATAATGTTGAATGGTGACAGTTATGTTTTAATGCTTAACCAATAGTAATTAGTTTACAGCTAAAAAAAAAAAAAAAAAAAAGACAGTTTGAAGTGGTGATTTGGTATGTAGTGACTTTTTCACTTCTTCACTTTGTCTTTAAAAATTCTGTTAAATTGTCTCTTTCTTAACCATATCCATCCATCCATTATCTGGAGCCTCTTATCCTGTTCTACAGGGTCGCAGGCAAGCTGGAGCCTTCTTAACCATATATATATATATATATATATATATATATATATATATATATATATATATATATAATATGGACACGGGTGTTTTACCAAAACTGTAACAAATGTCTAGATGTCACTCGTGAGGAAATCAGTGAATTGCATTTGATAAATTTGGGTACTTTTTGTTTGTGAACGTGTCTATATCCATCCATTATCTGTAACCACTTATCCTGTACAGGGTCGCGGGCAAGCTGGAGCCTTTCCCAGCTGACTATGGGTGAGAGGTGGGGTACACCCTGGACAAGTCATCGCAGGGCTGACACATAGAGAGAAACAATCATTCACACTCACATTCACACTTACAGTCAATTTAGAGCCACCAATTAGCCTAACCTGCATGTCTTTGGACTCTGGGGGAAACCGGAGCACCCAGAGGAAACCCACGCAGACACGAGGAGAACATGCAAACTCCACACAGAAAGGTCCCTGTCGGCCACTGTGCTCAAACCCAGAACCTTCTTGCTGTGAGGCAACAGTGCTAACCACTACACCACTGTGCCACCCTGGCTTGCAGATATGAAGTTTATCTTCTTGTGTTGAAAAACTCGCATTTTTCTTACGAAATACATCGCAGAGCTGAGTGACATATTTAAATAATACTGGCTGGCGTTGCATGGTATAGCAGATATATTCCATTCAGCTAGTGTGATATTGAACTCGTCTTCGACTCGGTCAATATCACACTAGGTGAATGGAATATATCTGATAGACCATAAAAAAAAGCCAGCTAATATTATTATTATTATTATTATTATTATTATACATGTAGACTCTCTTCATATCAGCATTCTCGAAGGCCACGCTAGCTTACCCGCGACTCAGTACTGTTAGCGTGACAGTCCAGTTACCTTCCAGCCGGTGTAGCATTCATCACTACTGTTAGCGAAGGCCAATGCTAGCTTACCCGTGACTCTGTGATGTTAGCATGGCAGTCCAGTTACCTTCCAGCTGGTGTAGCATTGAGCAATAGTGTTAGCAAAGGCCAACGCTAGCTTACCTGCGACTCGGTGCTGTTAGCGTAGCAGTCCAGTTACTTTCCAGCCAGTGTAGTGTTCAATAGTGTTATTGAAGGCCAACACTAGTGCAGTCAAGCCAGTGCTACCGAGAGCTACTAGCACAGGCTAACAACCGAGAAACTAGGATTTCTGTCTCCAGACTGTTCTTCTATGCATGCTCACCACAGTATTTTTCACTCATACTTAAGTATTAATTTCCCCATGTAATTCACTTAGTTACTTTTAAAATCAACAACAGCCAAAATTCTCTCAAAATCTTCTGTTTTTAACAAAGCAAACCTGGCGGCCATATTTGTTTATAAATTGTCACTGTCGCTCGCTAGCACAGAAGTTTTACATCTCCGACATGTCTTGACAACCATGCAATATCGTAACTCATATTCAACGCTCATTCTCCATTGGGTAGAGTGACGTAATACACGTAGGATAAGTGATATGCTAATAATATTGCATGCTATCAAACCGAATGAATCAGACCTGCTAGAAGGGAATAGAATATGTTTTTATTCCATGGAAAAAGTGACCTGTATGCATAATAATTCCCGATATTTCACTCTGATATCACTCCCAACGTTTTCCCACTAACTGGATGTATGTTGTCAAAATGGCGAACCAGTTCAAAATTACAATTCTTTATCTTTTACTTGGGTTTTTTTGTTTGTTTCTGTAATATAAAGAACATACGGTGGCGCAAATATATAGTTAATCTCATGTTGAAAATATTTTCATTTGTTCGCTCACCCATGAATATATTCATCACTCGAAGATAAACTTCATATCTTCACACAACCTTGCTCTCTCTCTCTCTCTATATATATATATATACACACACACACATCTGTGAAAACACTATGGTTTCTGACCTAAAGTCTCTATCCCTGTATCTTGTCCCTGATCCGAGTTGCCATCAGCTAAATTATTCATATAAATACATGTGATTGGATAAGCAAAAGAGAATCTTCATGTTTAAAAAACTAGACTCTGAACTGTTTTTTTTTCTTTTTCCTCTCATGTTTATCAGCTCTGCTCAGTATTTTTAAGTAGGTAGTTCAATCTGCTGAAATACTTTACGGTGTCTACACTTGGACCGTTGTCTGCTAGTTTACGACCCCTGCTCTATACACTAAGAGATTAGACAGCCCAGAATGCCTGGAAGGGTAAGGAATGGACAGAAATCATGCACAGGGGTGTGGCTGTATGTTAGTGTTGAGTGATAAGGATTGCAAAGATACTAAAAAACCAGGCCAATACATGCAGCAAACTGCTCTGAAGCAACACCATATGGGGTAGAACTGGCAAGAAAAAAAAAAAAGCACTGAGAATGTCCATTCTTCATATAAAGGAAGTAGAGGAACAATTGAATCACACATGACACTAAAATCTGTGACAAAATACTCTCCAAGCTTTCATATTCCACCAAGCTACAATAAATAAATTCAGGTATAAGCCCTGAAGGGGCACAATATTTCACCTGCAGAAGCGATAAAATTACTGTTCAATCCAGAAAGTGACATGTAAACTGCAATATCTAAATTTCCCACTCATCTGTGACATCTCAGTCAAGACTACTAATCAGCAGGCATAATATAGACTGAATTTACATCTTGCAGTTGGGGGAGCCATTAAGTCATGCTAGGTGCCATTTTTAGAACTCACAGTTTGTGTAAGTGTGTGTGGGAGACCTGGAGGCCCCAGCAAGACCAGCACCCGCCCTCAGCCTTTATGATATATCTGTTAAACCACACAAGGCTATATCTGAGTCACATGGGTGAAGACAAAATGAGATTAGCCTAGAGGGTGCATCAATATTCTGCCAAAGTAACACCCCAACCCCATGATCAAGGCTTGTTTTAATAGACCAGTCCTGCCATTTCAAGGACATTACAGCCATTAGCAAAGCAGCACTGAACCTGCAAGACATGGCAGTAGCATTTAAAGACATTCCCTGTAGTGAAAGCAGCCTTAAACCATGACACATTTTATATACGTTTTGCTTCTTAGTGGGAGATCTCAAGAAGGGGTGGGTTCCCCAAAAGCATCGTAGCACAAAGATCATTAAATGACCGCATGATCACCACAATGAACACTCCTAGTTAAGATGCTCTTCATGTTAAGAGGCTTTTAGAAAACCCACCCAAAACTGACACCTTACATAAAGTGTGAAGAACTTTGTAGTCTGAACTAAGGCTGATATTTCCTTAACATGTACATTTGCTTGGTCTGTACTACATCAAGATGTAAAATACCCATTGATTAGACAATCTCAAATTAACTGGTAATAAAAATGCTTAAATAAAGCTGCAAATAGAGTTGAATATGGGGGGGGGGGGGAAGCTATTCTTGTCAGATAAAACTTGAACACAAGTGTGCTTGATTGAGTTTAGCAAAGATGTTCCATGAATTTTCTTCCAAGTTAATCAACTTGTGTGCAAACCCTGTACAGATGCAACCTGTATCATGGTACTGGTAGACTAACATTTAAAACACAAAGTCCTAACATTATGGGGGAATAAATATTTAGACAAGAAAATTTTTCAAGAATTTTAATACAAACTTAATAAACTATCAGTCCCTCTTAACATATAAGACACTGACTCAATACTTTTGTTATACCATGTTTTTATCAAGTATTGCACAATGTAGGTACAAAATTAATATACGATTACATTTCGTCATAATATAGCAAAAATCTTAACTTTTAACAGAAAATACAACTCTTGTTTTTTTTTTTTTTTTCAAAAAAAGCAAATATTCTTAAATCCCACCACTATGGAATATTCTGTACACAATCCTCAGAATAGTCAATGTTTTTAAAGATGGATTCATTTTACAATTTCAATAAAAAAAGAAAACACAAAAGCTGCTGCAGCCATCACAGATCACTGGAGTAGTAAAAAGATATAAATGCAATACCATGTAGTAGAAACAATATATACTCTGATATTTTACAAACTCTGTACTAAATTAAATTATACAATTAGAAAAAAGACCAAGAAATTTCCACTTAGTATTTATGCCAATTCTTTGAAAATTGGCTGTCCAGCTATAATCTTAAATACTGTAAGAGGCCGTGACTTGTGTTTTAATTCCTCATAGAGTTATCTTAAAACAGTCAATAAAAAATAATTTTGTGCTTGGTTGGCAAAAAAAAAAAATCTAATATTGAGTTTAGGTAACCAAGCTTGGACATGTAGTACTACAAGCTTCATCATAAAGAATAAGGAAAAAAAAAAAAAAACTCAAGGGGGCAAAGTAATTCACCCTCGGGCTCATGCTCTTTGACTTGTACACTAGGGCTGTACAGTTAACATGTAAGTTTTTCCTTTTTTCTCTCTTTTTTTTCCTGTTTTTCAGAATTTTAGAAAATAAGCACCCCCATCCAATCCCCAGTCACATATCTCTGGTCATTGTAGTAGCATCTGTTTCCTAGTTGGCCATTACTGGCTGGAATTGCTGGTTAGAATACTGCATGTTGCTCAAGCTGAAGTTTAGGCCATCCATCAGGGATTTCTCATTCAGGCCCCCATAGGTGGCGAACACGTCAAAGGCATTACTGTATTGGAGAGGACTGAGACTCAGGCCGAGTGAGTTCTCTCCTGGGAACATTGCACTTGGACTGCCCTGGCCCTGGAGGCTGGGGAACACAAACTCCTTGGCATTTGGGGACAGGGCCGAGGTCTTCTGCTGCTGCTGTCCACTCAAGCCTAGGCCATAGAGTGAGTGCATCGAAGTGGAGATGGCTTTCTGTTTCAGGAGGTTGTTCACATTCAAGCCCAGGTTAGTGGGGGAGCTCCGTGCCACTTTGCTGCCATTGCGACCACTACTCTTCATCTTGGTGGAGCCAAATTTGGTGGCAGCAAATGTGGCAGTAGTAAAGGTTAAAGGCTGGGTGGAGCGGGGCATGAAGGTGGGACTGACAGCAGCCGACTGACCAAAAGGAGGGGACGGTGAACTGGATGTGGGTGAGGGTCCCACAGGCTCGGTGATTGGCATGAAAACCTGGGCCTCAGGGTTAAAGCTGTTCTTGATCTCCTTGTCCAACTCCAGCCCGTTCTCATTGCTATCATCCACATAGAGCACCTTGACGGGTCCCTTTTCCCCAATCTGATAAGACACCTCAAAAGGATCGATCCAAACACTGAGATCCTGAGGCAGGTTGTTGCGCACATCTTCAATGTCCAGCCCACTCTCTTTGGCTGCTTGCTCAACGACCAGGTCCACTTTCTCCCCAACGTGAATACAGCGGAACCCAGACCCTTTGTATGGCTTGTCCGGGTACCAGTGTCCCTCGTACTTCTGTTTAAGCTGCCGCTCCAGCTCCTCACCAAAAATGTTGACGCGACGCCGTGGCAGCTTATTGTACAGGTAAGAAATGATAAAGTTGAGTGCTACTTGGATTTCCAGCTGCATAGCTGCTAAACTGGCCAGGTGCAAAATAATCAGTATTTCCAGAAGCTGCTCGAAGTCTCACGTGGGATCAAGACTTGCACAATACAACGTTCAGCTGGAGCCAGGCAAATGAACAAAGTGCTGGTTGCAGAGGAAACGTCTCCTTCCACAGACGAGTGATCCAGTTCCTTTAGAGAAGCAAAGAGAGCTATGTTAAAGAGCAGAATAATCATGATCAGGGTGTTCTACCGGTATGCACTTCGCAACAAGAAGTGATTGGAAATTCTTAACGTGCTGACATGATTTAGAACTCTTCAGTAATCAAACCGCAATTCTGGCCCTTCATGTATTTTAATCTGATTCACATGCATGCAGGTTTATAAGCGCATGAATAAATAGAATCCAGAGCCTTGAAGCAAAGATCAATGATTTAAAACATCCGAGTCTGGTGGCTGTGCTGCAGACTAAACGTTCAGCTTTTTTTTCCCCCTCCGTGGTTAGATTTAAGGCAGAACCTGGTCATAATCACTGGCAACAGTTTGCACTGGAGGAGGCAGGCAAGGCAGGCAGTCCTCAGTGTCGACGTCAGCGCGCGTGCTATAAGCGGTTTGGCGTCAGAGACACGCAGCTCTGTGGGGCTGGTCGCGTTACATAATAACGAGCTTCCACTAGAACCCAAAGCCCTGTAACCAACCTAACCGACTCCTTATCGTCCGTCCAGCTATAAACATCTCAGCGATTTTTATTTGCATGATCCGAGGGTGCAAGAACATTAAAAAGACTGCGGCTCTGAAATAAATCCTACTTTGTCAGGAAACGTGCATTCCAGGATAAAGATGTTTCTCGAAGATGCAAAGAAACACTGCACACAAAGCCTATTTTCGCCACCAATTCCAAGTCTAGCCACATTTTAGCGTAAGGAAAAACACTCATAAGCGCACAATACATCAACACGGGCTTAATTAATGGTCTGAAACACCCAATAAAGCAGTTTTGAAAGGCATATCACGAATAACGCAGCTCTTTTCGGTTAATAACAGCAAGAGGACGGCAACATTCGACGATTATAAATGCAAAATTCAGTCATTAAACTATCACAGCCGACTGCGGTTGAGTTTTATTCGAGTTAGCAAACCCTCCCTGATACTGAAACCTCTCGCCTACTGACGCAGTAACTTGGCAGGATATTGAAGTTCTCTCTCTCTCTCTCTCTCTCTCTCTCTAATACAACATTGTACTGCATTTTCCAGCATAAGCCAACTTCAGTGCAATATAAAAACACGAAATCCAAACCACCACACAGACCAACGTGAAATAAACAGCTACTTACTTTCGTAAAAAAATAAAAGGTTCGCAGTAGTTGAAGTACCGTTAACTAGTGCAAATAGAAAACTGAGGATATAAATACTTTCACATTAAGCAAGTTAACATTTAAAAAAAACCGTATTCCAGTTTGTAGACGTAAAGTTTACTTCCGTTTAACCTTCTTAAAAAGCGCCTTTCCACCCCAATACCTGGGTGTTTGTACAACTTCGTCTCCGAGCGCTTGTCATCCGCTTGTATTTATAGTTTTCCTCCGCCATCGACACGAGGTGGGCTGTGATGCGGTTTCAAAGGTCAAAACAATACGAAGGCTACATTCGAGGCTGTGATTGGCCCGACTCATGAGATAAATCCGCCTCAGGTATGATGATCCTTCTTCTTATTGGTGGATTTCGCTGTCAAACAAAATGTGCCCGTTTCATTACACAGGCCGTTAAAGGGACTTGACGTCACACGTTACCTAGTTCCAGTCAGCAGGTCTGAGCAGAAAGTTAGACCAGTTTGGCAAACAAGACTGTTAAATAAATTAAAGAATTAAGAAGTGTTCCAACTCGTATGTGAGATTATTTTACGTTAAGCATACCTCATACATAATCAAGAGTTTTAATTAGTCATTCGCCAAGTCATTGGCTGTTAATAACCACTGAAGGATTAAAAGCTCGATCGGTAATGGCGCTCCTTTAACCAGTAGTTTCATATGGATTGCTTATTTATCATGATGATGATGTTTGTATTTTGTTTTACACGCACTTGCAAACGTTAAATCGTAAGCAGTTTATATCAGTTTTCCTTTCAACACACGAGCTCAGGGAGAGCCTCAGCGGAGAGATACAGTGACAGTGGGCGGAGCTTTGTGTCGTCAGCAGGAAGAAAAAAATAGAAACGCTGATTGGCTTAAAACTGACCGGAGCTTCCAGTGAATGGTACGGAGCCCCTGAAGTCCCATAAGGTGATGTGGTTTTAATCTGGTGAGAACAAATTAGTATCTTGTGGGAACAAGATATTATCTTGTGCGCATAAGATAGTTATCTCGTGAGAAGTTAATTATCTTGTGAGAACAAATTTTTATCTTATGTTATAATATAATTATCAACATAGTTAAATTATGTGCACAAGAAAAAAAAAAAACTTTCAGGACAATTATGTTGTTCCCACAAGAGTTTTAAAAAACAACAACAAAAAACCTTTGGAGGCTCTGTAAAATGGTGTATACCTAGAAATTGGGGGGGGAGGAACAGCCTGAAACTATATATTATAACTTTGCTTCTTCTTCATAGTAAATACTTTATCACATAAAGTACAACCCCGATTCCAAAAAAGTTGGGACAAAGTACAAATTGTAAATAAAAATGAAATGCAGTGATGCGGAAGTTTCAAAATTCCATATTTTATTCAGAATAGAACATAGATGACATATCAAATGTTTAAACTGAGAAAATGTATCATTTAAAGAGAAAAATTAGGTGATTTTAAATTTCATGACAACAACACATCTCAAAAAAAGTTGGGACAAGGCCATGTTTACCACTGTGAGACATCCCCTTTTCTCTTTACAACAGTCTGTAAACGTCTGGGGACTGAGGAGACAAGTTGCTCAAGTTTAAGGATAGGAATGTTAACCCATTCTTGTCTAATGTAGGATTCTAGTTGCTCAACTGTCTTAGGTCTTTTTTGTCATATCTTCCGTTTTATGATGCGCCAAATGTTTTCTATGGGTGAAAGATCTGGACTGCAGGCTGGCCAGTTCAGTACCCGGACCCTTCTTCTACACAGCCATGATGCAGTATGTGGTTTGGCATTGTCATGTTGGAAAATGCAAGGTCTTCCCTGAAAGAGACGTCGTCTGGATGGGAGCATATGTTGCTCTAGAACCTGGATATAGCTTTCAGCATTGATGGTGTCTTTCTAGATGTGTAAGCTGCCCATGCCACACGCACTAATGCAACCCCATACGGTACCATCAGAGATGCAGGCTTCTGAACTGAGCGCTGATAACAACTTGGGTCGTCCTTCTCCTCTTTAGTCCGAATGACACGGCATCCCTGATTTCCATAAAGAACTTCAAATTTTGATTCATCTGACCACAGAACAGTTTTCCACTTTGCCACAGTCCATTTTAAATGAGCCTTGGCCCAGAGAAGACGTCTGCGCTTCTGGATCATGTTTAGATACGGCTTCTTCTTTGAACTATAGAGTTTTAGCTGGCAACAGCGGATGGCACGGTGAATTGTGTTCACAGACAATGTTCTCTGGAAATATTCCTGAGCCCATTTTGTGATTTCTAATACAGAAGCATGCCTGTATGTGATGCAGTGCCGTCTAAGGGCCCGAAGATCACGGGCACCCAGTATGGTTTTCCGGCCTTGACCCTTACGCACAGAGATTCTTCCAGATTCTCTGAATCTTTTGATGATCTTATGCACTGTAGATGATGATGTGTTCAAATTCTTTGCAATTTTACATGGTCGAACTCCTTTCTGATATTGCTCCACTATTTGTCAGCGCAGAATTAGGGGGATTGGTGATCCTCTTCCCATTTTTACTTCTGAGAGCCGCTGCCACTCCAAGATGCTCTTTTTATACCCAGTCATGTTAATGACCTATTGCCAACTGACCTAATGAGTTGCAATTTGGTCCTCCAGCTGTTTCTTTTTTGTACCTTTAACTTTTCCAGCCTCTTATTGCCCCTGTCCCAACTTTTTTGAGATGTCATGAAATTTCAAATGAGCCAATATTTGGCATGAAATTTCAAAATGTCTCACTTTCGACATTTGATATGTTGTCTATGTTCTATTGTGAATACAATATCAGTTTTTGAGATTTGTAAATTATTGCATTCCGTTTTTATTTACAATTTGTACTTTGTCCCAACTTTTTTGGAATCGGGGTTGTATTTATTATGCACTAATATAGAAGTTAGAGAATACACCTTTGAGTGAGCTCCTATTTGAGAGCTTCATTAAATTTAAATGTTTTGTATTTAAGATAATCCATCCATCTGTTATCTGTAACTGCTTATCCTGTGACATTCCATGTCCCAACAGCTAGCCGCTGTGTCCGAGGATCAGGTTGTTGAGGCCCCTGCCTTCGACTGCTGCCCAATCCACACTGCACCGGCCCAGCCGGGCCCTGTGGGCAAAGGCCCGGCCACCAGGCGCTCGCATACGAGCCCCAACCCCGGGCCTGGCTCCAGGGTGGGGCCCCGGCTGCACCATACCGGGCGACGTCACGGTCCTTGTTTTGTTAATTTCCATAAGGGGTTTGGTGAATCTACGTTCCGACTCTCACCTATGGTCATGAGCTTTGGATAATGACCGAAAGAACAAGATCGTGGATACAAGCAGCTGAAATGAGTTTCCTTCGCAGGGTGGCTGGGCGCTCCCTTAGAGATAGGGTGAGAAGCACAATCACTCGGGAGGAGCTCGGAGTAGAGCCGCTGCTCCTCCACATCAAGAGGAATCAGCTGAGGTGGCTCGGGCATCTCTGTCAGATGCCTCCTGGACGCCTCCCTGGGGAGGTGTTCCAGGCATGTCCCCCCGGGAGGAGGCCCCGGGGAAGACCCAGGACATGCTGGAGGGACTATGTCTCTTGGCTGGCCTGGGAATGCCTCGGTGTTCTTCCCGAGAAGCTGGCCAAGGTGTCTAGGGAGAGGGAAGTTTGTACTTCCATGCTCAGACTGCTGCCTCTGCGACCCGGCTCCGGATAAGCGGATGAAGATGAGATGAGATGCTTATCCTGTGCAGGGTCATGGGCAAGCTGGAGCCTATCCCAGCTGACTGTGGGCAAGAGGCAGGGTACACCCTGGACAAGTCGCCAGGTCATCACAGGACTGTATTTAAGATAAATTACCTTAAAATGCATGTGTTGTGAAGAGTAGAGGTGGATCCATTCACTGCTATTTGACATAACAGCTATATCCTGTACTATATAATGTTTTAGTGTATTTTTAATGTTATTATGCACTTCCATTAAAAGTAGTCATGAACCAGGGAGAGCAGAGTAACTGTAGGTGTGTTGGTTCTGTCTGTTATGTGCTACAAGCCCTCTCCCCTGTGCCCCATGGTGCATTATGGGACTATTATGGGGGAAGCCATGGCCTAATGGTTACAGAAACAGCTTTGGGACTAAAAGGTCACTAGTTTGATTCCTTGGACCAGTAGGAATGACTGAAATGCCCTTGAGCAAAGCACCTTCACCCCCAACTGCTCCACAGGCTGCTCTGGGTATGCTGTATGTCACTCTAGATAAGAGCATCTGCTAAATGCCATCAATGTAATGTAATTAAGTTCAGAAAGTGCCCCTTTGCTCCAGACTTCATGTATTTGGCAAATACAGTATATAGTCCATCAAACTAATCTTTTTTACAACACATACCATATTATACTACTTCTGCTCATATTTCTCAGCGTGAACACTAATTTAGATTAGTTCATAACGATGAACTACTGTTTATTTATTTATTTGATCATCACATGACTAGATTTTTTTTCAGTCTCATGGCCATGGATGTTGTCTTGATACCAAATATAGAATCCACACTCCCTTTATCTATAAACGATGAGTCTTGCCGAATGATTGCATTGTTTTTGCAATTTTGTTTGCTGGTATCTGAGTAAACTAACTAATGGACCAATGAAACAAAACCCACACATTTATCTGAAATTTTAAAAATACCATTTTAATTGAATTAACTGATAAGCCTGATGTGATTTAATTTAATTATTCGTTATCCTACTAACAAGATCACTATTTTTGACCATGTGAAGACATTGCAACTCCTTTTCTTTAAAAGCTATGTCAATATAAGACAATTACAAGATATTACAAGACATTACAAATATTACGCCGTAAAGCAAATGATGGAATATCGTTTCTTAATTAACAATTATTCGCTGAAGGCAAAGTGAATCGACTTCGTCTAGGTTATTATTCACCGATATTCACTGAGCCTGAGGCAGATAATTGTTTTCATATAAATACACAGGTGATGATTTTAAAAAAATAATTTATTTCAAACTTCAAAAGCGGCATGCAAATGTAATGCGTGCAGGCTTGTGTCACTTATCTATGCTGACTCACATAAAATATTTTGTCTTGAAACATAAAATAAATCACAATCCCACCTTACCTTTGAATAGTTTTAGACCAAACTTTGTAGCATCTTTAGAGCTTTTAGGAACAGCATTTTCTTTCATCATTTGTAATTCTTCATCACTTACGGTGTTTGCTCATGACCCTGCACAGGATAAGTGGTTATGGATGATGGATGGCTTGACTGCATGGGCTAAATAAATTTTAATATATTAATAATCTTGGTACTCCAACATTTCTTGACAAGTGCTGATATGTTCCTCACCTGGCTAAGCGTTTCAGAGACTAGCAGCACAATAAGATAGACATTTTATACTGTCTTACAGTTAATCCTATGCAGGGGCGCCGCCAGAAATTTTGGGCCCCATGAAAGATTAGAATTTTGGGGCCCCCAACTTTGCCCACCCTCGTCACAATTGCACTATTGTCATTATTTGACTTTTGATAGCCCATGGACCTTGGGTTTGTGACTTTTTTTATTACATTTTATGTATTAACCTACCAGGGACTAGATGAAAACTGGTCAGTGACTAATTCTGGTGCATTTAAACACTTCTGGTGTCCTCCCTGGCTGCTGCATCATGGCCTGATGAGGGGTTAGTTAATGCATGAAAAAATTTGATGCATTCAAGTTTGATGCATTTAAATGAACTCCATACTCAGTAGCCTTACAAATGTTACCCATAAAAGACAGGAAACATCTTATTATGAATTTATTTCAAAGTGACACGGAGTGACATTTCAATTTGATCAATTACGTACGTATTTCTTCATATGTTGTAACCTCTATCCCTCTTTTATGTGTGCTGCGCTTTCTCCAGCTCCTCAATTTGAAACCAATGGTTTAGAACGTGTGAACATTCCACACACGTAACCATGTCAAACACTTGACTGGTGTCCGTTATTAGCAACACTTTAATCTAGCAAACTGTATATGGCGCTTGCTCATTAAAAACTTCAACCCTAAAGCATTTATGGGTTGTATTGCTGCTTACCTCCTTCTCCAAAGGCGGGTTCAGTGGTTTGGTAGGGCGGAGGTCCCCCTGAGGCTGAATCTGTGCATATTTAGGGCACCCCATTAGTTATGAAACTGGTTATTAGCACTAGTTATTAGCACCAGCATAACTTAATATTTCATCTTGTTTATCACACAAGTCAGTTCAGTTATTAAAATGGAAAAAATGTCACTATACAAACTGTAAAAGTGTTCTCTTGATAGGCTAATCCAACCACGTTCATACTGTTCATTTACCATTCGCTAATATTTTCAACACACATGTGAGCGATAGCTACCTTTCTTTGGGAAAAACTGAGTGACCAGTTGCCTGCCTCTCCGGTCCCTCTCAGCTTTCAGCTGCCTTTCTTTACGTTTTTGACAGCCACTCTTCATATTTAGCGATCATAGACTGTACGCACTCCACTGCTGGCTGGCTGGCTGCTGCACCGCGACACAGCAGCAAGTAGCGTTGCACTGATCAGCACACAGATTTAACGCATCGCGCTTCTACCAGAACTGGACCGTACCATTTCGCAAAAGGGGGAGGGTTAAATGACAATATGTTGAAGAACTCAAGAAATAGACAACCTTGTTCAATTAGCTCATTTTACCAGATGGAATATTGCATTGTTGTTATTTCAAAAGTCTTATTAAAATAATTAAAAGCATATTATCAGCCCCTTAAAGGGCCCCATGGCAGTGCTGGGCCCCTAGAATTGTTCTAACCTTTCCCCCCCTGGCGGCGCCCATGATCCTATGACACACATTCCAGTTGTGGCTATAATTTGTTTCTGTTCAGGGATATACAGTACCAGCCAAAAGTTTGGACACACCTAGTAATTCATAGGATTTTCTGTATTTTGACTATTTTCTACATTGTAGAACAATACTGAAGACATCAAAACGATGAAATAACATCTGGAACATGTATGGACTTATGTGGCAAACAAAAAAGTGTGAAAAAACAAAATATGTTTCATATTTTAGATTCTTCAAAGTAGCCAGTGTTTACCTTGATGACACTTTGCACACTATTTTAACCAGCTTCATGCGGTAGTCACCTGGAATGCTTTTCAATTAACAGGGGTGTCTCGTCAAAAGTTAATTAGTGCAATTTCTTGCCTTCTTAATGTGTTTGAGATCAAACAGTAAATAGTAAATAATAAAAATACAGTAAATAGCCCTATTCCACAACTGTAGTAATCCATGTTATGTCAAGAACCGCTCAACTAAGTAAAGAGATACGACATCCATCATTACTGTAAGGCAGGAAGTGTCTTTTAATTAATAAAAATAAAGAAAAAAATGTTGAATTAGAACATGTGTCAAAATTTCTGACTGGTACTGTATATTATCCACACCCTGCTGTTTTATTGACCTATTAATGTAATTTATTCCTTTTAATATGTGGGGCGGCACGGTGGTGTAGTGGTTAGCGCTGTCGCCTCACAGCAAGAAGGTCCGGGTTCAAGCCCCGTGGCCAACGAGGGCCTTTCTGTGCGGAGTTTGCATGTTCTCCCCGTGTCCGCGTGGGTTTCCTCCAGGTGCTCCGGTTTCCCCCACAGTCCAAAGACATGCAGGTTAGGTTAACTGGTGACTCTAAATTGACCGTAGGTGTGAATGTGAGTGTGAATGGTTGTTTGTGTCTATGTGTCAGCCCTGTGATGACCTGGCGACTTGTCCAGGGTGTACCCCGCCTTTCGCTCGTAGTCAGCTGGGATAGGCTCCAGCTTGCCTGCGACCCTGTAGAACAGGATAAAGCGGCTAGAAATAATGAGATGAGCTATATAATGAGGCA
The DNA here is from genome assembly GCF_027579695.1 of Neoarius graeffei. Taxonomy (NCBI): domain Eukaryota; kingdom Metazoa; phylum Chordata; class Actinopteri; order Siluriformes; family Ariidae; genus Neoarius; species Neoarius graeffei. Next base: position 36,295,705 of record NC_083588.1, read on the forward strand.
TATTCTAATGGTCTATCCATATTACATCACATAATGTGTTGCCTGGGGAACAGTGCTGATGCATATTCATGTTTAATGGCTATGTTATTTCTGCCTTGCTGCAGTCAACAGAAGGCAAGCTCATTTCCAGGAAAAAGCCAGGACAGAGAACTTTCCCTGATTGGACTGGTTACTGACAGTGTTTAATATGAGAGTCACACACACAAATGCAGCCTCAGCTACTCTCAACCCCTCCTTCCCCCTTTCCTCCCAGACTCTCATTCTCTAGATTCAGGCACAGAGGTTTTTTTTTTTGTTTGACGTCAGTGATTGTTTTTATTCAACATGAACCTCTGAAGTAGGCTCACACAATGGACAAATGCTTGTCCCCTCTTTTGATGTAGGATCTACAGTAGAAGGGGGTGTGTGAGAATAGAAGAAGCGAGGAAGATAAAAGGAAGGGCAAAAGAAATGGGTGTAAAGTCACAGTCAATACTTTCAAAGAAAATGTAAGAATTTCAATGATTTTTAGTTCCACTTTGATATTTAGCATAGTCTTCTGTAATATCATGTCTTCTTAGGCCTGCATGACATTCATGTGACTGGTGTTAAATGAATAAGGTTTAAAAAATATATATATTTTTCCAAGCCTGGCCTCTGACCATTTTTTGTAACCTTACACTGCTAGTACACTGACCCAACATTGTGACCCTTTAAGAACTGGCTCAGTGAGCCATAGAATCCAAAGTAAACCAGTTGTAATATGAAGCTGCAATATATCAAACCAAACCTAGCCATTATGATAAATATTTTTCCAGTAGGAAAATATACAACTCTGTTAGTTGTTTTCTTAGTTGAGTCTTACCTTCAAGTTATACATATACAGAGAGCTACAGTGGTGCTTAAAAGTTTGTGAACCCTTTAGAATTTTCTATATTTCTGCATAAATAGGACCTAAAACATCATCAGATTTTCACACAAGTCCTAAAAGTAGATAAAGAGAACCCAGTTAAACAAATGAGACAAAAATATTATACTTGGTCATTTACTTATTGAGGAAAATGATCCAATATTACATATCTGTGAGTGGCAAAAGTATGTGAACTTCTAGGATTAGCAGTTAATTTGAAGGTGAAATTAGAGTCAGGTGTTTTCAATCAATGGGATGACAATCAGGTGTGAGTGGGCACCCTGTTTTATTTAAAGAACAGGGATCTATCAAAGTCTGATCTGCACAACACATGTTTGTGGAAGTGTATCATGGCACGAACAAAGGAGATTTCTGAGGACCTCAGAAAAAGCGTTGTTGATGCTCATCAGGCTGGAAAAGGTTACAAAACCATCTCTAAAGAGTTTGGACTCCACCAATCCACAGTCAGACAGATTGTGTACAAATGGAGGAAATTCAAGACCATTGTTACCCTCCCCAGGAGTGGTCGACCAACAAAGATCACTCCAAGAGCAAGGCATGTAATAGTCGGCGAGGTCACAAAGGACCCCAGGGTAACTTCTAAGCAACTGAAGGCCTCTCTCACATTGGCTAATGTTAATGTTCATGAGTCCACCATCAGGAGAACACTGAACAACAATGGTGTGCATGGCAGGGTTGCAAGGAGAAAGCCACTGCTCTCCAAAAAGAACATTGCTGCTCGTCTGCAGTTTGCTAAAGATCATGTGGACAAGCCAGAAGGCTATTGGAAAAATGTTTTGTGGATGGATAAGACCAAAATAGAACTTTATGGTTTAAATGAGAAGCGTTATGTTTGGAGAAAGGAAAACACTGCATTCCAGCAAAAGAACCTTATCCCATCTGTGAAACATGGTGGTGGTAGTATCATGGTTTGGGCCTATTTTGCTGCATCTGGGCCAGGACAGCTTGCCATCATTGATGGAACAATGAATTCTGAATTATACCAGCGAATTCTAAAGGAAAATGTCAGGACATCTGTCCATGAACTGAATCTCAAGAGAAGGTGGGTCATGCAGCAAGACAACGACCCTGAGCACACAAGTCATTCTACCAAAGAATGGTTAAAGAAGAATAAAGTTAATGTTTTAGAATGGCCAAGTCAATGTCCTGACCTTAATCCATTCAAAATGTTGTGGAAGGACCTGAAGCGAGCAGTTCATGTGAGGAAACCCACCAACATCCCAGAGTTGAAGCGGTTCTGTATGGAGGAATGGGCTAAAATTCCTCCAAGCCGGTGTGCAGGACTGATCAACAGTTACCGGAAACATTTAGTTGCAGTTATTGCTGCACAAGGGGGTCACACCAGATACTGAAAGCAATGGTTCACATACTTTTGCCACTCACAGATATGTAATATTGGATCATTTTCCTCAATAAATAAATTACCAAGTATAATATTTTTGTCTCATTTGTTTAACTGGGTTCTCTTTATCTACTTTTAGGACTTGTGTGAAAATCTGATGATGTTTTAGGTCATATTTATGCAGAAATATAGAAAATTATAAAGGGTTCACAAACTTTCAAGCACCACTGTATAAGGAAACATTCAACAGAAATTAAGTCAAAAGGCAAGCTGTCTCAACTCTAAACATCATAGATATATACAGAAAAAGTGTCTTTAGTCTTTTTATAGGATCCACTGGATAAACTAAATCCATCCCTACACATTTCATGAGGTTCAAACATGTTCTACCTCCAAGCTACCCAAGATGAACACCTATGACAGCGCTATCTGTTACACCATTAGCACAAAACAGCATCTTATATAATTCAGCAACAGAGCATTCAACCTACCTAGTCAATAGACTGCTGCAGAAAAGTGCCTGGGCTTGCTGAAAAGCCCTGCATGACCTGTTCTGTGTCAACAACAATGAAAAATACCTTTTTATTGACTCTCACTGAGGAGAGAGAGAGAGAGAGAGAGAGCAGACCATGAAAGTTTCCCTGCCTCCTAATGAGGTTAGAGTGTTTTCTTCCATTTAGAGAAAAGAATTATGTCCTAAACTGAGACATGCTAGGGGAAATAACAGTGTCAGCGAAGTCAGCAACTTTTCACAAGTAATTTCAAATATAATAATAGCTGATGGTGATTTGATAAAATTATGCACTCCTCAAAAGTGAGTAATGTAATTGAGAATTTCATTAAAACTTATAGCGACCTGATATAATTATAGGAATTGCAGGTTTAAAAGTGATAAGAAAAAATGAAGGCACATTGAAGTGTTTCACTCTTCTCTCTAGATTCTGATATTGTATTAGAGTTATGGAACAGCCTTCCAAGTAGTGTTCGGGAATCAGACACAGTCTCAACATTTAAGTCTAGGCTGAAAACATATCTGTTTAGTCAAGCCTTTTGTTAATGGTGTTTAAGAGGTAAAGGAGTAGATCTGGAGGATCCTCAGACATAGAGTGTTTTGGTAAACTGGGATGTATGGATGCTGTCAGTCCCCCACTCGCTTGCTCACTCGAGTTTGTTGACGGTGTAGTGGTTGGCTGCTTTATGTCCCGGGGCTCCCTCATGCCTGTGTTACCGTCTGGCTCTCCCCTTTTAGTTATGCTGTCATAGTTAGTTTTGCCGGAGTCCCTGCTTGCGCTCAGCACAAAATATACTGTTCCTACTCATCAGGTGACATTGGGCATACCTAACAACCTGTGTTTTCTCTCTCTTTCTCTTTTTCTCCCCTCTCCCCCACTCTGTCTGTCCCTCTGAGTTACATGTCAATCCTGAGATCGAGGTTCTGACCTCTTCTGCTCCTCGGACCTACCTGATCCATCCTGGTGCCCTACGTCTGGTTGGAGTCTCATCACATCGCTCCTGTGGAGGATGGCCCCATATGGACAGTTGAAAGTCACATTTGGAAGATGCTCTGGACACTTACAGTAATGCTTTTATGGGTGAGGACTACAGCTGACTTGCTAACTTTAGGACTGCAGTTGTCATGAACAGTTTTGCGCTCAAGTTTCCATCAATGAAGAGTTATAACATCAACAAAACAGACTTCATGTTAAAACTGTTAAAAATGTTATAATCACGTTGTCAGTTATCACCCAAATGAGGACGGGTTCCCTTTTGAGTCTGGTTCCTCTCGAGGTTTCTTCCTCATGTCATCTGAGAGAGGTTTTCCTTGCCACCGTCGCCACAGGCTTGCTCATTGGGGATAGATTAGGGACAAAATTAGCTCATGTTTTAAGTCGTTCAAATTCTGTAAAGCTGCTTTGCAACAATGTCTATTGTTAAAAGCACTATAAAAATAAACTTGACTTGATGATGATGAAGGCACAAGGTCAGTCATATGACTGGAAATGATTCAGTAATATGTCATATATATAAAACGGGGGCGGCACAGTAGTGTAGTGGTTAGCACTGTCGCCTCACAGCAAGAAGGTCCGGGTTCGAGCCCCGTGGCTGGCGAGGGCCTTTCTGTGCGGAGTTTGCATGTTCTCCCCGTGTCCGCGTGGGTTTCCTCCGGGTGCTCCGGTTTCCCCCACAGTCCAAAGACATGCAAGTTAGGTTAACTGGTGACTCTAAATTGACCGTAGGTGTGAATGTGAGTGTGAATGGTTGTCTGTGTCTATGTGTCAACCCTGTGATGACCTGGCGACTTGTCCAGGGTGTACCCCGCCTTTCGCCCATAGTCAGCTGGGATAGGCTCCAGCTTGCCTGTAACCCTGTAGAACAGGATAAAGCGGCTAGAGGTAATGAGATGAGATTTACACCAACAGGGATGTCTCATGAATGCAACTAGTCAAAAATCACTCAAGTCAACCATGAGAAAGTTATGAATAGTGAAAGGTAGATTAAAATTGTAGCATTTCCTGTGTGTTTATGTTAATGAAATCCTTGTTTGTGGAACATTTTTCAACATTTCGCACGAGCTGAGTGTATACAATGATAACAGCAAATCAGCAACAATGGCAAGAAACTGGGGTGTATCAGTGTATTAAATATTGGAATCAAGTAGATATAGTGTATACAGATAGAGTTCCCACTGCCTTCAGGAATATTACAGAAGAAGGTGGAATTATATGATTCCTTCAAGCCTTGTCACCACAACCACATTATGGCTGAGTGAATTGGGAATGCTGGGTCAGTAGTTAGACATCTCTGTCAGCTGATATCAGTATCAGAGCCATGGAACAAGGTTTTACTCAAATTCAGCCATTTTGTGAAAAAAAAAGAAACAAACATGAAAGGGTAATACAAAAAAGAGTTTTTTTCATCAACACAGTTGAACAACGTTGTTCAACTGAATGTACAGCACATTTTTAAATATTTTATTTATTTATTTGCCATGAAAATCTCTGATTTTTATGTCATAGCAAAGGTCAACTTTATGGTCTGGGATCGACAATGGCTGTGAAGGCAGATCACTGCAATTCAATTATAAAACTTCTATAGCTGTGTTGGCTTGTTTCACTATTTTTGGCCTGTAGTGTAGATAATGAAGCTCCAGAACGTGTGTTTGTTTTGGGTGTGGTGGGGTGGGGGAGGCTGTTTCTGTGCATGTAGGCGTGTGAAAAATCTATTGACTGTTACCGGTTTGTCTTAAAGACGATAAGCAGAATAACAGAAAGATGTTGTATTTTCATAAAGGAGGAAACAAGCTATATATTAATACCACTTTTTTTTAGGCAGCAGCAACAGTGAATTGCATAAAAGTAGTACTTTAATTCAGCTTTTTCCTTGGCTGTATGTGTTGAATCTGTTTGTCCATATTCATACAGTGAATTTTCTGAAATTCACAGAATTGGATTAGAGCCATTTCATAGCTCTTCATATCCAGAATAATGCATTTCTGTCGAAAGCACACTGTGCTGTGTAAATTAAATGAGTCAGTGCCATTTTTCAGTCACTGTGCCAGTTTTAATGCAGCATCCACACCTCTATAAATACACTGCTTTCTGGCTCTACCTTCTTGTAATTGCTTATACACTTACTTCTTGTAATTGAATCAACTTCTCTCTGTGCTGGTGTGAACAAAACAGAACGTCACTTAAACATGGTCAAATATTATGGTGGGTATGGTTGGTAATACCACCAAACTAAATAGCAAACATGACAGGCTAAGTAAGCTACATATGAAAATGTCCTTGCCCTAGAAAGGAACAAATGGGATAAAAAAAAGACATAAAGATGCCTATGTAGTACTTCTGAAGTGCATTGTACTTTGATAATGCCCTAACATAAGGAAGCTGACTCTATAGTTTACTGCAGAGTGGTGTGTTGAAGCCAACCAAGAGGCATAAAAGGTGTAAAGGTCCTGTCTAGGGGGATCAGACATCACTGCTGATATTACAGAGGAAGGAATGCACCACACAGGGCACAGGACACCACAGTCTGGTGCTCGGTGTCAAGTTGACAGCTAGCTCTGGACTGGAAGGGGAAGACAAGGTGTGAAGGGAGGAGAAGAAGGCAAGGAAAGGGTCTGAGAGGAAGAGAGATGGTTGACTCAGGATCAGAGGCTTTGGTCATAATACTACTGGGGGGTTTATAGAACACTGTGCAGCCTATAAGAAGATAAAGACCATAAAGAATTGTTACAGCAGTGTCGCTTACCACACACAGAGCAGATCATTCTTGGGGGAAATATTTAGTGCCTTGCAAAAGTATTCATCCCCCTTGGTGTTTGTCCTGTTTTGTCACATTACAAGCTGGAATTAAAATTGATTTTTGGAAGGTTAGCACCATTTGATTTACATAACATGCTTACCACTTTAAAGGTGCACATTGTTTTATTGTGAAGCAAACAATAATTAAGATGAAAAAACAGAAATCTGGAGTGGGCATAGGTATTCACCCCCCAAAGTCAATACTTTGTAGAGCCACCTTTTGCTACAATTACAGCTGCAAGTCTCTTGGGGTATGTCTCAATTAGCTTAGCACATCTAGCCACTGGGATTTTTGCCCATTCCTCAAGGCAAAACTGCTCCAACTACTTCAAGTTAGATGGGTTGCGTTGGTGTACAGCAATCTTCAAGTTATGCCACAGATTCTCAATTGGATTGAGGTCTGGGCTTTGATTAGGCCATTCCAAGACATTTAAATGTTTCCCTTTAAACCACTCCAGTGTAGCTTTAGCAGTATGCTTAGGGTTATTGTCCTGCTGGAATGTGAATCTTTGTCCCAGTCTGAAACCAACTCAAACAGGTTTTCCTCCAGAATCACCCCGTATTTAGTGCCATCCATCTTTTCTTCAGTCTTGACCAGCTTTCCTGTCCCTGGATATGAAAAATATCCCCACAGCATGATGCTGCCACCACCATGCTTCACTGTAGGAATGGTGCTCTCAGGGTTTGCGCCACACATGGCATTTCCCATGATGGCCAAAAAGTTAAATTTTTGTCTCATTTGACCAGAGAATCTTCTTCCATGTGCTTGTGGAGTCTGCCACATGCTGCTGGGCAAACTCCAAACGTGTTTTCTTCAGCAGTGGCATTTTTCTGGCCACTCTTCCATAAAGCTCCACTCTGTGGAGTGTATGGCTTAGAGTGGTCCTATGGACAGATACTCCCATCTCCACTGTGGATCTTTGCAGCTTCCTCAGCGTTATCGTTGGTGTCTTTGTTGCATCTCTGATTAATGCCCTCCTTGCCCGGTCTGTGAGTTTTGGTGAGCGGCCTTCTCTTGTCAGGTTTGTAGTGGTGCCATATTCTTTCCATTTTGCTATAATGGATTTAATGGTGCTCCCTGGGATATTCAAAGTTTGGGATATTTTTTATAACCCAACCCTGATCTATACTCCTCCACAACTTTGTCTCTGAACTGTTTGGAGTGCTCCTTGGTTTTCATGTTGCTTGCTTAGTAGTGTTGCAGAGTCAGAGTCCTTCCAGAACAGATTGATTTATACAGACATCATGTGACAGATCTTGTGATACTTTGATTGCACACAAATCGATCTTAATCAACTAATTATGTAACTTATGAAGTGAATTGGTTGGACAAGCTCTTATTGAGGGGTTTCATATGAAAGGGGGTGGATACCTGCACACTCCAGATTTCTGTTTTTTTCAAATTAATTATTGTTTGTGTCACAATAAACAACAGTGTGCACCTTTAAAGTTGTAGGCATGTTGTGTAAATCAAATGGTGCTAACCCCCCCCCCCCCCCCCCCCAATATCCATTTTAATTCCAGCTTGTAGTGCGACAAAACAGGACAAACACCAAGGGGGATGAATATTTTTGCAAGGCACTGTATGTCACTATCCACACTGCTGTTTGGTAGATTGACAACACAAAGTTTGGCAGATGAGCCAAAGCTGAAGAAAAAAAAACAAATTAAAGAAATACGTATTTAAAACTTAAAGAGAAATTAGTGAAGCAGCCATGAAAATATGGAAGGCAATCAGCACAGAATAAAAAAAAAAATAGTGAGAGGAAAAGAGGGAGGAATCATTTTGTTCTGCATCAGAAGTGAAAGCCAAGCTGTTTGGTGTTAATGGTGGAGGAATAATGCATGGACACCTAATGCATCTGAAAGTCCAAATATCCATCTCATTCATAATACAGCTCTCATATTCAGCTGGTTTATAATAGAGTTCTGACATGAAAAGAAATGCATGACTAAGCATCCTAATGCTACATGACATCACAGCATTTAATCAATCACCAAACACATTAAAAGTCCTTTTAAATGTAGTCTGCTTTTAAAGGTTTCAGTTGTATTGAATTAATTCTAGTGGTAACTCTGGGTTAATTGCACACTAGAAATCCTGCTGTGGGAATGAAATGTTTTCGTTTATTATTGACAGATTTTATCATCTGATGCTGCTTGTATTTCTCAAAAACACTGGTTGCAACACCTGAGAACTGACAAATAAGAGAGTTGCTTAAGGGTTACAGACCATATCACAACAGTTACACAGTTTACAGTTTACAAACCGCAAAGCAAGAACAACGGCAAAAGTGCATAAGGAGTGTATTTCAGCTGGTTTGAAATGATCCTTATATGTAAAACTGTATTTTAAATATATTTGCAATTATTAGTTATTTTGCATTTCCTTTTGACAAACACATAGGAGGGTTGGATGAATATTGCTCAATACCAAAGACATGTCTAGGCATGCCTTGAGTATTGGTGGTATAACATCACTTTTAGAGATTATGTGAAGGCAAACAGACATACCAGTACCTGTACAGGGTGTCCCAAAAGTCAATAGGCAATGATTTATTTGCCTTTATTACTTATCTGATGTAACATTAGTTATGATACAGTTCTTAATGTTCAACATTCTTGTACTCAGCGTATACATAAGTGTCACCAAACCAAGGCCATCACTTTGAGCATTTGTTTTAATATCTGTATTTAAATTAATAATTGCCTAAGGATCCAGAGTTGAGGGACACCCTGTATATCACCAGCAATGGATGTCAAATTGCATTGCATGGATTATTTTTCAAATAAGTTATAACCAGACTGATAATGTGGTTCTTTCGTGACACAATATCATAAACAAAGAAGAAGAAGAAGGAGCGAGAAGCATGACAATGGTGGCATCTCACCACCACCCCTGTTCATGAGCTCATCTGTAGCCAAATTACCTCTAGGTTGTATGTAATTGCTCTGAAATAGAAGAAGAAACTTTTATTTGTCACATGCACATTTCAAGCACAGTGAGATTCATCCTCTGCATTTAACCCATCTGAAGCAGTGAACACACGCACACACACCCAGAGCAGTGGGCAGCCACACTACAGCACCCAGGGAGCAGTCAGGGGTTAAATACCTTGCTCAAGGGCAAGGCCACCCCATGTTAACCTAACTGCATGTCTTTGAACTGTGGGGGAAACCAGAGGACCCAGAGGAAACCCATGCTGACACAGGGAGAACATGTAAACTCCACATAGAAAGGCCCCCACTGGCCACTGGGGTCGAACCCAGAACCTTCTTGTTGTGAGGTGACAGTGCTAACCACTACACCACTGTGCCACCACAGTGACCACCTCCAAACAATTCACTTAAGTATGAGTCACTAACTAATGACAAACCATCAAGAAATGAGTACTACTGAAGTAATACCAAATCCTGGGCGCTGAAAATGGTTACAAGAAAGAACAACTGGTCTGTAAACTAAAGCCAAAGTTTTCTAAAAGATCGGGTGACACCCTATTCTCATACTCCCACATGCCATTTATCCAGACCAGCAGGAAGTATGAAAAGCAATGAGTACAAAAAAATGCTACTAACTGCTATTTTATGTAACCAGATGTCTCATAAATGCTCTTAAATAGCTCGCATTAGGGAGCTAATATTAACATGTTTTTGTGACCAATACAGCGAATAAAGAAATCCACAGTTCCAAATTGACATAAACATGTTTTCAGTGTATAATTAGGGCCCAGGGGTGTATTTATGGGACAGGTTGGTAAATTTTGAATGAAATTATCTTCTACTGAGCAGAACAAAAATACCAAAATGCAAGGGGGAAAAAAGTCAAGTTGCAAAGCAAACACATGATCACCCAGAATATCTGCATTCTGTAGCACATCCTGCACAGATGTTTACAGATGGGCCAGTGTAAGAATGGCGCAATGCCCAGTCTCTCTCTCTCTCTCTCTCTCTCTCTCTCTCTCGCTCTCTCTCTCTCTCTCTCAGGGTGCAGCTTTCGTACTTCTGGTAAAATCAAGAATACCGACTGACTCATTTTTATAATGAAATGAAAGATCTTGTATCTTTTGAGAATATATTGTGTCAGAAAAGTGATTTATGTCCGGTTATGTGGATTTTAATAATTTATTAGAAGTTGTATCTAATAACTGAAAGCTTTTGCATTTGTATTGTACTGTTTGTACTCTGTGCATTTTCAAAATGTAGTTGTTATTTACTTACTTACTCACTAACTTACTTATTTTTGTGGTGAAAGAACATTCTGAGGCTTTTGTATGTATGCAGTTTTTTTTATTCTTGTGATAAAGGCTTTTTGAAATTAAAATGATTTCTCTCTCTCTCTCTCTCTCTCTCTCTATTATAACAAGAGCACACATGTATGGCAATGGATATGACTTCAGTTCAGCACTGTATGAATAAGTGGTTCATGGAACACCCACAGACACGACGTGCCATAGGCATAAATAATGACACACTGCATCAAACTCAGAGTGACTCAGCCATGATCAGTGAGATTTATTTCTAAATCTAGAGCCCAAATTTGACACATCATAGACTTGGGAGACACAGGTATATACGGCTATTAAATTCTTAACACCAGAATTTTAGCTTCTTAACACCAGAATCTCGTTGCTAGATTTCACTATAATGTTGATTTAACACATTAACTGTACAGTGTTCTTACAAGTTACTAGAAAGAAAGAAATAATATATCAGTCTGAGATTCATGTAGTTAGTCTAACTTTTGTTGATGTCTGATTTTAAAATTCTCTTTTGATTTTTGGGTTCTTTACATTAAAAAAGACAATGGGTCATTAAAGTAATAATATTTAATGTATTTTGGAAGTTGCACTGTCAGATACACTAAGAAAGAAATTACCTTCAAAATTCTTGCTCAATCAAACAAGGACAGAAACAAGGTGAAAAAGTCAAGACTATTCAGGGAATGAATGAAAAGCTGCTCATTTTCATTACATTACCCTTAAGTACAGCTATTCAGTCCCAACTTGCATTTGCAAAACCTGTTTTCCTGTATTTTCCTCCATTTCTCAGTAAACCCTGTGCAAGATCAAATCAAACATGCACCATTCAAATGGTAGAGATTACAACAGCATGTGACTAACACTGTGATTCCCAAAAACACAGACGCTTTGGAGAATTTCTGGTTTTAACAGCCTGAACCAGGGATAGTAAGCCGCATATTAAGCAAAATATAATTTTCACATTTTGACATGGTCTAGTTTTGTATATTATGAGCATAGTGCAGTTGTTTTCTATATAAACAACCCAGCAGTCTTCTAAACCTGACATTGAACAAGTGGAGGCACAATTCCATTAATTAATATTCAAACTTGGTTAATATCAACCAGCTTTCAAACAACATTCAGAAGTGTGAGATGCAGTGAAAATAACAGTATTTTCAAATTCCTTTTGGCAATCTATTACAGATTTCATGCAAAAATATGTTGGCACGTAATACATATCTGTCAGGTTTTGCCCAGATAAGACTCATGTTAAGCTGCCTGTGTGAACTATGAACAGAGGTGGAACTAGTTCAATGCATGGACTTGCACCAGGACCTGTGACGGTCCGGATATTAACCGAAATTAAGACACCATTGTATGGCTAACTCATAAAAGCACTATCCTCCAGCTGGTTCCTACTTCCTAGGGACAATAAAAGCCAAATGAATTTCCTTCATGGTTATTACTTCATTCAACAAATACTTTTCCTTATATTACCCTATTTTGGGCTAACATCTTGAAAGCTAATCCATGTTTTTGTTTTGTTTTTTTGCATCTGGAAAAATCTGGAAAAGTTGTATTACAATCCAGCACCTAATTTAATCAAATGATATAGAAGTCAGTCATAGTTCATCAAAATATATTGCTTTGCTTTGTTAGATGATTCATTTCTAACATTGCAGCAGCTCACCAGCATACTTGGCAAAATTATCAGAATGCCTTTCAATTATAAACATAAAAAGTCCAGAAAGAGTCCAAGCCCTGTGATAGATTGGCGACCTGCCCAGGGTGTACCACACCTTTCACTTAAAGTCAGCTGAGATTAGCTCCAGCTTCCACCATGACTCTGACAGTAAGCGGGATAGACAATGGATAATGGAATCCAAAGAAGAGAGGTGAAAGAAATGGACAGGGCAATGCCCCTCCTTGACAACAAAGTTTGGCTACTAAGTGGTAAACTATCATAAATAGGTTATCAAAGGCTAATGATTTGTGACTTATAATTTCATTCACACATTCAACTTCAGTATGTGGTTTATCCTGGCCAGGGCTGCAATGGATCTGAAGCCTATACAGGAACACTGGGCACAAGGTGAGAAAACACAAGCCATGACACACACACACAAAACGTATACTGTTCTTAACCACTAGGTGACACTGGGTATACCCAATAATCTGTGCCCCCCCCCAGTCTGTCTCTCTCTGTTGAATTACATGTCAACCGTGAGACTGAGATGCTGACTTCTTCTGCTCTTCAGACCTGCCTGATCCATCCTGATGCCCTACGTTTGGCTGGAGTCTCATCGCATTGTTCCTGTGAAGGACGGCCCTATATGGATAGTCAAAAGTCACACTTGGAAGATGGCTTTGGACACTTGGAGTTTTGCTATGATGGCTGAGGACTACAATTGCAATGATAAATTTAGGACTGCAGTTGTCATGAACAGTTTTTCAAGTCAAGTCAAGTCAACTTTATTGTCAAATATGCTATACATGCTCGACATACAGCACAGATGAAATTTCAGTCCTCTCTGACCCACGGTGCAAACAGGCAATGCAATAAATAAAAATAGAATAATTGAAAAAACAAACAATATAAACAGTAAAAATACTCTAGATAAGAACTAGACAGACTAAACACTCAAACAATATAAACAGTATAAACACTCTAGATAAGAATTAGACATAGACTAAACACACACACACAAATTGGTGCAAATAAACAGTCAAGGGCACTTGAGGTATAGCAGGTAAACATGAAATAAGCAGTATAAACTAATGGCTGTTAAGGTGAGGTAGTGCGGAATAGTGCAAATGAGCAAGGTAAAGTGAAATGTGCAGTCCCTGAGTTCAGTGTGTTAATGAAGGTTGAGAGTATGTATGTACAGTTAGGTCCATATATATTTGGACACTGACACAAATTTTGTTTTTTTTACCTGTTTACTGAAACATATTCAAGTTATAGTTATATAATGGACATGGACATAAAGTCCAGACTTTCAGCTTTCATTTGAGGGATCCACATTAAAATTGGAGGAAGGGTTTAGGAGTTTCAGCTCCTTAACATGTGCTACCCTGTTTTTAAAGGGACCAAAAGTAATTGGACAATTGACTCAAAGGCTGGCGGCACGGTGGTGTAGTGGTTAGCGCTGTCGCCTCACAGCAAGAAGGTCCTGGGTTCAAGCCCCGGGGCCGGCGAGGGCCTTTCTGTGTGGAGTTTGCATGTTCTCCCCGTGTCCGCGTGGGTTTCCTCCGGGTGCTCCGGTTTCCCCCACAGTCCAAAGACATGCAGGTTAGGTTAACTGGTGACTCTAAATTGACCGTGAGTGTGAATGGTTGTCTGTGTCTATGTGTCAGCCCTGTGATGACCTGGCGACTTGTCCAGGGTGTACCCCACCTTTCGCCCATAGTCAGCTGGGATAGGCTCCAGCTTGCCTGCGACCCTGTAGAAGGATAAAGCGGCTAGAGATAATGAGATGAGATGAGACTCAAAGGCTATTTCATGGGCAGGTGTGGGAAATTCCTTCATTATGTCATTCTTAATTAAGCAGATAAAAGGCCTGGAGTTGATTTGAGGTGTGGTGCTTGCATTTGGAAGATTTTGCTGTGAAGAAAACATGCGGTCAAAGGAGCTCTCCATGCAGGTGAAACAAGCCATCCTTAAGCTGCGAAAACAGAAAAAACCCACCCGAGAAATTGCTACAATATTAGGAGTGGCAAAATCTACAGTTTGGTACATCCTGAGAAAGAAAGAAAGCACTGGTGAACTCATCAATGCAAAAAGACCTGGACACTCACAGAAGACAACAGTAGTGGATGATCACAGAATAATTTCCATGGTGAAGAGAAACCCCTTCACAACAGCCAACCAAGTGAACAACACTCTCCAGGAGGTAGGCCTATCAATATCCAAATCTACCATAAAGAGAAGACTTCATGAAAGTAAATACAGAGGGTTCGCTGCACGGTGCAAGCCACTCATAAGCCTCAAGAATAAAAAGGCTAGATTGGACTTTGCTAAAAAACATCTAAAAAAGCCAGCACAGTTCTGGAAGAACATTCTCTGGACAGATGAAACTAAGATCAACCTCTACCAGAATGATGGAAAGAAAAAAGTATGGCGAAGGCGTGGTACAGCTCATGATCCAAAGCATACCACATCATCTGTAAAACACAGCAGAGGCAGTGTGATGGCTTGGGCATGCATGGCTGCCAGTGGCACTGGGTCACTAGTGTTTATTGATGATGTGACACAGGACAGAAGCAGCTGGATGAATTCTGAGATATTCAGAGACATACTGTGTGGTCAAATCCAGCCAAACTGATTGGTCGGCATTTCATAATACAAATGGACAATGACTCAAAACATAAAGCCAAAGCAACCCAGGAGTTTATTAAAGCAAAGAAGTGGAATATTCTTGAATGGCCAAGTCAGTCACCTGCTCTCAACCCAATTAAGCATGCATTTCACTTGTTAAAGACTAAACTTCAGACAGAAAGGCCCACAAACAAACAGCAACTGAAAATCGCTGCAGTAAAGGCCTGGCAGAGCATTAAAAAGGAGGAAACACAGCGTCTGGTGATGTCCATGAGTTCAGGACTTCAGGCAGTCATTGCCAACAAAGGGTTTTCAACCAAGTATTAGAAATGAACATTTTATTTACAATTATTTAATTTGTCCAATTACTTTTGAGCCCCTGAAATGAAGGGATTGTGTTTTAAAAAATGATTTAGTTCCTCACATTTTTATGCAATCATTTTGTTCAACCCACTGAATTAAAGCTGAAAGTCTGAACTTCAACTACATCTGAACTGTTTTGTTCACAATTCATTGTGGTAATGTACAGAACCAAAATTAGAAAACTGTTGCCTCTGTCCAAATATTTATGGACCTACAGTGGTGCTTGAAAATTTGTGAACCCTTTAGAATTTTCTATATTTCTGCATAAATATGACCTAAAACATCATCAGATTTTCACATAAGTCCTAAAAGTAGATAAAGAGAACCCAGTTAAAAAAATGAGACAAAAATATTATACTTGGTCATTTATTTATTGAGGAAAATGATCCAATATTACATATCTGTGAGTGGCAAAAGTATGTGAACTTCTAGGATTAGCAGTTATTTGAAGGTGAAATTAGAGTCAGGTGTTTTCAATCAATGGATGACAATCAGGTGTGAGTGGGCACCCTGTTTTATTTAAAGAACAGGGATCTATCAAAGTCTGAGCTTCATGTTTGTGGAAGTGTATCATGGCACGAACAAAGGAGATTTCTGAGGACCTCAGAAAAGCATTGTTGATGCTCATCAGGCTGGAAAAGGTTACAAAACCATCTCTAAAGAGTTTGGACTCCACCAATCCACAGTCAGACAGATTGTGTACAAATGGAGGAAATTCAAGACCATTGTTACCCTCCCCAGGAGTGGTCGACCAACAAAGATCACTCCAAGAGCAAGGCGTGTAATAGTCAGCGAGGTCACAAAGGACCCCGGGGTAACTTCTAAGCAACTGAAGGCCTCTCTCACATTGGCTAATGTTAATGTTCATGAGTCCACCATCAGGAAAACACTGAACAACAATGGTGTGCATAGCAGGGTTGCAAGGAGAAAGCCACTGCTCTCCAAAAAGAACATTGCTGCTCATCTGCAGTTTGCTAAAGATCATGTGGACAAGCCAGAAGGCTATTGGAAAAATGTTTTGTGGACGGATGAGACCAAAATAGAACTTTTTGGTTTAAATGAGAAGCATATGTTTGGAGAAAGGAAAACACTGCATTCCAGCATAAGAACCTTATCCAATCTGTGAAACATGGTGCTGGTAGTATCATGGTTTGGGCCTGTTTTGCTGCATCTGGGCCAGGACGGCTTGCCATCATTGATGGAACAATGAATTCTGAATTATACCAGCGAATTCTAAAGGAAAATGTCAGGACATCTGTCCATGAACTGAATCTCAAGAGAAGGTGGGTCATGCAGCAAGACGATGACTCTAAACACACAAGTTGTTCTACCAAAGAATGGTTAAAGAAGAATAATGTGAATGTTTTGGAACGGCCAAGTCAAAGTCCTGACCTTAATCCAATCGAAATGTTGTGGAAGGACCTGAAACGAGCAGTTCATGTGAGGAAACCCACCAACATCCCAGAGTTGAAGCTGTTCTGTACAGAGGAATGGGCTAAAATTCCTCCAAGCCGGTGTGCAGGACTAATCAACAGTTACCGCAAACGTTTAGTTGCAGTTATTGCTGCACAAAGGGATCACACCAGATACTGAAAGCAAAGGTTTTTTTACTTTTGCCACTCACAGATATGTAATATTGGATCATTTTCCTCAATAAATAAATGACCAAGTATAATATTTTTGTCTCATTTGTTTAACTGGGTTCTCTTTATCTACTTTTAGGACTTGTGTGGAAATCTGATGATGTTTTCGGTCATATTTATGCAGAAATATAGAAAATTCTAAAGGATTCACAAACTTTCAAGCACCACTGTAACTGTATGTATGTATGTATGCATGTGTGTGTGTGTGTGTGTGTGTGTGTGTGTGTGTGTGTGTGTGTGTTGGGGGGGGACTGTAAGGGTGACATGTCAGATGCTGAAGGGGGGCAGGGGGGAGTGCGAGCAGAATCTGAGGCAGGGGGCAGAGGGGGGAGGAGAGGCAGAACAGGGAGGGAGTTGAGCCTCCTGACCGCCTGGTGAAAGAAACTGTTCTTGAGCCTGCTGGTTTTGGCCCAGAGACTCCGCAGTCTCCTCCCCGACGGCAGCAGACTGAAGAGGCTGTGAGATGGGTGGGTGGGGTCACCTGCAATCCTGATGGCTTTGCGGGTGAGGCAGGAGTTATAAATATCCATTAGAGAAGGGAGAGAGACACCAATGATCCTCTCAGCTGCTCTCATGATGCACTTCAGAGTCTTGCAGCAGGACACGGTGCAGGCGCCATACCACACGGTGATGCAGCTGGTCAGGATGTTCTTGATGGTGCCTCTGTAGAATGTGTGCATGATGGGGGCCAGGACTCTTGCTCTCCTCAGTTTGCGGAGGAAGTACAGACGCTGTTGGGCTTTTTTGGCCAGTGATGCAGTGTTGTTGCTCCAGGACAGGTCTTCAGAGATGTGCATACCCAGAAACTTGGTGCTGCTCACCCTCTCCACTGCAGCACCGTCGATAGATAGTGGAGCATGCTGGGTGTGCGCTCTCCTGAAGTCCACAACAATCTCCTTCGTCTTCTCCACGTTCAGGTGGGGATTGTTGTCCTTGCACCACATGGCCAAGCGGCTCACCTCACTCCTGTAGATTGTCTCATCACCATTGTTGATGAGACCCACCACAGTCATGTCATCCACAAACTTAATGAAGAGATTAGAGTTGGATGTTGGTGTGCAGTCGTGGGTCAGCAGAGTGAAGAGGAGGGGGCTCAGCACACATCCTTGGGGGGCCCCCTTGTTCAATGTGATGGTGCTGGAGGAGTTGCTGCCAACCTGTACAGTCTGTGGTCTCCCCGTCAGGAAGTCCAGCAGCCAGTTGCACAGGGAGGTGTTGAGTCCCAGCTGGTCCAGTTTATGAATGAGCTGCTGAGGAATGATTGTGTTGAATGCTGAGCTAAAGTCTATGAACAGCATTCTGACATATGAGTCTTTTGTCTCCAGGTGAGTGAGGGCTGAGTGGAGGGCAGTGGAGATGGTGTCATCGGTCGAACGGTTGGACTGATATGCAAACTGGAAAGGGTCCAGGGCGGGGGGGGGGGGAGGGCAGACTTGATATGCCGCATGACTAGCCGCTCGAAGCACTTCATGAGGATGGGAGTGAGTGCGACAGGGCGGTAGTCATTGAAGCAGGAGGGAGACGGCTTCTTTGCACTTAAGTCTCTATCAAAGAACAGTTTATGATGTCAACAAAACAGACTTCACGTTAAAACTATAATTAATTTCCTGGTTATGCAGTTGTACTTTATGACTCTATAGGACACAGTTATAAAAGCAAGTTATTTATAATCACGCTATCTGTTATCACTCAAATGAGGATGGGTTCCCTTTTGAGTTTGGTTCCTCTCAAGGTTTCTTCCTCATGTTGTTTGAGGGTTTTTTTCCTTGCCACCGTTGCCACAGGCTTGCTCATTGGGGATAGATAAATAAATTTATTAGTGATAAAATTAGCACATGTTTAAAGTCTTTAATTTTCTGTAAAGCTGCTTTGTGACAGTGTCTGCTGTTAAAAATGCTATACAAATAAACTTGACTTGGCTTGACTTGACATTTACACACTCTCATTCGGACTGACAGACAATTTAGCATAGCCACAGAAAGTAGAACCCTGATAAAACTCATGTGGACATGGAGAGAACATGCAAAACTCTAACCAGACAGTAACCCAAGGTCAGGAACAAATTGGGGACCCTGTCAACACTACTTGCTGCACTACTGCCCCTGGTACTGTTAATGCACTGACTGAAATTTGTCTCGTCTCATCTCGTCTTCTTCCGCTTATCCGGGGCCGGGTCGCGGAGGCAGCAGTCTAAGCATGGAAGCCCAAACTTCCCTTTCCCCAGACACCTCGGCCAGCTCCTCGGGAAGAACACCGAGGCGTTCCCAGGCCAGCCGAGAGACATAGTCCCTCCAGCGTGTCCTGGGTCTTCCCTGGGGCCTCTTCCCGGGGGGACATGCCTGGAACACCTCCCCAGGGAGGCATCCAGGAGGCATCCGAAAAAGATGCCCGAGCCACCTCAGCTGATTCCTCTCGATGTGGAGGAGCAGCAGCTCTACTCCGAGCTCCTCCCGAGTGACTGTGCTTCTCACCCTATCTCTAAGGGAGCACCCAGCCACCCTGCGAAGGAAACTCATTTCGGCCGCTTGTATCCGCGATCTTGTTCTTTCGGTCATTACCCAAAGCTCATGACCATAGGTGAGAGTCGGAACGTAGATCGACTGGTAAATTGAGAGCTTCACCTTTTGGCTCAGCTCCTTCTTCACCACGACGGACCGGTAAAGCGACCGCATTACTGCGGAGGCTGCACCGATCCACCTGTCGATCTCACGCTCCATCCTTCCCTCACTCGTGAAAAAGATCCCGAGATACTTAAACTCCTCCACTTGAGGCAGGACTTCTCCACCAACCTGGAGAAGGCAAGCCACCCTTTTCCGGTCGAGAACCATGGCCTCAGACTTGGAGGTGCTGATTCTCATCCCGGCCGCTTCACACTCGACTGCAAACCACCCCAGTGCATGCTGAAGGTCCTAGTTTGAAGAAGCCAACAGGACAACATCATCCGCAAAAAGCAGAGATGAAATCCTGTGGTTCCCAAACAGGATTCCTTCCGGCCCCTGGCTGTGTCTAGAAATTCTGTCCATAAAAATTATTAACAGAACCGGTGACAAAGGGCAGCCCTGCTGGAGTCCAACATGCACTGGGAACAGGTCTGACTTACTGCCGGCAATGTGAACCAGACTCCTGCTCTGTTTGTACAGGGACCGGACAGCCCTTAGCAAAGAGCCCCGAACCCCATACTCCTGAAGCACCCCCCACAGAATACCACAGGGGACACGGTTGAATGCCTTCTCCAGATCCACAAAACACATGTGGACTGGTTGGGCAAACTCCCATGAACCCTCGAGCACCCTATGAAGGGTATAGAGCTGGTCCAGTGTTCCGCGACCAGGATGAAAACCGCATTGTTCCTCCTGGATCCGAGGTTCGACTATTGGTCGAATTCTCCTCTCCAGTACCCTGGAGTAAACCTTCCCCGGGAGGCTGAGAAGTGTGATTCCCCTATAATTGGAGCACACTCTCCGGTCCCCTTTCTTAAAAAGAGGGACCACCACCCCAGTCTGCCACTCCAGAGGCACTGTCCCCGACCACCACGCGATGTTGCAGAGGCGTGTCAACCAAGACAGCCCCACAACATCCAGAGACTTGAGATACTCAGGGCGGATCTCATCCACCCCCGGTGCCTTGCCACCGAGGAGCTTGCAAACCACCTCAGTGACTTTGGCTTGGGTAATGGACGAGTCCACCTCTGAGTCATCAGCCTCAGTCTCCTCAGTGGAAGACATGACGGTGGGATTGAGGAGATCCTCAAAGTATTCCTTCCACCGCCCGACAATGTCCCCAGTCGAGGTCAACAGCTCCCCACCCGCACTGTAAACAGTGTTGGCAGAGTACTGCTTCCCCCTCCTGAGGCGCCGGACAGTTTGCCAGAATTTCTTCGAGGCCGACCGATAGTCCTTCTCCATGGCCTCCCCGAACTCCTCCCAGTTCCGAGTTTTTGCCTCCGCAACTGCCCGAGCTGCAGCACGCCTGGCCTGCTGATACCCGTCAGCTGCCTCAGGAATCCCGGAGGTCAACATGGCCCGATAGGACTCCTTCTTCAGCTTGACGGCATCCTTTACTTCCGGTGTCCACCACCAGGTTCGGGGATTGCCGCCACGACAGGCACCGGAGACCTTGCGGCCACAGCTCCGAACAGCTGCTTCCACAATGGAGGTAGAGAACATGGTCCACTCAGACTCAATGTTCCCCACCTCCCTCAGAAGCTGGGAAAAGCTCTCCCGGAGGTGGGAGTTAAAGACCTCCCCAACAGAGTGCTCAGCCAGATGTTCCCAGCAGACCCTCACCATACGTTTGGGCCTGCCAGGTCTGTCCAGCTTCCTCCTCCGCCAGCGGATCCAACTCACCACCAGGTGGTGATCAGTTGACAGCTCAGCCCCTCTCTTCACCCGAGTGTCCAAGACATAGGGCCGGAGATCAGATGAAACGACTACAAAGTCGATCATCGACCTCCGACCTAAGGTGTCCTGGTGCCACGTGCACTTATGGACACCCCTATGCTCGAACATGGTGTTCGTTATGGACAAACCGTGACTAGCACAGAAGTCCAATAACAAAACACCACTCGGGTTCAGATCGGGGAGGCCGTTCCTCCCAACCACGCCCCTCCAGGTGTCACTGTCGTCGCCCACGTGAGCATTGAAGTCCCCCAGTAGCACAATGGAGTCCCCAGTCTGAGCACCCCTCAGTACCTCTCCCAGGGACTCCAAGAAGGCCGGATACTCTATACTGCTATTTGGCCCGTAGGCACAAACAACAGCAAGAGCCCTCTCCCCAATCCGAAGGCGCAGAGAGGCGACCCTCTCGTTCACTGGGGTAAACTCCAACACATGGCGGCTGAGCTGGGGAGCTACAAGCAAGCCCACACCAGCCCGCCGCCGCTCACCACGGGTGACTCCAGAGAAGTGGAAAGTCCAGCCCTTCTTGAGGAGCTGGGTTCCAGAGCCCAAGCTGTGCATGGAGGTGAGCCCGACTATCTCTAGCCGGTACCTCTCAACCTCCCGTACAAGCTCAGGCTCTTTCCCCCCCAGCGAAGTGACATTCCATGTCCCAACAGCCAGCCGCTGTGTCCGGGGATCAGGTCGTCGAGGCCCCTGCCTTCGACTGCCACCCAATCCACATTGCACCAATCCCCTACTGCTACCTCTGTGGGTGGTGAACCCACAGGAGGTCGGGCCCACGTCACCTCTTCGGGCTGAGCCCGGCCGGGCCCCATGGGCAAAGGCCCGGCCACCAAGCGCTCGCATATGAGCCCCAACCCCGGGCCTGGCTCCAGGGTGGGGCCCCGGCTGCGTCATACCGGGCGAAGTCACGGTCCTTGATTTTTTCTCCTTAGGGGTTTTTGGTGAACTGCTCTTGGTCTGGCCTGTCACCTAGGACCTGTCTGCCTTGGGAAACCCTGACAGGGGCATAATGCCCCCGACAACATAGCTCCTAGGATCATTCAAGCACATAAACCCCTCCACCACAATAAGGTGGCAGTTCTAGGAGGGGACTGAAATTTGTGATATATTCATATGTCTTATTGTAGCATATTTAACTGCCACTGTTTGCTGAAAGGAAACTGTCAAATGGCAATCAAATTAAAGAGTAATCTAACTGGCTTTGCTCTTATTTAGCCCCTGTGTCAGTATTTGCATACAATATTTGTATATAACGTGTATACTACAGTATAATTTTTAATTAAATATCAATCTCATCATCTGTAGCCGCTTTATCCTGTTCTACAGGGTCGCAGGCAAGCTGGAGCCTATCCCAGCTGACTACGGGCGAAAGGCGGGGTACACCCTGGACAAGTCGCCAGGTCATCACAGGGCTGACACATAGACAACCATTCACACCTACAGTCAATTTAGAGTCACCAGTTAACCTAACTGGACTGTGGGGGAAACCGGAGCACCCGGAGGAAACCCACGCGGACAACATGCAAACTCCACACAGAAAGGCCCTCGCCGGCCACGGGGCTCGAACCCGGACCTTCTTGCTGTGAGGCGACAGTGCTAACCACTACACCACCGTGCCGCCTTAAATATAAATGTACATTTTAATTGTTAAAGCTATGAATTTAGGTATCAGTGTAAAAATAGTGTAGTAGGTGCAAATGTTAATATGAGTTTGTGTGAATTATTTGGTAAGTAGCCATGCATGTGTAGACAGTCTGACATGTATATCATTTATTTGGAAAGGCGATGTGAGTAAAGACTCTACTGTAATGCCTGCACAGAGACCTTTTGTAACAAAGCTCCACCACTGACTGTAAAATCTTACTGGTCTGCACAACAAGATGAGTCACACAGGTAGGCAGCATCCTGCTAGGTAAAGAAATCTCCATTTCAGACATTCTGCTACACTGCTTTGGAAAATGACACCCACAGTCCTCTACCTCTCACTCCAGGAACCCAGATCTTGCAAAGTTTTGTCTAGAGAACAGGGCAAGGTAATACATTGTGAGTGGGATCTGAAAACCAGGTAGCCCTTTAATAATCTGTGGCAGCAATGCAATCTGGAGAGAGTGGCCTTTAATGACTTTCCCTGCAAAATCTCCACAGCTCTTGACCAAACGTTCCTGAGCATATTCACAGATTAACTGATTTTGATCAAGCCTCTTACTATAGATTGGAAAAGTTAATGCAACCCTAAGCATGAGCTTGGTCTTTCTCCTGAGCATAAACTCCAGGCACACAGCTCTGGTCTGTTAGACAGTAGTGATATCAAAGTCACCATGGCAACTATTCATACAGATCACTTTGCCTTGCTCATTTTTTCCTTTCATTGTATAGGTGACATTCAAGCACAGTTTCATTTCACAACAATGCACCAAGTCTGACTGCTTCATGTGCGTAGGGGAGCATAATCTGACCTTCTGAAACACCAAGCAGGGCCAGAGGTTATGAGGATGGGCAGATGCAAAATCTGGGAGAAGGGATGTCAACTCAGTGGAAAGGCAAAGAGGCTGCGTCACCCCTACACATATCACTCATCAATTTTAAATGGGTTTTTCTTCTGGTTTTGTGAATTTGTCACTTGTCACTTGGAGGTACTTATTGACGGCTCAAGGCCATGCAGCAAATAGCCAGGAATACAGCAGACTCTAAAAATTCACAGCTTCTTCCTGCTAATTTAAGGCTTAGTGATGGATGAGTTCAATCTCCATGGTGATATGTGGTCAAAGTAAAGTGCAAAGCAACCAGTAATTTCTGCCTATACTGTATGTAGCATCATGAAAGCTAATTATTTGTGGTCTGAGTTGCACTAATTCCAAATGAATTCCCAGACGTGATCTGTGATTGTTGTTACAAAGAGGTATACTAAGTGTTGTACACTTGGAGTGCACTCATCAAAGCCACGGTATCTTGCTGGTATGGCGGTGAGATTGGCAAGATTTAATTTCAAGCACTGTAGAAAATAAAATAACTTTTTACTATTGCAACATGAGTAATTTGAGGTTTTGATTGTTCATCTGAAAAACATCACCCTGACATTTCTTAGTCAAAAACAGGGGGAAAAAAATACTACTCTGCATTATCAGCCTGAACATCGCAACATCAAAACCTTCCAGACTTATTGTGCTGTTTTTCTGTGAAGCTCCCGAACTTGTCAGTTGCTGGGAGAATACACATTGATTTACCATGGACATGCATATTGCATAATATGACAGCTATAAATAGTACGTGGACTACATTATGAAGCATAAACACCCCCGCACCCTGATACCGAATCTAAGGAGTGTTGCTTGGCTTTATGAAAGCTTGTAGGATTGAGAAGAGGATAAACCCAACGGAGTAGGGCAACGACTTACTTTTAACCCACATGTTTTGTTGGTGTTGTTTAATCAGCAAATATAACAGCACACATCACACTGGTTGATTGGAGGCATGCTATATAAAAGCTTTTTACAAGCAATATATTCTTGTATACTGTAAAATCATTTGCAATTATACAAATCACTTTCACAAGAATAGTTATTAGCAGCTGGCTACTTACAAATAAATATCATAAAACAAAATTTTGCAGCTCGGTTACATTGGTTAGCAGATGTTATATACTATGGGTACAATTAATTCACCAAGAAGCCTTTATTTGTCACATGTACACTCAAGCACAGACTAAAGCACACAGTGAAATTTAACCTCTGCAGTTAACCCATTTGAAGCAGTGAACACACATGCACACACAAGTGAGCAATGAGCGCACACACACACACACACACACACACACACACACAGAGCAGTGGGCAGCTATGCTACAGTGCCCGAGGAGCAGTTGCGGGTTAGATGCCCTTGCTCAAGGGCACTTGAGTCCAACCTCAGGCCATGGCTGCCCCATATTAACCTAATGAAACACACATTCACTGAGGAATGTGTGTCTTTGCCATTGGCTCAAATTCGTTCACTGATTTGATTACCTTTTTCTGAAATCAAATGGTGCTGTGCAGTGTTGGACCAAACAACTTTACAAACTCTTTGTGCAGAGTTACATTAAAAAAAAATTGGATTAAAGATTTGATTTGATTACGTTCTTAAAATTAGCTAATCTTGACTGATGCTCTATACTAAATAAATAAATAAATAAATAAAAAGCATTAAGATGCAAGATTTCAAACATTCCAGATTGGTGACTATTTTTGTTCTTACAGACCGCTTCTGTTGTTTCATGAAACACACTCAGTTGGAAATCATGTCATGTGTAGGTCAGAATATTCTAAACAATCCTGAGTTCTCCATCATTGCTATTAATGTCCTGTTACATGTGTTAGGAAACAGTAAAGTCATTTTTGGTTTGCCAGTGTTAGTCAGTGCTAGACTAAAAGAACCCAAGCTTCAACTGCTGTCATATGCTATTGAGGCATAAAGAGCTTTATGAATGGGATGGCTGCTACCAGAGGAGCCACTGGAGAAGAATAATGAGAATAAAAGGAAGGAGGGTACAACTGAGAGAGGGGGGAGAATGGAAAATCGCAGTATGCCAGCCAAGGGTCAGTTTGAAATAACTCCTCTGGGACCTATGTGAGCACTCAGTGCAAAGTGCTGTTCATACTAGGTGTTACGTCCCCGAGGATTAAGTCCAGGGAATGGGGGAGGTAACAAAGGACATCAACTGAGAGAAGAAGAAAAAAACAGAGGGGAAACGGAAATACGTGAGTGAGTGAGTGAGTGAGTGAGTGAGTGAGTGAGTGAGTGAGTGAGTGAGTTTATTTATAAAACAAAAAATAAAAATAAAGGGGCACAACAAAACGGAAAGCAAAACCCAAAACCACTCCCTATGAAGTCAAGGTTGCACACCTAGGCGCACCATGACACCACTATTAACATATACACACACACAGCGTAATCGCTGTTATCAGAAATCAGATTTCAGTTATCCACATGGCATAACTGCTGTAATCCGACAACACCAAAACACACACACAGAGTGATCTCTGTAATACAGGGTTAAATTGCACACGCATGCACACACACAGCATCCACACTGCTGTCTGGCCAACGGCCCCGTCCATAGGTTTCCCCAGGTCTTTTAAAACAGCCACTTCCGGTGAACAATTAAGCGCCGGCGCAGCTAACCACTCACAGCAACGGTGGAGGGTGGTACCTGGAGAGAGACATAAAAAAACACACACCTAACACCACAGCAGTAACACTAGGCAAGGTAGGGCACATAGATGCTCTGGAATGTCTGCTGAATGGATGATGACCCAAAGCCAGAGAATGAAAAATGCTGGGAAGACTATACAGTTCAAATATTCCATTTCAGCACTGTCATTTCAGTGAGGTCAGACTTTTTCACCATGAAATGATCATTCTTTAAGGAATATTCAGAAATCCAAAACAAGTGTAAGAAATTAATGAGGATATCGTATTCCATTTGAGTATAAGCTTTAACCCATCCCTACCTGGTTTACTTTAAGGTTTAAATGTACCGAAGTGTATTTCATACAGTGTTCTTTTTACCAAGACTTTTTTTTTTTTGGTGTTATCAGCATAGCAATCTCAAATGGAATTGAATTATACATTAAATTGTTCAAACAATGTAAAAAACACACCAAAAATGTTTAAAATAAAGTTTTCTGTTTATATATATATATATATATATATATATATATATATATATATATATATATATATATATATACACACAGTGGTATGCAAAAGTTTGGGCACCCCTGGTCAAAATTGCTGTTACTGTGAACAGTTAAGCAAGTTGAAGATGAAATGATCTCCAAAAGGCATAAAGTTAAAGATGACTCATTCTCTTTATATTTTAAGCAAAAACTATTTTTTTATTTTCATCTTTTACATTTTCAAAATGACAAAAAAGGAAAAGGGGCCAAAGCAAAAGTTTGGGCACCCTGCATGGTTAGTACCTAGTAACACCCCCTTTGGCAAGTATCACAGCTTTTAAACACTTTGTAGCCAGCTAATAATCTTTCAGTTCTTACCTGGGGGATTTTCACACATTCATCCTTGCAAAAGGCTTCCAGTTCTACAAGTTTCTTGGGCTGTCTTGCATGCACTGCTCTTTTGAGATCTATCCACAGATTTTCAATGATGTTTAGGTCAGGGGACTGTGAGGGCCATGGCAAAACCTTCAGCTTGTGCCTCTTGAGGTATTCCATTGTAGATTTTGAGGTGTGTTTTGGATCATCATCTTATTGTAGGACCCATCATCTTTTAACTTCAACTTTTTTACAGATGGTGTGATGTTTGCTTCCAGAGTTTGCTGGCATTTATTTGAATCCATGCTTCCCTCGACCAATGAAATGTGCCCTGTGCCACTGGCTGCAACACAACCCCAAAGCATGATCGATCCACACCCATGCTTCAGAGTTGGAGAGGTGTTCTTTTCCTGGAATGTGGCACCCTTTTTCCTCCAAACATACCTTTGCACATTGTGGCCAAAAAATTCTATTTTGATTTCATCAGTCCGCTGGACTTGTTTCCAAAATGCATCAGGCTTATTTAGATGTTCATTTGCAAACTTCAGATGCTGAATTTTGTGGCTGGGACGCAGGAATGTTTTTCTTCTGATGACTCTTCCATGAAGGTCATATTTGTTCAGGTGTCGCTGAATAGTAGAACAGTGCACCACCACTCCAGGGTCTGTTAAATCTTTCTGAAGGTCTTTTGCAGTCAAACAGGGGTTTTTATTTGCCTTTCTAGCAATCCAATGAGCAGTTCTTTCAGAAAGTTTTCTTCATCTTCCAGACCTCACTTTGATCTCCACTGTTTCTGTTAACTGCCATTTCTTAATAACATTACGATCTGAGGAAACAGCTACCTGAAAACACTTTGCTACATTCTTGTAGCCTTCTCCTGCTTTGTGAGCATCAATTATTTTATTATTCAGAATGCGAGGGAGTTGCTTAGAGGAGCCCATGGCTGTTGATTTTAGGGACAAGTTTGAGGAGTCAGAGAATTTATACAGCTTTGAAATCTGCATCATCTGACCTTTCCTAATGAAGAATTTGAACAAGCCACAGCTCAATAAGCTAATGAAGGTCTGGAACCTTGGTAAAAGTTACCTGAGAACTCAAATGTATTGGGGTGCCCAAACTTTCGCATGGTGTTCCTTTTCTTTTTTCACTCTCCAATTGTACAAAACAAAAATAACACAAATCTTGCAGAAAATGCTGAAAAGAAATGTGTCGTCTTTACCTTTATGCCTTTTGGTGATCAGTTCATCTTCTGCTCACTTAACTATTCACAGTAACAGACAAGGTGCCCAAACTTTTGCATGCCACTGTATGTGTGTGTGTATATATAAGGCTTTACATTAACTTTTTTGCTCACCGGCCACTGTGGCTAGTGGTTTTCCTGAGTCACTAGCCATTCAGCCTTTTCACTAGCCACAATTTTGTTGCCAAGAAATCGCAGTTTTTTCTTCACCATGATACGTTAAAGTTCGGAAGATCTAGATTTAATTATGAATGGCAGCATATAATCTATCTCTACAGTAGCACTCAAGTATTCAGTGCTGTTAAGGTAGCTCCCGATATGAAAACATGCAACCAATTCAGACAAAACTATAAACAGAGTATTCTGTTTATTGAACTCAAATTCAAGCCCCTTAGAATATGAAATATTGTATAATATGAAAAATAACATTCAGTACAACTGAACTGATTCTAATATTAAAAGTTCAATTCAAAACATTTATCATTGAAAAGCATTTGATGTTTTGATATGCAAGTATTATGTGTATTATTATGTATTATTTTGTATATTATGTATTATCTATTAATAGTGTGTGTGTGTGTGTGTGTGTGTGTGTGTGTGTGTGCGTGTGTGTGTGTGACAGGCCAAGTTTACATTAGACCGTATCTGTCTCGTTTTTGTCGTGGATGCACTGTCCGTTTACATTAAAACGCCGGGAAACGCCGGGAAACGGGAATCTGCCAGGGCCGACGTATTCAATCCAGTTCGTGTTTGGTCCGGTGCTGTGTAAACATTGAGGATACGCGGATACACTGTGCTGAGCTCTAGCTGACGTCGTTATTGGACAACGTCACTGTGACATCCACTTTCCTGATTCGCTGGCGTTGGTCATGTGACGCGACTGCTGAAAAACGGCGCGGACTTCCGCCTTGTATCACCTTTCATTAAAGAGTATAAAAGTATGAAAATACTGCAAATACTGATGCAAATACTGCCCATTGTGTAGTTATGATTGTCTTTAGACTTGTCATCCTTCCACTTGCAAGTGGTAAATGACGCGCATGCCCGATATGCACTGGGATCACACACACAGCAGCTCAGTCCCGAATCACTGCTCGTGCGCTTCACTCGCGCGCTCTGTGAGCTGTGCAGGGCCGGAGTGCGCACCCTCCAGAGGGCACTCGCTGTTCAGGGTGGAGTGATTTGGAGCGCAGGATGCCTGTGGAGCCGAGCCACTGAGGAGAAATTTACACATTACTCATTTACATTTCAACTTACGTGCCGTCTAATTAGTCATGTGATTAGCGTATCCATGTATTGGTGTTGCTGTGTGCACGTGAATCGTGTATTGGTGTTGCTGTGTGCACGCTAATCGTTTTTAAAAACGTTAATCTGATGATCCGCTGATACAGTCTAATGTAAACCCCACCTGAGAACATGTGTAGAGAGAGACATTAAATGTCCTCATTACATTCATCATCAGATGAGTCTGAATGGTCCTTGAAAAATGGTCTTCGTGACCTGAGGCTTCCAGCAGGCCATAAGTTGATAGCTGGGGTGAGATCAACTTCTTTCCAATTGCGTGAACATTTCTAAACAGCAGCTCCATCCTCTCCAGCTCAGCCAACTTCATCACAGCCAGGGACTTGAAAGCAATGCTGTCCTGTAGTGACCAGCCGTCTTCGCCTGTTTTGATGTTATAGTACCGATGTGTGCATTTGACTTTTTGTGGTCCTTTATAGATTTGAGTTTAAAATTACTGGTGCCTGTCTTTGCCAGACTTTCTACAGTCTTCGCAGTACAGGATATTTTCGGTTTTGCTATGAACTAGCCAATCTCGCCCAAACTTCCATTTGTCATTGAACTGTCTTATCTTCCTATTAGCGTCTTGTTCATCTCCATGGCCGTAGCCAGCTATGAGGCCCCTGCGGTCCGGACCTCGGTCATTTTTAAGAGCTGAAAATACATTTGTACGCTAAATATTCAACTGGATAAAAAAATAAAGAATAACATTAAAATGTCTCCATAAAAAGTGCATTGTTAATTATGTTAAACGTTGATTCTGTCTTCTGTGTCTGTTTCGTGTGTGCGGCTCTGAGACCAAGAACACAAACACGAATGAGTGCGCGACTCGGGGGAGGAACGCAGTGCAGCAGACATGGGGTTTTCATGGTAACCATCAGTGCACTTTCATCAAGCTGTTCAATTTACATTTTCGAAGCAGCGCAGTTGTAGCCTACCTTGTTTGTGATTTTAAAAATCTCATCTCATCTCATTATCTCTAGCTGCTTTATCCTTCTACAGGGTCGCAGGCAAGCTGGAGCCTATCCCAGCTGACTACGGGCGAAAGGCGGGGTACACCCTGGACAAGTCACCAGGTTATCACAGGGCTGACACATAGACACAGACAACCATTCACACTCACACCTACGGTCAATTTAGAGTCACCAGTTAACCTAACCTGCATGTCTTTGGACTGTGGGGGAAACCGGAGCACCCGGAGGAAACCCACGCGGACACGGGGAGAACATGCAAACTCCACACAGAAAGGCCCTCGCCGGCCACGGGGCTCGAACCCAGAACCTTCTTGCTGTGAGACGACAGTGCTAACCACTACACCACCGTGCCGCCCCGATTTTAAAAATAAATCATTCAATAAGCCAAAGCAGTAGAGTGAAAAGTTTCAACTTATGGTTGCCTTGGATAACTTTGCCTAAAACATGGTGGTGTATACTGATTTTTTTCCCAGAATTTTTTTGTGTAGGTGTAACGGATGCCAGATTGTTAATGAATCTTAGTTCCATAGGCTACATGGTTAGGGTATCTTTTGTCCTCATTGCTTGGGCCAGATCAAACCATTAAACAAGCTTAAATTATTCTTACTCTTGCCACATACATGATTTTTTTTTTCAAAACTGATGATATTCAATTCAAACACCATTAAAAGTAATTTCAGGAATAGATCTCTTGTGTGGCGTGTAATTCACCCCGCTCATTTAAATATGTCGAACATTTTTCGTCGCGTGCTTTGCGCATCATAGACCTCGGTGATTTTAAAATGCTGCTCCGGCCCTGCTCATCTCTGCCCCTTTTTTCCTGAGCAGCAGAGTTTGAAACTCCAGCTATATGCCGCCACATAGTGCGCTTGTTAGTCATCAGCAACTTTGTTGCTTCGTTCATTAACCGCAGGTTACCATATCATTGATTTTATCTGAGACGTTAACGAACGTTCTCAACAATTCTAACATGTTGTCAGAATGTTTATGCAGGTGCTCATGGGAGTTGTAGGCACGTAATATTACTTTGCAATGCGTTTATAATATCAGATGCCTTCAGAGAAAACTATAATTAAAATATATTGTCATACCAAAGAATAAACCACCCGCCAAAGTGGCTAGTGAGACTAAAGTCATTACCCACCAAAGCCGGATTTTACCCGCATTTGGCGGGTGGGTGGGTGCTAATGTAAAGCCCTGATACATACACATCCATCCATTATCTGTAGCCGCTTATCCTGTGCAGGGTCACAGGCAAGCTGGAGCCTATCCCAGCTGACTATGGGCGACAGGCAGAGTACACCCTGGACAAGTCACCAGGTCATCGCAGGGCTGACACACAGAGACAAACAACCATTCACACTCACATTCACACCTACAGTACAGTTAATTTAGAGCCACCAATTAGCCTAACCTGCATGTCTTTGGACTGTGGGGAGAAACCGGAGCACCCAGAGGAAACCCACACAGACATGGGGAGAACATGCAAACTCCACACAGAAAGGCCCCTGTCAGCCACTGGGCTCGAACCCAGGACCTTCTTGCTGTGAGGCGACAGTGCTAACCACTACACCACAGTGCCGCTCTATCTATCTATCTATAAGCATCAGTACTTTACAGCAAACTGCTAGCTACACACTGTTAAAATGGCACTTGTGCAATATAAAGCTCACTTACTGTGGCAGTGGGGGCGTGGTCAAGCGTCGGTCTGTGACCGGAGGGTGGAGTCAGGGAAGGTAAGTGGCAGAATCACTGCACCTGATGTTGGTTAATCTGTGTTTGTGTGTCTTCCCCAGTGACCGCGCCCTATATGAGGAGAGAGAGAGCAGAGGAAGGAAGCTCTCTCCCCAACCAGACGACTGGTGTGTGTGTGTGTGTGTGCGCGTGCATGACTAGAGCGTTGACAACGTCTGAAAAGACTAAAATAAAGAGTTTGTGAAATTTAATTCTGGCCTGCCGTCTTTCTGTGCTCCACCCACACGAACTGCTACGCTTACTTACTCACTTACTTGTGCAATACTACCTGTGTAATACTGGTAATACTACCTGTGCAATATTTATACCCGCAATACCACCTATGTAATACACTTACTGTATGTTAACTGTATATGTGCATACCTGTTAATTTATGCAAATTTGTTAATTTTTATCTTTTAATTTGTATTTATTTATTTTTATATATACCTTTTTTGTATACTTTGCACTATTCCTTCACTGCCTTATCTTTTTCTCTTTCTATATTTTGCTGCTGTAACAATGTAAATTTCCCCTTGTGGGATAATAAAAGGCTATCTTATCTTATCTTATCTTATCTTATCTTATCTTATCTTATCTTATCTTATCTTATGGATTGAAGTGATAGTTATATCAACACTTTTACAACCAGCACAAATCAAAGCTATTCACGCTCAGTACATTTTTAATTTCCAGGAACTGTCTAATAAATCAGAATGGTTATTGGTAGTTTTACAATAGATACAATTATTCCAGGCACCCAATAACAGTGGTTTCTAGTATAAAATCAGTCAGAAGAAGGGACTATAGAGACCACAGGAGCCATCAACCCTTGAAAGCTTGAAAGCTCTCCAACTGCAATCTGGCCCATTACTTTGCCAGAGCTCAGCCTATTGGGGTTTGTAATTACACTATGAGGATAGTGTCAAATTTGGTTTCAGATTTAACAGGAGCTGCTTGAATAGGAAATGTCCTCATTGTTAAAGAATAGGAGTTTTGTTTGAAGCCATGACCATGGCAAAGAGTTGCAGTGGAAGAAGAGTCCCTCATGCCTTTGTGTGTGGTTGATCGGAAGCTGGAGGAAGTGGAGAATGCTAAGAGCTGAGACAAAAACCCAACACTCAGATCCCTAACTAGAGTAAGAGCAAAGAGAACCACACAAAAGGGCACTGCACTAGAGGTAATATACAACTGTAATCAGAGAAAAAGAAAGAAATGAAAGTGATGTTAGGGAGTGAGGACAGAGGGCTGGAAGTAGTGAGAGAGAATATTAGTAGGACAGGAAAGGAATACATAATCAGGATGGGGATCAGGGGCAGCTGAGAGTTTTTTGGTATGGTGGGTTATGAAGTAATGAAGCCTACACAAGAGACTTTGAAGAAGGAACGCCCACATCAGCCATTTGTAGTCTATTTTCATGTGATAAAAACATTTACTTCAAAAGACCATTGTTGAAGGGGCCAACTGACTGAGACTTGCTGCCAAGGTTTTTTTTTTTTTTTATGGCCCAGCAAGTGGCAGGTTTGCATATAACTGTAGGTCAAGTTTAAATATGAAAAATGTTAGCAATGTATTTAATATTTAACTGCATTTTGTTATTTTGACTAAAGAAAATGCCAGCCAAAGGTAGTGCTGTGGCTTACAAGACCCCACACTATTTATTTTGTGTACGAGTTTGAATTTTTTGGTGACGTCTTTTCTATTATATGCTGAGCATCAGTATGGAAGCTCTGATTATATCCATCCACCTGTAGCTATCTTCAGCACATTTGAAGATGCTACTCTCCTGTAACTCTTTTTCCATGAGTAAAAGTCATAATTTTCACTTATTTTTTATTATCTTACCTGAACATGGGAGCTGTCTCTCACTTGTTCATTTCACACTCAACCTAATTCACTGATCACCTTCACCAACCACCATTTCTTGCCTGAAGGACAAGAAACAAGTTCAATAACCTGTGTCTCCATTTTAAGTGATATGTCGTCCAATGTGGCAATCATCTCTCGAATGCTAATAAGTTTCTGCTACACTCTCTGTCATTCATCTCAGCATGTGGAACACACACCACGATGGCTTACAGAGAATAAAACCCGGAAGTATTTTTGCTGAATCAACATCACAAGAAGAAAACTGAAGAGGCCAGGCATTTTTATTTTGCACTGCTGCAGTCTAACATGAGGGAATTGTACACTGGCTGAGTGGAAAGGAGGGAGATGGTCTAAAGGAAGGATGAAGCACTAAATAATACAACATCTCAAGGACAGTGAGCCAGGGACTGCTGCCAAGCTGTTCCCCTGATAAGAAAGCAGATGCAATCGATATATAAGCCGCACCTAAAAATATTATGGAAGTAAGCACCCCAGTGAAATATAAGGTTCAACATAGAACGGAGGAGCAGAGAGATAAAAGGGGGGGAGGAAAACAGAAGGAGAATACAAGCGTTATATGATCTGACAGGGAACTCTCGCATTACACAATTATTTTTTTTTGGCATAGGACATACACTTTTGTGTAAAAACTGCTGAAATTAATTAAAATTAGAAAATGCAGTTGCCCTGCACGCCAGTGTTTCAATAATGTCTTAAAAATTTCACCATATTGTATCCTTCCCATATGCACAATCCGGTATAGTATACTGAGGTCATGGTAAAGCAATATAATGATATTCGCTATGAGTGATGTTGCAGGCAGCCACTGACATGAAAACTCTGAGACAGACTTCTGAGGGACGTGAACTGTCTGCATCCTAAAATGTAGCCCTCTGGCTTTGGACAGTGAGAGCAATATGAAGCCATTGTGTATCAGGCCTCAACGCTAACTTCTGACATCTTTTGCCCTGCAGGGCAAATGGCCTCAAAAAATGTTTGCCCCCCTTAAATTTCCTTTTGCTCTCAAATTTTGCAGTATTTCGGCAAGTTTTCAAGTACACGGTTCAAGGCAATACTGATATGTTTTCTAGGGGTATAATTGAGTTATTTAAACAAAAGTACATGTTAAAAAACATTTATTTTTAAAAACATTTATTTCTGCAACAGAAGAACAAGTCAAGCCCTGAAGTCATGAAACATAAATCAATATCATATATGTAAGAGTTACGTATGGTACTAGTACGTAATACATATTTTTATATAGAGTTTAGGACACAAAACACACTTTGGTTTGCTTGTAACAATGACTAGCAATATTGCAAAGATGAATCATAAAACTGAAAACATTATAAAACAGGATTCTGTACTGCAGTACTGTTTTATCATTCAGTTTACCATTGTATTTAAGAGGAAATTAAACAACCTGCCCTCCTCATCTTCACTTGCATGATAGGCCAATGTCAAATGATAAATGGGGTAAAATATATTTATCTATGGGATAATTCACTATGTAAATTATATATATATATTTACTGTAGTGGGTGTGGTTTACTATTTGAGACACAAAAGCCTGTCTTTCCATTCATTGAATGTACTTACCACTAGCTTTTATTATTACAGGGGTGATTATAGTTACTATATGACTACAACTACAACTGGAATGTGCCGATTCTGTTAGCGTTTATAATTATTGTTCCATCCACTATTAGATAAAATTAAAATAAAATCTTACAACATTGTTTGAAAGTCTAGAGCAAGATATTTTGTTATTTTACAAATAACACTTTAGATATTGTTTTAACAATAATAAGCATCACTGTATAAATGGTAGCACGCAGATAGCTCTATAACTAGATGTTCTTGCCCTTAGCAAAAATAAGTTTATTCAAGTGTACTA
Organism: Neoarius graeffei; assembly: GCF_027579695.1. Classification (NCBI taxonomy): domain Eukaryota; kingdom Metazoa; phylum Chordata; class Actinopteri; order Siluriformes; family Ariidae; genus Neoarius; species Neoarius graeffei. The sequence continues at coordinate 36,332,256 of NC_083588.1, forward strand.
TGAGTATACTTATTTTTTTACTAAAACTGAGGAAGTATACTTGAAGTTGACTTTTTATAAACTATATTTTATATACCTAAGAATAGTATAGTGAAGTATACTTGGCTTATACTGAAAAGTATAAACAAAAGTCTAAGACTAAGTACATTAATACTAAGACTTACACTTATACTTTAATACTAAAACTTATACTTTAGTATATGTTTTTCTTCCACAAAGTACTAATACTTAGTATATCTTGCTCCAACTGCATAATAAGGTCAAGTCATTGACTCATGCTTAACATTTAATTTATATATTAATATAATATAATGCTGAAGTTTAAAACTTTACAGTATATAGTATGTGTGCTCAATTGCATTATCTTTATGTACCTTAAAATCATACACAAAAACAGAAAAACTTTTGACTTGACTTTATTGATCAAGCTAGTCCCTTTCATAAGGGTTTGGCAATGGTGTTATGTACATAGCATCAGCTGTTTCAACAAGAACACATTTTGTTTTGATCATGTCAGCCAAGACAGCATTAACAGTTTCAGTTTTTTTAACAACATATAGGAAAGTACTTTGTACATTGATTTGTGAATCTTTACATACAGGCCTGTCTGATTTACTAAGTACCTCAACTAAAACACAACATAGTTTGCCACAAAAGTTTGAACAAACTTTGAACAAAGTTTGAACAAAAAGCAGGGATTTGATGTGAACATGTTTGTTTAAAAATTACCAAGTCATTAATTAAACAAAATGTACCATCTTTCAAGCATGCAGCACTATTGCATCTCTTCTTTAGTCTGTCATAGTTTTGACTGTGATACACAACTCCATCGACCAAAAAACGGTTGTAAGACCAAAAGCAGTTGCTTAGATTTCCACACAACTTTTCAATGGCAAGCCTATATGACATTTTTATACTTGTTTGCACCAGGGGATGGCCCAGACCTCTGACATTTTCATTTAGTATTTCACAATTTTCTGTTTTCCTTTTTGATTTCATAGGTCTTTGTTTTTGAAATGTTTGAAAATATATCAAACTTGTTTTCAACATTCTGTCTTGTGATTTTGTAAATGCATCACACTCTTGTGTACATACAGTATGAGTAAACTTTAAGAATACTTTAAGGAGTATATTTCCAGTATATAAATAGTAAGCTACAAGTAATATTCCAAGCAAACTTAAAGTATAACAAGTAAACTAGTGAAATAACCAACATTTATAACAGTATACTTAAAGTATACAATAATAAACTAAAAATAGGGACTCGAAGTATATAACTAGTACAATGGCAGTATATCGATAAGTGTACTTGTTGTATACTTTAAAGTGTACTTTTGCAAACTTAAAATGAACTTTAAAGTATACTTTTATAAACTTGAAATGTTCCAATTTAGTCCAAAAAAGTATTAAATTTGTATACTTTCTAGTACACTAAAAGTACATGGTTTGTAGTATACTTGCTATACTTATACTGAAGCATACTTAATAAAATGAACTTTAAGTATACTACTTTTTGCGAAGGGTGGGGTTGCTGAGACATGGAGGGGCAGGAACAAGATCTAGCCCACAGTTCAGGTCGGAGTCCTTTGAGAGTAAATGCTTTGGCTTTCGCAACATTCTGTTCCCAAAAGCTAATGTCAGGTAAAAGTCTTTACACAAAGAAGGTTTCCTTGCTTTTGTAGTTTTTTTTAAACTGTTCTTCTGTGTCGGGACTCTTGGGGGAAAAGAATGTATATTCCAACATGTAGCTAATGCTAACACTAGGCCACTAATCTGCATCGTCACACCAGTCATTTTGAGGAATTTTCTACGGATTATAACTGCTAATAAACTCTAATTTCCACGTATATCTATCCTGCGCTTCTTTCTGACTAAGATTATCCAAGTAATCCGGTAGTAGAGCTTTTTTAGCTGTAGTTTTCTTTGAACAACAGCAACAGATGCCGGACATCATTTGGCTTCAGACCACTTGTAGTGATGAAAAGTACAAATGCAAATGCGCGCCTGAAGTGAGCCAATCAGAATCGCCAGTACAAATCGGGAAGAAAAAAGCAAAATGGCGAGGCAAGGATGCTGGTTAATACATCTTGTTTTTTGTAATGTACTTGCTTGAAAATCATTTTTGTGCTTAAAGAAGCCGACCATAGGTGTGCCTGAACAGGCCTAACTCGCTAAAATATTTCTGCCCGAATGTCTTGGTCAGGCAAATCGGGCATTCAGGTAATGCCTGGTGTTGAGGCTTGTGTATATGTGTATAAGTAATAGTGCTATGTGCTTGAAATTAGTTTATAATCATTTGAATGGTCGTCATTGTCAGCTGTCCATCGCTAGTGATGACGACTGCTTCATTAGGATGTGCAGAAATGCAGATGGGCCGCGAGGCCCGCACCAGAGCGACAGAGTCACCCACAGCGGTGGCATGAATGGCCCGGCCAAGCCACCACGGAATGTTTGGCCTTGCAAGTTCTCGCGTACTATTCTCCTCTACTAATGAAGCGCCTTGCATAGTAAGTTAAGACAAATGATCTTGTGCCCCCATTGTGTTGTCTCTCTGGACCACCAGACCTGATGCCAAGTGGTGCACAAAAGTGCCACAGACCTGACAGGTATGGAAGTTGCCCCGCAGTGACAACTGACTTGCCGAGTGATACCATCCATTGGCCATTTGAGTGGCTCTTTCTCATGCCATCTGGTGGTGTGCCATTGACCCTTTTGGATTCATCTGCCACATTGCACCGAAAAGCACCCTGCTGCCAGCGCCTTATTGGTGATGTACTATTTAACCCATTGCTGGAACCCAGGTAGGTCCTTCCACTCTGGGTCAGAACAGACCTGGGAGCAATGGTAATTAAGGGGTAACTCCACTTTCCCCAATACTCAAGTCCTCCTGGACCTGAGACTCACCACCAGTTGCAGTTTAAAGTCATACCCAGGACATTTGAATGGTATTGCTTTTGGGGCCGTGATAGCTCAACTGGTTATGTCTCTGGCTTGCTAATTGGAGGATTGAGGGTTTGAGCCACAGCACTGCCAAGCTATCACTGTTGGGCCCTTGGGCAAAGCTCTTAGGCCTCTCAGATCAACCCCACATAGAGGTGGGAAAGAAGAAGAATGGTATTGCTTTCCATTTGGCCCAGTGTAATTTGCAGATCCTCATAGAAAGTTGTTGACTGATGGTGCTTCATTCCGTTGTTCCAAAAAATAATGCAATGGAAACAAAGCAGTAAGGAAATAACTTGCCATTTGAAATTTACTGCTATCAAAAGATTCAAGTTGAAGAACCAGCACTGTGACTGGGGTTTCTTCCTCATGCCATCTGAGGGAGTTTTTCCTTGCCACCATCGCCACAGGCTTGCTCATTGGAAATAAATTAGAGATAAAATTAGCTCATGTTTAAAGCCATTAATTTTCTGTAAAGCTGCTTTGCGACAATGTCTATTGCTAAAAGCGCTATACAAATAAACTTGACTTGACATTACTGCTTATTGCTCCTGACATATTCACCAACACTGAGACCACTGCCTCAACACTGATATGGAGACATACTGGATTTCTTTTATGTTGGCCTTTTATCTTATCATGACCAGTATCCTGGTGATTAATTCTATGAATCACTTCTGTTAGTTCATTTGAGCATCATCAATGATAGCTAGCACTGATCTCAGTTAAGAAGAGCTCCACATTACCACTGTCAGCTACAACATACACAAACAATCCCTTGAACCATGCAACCCCTTTTACCAAGGGAAACCCATGTGACCGCCTCTGTTATGGAATGAAACAGGTGTGTTCATGTTCAGTGAAAGGTACACAGACAGACTGTTTGTTTTAACCATCAAAATACATACAGAGAAGGAACAGGTTTTCAAGGAAAAACATGGAGACCTGCTGTGCAAACACAGTTTAATCTGATGCTGAAACCAAAAATAAAAGTGCTTTTTTGGAAGCACACATAGCTTGGTAGATAATGTTGAGACCAGAGTTTCACACACACTCCTGCCCTTCCAAGAGGAAAAACTCAGCGAGCAAGCTTAAGCTGTACAACAATGTGGCCACCAATGCATAATGTAAGTCATTTCAAGGATTATTCAGTTTAGCCCTATCATGAAGTCATCGGGAACAATTAACCAATTTTAGTTATTTTATTGATGCAGGTAGCTGGAGATTTCAGGCTAACTAGCTAAAGAAATGGATACTTTTATACACAGATCATTTTTCATCCAATATTTTTGGTGATGTGAAATGCTGGCAAGCTGATCAGAGTATTTTATTAATGAGTAATTTATCATCTCTGCTCTCATCAGCAGAGGAAATCAATAAGTCTTCTGACTGACAGGAGGAACTCAGTGTGGTTGGTTTTCTTTGCTTCTATAGTTTGTCTGGAACTTATTTAAAAGGTTCAAGGCCTTAATGTATGACTCAAAGGGTTAATGTTTCAGTCAGCAAGCTCTATTATTTAATCAGAGCACACAATTTCTTCCTTCAGTTTGTCTCTATGTGGACTTCTTTCTCTTTTTCTCTCTTACAGATTAAATCAAGAAGTCTATAGTGCCATATGCGCATATATATATATATATATATATATATATATATATATATATATATGTCTGTGTGTATATATATATATATATATATATATATATATATATATATATATATATATATATATAAGTGATTCAATCAGAATGGGGGAAAATCTGCTCTGTGTTCTTGACCTTGACTATGGTACAATTGTTGGTGCCAGACAGGCTGACTTGAGTATTTCAGAATCTGCTGATCTCCTTGGATTTTCATACACAACCATCTCTAGAGTTTACACAGAATGATGCGGAAAACTAAAACCATCCAGTGAGCGGCAGTTGACTATGGACAGAAAAACCTTTTTGTTGAGAGAGGTCGGGGAGACTGGCCAGATGGTATGAGCTGACAGGAAGGCTATGCAATCTCAAATACCCATCCTTTGCCATGATGAGCAGATAAGCATCTCTCAGAAACACAACATATTGAACCTTGAGGTGGATGAGCAGCAACATCGGAAGACCACATTGGGTTCCACTCCTGTTAACCAAGAACAGGATTCTGAGGCTCTAGTAGTCATAAGGTCATCTAAACTAGATGAGAAAAACTTTATTTGGTCTGACAGTTCTACCTCTGGGTATACTTCAGTGTTTTCAGGGGTATAGAGTTAGAGTTCCTATTTATACAAAGATCATTTTATTAAATGTATCTTTCCCTGTTTCTTAAATTCATCCTGCTCTGTAGGAAGGTCAGACGTACAGCACAAAATAATGTATATGCACATACTGTATATAGTGAAGAGGCTAAGATATTGAGTTGTTTCTTCCTAATGGATAACATTAACGTACATCATCAGACCATACATTTCCATAAAGATTAGCACATTTTTCAGTCTGTTTCAGCCTTCACTCCTAGCAACTCTATAAGTTTGAAGCCTGTAGTAAAGGTCATGAATGTACTGAGTGCAGTCAAAGATTAAATTTATCCCCAGATTTTGCGAAAGTGGAATTTTCTGAAGTAAATTCTTAAGATGTCTTTAGAGAGAGAGAGAGAGAGAGAGAGAGAGAGAGAGAGAGATAACCCTGCTGTTTGAGCTTGGGGCAAAATTCAAATGAGAGTCTGATTTGAATAAGAAGCGAGCTGCTTCTGAAACGCCTTTGCTTTCCATTCTCAGTGACAGGCTGTATTGCTTAGAGTCAAATCTTCAGAATTGTAAAAAAGCTAAGAATGTTTGGTATTTCTTTATTTAGGTCTTCTGGTTGTGATATATTTTTATTCACTGGCACTGCTTGTTTGAGTGTTTAATGTTTAATAATGTTATGAATGTTATCTTACAAAAAACTTGTTTCTCTGGTGGGAGTGGTGTTGGGTAAGTAAAAGGATGTGGATGGCCTGAGGATCATGTGTGCCTGAGAACCTGTCTGTCCTTAAGTGTGCCTGAGAGTTTGTTGCACATCCTGCATGCCCAACATGCTCACAAACCAGTCCACACTTTGGGTGTGCATGTTAAATAGATATGAGCAACAAATAGTGCATCATATCTATACAGTTCTGTTTCAAATGCCAAAACAAAATGTCAAAGATGCCCTTCAACACTTATATGACTTGTAAAACAAACTCACGGTTTAGAAAATCAGCCCTAGTTTTCAGACATGGCACACATAACCACTTCCTCTCAGGTGAAAGGCCAGTGAATGAAGTACTAGTGGAGCCCATGTTTGCATTAGCACTAGGGACAGGCCCACATACCAAATATCAATAAGGGCTGTTTAGCACACATTCGTTCACTTGTGCTTAAACTGCATCCATATAAGGCTTCAGTTGTGTGTTGTTTACAGTCTAAACATGACAGGCATGCTAAGCAGTTTGGTGTGGCCTGTTCTTTAGCTTGATTTATACATAGTCTACTTGGTACACTGTAAAACTGTACTAAATGTAAGATTTCAGCAGATTCATGCAAAAAAAGTTTGCTATCTTCACATGCAAACAAAAAGATGTACTCAACCACGAGTCTTTTTAAAGAACTACTACAAGTTAGTGTGGGCGGCACGGTGGTGTAGTGGTTAGCGCTGTCACCTCACAGCAAGAAGGTCCGGGTTCGAGCCCCGTGGCCGGCGAGGGCCTTTCTGTGCGGAGTTTGCATGTTCTCCCTGTGTCTGCGTGGGTTTCCTCCGGGTGCTCAGGTTTCCCCCACAGTCCAAAGACATGCAGGTTAGGTTAACTGGTGACTCTAAATTGGCCGTAGGTGTGAATGTGAGTGTGAATGGTTGTCTGTGTCTATGTGTCAGCCCTGCGATGACCTGGCGACTTGTCCAGGGTGTACCCCGCCTTTCGTCCGTAGTCAGCTGGGATAGACTCCAGCTTGCCTGCGACCCTGTAGAACAGGATAAAGCGGCTCGAGATAATGAGATGAGACAAGTTAGTGTTTACCACAGAGGAACAGCCACAGGCAGCCTCTTTATACTCTAGAACAGAAATCTAACTCAAAACTACTGTATGCACCGAATCATTTTCTACCCTTGCCCCAGACTTAATAGAAAATACAAAATGGCAAATAAAGTAGCAGTTTGACCTTTTTGAATCAAATTCGCATTCATATTTATGTTAATTAGCATGTCTATCACATCTATTTTTCTGTTCAGCTTTTTAGTCAGAGTAATGATTGAAATGTTCTCCTTTTTTTGGACATGTAAAACACTTGCTGAGTACAAAAATACAGTTGTGCTTCAGGTTATTAACAGATTTGAAATTTCATCAACTATGCCTGATTGACATTCTACAACCCCGATTCCAAAAAAGTTGGGACAAAGTACAAATTGTAAATAAAAATGGAATGCAATAATTTACAAATCTCAAAAGCTGATATTGTATTCACAATAGAACATATACAACATATCAAATGTCGAAAGTGAGACATTTTGAAATTTCATGCCAAATATTGGCTCATTTGAAATTTCATGACAGCAACACATCTCAGAAAAGTTGGGACGGGGCAATAAGAGGTTGGAAAAGTTAAAGGTACAAAAAAGGAACAGCTGGAGGACCAAGTTGCAACTCATTAGGTCAATTGGCAATAGGTCATTAACATGACTGGGCATAAAAAGAGCATCTTGGAGTGGCAGCGGGTCTCAGAAGTAAAGATGGAAAGAGGATCACCAATCCCCCTAATTCTGTGCCGACAAATAGTGGAGCAATATCAGAAAGGAGTTCGACAGTGTAAAATTGCAAAGAGTTTGAACATATCATCATCTACAGTGCATAATATCATCAAAAGATTCAGAGAATCTGGAAGAATCTCTGTGCATAAGGGTCAAGGCCGGAAAACCATACTGGGTGCCCGTGATCTTCGGGCCCTTAGACGACATTGCATCACATACAGGCATGCTTCTGTATTGGAAATCACAAAATGGGCTCAGGAATATTTCCAGAGAACATTATCTGTGAACACAATTCACCGTGCCATCCGCCATTGCCAGCTAAAACTCTATAGTTCAAAGAAGAAGCCGTATCTGAACATGATCCAGAAGCGCAGACGTCTTCTCTGGGCCAAGGCTCATTTAAAATGGACTGTGGCAAAGTGGAAAACTGTTCTGTGGTCAGACGAATCAAAATTTGAAGTTCTTTATGGAAATCAGGGACGCCGTGTCATTCAGACTAAAGAGGAGAAGGACAACCCAAGTTGTTATCAGCGCTCAGTTCAGAAGCCTGCATCTCTGATGGTATGGGGTTGCATTAGTGCATGTGGCATGGGCAGCTTACACATCTGGAAAGACACCATCAATGCTGAAAGGTATATCCAGGTTCTAGCACAACATATGCTCCCATCCAGACGACATCTCTTTCAGGGAAGACCTTGCATTTTCCAACATGACAATGCCAAACCACATACTGCATCAATTACAGCATCATGGCTGCATAGAAGAAGGGTCTGGGTACTGAACTGGCCAGCCTGCAGTCCAGATCTTTCACCCATAGAAAACATTTGGCGCATCATATAACGGAAGATATGACAAAAAAGACCTAAGACAGTTGAGCAACTAGAATCCTACATTAGACAAGAATGGGTTAACATTCCTATCCCTAAACTTGAGCAACTTGTCTCCTCAGTCCCCAGACGTTTACAGACTGTTGTAAAGAGAAAAGGGGATGTCTCACAGTGGTAAACATGGCCTTGTCCCAACTTTTTTGAGATGTGTTGTTGTCATGAAATTTAAAATCACCTAATTTTTCTCTTTAAATGATACATTTTCTCAGTTTAAACATTTGATATGTCATCTATGTTCTATTCTGAATAAAATATGGAATTTTGAAACTTCCACATCATTGCATTCCGTTTTTATTTACAATTTGTACTTTGTCCCAACTTTTTTGGAATCGGGGTTGTAAAAGCCTATCATTAAATGTCTATAAATATAACACAGCATTGTCTTAGAATTATATTTGACCTCATCCTATAAACCCTAATAGCCAGCCTTAAAACCTTAAAAAATTAAGTTGGTTAAAATTAGAAATGAAAGTTCACCTGCTGCTTTAAACATATGAATAAACTCAATTTGAACTTCAGCATATAGCTGAGAGAAATGAGTTAAATGATCATAGAGAAAACCCACAGTGGCTTACTTTAAAGGTCATAGGCAATGGTTTTCAATTTGTGCTCATTTGAAACTTTATATGTTAAAAAACCCTCTGTAATTTTCTTCTGGTCCCAAAAAGTATTGTTAATGAGTAATAATTAAAATAAGTTAGCGCGGATCACGGCGAATTTCTGTTCCGCAATTTTCATGACCACTTGGTGCGTGACGTCATTCAAGACAAACAAATCGCTTGAGTTGAGTCCACTTCCGTTTACTTACATTGCCATTCGGCTTGAGTGAAGACATGCATTCGGGAATTTCCAAAGAAAAACCATGCCTTATTGTTGTGCAGTGAACTGTAACAACAGGACTGGTTCAAGAAGAAGTTTTTACCTTTTTCTGAGAGAGAAGAGGCAGAGTGAGAGGGTTGGCTTTTTCCGAAAAAGGAGAAGAGGCGGAGAGAGTGGATTGTGCGCGTGAAACAAAATCAAGCAGTCAAAGAAGAAACAGAGCAGCAACGCTCAGGCAAAAAGGAGAAGATTGGAGGTAAACATTTTTACCTTTGCTTGCAATTGACAAGTCAAGAATCCTGAGGGATCCTGTACAATCATTGTGGAAATGAGACAAAGGGATATTTCCTCGCTTAGAGTAGGCTATAAATAGTATAATGCCGCGGATGGCAGGCTAATGTGGCCTACCGGCGCACTGTCAAGTAATCGTTACCTATATCCACTAGGGAGGGTAGTTTAATTATTCTTCAAAAGGACTCTTATTTAGTATTACGACGAATGTAGGAATTTATCATAACTACCAGGATAAATTGTTTGGGCATGAGTCTTGTTGAGGTCCGGGGTCACCGCGATCAGAGTTGGCTAAGTCGCTGTCCGATTCCGAGGTCGCACAGTCAAACCAGTGAGCCACATTCACGGATTGCTTAGCAATGGCCATAGGTTCATACATATATGATTTCACCTCTCGATATTCAATTTGGGGAGTTCCTACTTCAAAATCGCTATCGCTTTCAGACATTTTACACAACCTCTCACGACCAAAGTCCGTACACGTGTGCTCAGTTCGCAAGTAAACACAGAACTGCTCCCGGTATGTTTGGCTTGAATGATGTCACGACAATTGTCCCCTGGCGGTGAAAGTGCGCATAAGTGAGATGTAAACAAACCTTCGGAAATTGGGCAAAACAGTATATTTTAACCATTTTATTCAATTTTAGGATGCAAATTAGACACCAGGAAGATTGACTTCACTTTTTGGGTCGTTCTTCTAGACAATAAAGTTGATGTTCTACGTTTCACCTCCGACCCTTGCCTATGATCTTTAAGTTTAATTTTTGAAAACTTATGAACCAGAGTTCAATATCCAAAACGTGTCATGGCAACTGGAGTTAAAGAGAAGAAATAAGTTCACATAACTTAATGGGGCTGTCATTTTTATTTTACAGTGAAATGGTGGACAAGGTGCTGGTTGTGGTCCCATTCAGCTTTCTTCAAATGTGGGTCCTGTAAGACATTAATCAGGTGATACATTTTTTTCATTATTAAAAGTTACTCAAACAACTTTAATTTGCACTTTCCCAACAAAAGCTTTTGCTAAATATATTTGGCTGTGTTACTCCAATTTCTAGGAGTAACTCAGTATTCATAATGTCCGACTCAACTCATAAAATGATATGATGAGTCACTGAGTAAAGGCGCAACAGTGAAGCTCTGGAGGGCCAAACACATAGCCACCTGCATGCTATAGACAAATAGAAGAGCAGAGTTCGCTGTTGCTGGGTAAGGGTTCCTCCACCCCTCCTTCTCATTGGCTGTCACTGGCCTAAAACCTCCACCCCTTCCAAAGCAGCTGGATCACGGACAGACAGGGGACACTCTGAGGATTGTCTGAAGCAGGAATGAAAAGTTAATCTTCTATTTATGTAATATCCTATCTCTCCCTTATTCTTGGTACTGTGAAAGGGGAAACTGCAGCACCTGCTAGGAAGGAGCGTAATCTGCTGAAGCCGTGACCTGAGAACAATAAGAGACACAGTAAGGGTGATGACTCTGTATATAGGGAATCCCTTCCATGGTTTTTCACCCACACTCTCTCAGAAATTATTTTTGTTTGTTATGTCATCAGAAAAACTTTCAGACAAGCTACTAATCATAAAGATCAACTCCTCCCACCAGCTCTGGATTCATTTCCAGTCAGTTCCAAATACAGACCCTTGCTAATGTGCTACTGTATTTGCATATTAATGTGATCCATCTTTATAATATCTCTGACATGTAATGCGTACGTTCAGTGATTCATCCTCGTAATCATATGACATCACAAATTGAACTATTCCCAATTATCCAGTGTGCAAACAAAACTCTTAAAAAAGCTATTAGGGTAAACCGTAATTGCGTTTGTTCTCCTTGATTAATTGCACTGTGATTAGAAGGAGAAGAAGATGATTATATGTAACCTAAGTAGGCAATGACTCAGCTTCACCATTAAAGCATTATAACTAACTTTCTTTAAGAACTCACTCAATACAAAGTTTTAACGAACACACTTTGAAATACCATTCAGTTCTTGTGCAGTCAAAAGGTGTTATATAAATAGTGAGTGTATGTGCTCTGAATAATAAACAGTGTTATTTTCTTTTCCTGAAGTAACCTTTTGAGTTATTTAACACCAGCTACAGACTTTCAAAGCATTGCTCTTCACTGTGGATCCAGAGCCTATCCCAGAAACACTGTGCATGAGGCACAAACACACCCTGAATGTGTCAACAGTCTATCACACACACACACCCCTATGTGACGCCACGTTGTAGTATATCCAACTTCAAGTACATTTTTGGACATTCGAAGGAAACCAGAGAACTTGGAGCAAACCCATGATAACATGGGGAGAATGTGTGTAACTCTGAGCTCAGGATCAAATCAAATGCATTTTTAGAATTTTATAAAAAGATCCTATTTTATTTGTCTAAACATCTTGAACATTTGAAGATAACAATAGGCTACCAATACCTGTGTTTTCAAACAGTTTGACAGGAAGTGTGTGCTGATGATAGGGTCAACATGTCCAGCAGCTTAGTGCTGTTCACCCATGGTTACCTAAGCTGGATAGACAAGACAAATCATTGTCTCTCTGACACACACACACACACACACACAGAAAGTGGGGCAGATGGATGGATGTTCATCTGTAAAGGCTGTAAGAGTAAACAGAAACAGAGAGTGGGCTCCATCCACTCAGCAATGTCTCTTGGCTGGTCACTCATATATGTATCAGTTGTTGGGTTTTTTTGTTTTGTTTTTTTGTGCATGACATAAAAAGCTGTTTGAAATTTCTCATTAATGACTATAAATGGGTGGCACGGTGGTGTAGTGGTTAGTGCTGTCGCCTCACAGCAAGAAGGTCCGGGTTTGAGCCCCGTGGCCGGTGAGAGCCTTTCTGTGCGGAGTTTGCATGTTCTCCCCATGTCCGCGTGGGTTTCCTCTGGGTGCTCCTGTTTCCCCCACAATCCAAAGACATGCAGGTTAGGTTAACTGGTGACTCTAAATTGACCGTAGGTGTGAATGTGAGTGTGAATGGTTGTCTGTCTATGTGTCAGCCCTGTGATGACCTGACAACTTGTCCAGGGTGTACCCCACCTTTCGCCTGTAGTCAGCTGGGATAGGCTCCAGCTTGCCTGCAACCCTGTAGAACAGGATAAAGTGGCTAGAGATAATGAGATGAGATGAATGAGACTATAAATGTATATGTTCACTGTTACAAAGTCAGCCTACATTTATCATTTCTATAGAACAAGTAAGAACAAGCCATCATGGTCATTTATAAAAATAAAAATTCCAGATTTTATCTTCTTGGATAAAATAGATATGACTGGAAATGGAAAACAGAGTTAGAGTAATTTCGATGAGCCAGCTCCATATCCTCCTCAGGGTCAGAAGTCCATTATCAAACTCTGCTTCCATTGGCTGACCCTGCACACATGAGTCTACTCCCACCTAGAACATGATAAACTAACCATGAACATGACCTTCTATAAAGTTTGCACTGTAGAACAAACTCAAATACTCTGTACATTATAACCGATAACTATAAAAGAACAACTGATAAGAGAAACATCTCCTTGTCAAAGAGTGAATGCTTTTTTTTTTTAGTCAAGTCTTGAGTGAAGTGTCAAGTGAGGTTATGACAAATGAATGTTTCAATTTATAAGACATACATTACACAGGAGGAAGTGTCTTACAGTCCCACAGATGTGCATTAGGGTACAGAAGGCAGAATTTGATGAAACTTCATGGTTTTGCATTGTCAGCATTCTGGTTAACATTAGTCACTGCCAACAGAAGGAGAAAAAAGAGACAGATGGCACTCAGCGAAAGGTCAAGTGGATGGAAAATTTGCCCATTTTATTTTTTCCCCCTTAACGAATTGAAAGGTTACTGCCACCTTATGTCTGAGAGGATTACAAAAGCTGCAGGAGCAGAAGGGTCAATTCACACCAGCTTGTGGAAACCCTGCATGTTCCACACTCACCTGTCTATGCTACACCACCTCTTGTCTCCTTCACTCGCCTTCTTCCATCTGGTCCAACAACAGGGTGGTATATGATAATTATGGAAAATCACAGGAGGAAAAATCAACAGTGGCTGGATAAGGCCTATCAGTTGTTTGCATTGCTAAGAGGCTGGCATGGCATAACGTGTTCCTGGTCCTTCAGACATCAAGTCCCTGGCAATGATTAACCACAAAGAAATCAAACAGGACTTGGCCATGATCTGGGAGGTTTTACTCACAGATATTTAAAACCATGATATTAGACAATACAATGTCAAAGCATTATCAAAAATAGTTTGATAGGAAAGAAACAGAGTACAATAATTACAGGTTTTTAAAATGCAGTTGGTTAGATGTTTTAGTATCACAGTATATACAACATTATGGCAGATAATACTGAATATGTATTAACAAGTACTTAATTTTCATTGAACTTCTTGGGTTATTGGTTTGTCTATTTGTTTATCTCACCATACCCTAATCTGGTAGTACCAAAAGATATCAAGTACATAATTCCTGGGTGATTTAGTATTTCATTTCAGTGAAATGAAACTATGCTAAACGATAAATGAAAACAATGCCATTACTACTATTTCCATTTGGTATCCCACACTTGTTTTCTTGAACAGAGACACACAGGTAGCAATACTGTATAAGTACTGAAGGAAGGCTGAAACAATGCAACAGTGTGTCCTTAATGCCATCGCTTCTGAAGCTGTGTGGTGAAGACTTCGTGACTGACTGGCATCCTCTGATGTCAGGACAGAGCACAACTAATGCTGACACTAGTATGCATAGCAGCGGGGAGGTGATGTTGACGTGGGAACATTGTGGAGGATCATTTTTTTCTCTTAGCAGAGCCTTCCTAGAGCTATGGACTACTACCAGGGAAGATCCGCATACAATCACATATTAAAGTACTGAGTGTGTTTGTGCCAAAGCTGCCTATTTATGAGTGACTTATATCTTTGTTCACAGAGAAAAAGGGAGATGTAATGTATGGTTTAAAATTAAACTGAACTCTGGTTGTTGTTGTTGTTGTTGTTGTTTGTTTGTTTTTTTTACTGGACCAAATAATTTCTCTCACATCAATTCTAAATAAAATATAATTTCAATATAAATTACCAAAAACACAGCCTTGTACGTGTAACTTGGTTTTCTTTCTTTATATCACTTCCAGAGTATGTACAATATTGCAGTAAGAAAATGTGGAGACTGTGCTACAGTGTGTACAGCGCGAACCGTTATGCACCATTGGTCTTGACTCCTATGAGGTCTGTGATGAGTCACTTCAATAGCACCATGTTAATTGTGTGGCTGATTAATTAAAACTCATCTCAAACTGACATTAATGAGCTCATCCATATTAATAAGTAACTAATATCATTGGTAACTGTTATTATTTTCACTGGTCCCTGGTCATTTTCATAGCCGCACTGTGCTAACAGTTATTTGGTGTAAATAGCTAACAAGGTTTGCTAACAAGCTAGCTACTGCTTTGCTAACTTTATATCATGCAATTAAGATGATTAACTAAATGAATGGCAATACAACTATTAATAATATTAATAAGACTATAGCAAAGCTCCCTAGGAAACTAGTTAATGTTAAGACAATATTATATTTTGTAATTGAAATAAATAGCCAAGTTTGTAGGTTTGTAGTTTGTTAGTTAGCCTGGTATATTACAGCAGAAATGTGGTAGGAAACTAGTCAGTATTAGGTAATTATTCATTTCTGTTATTAGAACCAGTGACCAAGTTTGTTAATAAGCTAACTAATCATAATCAACTATTTTATTGCGTAATTAAAACTTGCAACCAAGTTCTCTAACAAGGTAGGTGACTTCGCTTTTTAAAAACATAAACTGCAAATTATTAAATTGTTTGTAAAAAAAAAAAAAATTAGTCAACTCCATACCTGGTTGCATAAACATGAGTAGAAATCTTTGACCTGTGATCTATCTCAGTACATGCTTAAGCTAATGTCAGTCCCACGTAGTTCTGCCCAGAATAGCCTAAGCATTGGTGTGGCTTCCATTACCAACCCAAAACATTTTCCAAGACTAATTAGACAGACTGTGCCAGAAACCACAGGTGAAAATCAGAACCCAGTAATGCATGCTAGGAGCTGATGCCCATACAACAAATAGCATACAGGTCATAGCCTACTAGTCACAGTGTTATGCAATTACAAGTCATATGGATGTTATACTGATAGTCCTCAGATTGTTGATATGTGATATTGGACAATCATGTTCTACATGGAACCACTGATTAACTAGATGTCTTATTGGCTTGATACAGTGTGTCACAAAAGTATTCATTCCCCTTGGTGTTTGTCCTGTTTTGTCGCATTACAAGCTGGAATTAAAATGGATTTCTGGAGGGTTAACATCATTTGATTTACACAACATGCCGACCACTTTAAAGGTGCAAATTGTTGTTTTATTGTGACACAGACAATAATTAAGATGAAAAAACAGAAATCTGGCATGTGCATAGGTATTCACCCCCTTTCATATGAAACTCCTAAATGGTCCAACCAATTCATTTCATAAGTCACATAATTAGTTGATTAAGTTGATCACCTGTGTGCAAACTGTCACATGATCTGTCACATAATGTCTGTATAAATCAACCTGTTCTGGAAAGACCCTGACTCGGCTACACTGCTAAGCAAGCAACATGAAAACCAAGGAGCCTCCAAACAGGTCAGAGACAAAGTTGTGAAGAAGTATGGATCAGGGTTGAGTTATAAAACATATTCCAAAATTTGAATATCCCACAGAGCATTAAATCCATTATAGCAAAATGGAAAGAATATGGCACCACTATAAACCTGAAAAGAGAAGGCCGCCCACCAAAACTCACGGTATTAATCAAAGAAGAAACTAAGACACCAAAGATAACACTAAAGGAGCTGCAAAGATCCACAGCAGTGATGGGAGTATCTGTCCATAGGACCACTTTAAGTCGTACGCTCCACAGAGTGGGGCTTTATGGAAGAGTGGCCAGAAAAAAGTCATTGCTTGACTTTTGAAGAGTTGCCAGAAAAAAAGTCATCATGGGAAATTCTATGTGTAGTGCAAACCCAACACCTTGAAAACACCATTCCTACAGTGAAGCATGGTGGTGGCAGCATCATGCTGTGGGGATGGTTTTCATCTACAGGGACAGGAAAGCTGGTCAGAACTGAAGGAAAGATGGATGGCATTAAATACAGGGCAATTCTGGAGGAAAACCTGTTTGAGTCGGCCGGAGGTTTGAGACTGGGATGAAGGTTCATGTTCCAGCAGGACAATGACCCTAAACATACTGTTAAAGCTACACTGGAGTGGTTTAAAGGGAAACATTTAAATGTCTTGGAATGCCCTAATCAAATCCCAGACCTCAATCCAATTGAGAATCTGTGGCATAATGTGAAGATTGCTGTCCACCAACGCAACCCAACTAAATTAAAAGAGTTGGATCAGTTTTGCCTTGAGGAATGTGCAAAAATCCCAGTGACTAGATGTGCTAAGCTAATAGAGACATAGCCCAAGGGACTTGCAGCTGTAATTGCAGCAAAAGGTGACTCTACAAAGTATTGACTTGGGAGGGGTGAATACCTATGCACACTCCAGATTTCTATTTTTTCATCTTAATTATTGTTTGTGTCACCATGAAACAACAATTTGCACCTTTAAAGTGGTAGGCATGTTGTATAAATGAAATGGTGCTAACCCTTCTAAAGTCCATTTTAATTCCAGCTTGTAATGCAACAAAACAGGACAAACACCAAGGGGGATGAATACTTTTGCAAGACACTGTATGAGATCATTTTCCCCTTCTTCACCTGTCCAGTGTGTTCTGGGTTGGGTCCCTTTCCTAGGGTTTCTTGTCAAAGTAAGTACAGCCGGCTAGCCATTCTTCTGCTGCATTGCTTTTGGTCATGGACAATTTCAAGTAGCCAGTTAACCTACAGTGGTGCTTGAAAGTTTGTGAACCCTTTAGAATTTTCTATAGTTCTACATAAATATTACCTAAAACATCATCAGATTTTCACACAAGTCCTAAAAGTAGATAAAGAGAACCCAGTTAAACAAATGAGACAAAAATATTATACTTGGTCATTTATTTATTGAGGAAAATGATCCAATATTACATATTGTGTCATTATGTGACTGGATATAAGTGTGTACTTGTTGTACATTGCTCTGGATAAGAGTGGTGGCTAAATGCCAGTAATGTAATGTAAAAATAAATAAATAAATAAATAAATAAATAAAAGAGTAGCATTTAGCACTTGATGTTCTATTTTATGAAGCATATTTCAGTGGCCTTCTCTATTTGTATTTTTTCCCCAGTACTTCAAAGATGACTCAGTTCATGGTAAAGATTAACTCATAAATCTGTGAGTAAAAAGAGATAAACCATTAATGCACCTAATGTTAGAGGTACACTGTAAAAAAGAATAGTTGAGAATACTTGAAATTTCAAGGCAAGTCTGCATTAATAATTTTATGTTTTGCCAACGATGTGCCCATGATAATCCAAACTATGATAACACTGTTATCTTTATTAAGAATTCTTAATTAAGTCAATTTTCAATTCCTCATTCTGCCAACATAGATTTCTCTTTTTGCTGAACAGTGGCATTCACAGTAGTACAAAAAGGCAATTGAGGTTATCACAAATTTTGGGGGGGGCTTTTTTTACCTTTATTTGGATAGGACAGTGTAGAGACAGGAAATAGAGAGATCAGGAAATGACCTCAGGTCAGAATCAAACCCAGGCCCCCGGATTTATGGTATGGCACCTTATCCACCTGAGCCACGACAACATGAACTTCAACCGGAGAGAGGACCACATTGCCCAGCCCTTGCATTTGGGAGAGGAAACCACGTGTCTTGGTCATTCAGAGCATGCGCTGAATAAACATCTGTGACAATTATGTATTTTCAATTCAGATTATTCACTATTGTATATTTACACATCATTGAGGTGCACCCTATCAGTTTGATGTGGATTTTTCTTGATGTGGATAATTCTAAAAAATAGAATTACGCTTTGATCAAGTAATTCCATATTCACAATTGAATGGACAAGAAAATATGAATAATTATTAACGAACAGAAAAATCCACATCAAACTGATAGGGTGCACCTCAATGATGTGTAAATATGCAATAGTGAATAATCTGAATTGAAAATACATAATTGTCACAGGTGTTTATTCAGCGCATGCTCTTAATGACCAAGACACGGGGTTTTCTCTCCCAAATGCAAGGGCTGGGCAATGTGGTTCTCTCTCCGGTTGAAGTTCATGTTGTTGTGGCTCAGGTGGATAAGGCGCCATACCATAAATCTGGGGACCCGGGTTTGATTCCGACCTGAGGTCATTTCCTGATCCCTCCCCGTCTCTCTCTCCTGTTCATTTCCTGTCTCTACACTGTCCTATCCAAATAAAGGTAAAAAAAAAATTGTGATAACCTCAATTGCCTTTTTGTACTACTGTGAATGCCACTGTTCAGCAAAAAGAGAAATCTATGTTGGCAGAATGAGGAATTGAAAATTGACTTAATTAAGAATTCTTAATAAAGATAACAGTGTTATCATAGTTTGGATTATCATGGGCATACATCGTTGGCAAAACATAAAATTCTTAATGCAGACGGTTGCCTTGAAATTTCAAGTATTCTCGACTATTCTTTTTTTACAGTGTACTAGTGGCAGACTTTCATGAGTTGTGCAGAAAACCAGAGGAAACCCACACACAGGGAGAACATGCAAACTCCACACAGAAAAGCCCCTTGTCAGCTATGAGATTTGAACCTTGAAACTTTTTGCTGTGAGGTAACAGTGCTAACCACTGCACCATCATGCCACCCCAGTGTCCCCTACTGCAGGCTATTTAAGTTCCAAACTGACGTTGTAAAAATAGTGATTTCCACAAATCAAAACCAAACACCGAGACACACAGCAGTGTTTTTTTTTTTTCTGTGAGCTTGTGCATGTTAGTGCTTGAGTTAATCCCCTTCTGCACAACTCATGAAAGTCTACCACTAGCACCTCTAACATTGGGTAAATTAATGGTTTATCTCTTTTTACTCACAGATTTATGAGTTAATCTTTACCATGAACTGTGTCATCTTTGAAGTACTGGGGGAAAACTACAAATAGAGAGGGCCACTGAAATATGCTTCATAAAATAGAACATCAAGTGCTAAATGCTACTCTTTTTTTTTAACATTACATTACTGGCAGGGTGGCACGGTGGTGTAGTGGTTAGCGCTGTTGCCTCACAGCAAGAAGGTCCGGGTTCGAGCCCCGTGGCCGGCGAGGGCCTTTCTGTGCGGAGTTTGCATGTTCTCCCCGTGTCCGCGTGGGTGTGCTCCGGTTTCCCCCACAGTCCAAAGACATGCAGGTTAGGTTAACTGGTGACTCTAAATTGACCGTAGGTGTGAATGTGAATGGTTGTCTGTGTCTATGTGTCAGCCCTGTGATGACCTGGTGACTTGTCCAGGGTGTACCCCGCCTTTCGCCCATAGTCAGCTGGGATAGGCTCCAGCTTGCCTGCAACCCTGTAGAACAGGATAAAGTGGCTAGAGATAATGAGATGAGACATTACTGGCATTTAGCCACCGCTTTTATCCAGAGCAATATACAACAAGTACACACTTACATCCAGGGCATGGAGAGAAGTTGGGGGTTGGTTAGGTGCCTTGCTCAAGGGCACTTCAGCCATGGATTTTGCTGCTGGTCCAGGGACTCAAACCAACAATCCTTTGGGCCCAAGGCTGCTTCTCTAACCTTTAGTCCATGGCTGCCCAAATGGCAATGGTGTAGTATGCCTATGTTTCTTCAGTGTTTCTGTTGAGTTATGATTAGACCAGTTGTTTTAGAAGCACAATCTTTTGTGCTTCTGGTTTAATATTTTAGGCTCTTACAGACTAGGGATTCTAATACAGACTGCACCTGTCTGGGGATAGGACACTGATTTATTTAAAGGGTTTGACTAGTCATGTAGGGAGGGGGAAAAATTTGCAGATGTCTAAAGAGGTACTGACTAAAGGGCAATATTAATCTCTAGCCCAACTACAGTAGTCCTGATTCTCACCCACCTACCACATTCAGATTTCCTGTACTCCAGGTCATATAACCTCTTCAGACACAAGGAAAAATGCTATGGAACGTCATGCTATGGAACTTCATGTGTACAATTGTACACATTATGTCCGAAGGGGATAATTGAGGCTTGCTGTAATATCCAGATTAACACTGAACCCTTTATGCATGTGCTAAATCCACCACTGCTCTTTATGTCACCCTAAGGTACTCTATGAGCCTGACGGTTGCAACCTTTATATTAGAGTGTCTCAAAAAAAAAGAAAAGAAGTGTTCAGATGAATCACTTAGCCACAATGGCATATAATTTCTTGGATGGTTGAAGGTTGAAATACATGGCTATGGTGGTGTTTATGTGTAAAGGGCATAACCTTTATACACACACACATACAGTGGGGCAAAAAAGTATTTAGTCAGCCACCAATTGTGCAAGTTCTCCCACTTAAAAAGATGAGAGAGGCCTGTAATTTTCATCATAGGTACACTTCAACTATGAGAGACAGAATGGGGGGAAAGAATCCAGGAAATCACACTGTAGGATTTTTAATGAATTAATTGGTAAATTCCTCAGTAAAATAAGTATTTGGTCACCTACAAACAAGCAAGATTTCTGGCTCTCACAGACCTGTAACTTCTTCTTTAAGAGGCTCCTCTGTCCTCCACTCATTACCTGTATTAATGGCACCTGTTTGAACTCATTATCAGTATAAAAGACACCTGTCCACAACCTCAAACAGTCACACTCCAAACTCCACTATGGCCAAGACCAAAGAGCTGTCAAAGGACACCAGAAACAAAATTGTAGACCTGCACCAGGCTGGGAAGACTGAATCTACAATAGGTAAGCAGCTTGGTGTGAAGAAATCAACTGTGGAAGCAATTATTAGAAAATGGAAGACATACAAGACCACTGATAATCTCCCTCGATCTGGGGCTCCACGCAAGATCTCACCCCGTGGGGTCAAAATGATCACAAGAACGGTGAGCAAAAATCCCAGAACCACACGGGGGGACCTAGTGAATGACCTGCAGAGAGCTGGGACCAAAGTAACAAAGGCTACCATCAGTAACACACTACGCCGCCAGGGACTCAAATCCTGCAGTGCCAGATGTGTCCCCCTGCTTAAGCCAGTACATGTCCAGGCCCATCTGAAGTTCGCTAGAGAGCATTTGGATGATCCAGAAGAGGATTGGGAGAATGTCATATGGTCAGATGAAACCAAAATAGAACTTTTTGGTAAAAACTCAACTTGTTGTGTTTGGAGGAGAAAGAATGCTGAGTTGCATCCAAAGAACACCGTACCTACTGTGAAGCATGGGGGTGGAAACATCATGCTTTGGGGCTGTTTTTCTGCAAAGGGACCAGGACGACTGATCCGTGTAAAGGAAAGAATGAGTGGGGCCATGTATCGTGAGATTTTGAGTGAAAACCTCCTTCCATCAGCAAGAACATTGAAGATGAAACGTGGCTGGGTCTTTCAGCATGACAATGATCCCAAACACACCACCCGGGCAACGAAGGAGTGGCTTCGTAAGAAGCATTTCAAGGTCCTGGAGTGGCCTAGCCAGTCTCCAGATCTCAACCCCATAGAAAATCTTTGGAGGGAGTTGAAAGTCCGTGTTGCCCAGCGACAGCCCCAAAACATCACTGCTCTAGAGGAGATCTGCATGGAGGAATGGGCCAAAATACCAGCAACAGTGTGTGAAAACCTTGTGAAGACTTACAGAAAACATTTGACCTCGGTCATTGCCAACAAAGGGTATATAACAAAGTATTGA
This sequence comes from Neoarius graeffei, assembly GCF_027579695.1. Taxonomy (NCBI): domain Eukaryota; kingdom Metazoa; phylum Chordata; class Actinopteri; order Siluriformes; family Ariidae; genus Neoarius; species Neoarius graeffei. The sequence goes on from NC_083588.1 coordinate 36,354,795, forward strand.
CATGAACTTTTGTTATTGACCAAATACTTATTTTCCACCATAATTTGCAAATAAATTCTTTAAAAATCAGACAATGTGATTTTCTGGATTTTTTTTTTCTCATTTTGTCTCTCATAGTCGAGGTATACAGTGGTGCTTGAAAGTTTGTGAACCCTTTATAATTTTCTATATTTCTGCATAAATATGACCTAAAACATCATCAGATTTTCACACAAGTCCTAAAAGTAGATAAAGAGAACCCAGTTAAACAAATGAGACAAAAATATTATACTTGGTGACTTATTTACTGAGGAAAATGAGCCAATATTACATATCTGTGAGTGGCAAAAGTATGTGAACTTCTAGGATTAGCAGTTAATTTGAAGGTGAAATTAGAGTCAGGTGTTTTCAATCAATGGGATGACAATCAGGTGTGAGTGGGCACCCTGTTTTATTTAAAGAACAGGGATCTATCAAAGTCTGATCTGCACAACACATGTTTGTGGAAGTGTATCATGGCATGAACAAAGGAGATTTCTGAGGACCTCAGAAAAAGCGTTGTTGATGCTCATCAGGCTGGAAAAAGTTACAAAACCATCTCTAAAGAGTTTGGACTCCACCAATCCACAGTCAGACAGATTGTGTACAAATGGAGGAAATTCAAGACCATTGTTACCCTCCCCAGGAGTGGTCGACCAACAAAGATCACTCCAAGAGCAAGGCGTGTAGTAGTCGGCGAGGTCACAAAGGACCCCAGGGTAACTTCTAAGCAACTGAAGGCCTCTCTCACATTGGCTAATGTTAATGTTCATGAGTCCACCATCAGGAGAACACTGAACAACAATGGTGTTCATGGCAGGGTTGCAAGGAGAAAGCCACTGCTCTCCAAAAGAACATTGCTGCTCGTCTGCAGTTTGCTAAAGATCACGTGGACAAGCCAGAAGGCTACGGGAAAAATGTTTTGTGGACGGTTGAGACCAGAATAGAACTTTTTGATTTAAATGAGAAGTGTTATGTTTGGAGAAAGGAAACCACTGCATTCCAGCATAAGAACCTGATCCCATCTGTGAAACATGGTGGTGGTAGTATCATGGTTTGGGCCTGTTTTGCTGCATCTGAGCCAGGACGGCTTGCCATCATTGATGGAACAATGAACTCTGAATTATACCAGCGAATTCTAAAGGAAAATGTCAGGACATCTGTCCATGAACTGAATCTCAAGAGAAGGTGGGTCATGCAGCAAGACAATGACCCTAAGCACACAAGTCGTTCTACCAAAGAATGGTTAAAGAAGAATAAAGTTAATGTTTTGGAATGACCAAGTCAAAGTCCTGACCTTAATCCAATCGAAATGCTGTGGAAGGACCTGAAGTGAACAGTTCATGTGAGGAAACCCACCAACATCACAGAGTTGAAGCTGTTCTGTATGGAGGAATGGGCTAAAATTCCTCCAAGCCGGTGTGCAGGACTGATCAACAGTTACCGGAAACGTTTAGTTGCAGTTACTGCTGCACAGGGGGGTCACACCAGATACTGAAAGCAAAGGTTCACATACTTTTGCCACTCACAAATATGTAATATTGGATCATTTTCCTCAATAAATAAATGACCAAGTATAATATTTTTGTCTCATTTGTTTAACTGGGTTCTCTTTATCTACTTTTAGGACTTGTGTGAAAATCTGATGATGTTTTAGGTCATATTTATGCAGAAATATAGAAAATTCTGAAGGGTTCACAAACTTTCAAGCACCACTGTACCTATGATGAAAATTACAGGCCTCTCTCATCTTTTTAAGTGGGAGAACTTGCACAATTGGTGACTGACTAAATACTTTTTTGCCCCACTGTACATACACTAGCTTCCCTTTGTTTGAAACTATGTATACTATATATAAGTATGCATAGTTTTAAACAAAGGAGAGAGAGAGATATATGTCATTAACTTAAAGTTTAAAGATACTCCAAATTAAGTCTCATAAATCCAAGCTTAATTATGGCTAGTATGGAGGAACTAAGAATTTGCCCTAGTTATGGCATTCACTGTACCCTGGGCTGTCATTTCCTTATTTGTGCTGAAAACACTCAGTGAAATACATTCAGTAGAGTCTAAAATGTAAGCAGACTGGCTGTTTCAACATTACTTATTGTTTTTCCTGACATTTTTGACATGGCTGAATGATCCTTTGCTGCATTTAAACAGAATAAGAAATAACAAGGAGTCTCTCCTGAGCATTCCTGTTTGAAAGTGTCTTATTTGCTGTGAAAAAGAGTAAAATTGCCTCAAGGATTTAGAGTTGGTTGAAGAAAGGTTAGGAGAGAGAGGGAGAGGGAGGGGGGAGAGAGAGAGACAGAGAGTAAAAAAAGAGGTTCAGGGTTTAGTTTTAATAAAATAAGGGATGTATGTATTTGCATTCAATCCACAATACCTTTTGAAAAGGCAGTACCCATATGAGTGGATTTAAAACAATTAGAATGTTGTGAAAAATTTTCATATTTTCCATCAGTTGTTTAAGAAAGTGAAAATTTAATATATTCTTGACTCATTACATGTAAACTAAAATGTTCCAAGCATTTTTCTACTTTAATTTTGATCATTATGGCCTACAGTGCAAAAAAAATCTCAAAATATGAGAATATTTCATTTCGAGTTTGAGTAAAAACAGTATAAATACCATGTATCTCTCAGTCTAGTTCAGTACACGCAACAACAATCATGGGGAAGACTGCTGACCTGACAGTTGTCCAGAAGACCATCATCGACACCCTCCACAAGGAGGGTAAGCCACAGAAGGTCATTACTGAAAAGGTTGGCTGGAAAAGGTGCGCAAGCAACAGGGATGACTGCAGCCTTGAGAGGATTGTCAGGAAAAGTCAATTCAAGAACATGGGAGAGCTTCACAAGAAGTGGACTGAGGCTGGTGTTAGAGGTTGCCAGTCAATTTTGATGCATGTAACAATGGGAGTCTGTGATATTCAGATACATGCATCTGACTGAGTTGAAATTTTGTACGGTAATAGATTTGCCATGGATGGCTGGATTAGCTGACCACTTTTGGCAAATCAGATTACAGTAAACATTTGACAGGGTTATAGTCATGAAACTTGAAAAGTATGTTCATCTATGGTCATTTTGGTGTGTTGTGCTGAGGAAAGATGATTTGACCTCAATGATTTTCAATTGTGGCAATAATTTTCCATACTTTTGATAGAAATGTAATTGTTATCTGATTTGAATTAGGTGAAAACAACTTTAATAGTACAGTAAAAAGAAAGTTTGTTGAAACACCTTCATTAGTTTGGTCTTTCATACATTTCTAGACCATTCGCACTGATCCTTGATGATATGTACAGAGTAAAAAGTTACCATATTCACTACCCAGAAACATAACATAAAGAAAACTGCTGACCAGTAACATGGAGAAACAGTCTATAGTAAGCTCATAGAATGATGATACAGCACAGTTTTCTTTCCAGGATTTATTCTCACTGTATTCTGAATAAATAAGTCTTTAAGTATGTTAACAAAATTCATGATTACATTTCGGAAGGTGTATTCAGTATTCCATTCATACTTCTTTGAATATTCTTCCCAACCCTGGGAAATGTGAAACAAGCATTATTACAGAGAGAGAGAGAGAGAGAGAGAGAGAGAGAGGATTCACAAGGTGGCAAGTTCATCGTTGTGAACATCGCAAGCCGAAACTTTAGTTAGTTATTAATGTGACAGAGTTGAGCTGCATCATGACTCTACTGAGAGAGCTGTCTTCCTGTTTCTGAACATTTGTGTTGTTCAAGCAAAGGCTTTTGATAATATTTTTGCTTATATCTGCCGATGTTTTCTTTGCTTGTTATTTTGATTTCACCACCTGTTGCTTTACATTGAGACTGTATGAGTAGTCCAATTGCAATATCACTACATCATCATTTATGTCACCACCAGCAACATCACAAGCGGTCACAACATGTAAATCTGATTGTTCCAATTCCCACTGGAGCCGTGGCAAAAGATTTCTGTAAATGTTACTAGGTCGACAGGGGATAGATCAACGTTTCGACTTTGCTGTTTTGCTCCCATTCCCACAGGATACTATTACTGCATAATAACACCAAATATATGGTTTACACTGTGAGTGGGAATGGGGTAAAAGAGAGAGAGAGAGGTGAGGGGGTGAAAGGTTTTTACAATGCTTAGTACAGAAAAGTACTTTCTCCCAGGGTGATTATCTCACATGGCCCTTTTCACTAATCAGAATGCACTTGCAGTTTAGTCAGCAGTTGATAGCCGTGCTAGTGCCTCCTACAAGTCTCCTACGTATGCTGACCCGCTGCTTGCAAAAGACGCAGCCATTATGAATGCAAGGCAAAACAAGCACTAGTTACAGCAGGTCGAAAAGGTAGGCTGAAAAAAGTTTGATTGTGGGCTGATGATTGTAGTTATCCTCTGGGTGTGAGGCTGGTCGGTATGATTAATTAATTTTGTAGAAGTGTAGTGGGTGGGAATGGAGTACACAGAGCAGCGACTAATACAGGCTTTTTGACCTGAGATGAATAATATCAGACATGGTGTTCCCAACTGTCGTTGCTTTTGCTATCCATACAGAGAGAGAAAAAGAAAGAGGGGGCTGATGTATAGACATACAAATGGTGCATATTAACACACTGTCCCTTCATATTTCTTTCCCCAGCAGAGAGCTATCAATTTCCTTCTAGATGGGTCAATGTTCTCATTCTTTTATAACACCAAGAAAAAGTCCCATGCATTTTTAGTGCCTGATTTCATGCTCTGGGTTTTGCCTAGTTAAAACTAGCTAAAACTTCTATAGATGACAGAAGCATAACAGAAAGCAGAGAGGAAGAAAGATTTTATCAAGGATAAGTTTTTTTTCTTTCATTGCACACATGTCTATATAATGGCATGTCAAACCAGTGCCTTATAGGAAAAAAAGCTTATTGTGTTGTCAAATGCTTAAAGCAGATACGCAGAACCTTTATTTTTAAATACATTTCTGAGTGGATAGTATCTCCATCCTTGACTCTTGTATGCTGCATAAATGGGAATTTAAAAATATATATATTTTTGAGAGTTAAAATCGACCACAAAGTTGGCATTCGAGCTGCCCCGCTGAGCCAGCCAGCCCTGACTGCGTGACGTCATGGCGGTAATCAGTTTTAAGGCCGAGGCCTTTGACAGCTATAGACCAAAGTTATATAAATAAAAATTTATGGTGAAAGTAAGAAATACCATTACCGACTTGCTCAACTAAGACTGATTTGACGTCATTGATTGTGGGTTGGCTCTCATTAAAACAGGATAGGTGTTATAACTTATGCAACATACATGTACATGCATGCATTTTCACTGATAAAACATAAAAGGCTAATTAAATAATCAGATGAACTGAGACAATCACATTCTGAAGCAAATTAAATAATCTTATACGGGTAACTTAAACACAATACAAGTTACATGTATTAATCTAAATGCAGGGAAACAATGTGTTGTTTTTGTTGTTTTTATCCAAATGAGAGTCGCAATTTACCCGTCTGTGTTCTCACTTCTTGAAGGCCGATCTTGTGGCCAATTGTTTTGAAACAATCTGACTTTCAGTTGTTCGTTCAGTTCTCCGTTCATTCACTTCTTCCATGTAAGGGTGAGATGGCAACAATATCCAGTTAAGAAATAAGACAGCTGCTCCACTCTCTCTTCATACTGTGTATTCCGCCATTACTGCTCGACTCAGGCAATTACTAAAACCTGGGATGGAACGGGATGTCACCGGTTTTAGCAACAACCGTGGGGAGGTCACTGCCCAAGCGATATGTCCCGTCCTGTTCCATCCCAGGTTTTAGCAACAGCCCTTGGCTCATGCTCCAGGAGGACTGGTGCAACTGAACTCACTTTAAAAAAATAAAATAAATACTTTCCTTTTCTTGTTTTCTTTTTCTTTAATTGTTGGGACTGCACCCTCTTTCAGTACGGGCTTATAGCCAACGCTCCTCAACAGATCAGAGGTTTCGTATGAGTCTTCAGTAAAATGTGCAGAGCAGAGGAGAGACCACTTCGTAGGCGCCCAATGTGCCCGTGAATTTCTCGCAAAATGCATTGAAATTTTTGCAGTTTGAACATTCTTGGGCCATGAATGCAACGTAAATCCACCTTCTGTCGTGTTGCTGCACCGGCCAGCAACACATCTACATGGCATTGTGATAAATTAGCTCAAAATGGAGGATTGGAGTTGCAGTCAGCTCTGTGTTTTAGTATAGCGGAAATGGTGATGAGACTGATAGACTTCCTGTTGTGACGTTACGGACATTAAGGTCATTCACTCAGACCGCTACCTATATAAATCATGTTCATCGTAAAAATTACTATATTAGATTTATTGTTAATGCTTAAAACTATTCCTGTGCCATTCTTGAGGTCTCAAGACATTTATAAACAAAAGTGAGGCCATGGACCTGCGTATATGCTTTAACTTCCCCCCCCCATTTTCATTACATAAAATATTAAGCTCAGGAAGACTCAAGTCTGCAGACTTCGCTTTCTGGTTTTGATGAGGAAATAATCCTGAAATGGTTTATCTCATCTCATCTCATTATCTCTAGCCGCTTTATCCTTCTACAGGGTCGCAGGCAAGCTGGAGCCTATCCCAGCTGACTACGGGCAAAAGGCGGGGTACACCCTGGACAAGTCGCCAGGTCATCACAGGGCTGACACATAGACACAGACAACCATTCACACTCACATTCACACCTATGGTCAATTTAGAGTCACCAGTTAACCTAACCTGCATGTCTTTGGACTGTGGGGGAAACCAGAGCACCCGGAGGAAACCCACGCGGACACGGGGAGAACATGCAAACTCCACACAGAAAGGCCCTCGCCGGCCCCGGGGCTCGAACCCAGGACCTTCTTGCTGTGAGGCGACAGCGCTAACCACTACACCACCGTGCCGCCGAAATGGTTTATATTGGATTTTAATCTATGGTGTCTAAATGAGAGTCTTGAACCTATGAAACAAAACATTCAATATTTATCAAAGATACTGAAGCAAAAGCTAAAAAAAAAAAATTTCTGTGTGCCTTGACCAAACAAAGTCTTTATTCATACTGAGTGGCTATATCAGCATTACATTAATGGCATTTAGCAGACTCTCTTATCCAGGGTGACATACAACATACCCAGAGCAGCTTGAGAAGCCTTGCTCAAGGGCAGCCTGCTGGTCTAGGGACTTGAACCAGCAACCTTTTAGTCCCACAGCTACTGCTCTAACCATTAGGCCATGGCTTCCAGTGCATGCTACCTAGTTAAACTGGCCTTAATTTCCTCTGATAGTATGCCTAGGAGTCGGGAAATGCCAAGTGCATTTTTTAAATGGTGGTTTATTGGTGTTAATCTGGGTCTCCAATAACACCCTTCCTGTAACCAGCATAAAGCTCAAATTGGTTGTATGTTACTCTGAATGCACTCCCATTATTTTACCAAAGATTTATATATATATATATATATATATATATATATATATATATATATATATATATATAAGTATTCATCCCCCTTGGTGTTTGTCCTGTTTTGTCGCATTACAAGCTGGAATTAAAATGGATTTTTGGGGGGTTAGCACCATTTGATTTACACAACATGCCTACCACTTGAAAGGTGCACACTGTTTTATTGTGACACAAACAATAATTAAGATGAAAAAACAGAAATCTGGAGTGGGCATATGTATTCAACCCCCAAAGTCAATACTTTATAGAGCCACATTTTGCTACAATTACAGCTGCAAGTCTCTTGGGGTATGTCTTTATTAGCTTAGCACATCTAGCCACTGGGATTTTTGCCCATTCCTCAAGGCAAAACTGCTCCAGCTACTTCAAGTTAGATGGGGTGCATTGGTGTACAGCAATCTTCACATTATGCCACAGATTCTCAATTGGCTTAAGGTCTGGGCTTTTACTAGGCCATTCCAAGACATTTAAATGTTTCCCTTTAAACCACTCCATTGTAGCTTTAGCAGTATGTTTAGGGTCATTGTCCTGCTGGAATGTAAACCTTCGTCCCAGTCTGAAACCTCTGGCTGAGTCAAACAGGTTTTCCTCCAGAATTGCCCTGTATTTAGTGCCATCCATCTTTTCTTCAGTTCTGACCAGCTTTCCTGTCCTTGCAGATGAAAAACATCTCCACAAGATGATGCTGCCACCACCATGCTTCACTGTAGGAATGGTGTTCTCAGGGTGTTTGGTTTGCACCGCACATGGCATTTCCCATGATGGCTAAAAAGTTCAATTTTTGTCTCATTTGACCAGAGAATCTTCTTCCATGTGTTTGGGGAGTCTGCCACATGCTGCTGGGCAAACTCCAAATATGATTTTTTAAGTAATGACTTTTTTCTGGCCACTCTTCCATAAAGTCCCACTCTGTGGAGTGTATGGCTTAAAGTGGTCCTATGGACAGATACTCCCATCTCCACTGTGGATCTCTGCAGCTCCTACTGTACAGTGTTATCGTTGGTGTCTTTGTTGCATCTCTGATTAATGCCCTCCTTTCCCAGTCTGTGAGTTTTGGTGGGCGACCTTCTCTTGTCAGGTTTGTAGTGGTGACATATTCTTTCCATTTTGTTATAATGGATGTAATGGTGCTCCCTGGTATAGTCAAAGTTTGGGATATTTTTTATGACCCAACCCTGATCTATACTTCTCCACAACTTTGTTTCTGACCTGGAGTGCTCCTTGGTTTTCATGTTGCTTGCTTAGTAGTGTTGTAGAGTCAGGGTCCTTCCAGAACAGGTTGATTTATACAGACATCATGTGACCGATCATGTGACACTTTGATTGCACACAGGTGGATCTTAATCAACTAATTAGTGACTTATGAAGTGAATTGGTTGGACCAGCTCTTATTTAGGGGTTTCATACGAAAGGGGGTGAATACTTATGCACACTCCAGATTTCTGTTTTTTCATCTTAATTATTGTTTGTGTCACAATATAAAAACAATGCGCACCTTTAAAGTGGTAGGCATGTTGTGTAAATCAAATGGTGCTAACCCCCCAAAAATCCATTTTAATTCCAGCTTGTAATGTGACAAAACAGGTGTAGGTACAGTCCCTTTAAGAAACTACATTTCCCATCAGCCAACTTCCGCGTTGACCTATGTCACGCCTGGGCGGGATTTCCTACATCACATCCTCCATGAAGCTATAAGTAACGGAACAACGCTTCCGTCTCTCTCTCTCTCTTGTCTTGGATCCCAAGCCGTCCAGACACAAAGAGATACCCTGCACCAGAAAACCAGATAAAGACGTCTTTTCTTTTCCTCAAGAATCAGAGTTTCGCGCTCTTCTTTCACCTTTGGCCATGGTAGATCCTGGAATTGCACAATTTTAAACTCCGCTTGAGTTACAACCATCTCATCTCATTCTCATCATCTCTAGCCGCTTTATCCTGTTCTACAGGGTCGCAGGCAAGCTGGAGCCTATCCCAGCTGACTACGGGCGAGAGGTGGGGTACACCCTGGACAAGTCACCAGGTCATCACAGGGCTGACACATAGACACAGACAACCATTCACACCTATGGTCAATTTAGAGTCACCAGTTAACCTAACCTGCATGTCTTTGGACTGTGGGGGAAACCGGAGCACCCAGAGGAAACCCACACGGACACGGGGAGAACATGCAAACTCCACACAGAAAGGCCCTCGTCGGCCACGGGGCTCGAACCCGGACCTTCTTGCTGTGAGGCGACAGCGCTAACCACTACACCACCGTGCCACCTGAGTTACAACCAGTTTTCAGTTATTCATTATACGTACGTACAAACTGCCGCCCAAAGCAGTTTTAATTAAAAATTAGAAGCGACTGGATCCTTCTAATTAAAAAGCTGTGCACATTATTCTGATCAGAGACTTTCTTTTCATCACGAGCGACCACGCGTCGGACCAAGAAATCCTCTGCTTTCCACGGAAGTGACTCACATGCTCCACAACGGTGAAACTCCAAAAGTCTCGGAACATCTTCTCATAATCTCACGTAGAGACGAGATACTGAAGTAAGACTGACATTTGGGCATAAAACTAGTCTTAGGAATTAGCTTTATTGAAGTAGTGTGAATTTAAACTCAGGAACTGTTTAAGTGTGCACACTGATTTTTGTGTTCCATAATTGTTCTATTTGTTCTGATCTCTCAGTTGTGTTTAATAGATAGGTTTTGCATGCTTTTTCTATTTCTTTCTAACACTTTAATTTCATTATTTACACATATTTTGACCTCAAGATTTCAGTGAATTTAGTAGTGTTATGAGCTAGTGGGTTAGCTGCCGGCTAGTCATTTGTTACTTAGAAACACGTGGCCACAGGCCTCACAACACACCTTAGCTAAACACATGGCTAATTCCTTTGTCTCATTAGCAAGCTAGGCTAACCTTTTGCTTAGGCCACAGGCCACACACAAACACACCTTAGCTAGCAATCCATGCTAACTTTTTGTTCAGGCCACACCAGGCCACGTGGACATACACAAACACACCTTAGCTAGCATTCCTTTGTCTTAGCTAGCGACACAAGGCTAATCTGTGTCTCCACACGTGGCCAACACATCTCAATTAGCAACCAAAGCTAACTCTCTTGCTGTACTTAGAAACACGTGGTCAGAAGGCCTCTCTCACACACACACACACATACCATATCATATTTGTATATAATGATTCCAACTGATATTATTCAATTTTTATCTTTGTTATAATAAATTGAATTAATTATTGAAATTGTGTGTGTTTATTTGTTGTTCCGATATTTTTGAAGTCGTCCAACCTCAAAGAATTCCAAGGTGCATATGAGTTGTGTAATACGGTCATAATAATTTGGAATATACCATAATTTAGCTGTTTGGTAATTTATTATTAAGCACCAAAATTAATGGTATTATTTAATGAGACTGATTTAATACTTAATGAGACTGATTCACTGAGATTGATCACTCAATTACCAATTGCACCTACACAGGATAAACACCAAGGAAGATGAATACTTTTGCAAGGCACTGTATATACAACCCCAAATCAGAAAAAGTTGGGCTTGTATGTTGAAATTGAAATTTAAACCAAAAACAATGATTTGTAAATAATATTTGACCTGTATTGCACTCAAAACACCACAACAGCACATTATTTGATGTTTTACCTCATGAATTTTATTGTTTGGGTTTTTTCCAAATAAACACATTTCAGTTTTGATTCTTGCAACACATTTCAAAAAAGTTGGCATAGTAAAGCATTTACCACTTTATAATGTTGCCATTCTTTCTCACAACACTTAAAAGATGTTTAGGGACTGAAGACACCAATTGATGAAGTGTTTCAGGTGTTATTTTGTCACATTTTTCCTGAAAACAGGTCTTAAGGTGTACAGCAGTACAGGGCCATCATTGTCATATTTTTTGTTTCAAAATTTGCCACACATTCTCTATTGGGGACAGAGGGAACAGACACCCTCTTCTTCCACAGCCATGCCTTTGTCATGTGTGCAGAATGTGGTTTTGCATTGCCCTGTTGAAATCTCCCTGGAAAAGATGTCATCTTGAAGGCAGTATACAGTATCTCATCTCATTATCTCTAGCTGCTTTATCCTGTTCTACAGGGTCAAAGGCAGTATATGTTGCTCCAAAATCTCAATGTACTTTTCTGCATTAATGCTGCCATTAGAGAAGTGTAAGTTACCTTTGCCAAGGGCACTGACACAACCCCATACCATGACAGACCCTGGCTTTTGGACTTGTTGCTGGTAACAGTCTGGATGGTCCTTTTCATCTTTGCTCTGGAGTACATGGCATCCATTTTTTACAAAAAAGACCTGAAATCAGGGGTGCCATTAGGAGGGGAAAAGTTAGGACGATTCTAAGGGCCCAGCATTGACAGTGGGTCCTCAGGGGACAATATTAATATTATTACCATGTGTAAGTTAATTTAAAAAATATATTTAATAATTTTGTCTCTAGGGCGGCACGGTGGTGTAGTGGTTAGCGCTGTCGCCTCACAGCAAGAAGGTCCGGGTTCGAGCCCTGTGGCCAGCGAGGGCCTTTCTGTGCAGAGTTTGCATGTTGTCCATGTGGGTTTCCTCTGGGTGCTCCAGTTTCCCCCAAAGACATGCAGGTGAATGGTTGTCTGTGTCTATGTGTCAGCCCTGTGATGACCTGGTGACTTGTCCAGGGTGTACCCCGCCTTTCGCCTGTAGTCAGCTGGGATAGGCTCCTGCGACCCTGTAGAACAGGATAAAGTGGCTAGAGATAATGAGATGAGATGAGATGAGAAAACGAGCAAATACAACAACCTTCTAGTTTGGTTTTCCATTTTCCACAAAATTATTAGAATAGATAGTCTTTATATTTCACCCCTCTTCCTATTCATGAAATGGTACAGTCTTGTGTAGGTGGAGCCAGAGCATGACACCATGTTAGGTTTGTTGCTTTCCAATCCAGCACTAACGATCATCAGTAGATTGATACCATCATGAAAAAGTCAGGTTACCAGAAACATGGTGGTAGTGGGGCAATATTGTATTCTTTCATAGAGCCCAACATTTCTAGCAGCACCTCTGGCTGAAATGCTGATTTGTCTGACCACAATACATGTTTCCACTGTGTGATGGTCCATCCCAGATTCCTTGGCGCCCAGAGAAGTCGACGGCACTTCTGGACACAATAAACATAAGACTTCCTTTTTGCACAGTAAAGATTTAACTGGCATTTGTGGATGTGGCTCCATATTGTTTCGTTTGACAAAGGTTTGCCAAAGTAATCCTGAGTCCATGTAGTTATGAATGACAGTTCTTGATGCAGTGCCGTCTAAGGGATCAGAGGTCACGGATGTTCATCTTTGGCTTGCTCCCTTGCCGTTTATGCACTGAAATACCTCCAGATTCCTTGAATCATTTAAGGATATTATGCACCGTAGAGGGTGAAATATCCAAATCCCTTCATATGTTTCTTTGAAGAACATTGTTTTTAATCATTTCAATAATTTTCTCATGTATTTGTTGACAAACTGGAGATCCTCGGCCCATCTTTGCTCCTCAAGTACTAGGCCTTTTCTGGATACTGATTTTGAACCAAATCATGATTACAATCACCTGTTGACATCACCTGTTTCAAATCACTTCATTAATTAATTGTTTTACCTCATTACTAGCCCTCAAGTGCTGCCGTCCTAACTTTTTTTTGGAATGTGCTCCAGCCCTGAAACACAGGAATGGATAACAAATTAAATGAAGTTGACCAGACAAAACATGAAACATCTTGGGTTCATGCTGTCTACAAATAATACAAGTCAAAGTAAATTTAGAAACCACTGTTTTCTCTTTCATTTGTATTTTCCATACTGTTTTGACTTTTTTCTGGTATGGGGTTGTAATTCCAGGCATGCCTAAATCTCAAGCCTTAATGTTTGCCAACCTCTCCTGCTTCTCCTGTGGGTCAAAATGTCCAGTGTCTTTCTCTTGAAGAACGTATGCTCCTATTCTTAGCACTCAGCCCTCTTCTGATTAGCCCTGCTATTTTTGCAGCTCCAAATCTGCACACAGGCTCCTTCAACAGCCCACAAATCCACATCATCCTTTCCTGCTAACTGGCTAACCCCTGTGCACTGGCTAGACAATGACAATAATGGGTTTGATCGCGCGTCTGTGTGTGCACAGTTGTTGCATGAGACAGAGACAGAGCAAAGTGAAGACTCCAGCATGTGACTACACATACCTTCTCCACATATTTATTCTTCCCTTCTGTTCATATTTCATGTCCCCGGCCTGCATTTTTATATGCAATTCATCCTGCATGCCTTATTATCTGGAATTCAGGCCAACATATGAGAGAGCCTCTAACTGTGACAGAGCCTCTTGGTCCTCAAGTCAAGATATGTGCCATGTTTCTTTACCTGCACCAAAGTTGTAATAGCTTGTATTACCAGGGGAATTAATTAGCTGAGTGCTAAAGCTCAAGCATTATAATGAGCAAGTCCATCATGACAGAGGCCACTGGAAGCAAACAGGCCACAGGGAGCTTGTAAGCCAGTGTGGAGGAGAGGTAGCAAAGGAGTGAGGAAAGGAAGGGATGTGTGGGGAGCTCTTCTGCTTACTGTGCACAGCCTGGTAGTATCAGCCTTTCTAGTTAAATGAATCACAGTCTTAGAACCAGTGAAAATATTTATTTTCACTCTAGTTTCTCTTTCTTTTTTAGTTTTTTTTTTTATAAAGATTTGAAATGCAATGGGGCAGTTCAGTAAAGTAAGATTGTACAGGATATATAGAATACCTAGCAAGAAAACAGATTTGAACTATGACACAGCCTCACTGGCCACTTTATCAGGAACACTTGCACACCTGCTCATTCACACAATTATCCGATCATTCAGTCATGTCGCAGTAGCACAATGGAAAAAATCATGTAATTTCAGGTCAAGAGTTTCAGTTAATGTTCTCATTAAACTGTGTGAACTGTATCAAAATGTGACCTCAGTGACTTTGACTGTAGAATGGTTGTTGATACTAGATGGGCTGGATTGATTATTTCAGAAACTGCTGACCTCCTGGGATTTTCACACACACACACACACACACACTAGTTTCTAGAGTTTGCACAGAATGATGTGAAAAAGAAAAAACATCCAATGATCAGCAGTTATGAGGGTGAAAACACCTTGTTGATGAGAGAGTGAGGTCAGAGGAGAATTGTCAGACTGATTTGAGTGGACAAGAAAGTTGGACTAACTCAGATAACCCTTTGCAAGTGTGGTGAGCAGAAAACATCTCCGAACACTCACCACATCAAATCTTCAGGCAAATGGGCAACAACAGCAGAAGACCATATCAGGTTCAACTCCTATCAGCCTAAAACAGGAATCTTAGGTTCACCAAAACTGGACAGCTAAAGATTGGAAAAAGACCAGACAACATTTTTCCAGTCTTCAACTGTCCAGTTTAGGTGAACCTGTAACCACTATAACAGTTTGGATAATTACATGAATCAGCCTAATAAGCTTGTGTAAGTGCATAGGTGTCCCTAATAAAGTGGACAGTGAATGTAGAATGACTACCAAAAAACTAGAATTGAATAATCATTTGACACACTTAAAATGTGTAGGTTTAATCTAAATTTGCTTCCTGCTGTGCAGTCACATTACTTTTTCCTCAATACTTTTTATGCCTCCACCACCTTAAGGTGCAGGAGGCATTATGTTTTTGGGTTGTCCGTCTGTCCGTGCGTCTGTCCCGAAACCCTGTGAACGCGATATCTCAAAGGCTAATGAAAGGAATTTCACCAAACTTTCACCATTTGTGCACTTTGGGACAAACATGAACTGATTAGATTTTGAGATCAAAAGGTCACAGGTCAAGGTCACTGTGAGGTCAAATGTCCATCCGAAAACCTTGTGAACACCATATCTCCAAGACTAATGAAAGGAATTTCACCAAACTTTCACCATTTGTGCACTTTGGGACAAACATGAACTGATTAGATTCTGAGGTTAAAAGGTCACAGGTCAAGATTACTGTGAGGTCAAATGTCCATCCCCAAACATTGTGAACACCATATCTCAAAGACTAATGAAAGGAATTTCACCAAACTTTCAACATTTGTGCACTTTGGGACAAAGATGAAATGATTAGATTTTGAGATCAAAAGGTCTAAGGTCAAGGTCACTGTGAGGTCAAATGTCTGTCCGAAAACCTTGTGAACACAATATCTCCAAGGCAAATGAAAGGAATTTCACCAAACTTTCACCATTTGTGCATTTGGGGACAAACATGAACTGATTAGATTTTGAGATCAAAAGGTGTAAGGTCAAGGTCACTGTGAGGTCAAATGTCTGTCCGAAAACCTTGTGAACACAATATCTCCAAGGCAAATTAAAGGAATTTCGCCAAACTTTCACCATTTATGCGCTTTGGGACAAACATGAACTGATTAGATTTTGAGGCTAAAAGGTCACAGGTCAAGATTACCGTGAGGTCAAATGTCCATCCTCAAATCACAACTTAATAAGGCGTGTAGTCTACCAGGCGGAGGCATCCCCATTGACGCCATTGGCGTCGAGTTCTATCTAGTTCAGTTTAAGCTATGCTAAGATTTAGTAACAGTCCTTGCCCTTCCAAAGCTGCTTGTGTTCAGCTGATTTTAACAGCTTCCGGAAATTATTTATGGATTTCTGTGTATTTCAGTTGTTCCTTTTTTTATTATTATTTTTAGCAACTTACACAATTAATCTGTATATCCTTTGCTCACAAGCATTGCCAAAGGGTGAAATTCACCAGTGAAGTTCAGCCTTGCAAAACACCATTTCCTCTGTGCTACACCAACTCTGTGGATCTCCTTTTGCCTACACTGCACCATCTATATTGACTGTTTGGGAGTCTCTGAGGAAGCTTTCTTTCAGATATCCAGTTCTTACTAGTTCGGCACATGCTGAAGAATGAAAAATATAAAAATGTGCTTCTGCCTAATAGGAAGGAAGAGGAGACATGTTGATGTGTGTTAGTCTGTCTTACCATACATTCATATCATATAGTGATGGGGGGGAAATAAATAAATAAATAAATAAATAATCCACCATTAATAATATGCAGTAACATGCAACAGTTAATGTGCTGTGGAAACTGCGGACCGAGGCAGAAAAATCTATGTAGACATTGCTACAGTGATTTGTCTAGAAGCATCTAAACTTTTCCTCAGCTTTGACTTTACAGTAGCAACTGAAAAGTCAAAACAGAGGAAATGAAAAAAAGTACACACCATTTTAATTTACATGCAGTGGAAAAGATGACAGAAGGGTGGGAAAAAAACAGATGTGGATTCATGCTTCATGTTTTCAGTCTTCAAACGGTTGTTCTAAAATACTTTTATTTCTGTAAATCTGCTTTGTGACGATGTCTACTGTTCGAAGCACTGGTAAAAGTACAAATACAACTGAACTGAATGAATACAGTTTGTTCATCAACTAAAAGAACCAGGAGGGGAAAAATGACAAGAAAAGCTAAGAAAATGTAACTTTAGACAGAAGGCAGTGTGTGGTATTCAACAGCACTTTCCGTAGCCATCTCTTCAAAAAGCACTGAATTTCTGGTTTTCTGTCAACCTCATACCATTAACATGGGGATGTAATATTAGACTGCATTAGACTCTGACATTTTGGCAGCTAGAACACATCATCATTGGCATTTCTGTGCCTCTTCATGCCTGTTGTGTTGGGGGAAAAATGCCAAGTTGTGCATTGTGAGAGCTTTGTGAGGTCTATGTATACTGAGAAACAATTAAACTAGTCAACAACCATCACTCATGCATTACTAAGCTAGTGGTATTTTTTAAGCAATTTTATTTTGAATAAATGAACCAATTATTACTTATCGTGTTAATGACATGCTTTACTGTTTATATGCAGTGTCTAATATGCAACCTGCCACTTGCTTTGTAAATATGGGTTCCACTTTGGGTTTTCCACACCTGAAAACAAGTTAAGGCATCTCACCACTGTTTTCCTGGCTGTATAGGTGTGATATGCCTTGCAGGCTTTTTCCAGGAATAGAGTTTATATTCAAGATCAGCCATGCAGCGTGAAGCTACGTATTTTCCTAGTTAATCATAGATCATTTTCCTTTGACTTGGTTTCTCATTAGAGAAAACTGGCTAGAGTTCATTACCAAAGAGTCAATGATGTAGGTGAAGATGACAGTTACTGCTGGGAATCTTATGTACCAGTGGTGTCATGTCGCAATAGCGAAAAAGCTTCCTCATTAATTGTTGCAGAGCTCTGGAGAGTAAGTGTGATTCGGGTCATGTAGGTCAGGTGTCAGAAAGATAGACAGGGAGAGTGGGAAAGAACGAGAGAAGAGGTTTCTATGAGGCCACATATGTCAAATGTGTCGACCTCTACCTTGGAGTTGACACTCAATTCTTTCCCTATTTATGTGACATGAGTTCACAGCCCTGAGGGAGCTACATAAATTAGACCTCACCAGTGACTGTATTTCAATACCTGCCATTCCAAGGGGGTGCCTTATCTGGTGTTGCTAATGTAGAATCAGGAGGAACCTATTACAACTGTCTGAGTCCCAAAAAACAAGGCTGCTTGTTACCAAAATGGCAATTAAATAATATAAAGCGAGCCTGAAGCACTGCTTTGACCAAATCTACAGTGTTAATGAGCTCATAATTACATGTCCTGGCATATGGCCTAAACAGGACTGCATTACTGAGAGATGGAAAAGATGATAAGGAACACGTTTGGGGCATGTGTAAAAATAATACAGTGAGCAATTTGTTCAAAATACCCATAATGTACCAAATTATATTAAACCAAAATGAGCTCGGAATATGAATCAAGTCTGATATGAATCAAGTCTGCATTAATCATCTGACCTCCGAGAGATGTGACTTGAGGTCAGAGCTGGCAAGGCATATTTTAAGATGACAAGAGAAATAGAGTTTATTCTATAACAAAATGGCAGAGCATGTTGCTGAACCAACCAAGGATGAAATAAAAACTCTAATTGAAAACAAAACCCAAAAAATTATCAAGTATTTAAAAGAAACAGAAATAGCTAAAATAATATAGTCCCCCCAACCAACCACCAAAAAAATTCTAAAGAAGAAGAAAAACCCCAAAAATAAAAAAAGCAGTAAAATATGGAATAAAAGTATATGATGGAAAGAGCATGCCTTTTTTATTTTTCAAGAATTATTATAGAATTTTTCACAAATTGCTACTGTCATTTTGCCGGTTTGTTACATTCTAAACGGAAATAATTTTGTCAGACGTTTTGTGTAAAGTTTTTATTTATCGAATTTGGAAACAATTTAAATAAAAATGCTTTGTTTCTCAAAATTCAGTGAATGTGGGTAGAATAAAACAGTTATTCCACTCAATCTCGTCGTACATGGGTCAAGCGACATTCCATACAAAACATAGTCATGCGTGCTCAACTCTCTTCATTTCTCCACTGCTTTAAGCGTTGTTTTAGCTATGCCATATCTTTGTGCTGTGTATGGTTGTGGTCACAACAGTATTCGTGACCGTAGCATGTTCCGATTTTTTAGAATTCCGTCCATGATTCGGAAAGAGGGCAAGGAAACTCTGAGGCTTAGTACAGAGAGGAGACAAGGGGATCAGGACACTTCATCCAATAACCATTTCGTTAAATGCCATTTTGTCCAATAGTTAAGACATTTCCTCCAAAGCCTTTTCCATACGCACTATCAATTATTTTATATTTCAGGTATTCCGGTGTTCGCGAACGAAAGCTCCGCAAGAGCGCTGCTCGGGGCCTAAAGATTTAATATAAATAAATATGACCTAAAATATCATCAGATTTTCACACAAGTCCTAAAAGTAGATAAAGAGAACCCAGTTAAACAAATGAGACAAAAAAATTATATTTGGTCATTTATTTATTGAGGAAAATGATCCAATATTACATATCTGTGAGTGGCAAAAGTATGTGAACCTCTAGGATTAGCAGTTAATTTGAAGGTGAAATGAGAGTCAGATGTTTTCAATCAATGGGATGACAATCAGGTGTGAGTGGGCACCCTGTTTTATTTAAAGAACAGGGATCTATCAAAGTCTGATCTTCACAACACGTTTGTGGAAGTGTATCATGGCACAAACAAAGGAGATTTCTGAGGACCTCAGAAATAGCGTTGTTGATGTACATCAGGCTGGAAAAGGTTACAAAACCATCTCTAAAGAGTTTGGACTCCACCAATCCACAGTCAGACAGATTGTGTACAAATGGAGGAAATTCAAGACCACTGTTACCCTCCCCAGGAGTGGTTGACCAACAAAGATCACTCCAAGAGCAAAGTCGGTGAAGTCACAAAGGACCCCAGGGTAGCTTCTAAGCAACTGAAGGCCTCTCTCACATTGGCTAATGTTAATGTTCATGAGTCCACCATCAGGAGAACACTGAACAACAATGGTGTGCATGGCAGAGTTGCAAGGAGAAAGCCACTGCTCTCCAAAAAGAACACTGCTGATTGTCTGCAGTTTGCTAAAGATCATGTGGACAAGCCAGAAGGCTATTGGAAAAATGTTTTGTGGACGGATGAGACCAAAATAGAACTTTTTGGTTTAAATGAAAAGCATTATGTTTGGAGAAAGGAAAAGACTGAATTCCAGCATAAGAACCTTATCCCATCTGTGAAACATGGTGGTGGTAGTATCATGGTTTGGGTCTGTTTTGCTGCATCTGGGCCAGGACGGCTTGCCATCATTGGTGGAACAATGAATTCTGAATTATACCAGTGAATTCTAAAGGAAAATGTCAGGACATCTGTCCATGAACTGAATCTCAAGAGAAGGTGGGTCATGCAGCAAGACAACGACCCTAAGCACACAAGTTGTTCTACCAAAGAATGGTTAAAGAAGAATAAAGTTAATGTTTTGGAATGGCCACATCAAAGTCCTGACCTTAATCCAATCGAAATGTTGTGGAAGGACCTGAAGCGAGCAGTTCATGTGAGGAAACCTACCAACATCCCAGAGTTGAAGCTGTTCTGTACGGAGGAATGGGCTAAAATTCCTCCAAGCTGATGTGCAGGACTGATCAACAGTTACCGGAAACATTTAGTTGCAGTTATTGCTGCATGAGGGGATCACACCAGATACTGAAAGCAAAGATTCACATACTTTTGCCACTCACAGATATGTAATATTGGATCATTTTCCTCGATACATAAATGGCCAAGTATAATGTTTTTGTCTCATTTGTTTAACTGGGTTCTCTTTATCTACTTTTAGGACTTGTGTGAAAATCTGATGATGTTTTAGGTCATATTTATGCAGAAATATAGAAAATTCTAAAGGGTTCACAAACATTTAAGCACCACTCTAGTACATTTGCACAGTAAACTGTGAGATGAATCAAGTGTCTTTAAACAGGAAAATTACCAACCAGTGGCATACCAGTATTGGAGCTTATTTAGTGTTACTGGAAATTTACTAGAAAATTGGCTAATGAAGAAAACTCCCAAACACTACGATGCACAGATTGTGTTGTAGCAAGATGTCTTCATTTCTTAGATTGCTGTCTTGCTAACTCTAATAGCCTTATAGCTAAGCACATACATTTATTTTTTAATGAAGTTTATGGTGATTTAAATAGCCTAGTAAAAGTGATTTTTCATTTTAACTTTTATCTACTGTATGTACATTGTCTTGAAAAACAAGTTTCTCAATGACTAGTATTTATCAAGGCAAAATTCTAATTATAGAAGGCGTCTATCGAACACTAGTGCCCTGGGGTATTTTGTAAGCCAATAATGAAGTTTAATAAGGATAACGACATGTCTAGACATGCTGTTTTGCCGAATGTGAATAGGCAGGTTAGGACATGTCTATGGCTGTAGGTGAGAAGGGCTGGATTAGTTTCTAATGCATTTGTCTGAACCAAACTGAATTCTAATTAATGAAAAGAGAAATAATTTTGAGACAGAGTGAGACAAACTCACTTCTTTATCAGAAAGTGTTTTGAAAGATTTGTTTGTGTTTGGCTTCTGAAAATACTGTGTACAGGGAATATTGTATCTGTTCAAGGCTTATACGTAATACAGTTGCAACCAGAAGCTTGCATACAGTTTAGAAAAAGACACATGAACTTTTTCTCTCCATGTCAGACAGTAAAATTGAGGAAACTTTTCCTGTTTTAGATCAGTTAGGAGCCCCAATTTTCATCCTTGGGTACAATTTCCAGATGCCTGAAGGCCCCATGTTCATCTGTTCAAGCAATAATACGCAAGTATAAACACCATGGGACCACACAGCCATCATACCGCTCAGGAAGGAGACAGCTTCTGTGTCTCAGAGATGAACATGCTTTGGTGTGAAATGTGCAAATGAACCCCACAACAACAGTGAAAGACCTTGTAAAGATGCTGGCTGAAACCGGTAAGAGAGTATCATTATCCACAGTAAAACGAGTTCTGTACCGACATGAGCTGAAAGGCAGCTCAGCGAGGAGAAAGCCACTGCTCCGAAACCACCATAAAAAAGCCAGATTACAGTTTGCTGATGCACATGGGGACAAAGATCTTAATTTTTGGAGACATGTCCTGTGGTCTGATGAAACTGAACTGAAAAATTGAACTGTTTGGTCATAATGATCATCATTATGTTTGGAGGAGAAAGAGGGAAGCTTGCAACCCTCACAACACCATCCCAACTGAGAAGTATGGGGGTGGCAGCATCATGTTGTGGGGTTGCTTTGCTGTAGGAGGGACTAGTGCACTTCACAAAATAGACAGCGTCATGAGGAAAAAAAATTATGTGGATATATATTGAAGGAATATCTCAAGACATTGGCCAAAAAGTTAAAGCTTGGACTTTTAACAAATGGACAATGACCACAAGGATACCTCTAAATTAGTTGCAAAGTGATTTAAGAACAACAAAGTGTAGGTACTGGAGTGGCCATCACAAAGCCCCAACCTCAATCCTATTGAAAATTTGTGGGTAGCACTGAAAAGGCGTGTGCAAGCAAGAAGGACCCCCAAATTTGACTCAACTCCACCAGTTCTGTCAGGAGGAATGGGCCAAAATTCCAGTCAGATATTGTGAGAAACTTGTGGAAAGCGACCCAAACCGCTTGATCCAAGTTACATAGTTCAAAGGCAAGTCTATCAAATACTAACCAAGTGTATGTAAACTTCTGACTTTGATGAAAGTAATTAAAAATTCTTTTAAAAATTCTCCCTCTGATTATTCTGACTTTTTACAAAAAAAAAAAAAAAAGGGGGATCCTAACTGACCTAAAACAGGAAAAGTTTCCTCAATTTTACTGTCAGACATGCCGAAAAAAGTTTGTCTTTTTCTAAACTGTATGTAAACTGTACTAGCTCAACTCATTTTCAGTAGGATACACACTAACACACACTAATACACACTAAGACACACATAAACACACGTACACAGGCAGAGAAATCATTAGAACTGAAACACAGAAGAATTCTCCAAAGTTGTAGAATATGTGACTCGACAGATAATAATCATGTGACACAATGTGAAAACACACACGCGCACACACGCGCTTTGTCAATTTGTTCTTCCACTTCTATACTGAATTTATGAATGATGACTCATTAATCGAGTTTCATGGTTAATGAACTGGTGATTTTTACGTGACAGTTTACTTGAGATCTGACTACTGAGTGATAATAGATCTTTGGTCTGAAGCAAGGAGGAGAGTTTTGATCAATCACACAACTAATTTAAAAAAAAATGAACCAAGCTATTAATGGTTTTTTTTCTTTTTCATTTTTAAAAATTATTATTATTATTATTATTATTATTATTATTATTATGTTCTAGATCTTCAAATTAGAGCCCAATTTATAATGACATTATAATAGTAACAGTATAAAAACCCTGAGAAAATTCAGACAGAAATTTCATGCAAATACACTATTTTGGTAAATCATGGTTATTTTATGAACCCCCGTTTCTCTCCCAATCTAGTAATTGCCAGTTCACACCCAGTTCTCCCCATCACTTTCTTGGAGGAATGTCAAGCCAACCAGAGCATCTTTTGGAAGAGCAGGACAGCTGAATGCACTCGGAGGAGATGCTAACTTCCCTCTGCCTGTAGATACAGTATGAGCTCCCAGACACCACAGTGTTGATTTAATTGACAGGGCAGAGAGGAACGCCATCACCCTCAGACAGCAGGGCCAATTATGCTCTCATGGACTCCTGGACTCCTGATCACGGGTTACTATGGAATGTTTGGTGTTTGATCTCTCAATCTTGCAAAGAACCACTTCATGCTAAAATCATGCTTATTTAGGTATTATAAGAATGAGAAGAGGTTCAAACTATAAAAACACATGGAATTATGGAGTAATTGAGTATGATACAAATCAAAACTATGTTCTATATGAAGCCCTTGAACACATTCATGAAATAATGTTACAACAGTCTGGAAGGATATACTGTATGCTGAACACTTATTGGTTGGCTATTTTTATAATGTAATGTTTTTGTTGTCACAGAGTCATTAATTTCACTATAAAGAATTTGTCGACAAAGCAATTTTCAAATGTCAGCCTTCAGATCAAAATATCCTTCAGATCATGAAAAATGTCAGTCTTGTGTCCGTATTTCTGGCAGGTACTGCACAAGCTTTTAACTCACCCAGCTCACATCCTGCACATTTCACTTAGAGTCCATGTGCTGTGTGGCTCAGCATTCTGGGTGACATCAAATGCTAATGGTTTGTATTTGTAAACAGGTCCTCTTTCACTGTCTGAATGAATTATAGCATCTATGCAGTTTTCAGAGTTTCTACAGATCATGGGAAAGATTGCAAAACAGCAGTTAATAGTAAAAGAGCTGTTTATACAATATATATAAATAATACATTAGTGTCAGTGCCATCAAAGGCAAAATGAGACTGATATATTTATCTCTTTAAAGTAGAAATACATTTCAATTTTGGTTTCTGATTTGTGATCGCTCTCTCTCTCTCTCTCTCTCTCTTTTACTGAGTATTTTCTGTTGACACTGCTGGGTTGTAGACAAAATAACTGAGGAAAAATGTAAGGTTCAAAGTGCAGTACACACACCAGGCACAAATTAGTCTGTGAGTCTGTTATATTAACTTTTTTGTCAATTTATATTTAACTCTCTACATCTTTTGCTCGGTTGAACTCAAGAGCTTCAATCTCTGAGGCGTTGATCTGACTTTTTTTTAAGGCCAAATCCCAGATAATGAATGCGTCTGCCAAATGAATAAATGTAAAAACAAGACCGAGTTTGTGCAATCTGTTTGTGTGTGTATGTGTAGGAGTACACATACACAGCCATGACAGGACATGGATATGGTATCAGGTGTACTGTATAATAGATTCTGCAAGAGTCTAGCTGCTAAATCATCATCCATATTTATCGGAGAAAAAAGTTGTCTCAGCTCTTTTGGAAACATTAGCATCGTAGCATAGATTCGATTACATTTCGATGTGATCCAAGCCTGGCCCTTTAAAAATAGACAAAGTCAGCAATGTACTACATTCCTGGCAATATAATATGAATATAGTAACTGAATACAAGCCAACAGTAACTAAAGCACCAGAAGCTGAAAGAGGTGCAGAGGAGTTTCATAAGCTGGCTGCACAAAATAAATTCAGGCCTGCATACAGAGTGTCCCAGATCACTCACACACACACACACACACACACACACACACACACACACACTCCATTCAAGGATTCAGCAGATGTGGCCTTCTGTATGTGCTCCAAATACTGCCGAGAGGCAAGAACACATGGACACGACATGCAGGCAAAAGAGTAAACAGCAAGCAGAAAGCGAGAGGAGAAGAAGAAGTAGATATATTGATTGAGACTTTGTAATCGATTTTGCAACAAAAGCCAACTTCTGAAGAGAGAGCATACATATAGTCGTGTTATCACGCTCTCGTAGAGTTGGAGTTGTTGACAGGTCAGGATACCGGCTTGACACAGGGCACAATTTAAATTGACATCTCTGCTGGAACTCCAGATAGATAAGCTTATGTTTGCACAGCCATCTAGCTATCATCTCAAGTCATTCTCAGACATTGCCCAGAGCTATTAATTATAAATGGAGTTCACATACAAATGAACTTTTTATCAGTATCTTTTTTTTCACCAGAAATCTAACAGCTTGTAATCAGCGACTACAGTTAGCACATCATGTCACGCTTTACTTAAGACAAAAGATTTAGGCAGACTGAGGCTCTTTCTCTTCCAAAGATATAAGCTGTAAAGATTCCCAGTAATACAGCAAGGATATGCAACATCTGGAGTCCAAAAGAGTCAAAAATGTAAAATGCTTGACTAATTTTACATGCCGTTTGAAGTTGAAATATATGCATAAGACTATACAGTTTGCTCACAGTTAGCCTCTTCTTCTTCTTCTTCTTTTTTTTCAAACTGTGTGATGACATACACAGATGTTTCACAGATGTTCGTTTTTAGCAATAGTTATCAGAGAATACAGTATAGATTAGTGGTGTAACAATGTACCATTTTTTTCAAGCCAGACAAAGTTTGTTGTATTTTAACTAGTGCTGTCAAGCGATTAAAATATTTAATCGCGATTAATGTCGCGACAGTCATAGTTAACTCACGATTAATCGCAATTTAATCGCACATTTTTGTCACATAAAAAAACATTGTAATTTTCTTATCAGCATAAAAAAGTGAATGGGCTTGCTTTGTACCAATGTTTTTTTTTAATTGCAAAGCATAACACGTCTTGACACAGCCACTGCAAAGTGAAACCTAAGCCTAAGCCAAGCACCGGCGCGGGGCTAGCAAGAGAACCATGAGTGAAATGATCTACTTGTAGGTGGAATTGGGATTAATTAAATTATAAATTATGTAATAATTGATAATTAAATTAATCAATTTATAAATAAAGATCAGTCTCATAAAATCTTAAATTATATATCTTAATACTCACCGTGAATGGTTACATTCAAGATTAATGGTAGCTCTGTATTAGATGGGAAACCCAGTTGTATACAAAAGCTAAATTCTGAAGGAAAAAGGAGTTCTAAATAGTTGACCTTGTGAATAAACAACAGGAACAAGTAAAATGCAATTCAATTTTATTAGCTTTTATTTGTCTACTACTCACTAATAATAATAATCTCAAAATACATTCAATGTCGGCAAAGGTAATAACAAGACAAAACAATGGAACAATTACACCTGGACTATAAATTTGAGGGAAAGAGAGAGAGAAAGAGATAGAAGAAAAAAAGAAAAGAATCCCTTGTGTGTGCGTGTGTGTGAGGCTAGGGCAAGCCGATGCGTGTGTGTGTGTGTGTGTGTGTGACCTAGCTTGTCGTTAGCTAAAACAAAGGAATGTTAGCTAAAACAAAGGAATGTTAGCTAAATAGAACAAAGGATTAGCTCTGTGGCTAATGTGTGCTTTGTGTAGGTATCTGTGGGCAGATGCTAATGACTAGCCACTCTGGCAATGCTTAAACAAAATGGCGGTCAGTGCCTAGGTGTCGTATCACAGGTAACTCAATGAGGAAGGTATCAAAATGGCGTCGGAAAAATGGCGCCTGCAGGCCTAGTCGAGAACACAAGCCTACGAGCTAGCGTATCACCCTGAGGTAGCTAGCAATAAGTTGCTAAGGAGAATCTGACCACGCTACAGCTGGATCCAAACACTGCACTTAACAATTTCCAACAGACTATCTAGGCAAAGAACTCAACGCGAGAGAGAGAGAGAGAGAGAGAGAGAGAGAGAGAGTGAGAGAGAGAGTGAGAGAGTGTGTATATGTGTGTGTAATAGGTGTTGGATGGAGAGAACTAGGCCTTGTAGCGGTCTAGCCTCGGAGCTTAAAATAACAAACTTGTCGCTGCGCTGCTAATCAGATAGGGAAGCTAGCAATGGAGTTAAGGAAAGATATCATGCAAGATACCCTGTCTAACAAGTTCAAAGAAAAAAACAGAACCAAAACAAACAATAAAAACAAACAAACACCTTCCGTGTCTGAGCGGGTATGCTAAATAGCTCAAAGCTTAAACATGACCCTAACAACCATCTGAATAAGCTACAAATTAAAAATTTGCCCAAGTGCCTACTCAATGCGATGGAAGTTCTTTCTCCGATGTCCGCGCTGAGGGTCGCAGTCCGAGGAGAGGAGGTTAGCGGCGCGTTGCGTCCAACCGCGGCTAACGAAGCAGGGAGATGGAGGCCTAGCTGGCCCACGGTGCTTCAGGAGAAACCTCCGGTGATGCGTCGACGAGGAAAAGGCTGAGAGGAGCGAAGCTGTCCGCAAATGCCTCTTAGCGTGGAAAACTACTTAACTGTAGTTAAACTTTGCAAAGGTTTAGAATCAAAACCACTATATCGCTGAAACTTAGCGGGTCGTTCAAAAGTTCGGCCGAAACTAATTTGAACAGGCTGTTCTCAGACAATAGCGGTTAGTCTCAACACTGTAGGCGAGCGTGCCTACAGTCCGTCCGACCACTCCAGTAGTCAGAACATGAGAGAGCGAATCGAGGCGCTCTCGATACAGTTAAAGCAGTTCCACTTTACATCACATCCGGGTGGAGCGCGCAAGGAATTGTGGGATCGTTATAGGGGGCGCTGGCGAGTTACCAACATTCCCCCCTTGGCCATAGGCGCTGAAAGGAGTGATACCCTATGGGCACATGGTGTTTAGTCTGCGGCCCACGGTCCCTAGTAATCCACAATGAGGTAGTTCCACAATGAGGTAGTTCCACAATGAGGTAGTTCCAAGGGTCCTTTCTGTGAAAAGTCTTTCAGACACAGTTCAACAGTTCAATTCATTTCATACAGTCCATAAGATGCATAGGCACTTGGGCATGAAAGCATAGGCACTTGGACATGAAAACAATTACACTATGGCTACTTAACTACCTTCTACATACAATATTTCACACAGCAAACAAAAATAATCAAAACTCCATAAAGGAAAATGGAAAAGAGGGGTTAGTTAGCGTGTTAGCAAGCCTACTCTTCAAGAAAGTTAGTGGAGGCCTTAGGCCTGATGGAGAATCGGACAATGCCACGATCTAATTTCTCAGGTGCGTAGATCGTTTTGTCCAGTTTGCGGTGTAGTGTCAGTATGTACCTGTGTAGAGTGATGGCTATGAAGACTGTGATAACCCAACCGCTAGCTAGAAATCCCAGCGCAATTCGGCTTATTAAAGATCCTTGATCGGACGAAGGGTTTGCGCGGTTATTCAAGAAAGTGGTAGCGGTGCCAGTGGGCTTAAGATCAAATTGCACGGTTTTGGTCCCTTCCAGCAGTAGTTGTGCTTGGAGGGTGGAGTTTATCTCAAGTTCGTGACCTGGGAAGGCATCGGGCATTTCTATCTCGGTCTCATACTGGTCAGCGCTAAGGTGATGGAGGGTGATGTCACCCACGTGAACAGTGGCTCCTAGTGGGACACTTAGGAGAGAGGTTTCGTTAGGGATCTTCATTCTAGTGGCAGTGTTATGTTGATCATATGATACCAGAATCTCAGTTTGGGGAGTGTTGATTAGCCACCGATTACCAGCTCTTTCTACTCTAGTTCCTATTCCTTCATCTTTAATAGAC
This sequence comes from Neoarius graeffei, assembly GCF_027579695.1. Taxonomy (NCBI): domain Eukaryota; kingdom Metazoa; phylum Chordata; class Actinopteri; order Siluriformes; family Ariidae; genus Neoarius; species Neoarius graeffei. The sequence continues at coordinate 36,383,883 of NC_083588.1, forward strand.
AATTTGCCTGCACACTTCTGCTCGGGGACTTTTGTCAATCCACAGAGACGGTCTGTGGTGTCTCGGATAAAGGGATTGCTGGGGCAGACCCAGTGGATATCTTTGGTAGAGGTGCACATGTCTAAGTTAGGGACGAGGTAGATAGAGGGGTTGTCATCGTGATAGGCTATGGTGGGAGGTGTCTGCAAACGTACGTGTACGTCGTTGTTCCAGAAACCTACATTAAGGACAGATTTGATTCTGTATATGTTTTGCCGTTCAATAACGGGGAGATTGAGGATGAAGCCTATTTCTAGGTTTTGAGGGTTCACAAAAATGGGGATAGCACTGCCAAGACTATAAGCCAGATGAATCTGTGATGAGTAAACGTTAGTCGTGGTAGTAGATCGGAGTATGCTGTCAACCATGCTGAGGGGTATCAAATATGGTGGGATTTTACCTCCACTCAGGGTGCTGAGAGAGCTACTTACTTCTCTCATCAGGTCCTGCATTAGGTCTCGGATTACTCGGACGTACTTGACTTCGCTTCTCATGATTGCTGCTAGCCTGTCTACGGCATGTACTGTGTTCTTGATTAATGTAGAATGCATGTTAACGGTTAGTATGGTTCCCTGCAGGGTTTTGCCTAGGCCCTGCAGCTCCTCCTGTTGAGTTAGTAGTCTACCCTGGATTTCTGGCATTTCTTCCTTAAGAATGTTCATTTCTCGTTTGACCGCGGTTAGGCTAACGGTGTTAACGGCAGAGAGGCCCATTGAGAACAGAGAGCCAATGGCGGATGCAGCAGTAAGTAGTCCTCCGAGGAACCGTTTAGGGCGTGTTTTGCCGCTGAGTTCCTCCTCAGTGACTATGAACTTCTGTAACTGTTCGAGCATGTGAACTGTGGTACGCTTGGCGTGTTCGATGTTGGACCCAATCTCGGAGTCAGGCCCGGTTTCGAGGTTTGTTTGTGTGGGCGATCTAAAATGCTTACGGTACACGTCCCAAGGATCGAGGCGGGTGTACACGCGCTGGGTATGGACGCGGCAATTGGTGAGGAGCAGTCCTGGGGCATCTTGGAGAACGATGCCACTCGGCGGACCTGGTTCCACTATGTTACCGGCCAATGTGGTCTGCAGGACTAGGAAGATGCCGAGGATCCAGAGAGGGGCCATTCTGCAACATACAGGAGTTTGTTATTCCGATTTGAGTGGTAACGAGGGTGGTTACTTATAGATGCACGCTTATGGATTGAGAGGCATGCAACTAAGTTGGGCAGGCTATAACTTATTGTTTGTCCACCCCCCTATGGAGTGTGGACTGCTCAAAAAGCTTTATTTGGTTGCTATGGACCCATCTATACGAAGGCGCCTGGCTGGGCTTCGAAGTTTTGATGCGGTAGGCGACGGGGGACAGTTTACCGACGATTTCGAAAGGACCGGACCAACGGGGTAAGAATTTTCTGGCTACTCCTACCGGTTTGGTGAAATTGAAGTATAGGACTCTGTCGCCTACTTCGTACTCACGGTGTGTCGCCTTTCTGTCGTAGTAAGCTTTCTGTCCTTTCGCACTCTTTTCGAGGTGTTCCTGGGCCCACGCAAATGTGGCCTGCAAGTGGCGTTGCAAGTCGGTGACGTACTGGTGTGCAGTGTACGCAGTGGCAACGCTTAGGTCCTCTGGTCGGTAGAGGAGGTGTAAGGGAAGAACCATTTCACGGCCAGTCATCATTTCGAACGGGGTGACTCCGGTGGTGCGGTGAGGAGTGGACCGAATGGCCATCAGCACCAGAGGGAGTTTGATGTCCCAATCTTTGCCGTGGTGACTCACATACTTGCGAAGCATGCTCACGATGGTTTGGTTGGCGCGTTCGACCTGACCGGAAGACTGAGGATGATACGCGATGTGGAATTTTGCCTCGACTCCGAGCATCTCCCACAACACTCTCATGACCTCTGCGGTGAAATGAGTACCTCGGTCGGAATCAATGGATAGGGGCAAGCCCCAACGGCTGAACACATGGTTCATAAGAAGGAGAGCGGTGGTCTCTGCGGTTTCGTTTGGGGCGGGCAAGCATTCCACCCACTTCGTGAACGCGCAAGTGACGGTCAGGAGATACTTATTACCTCGAGCTGATTTCGGCACCGGTCCGACCCAGTCTATCTGGAGATTAGACCAGGGGAATGAGATGCCTTTGCTTTGCAGTGGGGCGCGGTTCAACGGTTGGGCTGGTCGGAATTGGCAGCAAATCAAGCACCCTTTAACATACTCGGTAACGTCCTGAATCATGAAGGGCCAATAGACAATCTGTTGGAGTGTCTGGTAGGTCGCCTGAGCGTTCCTATGGCCCCCGCACGGGCTGTCGTGAGCGTACTGCAACATGACCCCCCTATGATCTGTGGGCACGACCCACCGGGGAGGTCCCTGGTTGCGTGGTGTGTACACCAGGAGTCCTTTCTCGAGTTTTAAGCAGTTTTTGAGATTGTGAAGGTGATTTAAGTCTCGGGACTGTTGCAACTCTTGTGGGGAAATTGGGGACGCCACGGGGTCCGCAAGGAACTTACGGATTTGGTGGATCACGGGATCCCTTTCCTGCATAGACACCAGGTCGGCGTCCTGGGGCAGTCGGCCGAGTTGCACGGTTCCTGCTTGGGGTACTGCGTCAGTTTGACCTGCTCTAGCCTGTCGGCGAGTAATCGCGGTTACGTTATGGCGTGGCGTCTCGGGAAGCCATGACGGCTGGAATTCCCAAAGGGGGCCGTCTACGGCTCCCGCTTTGGCGAGGCCATCTGCCTCATCGTTACCGACTTTGTCAGGTCCTGGGACTTGAGAATGTCCCTTCACCTTCTTCCAATAGACGCACATTCCCTGTTCGGTTATGAGTCGATCGCATGCTAGGAAGAGTTCGGAGTGTTTCACTTCCTTGCCCCTTGCGTTTTTCATGTCCTGCACCTTCCACGAGGGAAAGTGTGAGACGAAGCTATGCCTGGCATAATTTGAATCAGAGCAGAGGACTAACCGCTTGATGTTCTCACGGGCAGCTTGTTGCAGGACGATGAGCACGGCTGCTACCTCCGCATATTGGCTAGTCTTAGCCCCAAGTCGGTGTTGGTATTTCCCTTGTATAGGGCCGTTCGCCCATACGATACCGACACCGGCTTGGACTTTGCGTTCATGATGGAATGAGCATCCATCTATGTAAGCGGTGGGGAGGTCTTTGCAGACGTTCTCGTCATAGTAGTGGTGGTCGGAGGGGAGAGCAGGTACGGTTGTTAGTTCGGTTTGATCCGGACTATTCTCGCAGTCGCAATGCTGGCATTCCGCCAGGCCTCGGTCAAGCGCCATCTTGTGGTTCTGGGCGTACTTCACCTCGACGTTGTAGCCCTGTAGTGCCATCATCCAAGCTGCGATGCGACTGTTCGAAACTCTTCCCTCTCTCAGCCTCTGGCTGTTCAAGAACAAGACCGGTTGATGATTGGTCTCTATCACCACCTTCTGGCCACCAATGTAACTGCGAAAGTGTTCAACGGCCCAGACCGTGGCCAGCAGGGCTTTTTCGCAGTCTGAAAATTTAAACTCCACAGCACTGAGGGGCCGACTGGCGTATGCTACGACACGGCGATCTTTGTCATGCTGCTGTGACAGTGCAGCGCTCAGGCAGTGGGTGGAGAAACTAGCCTCCAAGAAGAACGGTTTGTCTTTGTCGGGATACGCGAGGCAGGGAGCGGAGCAGAGCTTCTGCTTCATGCTCTTGAACGCGAGTTCTTGAGGCTCACTCCACTGGAAGGGTTTATCCTTTCGGAGGAGCTCGGTGAGCGGTCGTGCTATCTCCGCGTAGTCCTCGATGAACTGTCGGGAGTAGTTGCAGACCCCTAAGAAGCTCCTGAGTTCGGATATGTTGGATGGGGCTTTGATATCTTGGATAGCCCGCACCCTCCCTGACTGGGGTTCAATGCCATCTGGTCCGACGCACAGTCCAACGTATTCGACTTTGGTGCGACACCACTGCCCTTTGGTGACAGAGAGCTTCGCTCCTGCTCTGGACAGCTGAGACAGAACATGGCGTATCTCTTCGAGGTGTGCATCAAAAGTCTGTGACCTAATGAGGATGTCATCGACATAGATCAAGTTGCCACGAGCTGCGGCATCGCTCATTGCCTTATGCAAGAAGATGTTGAATTCAGCGGGGGAGTTCGCGTAGCCGAACGGACATCGGTTGAAAGTTAGCTGGCGGTTCCCAAAGGAAAAGGCCAGCTTGTGCTGGTCAGCTGGATCCACGCGCATGGTCCAGAATCCACTCGCCACGTCGGCGGTGGAGAAGAACTTTGCACCCTTCACCTTGGCAAGTTCTTGATCCAGATGGATCATGGGCCATCTTGACAAGGGCACTTGCTTGTTCAGCTGCCTATAGTCAATGGTGAGACGCCACTTGCCGTTCGGTTTCAGCACTGGCCATAAGGGGGAGTTGTAAGTCGAGTTACACTCACGAATGATCTGCTTTTCCAGCAGAGTGTCCAGTGTTTCTTGTATTGAGTCGTATGCGGCTAACGGGATTTTGTATTGCCGCACGAACGTCGGTGGAGCGTTCGGATCTGTTGGGATTCGGACGGTGTGGATGTCCGTGACTCCGCAGTCATTGGAATCTCGCGCCCAGATCGCCTTGAAGTCGTAGAACAGTTCACGGAGCTGTCGTCTCTGGGCGTCCGTGGTCAGGCTGTCAGCTTTCACCAGCTGTTGTTGAACTTCTCGTTCGAAGCCTGGGTACGGTTCACCTAGAGCTGAATCGACGACCTCAGTTGCAGGGGTGTCGTTGCTCGATTGCGTGGCAAGAGCGTACACCAGCATGTGTTTCGGGGTGTCAGTTTTGGTCATGACTATGCGCTCGTCGCAAAGCATGATGTGAGGTTCGATGCGGATCATGTGGAAAGGAAGAGTGATCCAGGGAGGTTCCACTGGATCGGAATGAGTGTCTGGCGTTGGCAGCTCACCAATGACTGGAATGGTGAGTTCAAAGTCATGGAATGCCTGGTCTATCAGAAGGCCTAAAGGCCGACGGGCGGGGATCGTGATGGCGTCCCGCGTGGAGTTTTGAACCAGGAGGTAAGCGGAACGATGACTCACTTCAAGCAGCGGAGTCCCACACACGGCTAAATCGAGCTCCATGAAGAATCTGAGAGGCTGGAAGAACGCCTGGGAGCTACGAAACTGTTGGTCTTTCATGATGACCAGCTTAAGAGGGGAACCAGCAGTCCTAGCGGGAATGACGATGTCAAATTCGCTAGCGACATGGCAGGCTTGGGGAATCGTTTGTCCTGACCGCATCTGTTCCGGGTCAGCTTGGAACGGGTGCTTAGCAGCGTCGGCTTGGGTCCAGATGACCCGGTTGACTAGGTCCAGTTGGGCTCCCAGTCTGACCAAGATGTCTGCCCCAATGACCAGTGGGTCAGGAAGTCCGGGGACGACACTCAAGAAATGAAGGAATTCTCTCTGACCGATGGCGAGCGACACGGCGCAGACGCCCGTGGCTTTGATGGGGCTCTGGGGTTGTTCGGCTGACAGTAGCCGGTGGCTCTTCTGCACAAAGACAGCGGAAGGAGTGCTCTGACGCACTATGTCGAACCACGTTTGGCTGATGGCTGACTTCTCTGACCAAAGCGCTAACCTGACGGCAGGTGCCGTGACGCCGTTGACAGCAATGTTGCCAGATATCCAGGGGTAGTACCTGGTTGGGGCAGATTCGCCAAGAAAGCAAAGGAAAGACGGGTGGCCATCAAGCGCGTTGCGGTTGAGAGGAGTGTCGGTTGAGTTTGGTGCGTCTTGACTCGGCTCAGGGTGGAGCGGAGTGGTCTCGAGGTTCTCGGGGACCTGCCCTGACTCAGCTATCGGTGGAGTAGCCTCCACGCTAACTTCATCGCAACAGGCTCGATCGTGACGACGAGGATCTGGGGTCTGTGGGGACGCGACCTGGGCCCACAGTTGCCCACGATGACAGTCAATGAGGGGCGCTAGCCTATCTAGTAGGTCTTGGCCAATGAGGAACGGTTCTACCCCAACAGAGCAGATGTAAGTGGGGTGAGTGATGGACATGCCCTGGAAGGTGAGTTCTAACCATGCAATGGTTGTTACTGGGGCTTGATTCTGGGTGAAGCTAACCAAGTTGACGTCACAACGTTCGGTTCTGATGGGTCTACCTTGCGCGCGCCGCGCATCAGAAACCTCTGCGAAGACTTTGGAACACATCAGGGTGATTTCTGACCCGGTATCTAAGAGAGCTTGGAGGGAAACGTTGCCTTCTACCACAACTGGGGTATAGATACGCTTGGCGTTGCCTTTCCTAACCAAATCTCCAAGAAACTGCGTCAGGGGTGCATCCTGCGGGTCAGGCTTCACTAACGGAGGGGGTGGTTTCAACTCATCGCTGCCTATTGGGCAGGGGTCCTTTCCCCACCCCACGAGGTAGACACGCGGTGGTGGTGGGGATGGGTCCCGGCCTAGTCATGCTGACGGTTCGTCCCTGTCCTTGCTCGGCTTACCCTTCCTGTTCTTATTGCTCAGCAGTTGTTTAACTCGTGCTAATTCGGTCCTCAGTTCTGCCATCCCAAGCGGCTCTTGGTTGGCTTGTTTAATCCGTGCTAATTCAGCCCTCAGTTCTGCCATCCCAAGCGGCTCTTGGTTGGCTTGTTTAGCGGTAGCTAGCTTAGGGCTCCGCTCCCTTCGAGAGGAGTTGCGATGGGGCCTTGACTGTCCGCTATTCTGAGATTTAGGGCCGTGACTGCCAGGTTTGCGGTTACCTTGCCCTTTGGCGTTGGGGCCCTGTTCCCCCTTGGCTCCAGCTTGTCGAACTTTCCAGTTACCTTTGGGTTGACTCGACGTCTGGTGGCCGGGGTTTGGGTTCGCCCAAGGGGGCCCGCGGTTTGGGGCTTCACCCCCTTCTAGGCCTAAGGACTGACCTTCCTGCTCATATAGGCTGAGGACTCTGGGATCGTCCTCGTGGCGGTCCGTGGGTCGGACGAACGTCTCCCACGTTAGTTGTGCGGTGCGACGCATTTCTCTCATAGTATGGGGGCGCTGGCGACACGCGAGTGTTACTTGGTTACGGATGCACGGGTGAAGGTTATGGAGGAAGAGGGACTTGAAGTTGCGATCTTCCTCTAGCCCGGGCTCGCTTCTGCCCTGAAAGTACGCTGCTCGGAGCCGACGGTAGTACTCGCGAGGGTGTTCGCTTCGTTTCTGTCTGATCAGAATGGCACCCATCGTCGCAGCAGTCTCGTCCTCGTACAACGAGTATTCCTCTTTCAAGTACTTGCGTATCTTCTTGTAGTTGTCGAGGACTGACTGCGGTAAGGTCTCAACGAATGCTCGTACGCCACTACCTAAAGTTTTCCAGACTAGTCTGGCCTTTTCATGCGACGTAGCCTCTGGCAGGTCCAGGAGGCTACGCTCGATTTCCCGGAAATAATCATTAACGCTTCGGTGTCTATGTTTTTCCGGCTCAAAACGCTCTATGTCTTTCGCAAGGACGTCGATTTGGCGGATCCTAGTTTTGCGTTCTGCGACGAGGCGTTTTGATTTTGACCCGTAGGGGTCCTCGCTGTCTTCGCTATTTGAGCTGCTCTCATATCGCCTATGTCTGCGTTTCGGCTTGTAGGCGGCCTCTCCGTCAGAAGAGTCTGAGGGTACGTAGCGCGGCGTTTTCTGCGGGCTAGAGGCTGCAGCGATATTGAAGCGTGAGGGGGTGTAGTGGGGAGTAAAGTAAAAACTCCCAGCGCCACGAGGTGGCGATCGCGCGACTTTCACGCGAGTTGAGCTTGAGTGCGGTGTCTGATCTACCGTTCTAAGCTCAGGTTCTTCCTCCTCCAGAGCGGAACTCTGTTCTTGGGAGGGTTTGGCCGATCCCTCATCTGAGCGACGTGCTTGCGTCACTTCTTCTCTGAGGTATTCTATTTCGCGCTTTAGTTCATCTTGTGTGGCTCTCAGGCCCACGAGGCTACTCTCCGCGCTTTCTGCTCTCCTTTGAGCTTCGGCCAGTTGTCGTTTTAGTGTTCTTTTCTCTTGTTCGAGGGTCATACACACATGTTCCATTTCCTTATAGTAGATCATGAACAATTTGGGTAGCCCTTCTGGGAGAGTCATAGTACGCTCCTTAAGTTCCCTAACGGCTATGTGTATTTCATCAAAGCGAGCCTTTTGGTCCAGATCACAGAAGTAATTTCTCCTATCCTCCGGGACTTGGCCTAAATCGCCTACAACGTCGAAGAGAGAGAGGAGGGGCCCTTCTGACTCCCTTGATGGGGAACGCGACATTTTGTTCGAAATGTATTAATTAACTTAAAGGAAATTAATACTAGGTGTTGATTAGGTTAGAATTTAATTTAATCCAAGTTGCTAAATAATTGATGTGGTTTCTTAGCTACTTTGTTTTCACTAATGTTTCACTTGTATTAATTAGCTCAATTAATAATTAGTTAATAATGATTATTATTAATAATATTAATTAAGTACTTGGATTAGATATTACTCTAATGTACTAATCAATTAAACCAGTTTATCAGCTAACTGTGGTTGGCAGCTGAATTTCAGTTCTGTGATTAACACACTGTTAATGATTCACCATTAAAGTCATCTGTGTTATACCTTGGCAGTTGATTTTGGGTATACAGCAGTTTACAAGTTATTGTTGAGAGATTCACAAGGTCATTAAACTAAGCCTCACACGGGGCACCACTTTAATGTAGGTGGAATTGGGATTAATTAAATTATAAATTATGTAATAATTGATAATTAAATTAATCAATTTATAAATAAAGATCAGTCTCATAAAATCTTAAATTATTAATCTTAATACTCACCGTGAATGGTTACATTCAAGATTAATGGTAGCTCTGTATTAGATGGGAAACCCAGTTGTATACAAAAGCTAAATTCTGAAGGAAAAAGGAGTTCTAAATAGTTGACCTTGTGAATAAACAACAGGAACAAGTAAAATGCAATTCAATTTTATTAGCTTTTATTTGTCTACTACTCACTAATAATAATAATCTCAAAATACATTCAATGTCGGCAAAGGTAATAACAAGACAAAACAATGGAACAATTACACCTGGACTATAAATTTGAGGGAAAGAGAGAGAGAAAGAGATAGAAGAAAAAAAGAAAAGAATCCCTTGTGTGTGCGTGTGTGTGAGGCTAGGGCAAGCCGATGCGTGTGTGTGTGTGTGTGTGTGTGTGACCTAGCTTGTCGTTAGCTAAAACAAAGGAATGTTAGCTAAAACAAAGGAATGTTAGCTAAATAGAACAAAGGATTAGCTCTGTGGCTAATGTGTGCTTTGTGTAGGTATCTGTGGGCAGATGCTAATGACTAGCCACTCTGGCAATGCTTAAACAAAATGGCGGTCAGTGCCTAGGTGTCGTATCACAGGTAACTCAATGAGGAAGGTATCAAAATGGCGTCGGAAAAATGGCGCCTGCAGGCCTAGTCGAGAACACAAGCCTACGAGCTAGCGTATCACCCTGAGGTAGCTAGCAATAAGTTGCTAAGGAGAATCTGACCACGCTACAGCTGGATCCAAACACTGCACTTAACAATTTCCAACAGACTATCTAGGCAAAGAACTCAACGCGAGAGAGAGAGAGAGAGAGAGAGAGAGTGAGAGAGAGAGTGAGAGAGTGTGTATATGTGTGTGTAATAGGTGTTGGATGGAGAGAACTAGGCCTTGTAGCGGTCTAGCCTCGGAGCTTAAAATAACAAACTTGTCGCTGCGCTGCTAATCAGATAGGGAAGCTAGCAATGGAGTTAAGGAAAGATATCATGCAAGATACCCTGTCTAACAAGTTCAAAGAAAAAAACAGAACCAAAACAAACAATAAAAACAAACAAACACCTTCCGTGTCTGAGCGGGTATGCTAAATAGCTCAAAGCTTAAACATGACCCTAACAACCATCTGAATAAGCTACAAATTAAAAATTTGCCCAAGTGCCTACTCAATGCGATGGAAGTTCTTTCTCCGATGTCCGCGCTGAGGGTCGCAGTCCGAGGAGAGGAGGTTAGCGGCGCGTTGCGTCCAACCGCGGCTAACGAAGCAGGGAGATGGAGGCCTAGCTGGCCCACGGTGCTTCAGGAGAAACCTCCGGTGATGCGTCGACGAGGAAAAGGCTGAGAGGAGCGAAGCTGTCCGCAAATGCCTCTTAGCGTGGAAAACTACTTAACTGTAGTTAAACTTTGCAAAGGTTTAGAATCAAAACCACTATATCGCTGAAACTTAGCGGGTCGTTCAAAAGTTCGGCCGAAACTAATTTGAACAGGCTGTTCTCAGACAATAGCGGTTAGTCTCAACACTGTAGGCGAGCGTGCCTACAGTCCGTCCGACCACTCCAGTAGTCAGAACATGAGAGAGCGAATCGAGGCGCTCTCGATACAGTTAAAGCAGTTCCACTTTACATCACATCCGGGTGGAGCGCGCAAGGAATTGTGGGATCGTTATAGGGGGCGCTGGCGAGTTACCAACATACTGTTTGAGTTAGTCTACAACTCTAATCAGAGAGATAGGTTACACAGTGACAGTAGGCTTAACATGCTTGATTATAATATAAAGTACACTATTATATTAAGTTTAAGTTGTTCGTTGATAAATATTGCATTGAATCTGATCTTTACTGTTTCAGCTCACTTAACACATTTTGTACTTTTACACTTTCTGCCTGTTGATGCGTCGCGCTGTCCAATCAGAGGCGGCCAAATTTGCATATTACAGGAAGGATTTCTGGGATAGCATTGAGTTTACAGTTCAGAGGGATCTGGCTTCTTTAGACGCTGTCTTCTTAAAACTGAATAAATATTTAAAAAGAGCCAAATGAGCCAGTCTTTTGAACGGCTCTTTTCAAAGAACGGATCACAAAGATGCGGATCCCATCAAAGAGCCATAAATCCCATCTCTACTAGCGTGCCCTGCCCGCGCTGGTTCTTTGGGGGGGCAGAGGACTCTGGCTGTGCGGGGCATTACAGTCTAGCTGCTATCGTTTTTCTAAGCAAAGTCTCTGTTCCAAGTTCCTGGCAGTTTCAAAAGCTTATGAAAAACCTACATCATGTCACAGAGCGTTAATCTCGCGATAAAAAAATTATCGCCGTTAAAATTGAGTCAAGTTAACGCGTTAATAACGCGACATTTTTGACAGCACTAATTTTAACCAGTGACTAGTTTTGTCTAACTCTGCCTGAAATAGTTGAAATAAATTTTATTCTATTTTCAAATGAACAAAAAACAGTACTGTTTTTCTGAAATATGCAGTGTCTTGCAAAAATATTCATCCCCCTTCATGTTTGTCCTGATTTGTTGCATTACAAGCTGGAATTAAAATGGATTTTGGGGGGTTAGCACCATTTGATTTACACAACATGCCTGCCACTTTAAAGGTGAAAATTGTTGTTTTATTGTGACACAAACAATAAGATGAAAAAACAGAAATCTGGAGTGTGCATAGGTATTCACCCCCTTTTGTATGAAATCCCTAAATACAGTGGTGCTTGAAAGTTTGTGAAACCTTTAGAATTTTCTATATTTCTGCATAAATATGACCTAAAACATCATCAGATTTTCACACAAGTCTGAAAAGTAGATAAAGACCCAGCTAAACAAATGAGACAAAAATATTATACTTGGTCATTTATTTATTGAGGAAAATGATCCAATTTTACATATCTGTGAGTGGCAAAAGTATGTGAACCTCTAGGATTAGCAGTTAATTTGAAGGTGAAATTAGAGTCAGGTGTTTTCAATCAATGGGATGACAATCAGGTGTGAGTGGGCACCCTGTTTTATTTAAAGAACAGGGATCTATCAAAGTCTGATCTTCACAACACATGTTTGTGGAAGTGTATCATGGCACAAACAAGGGAGATTTCTGAGGACCTCAGAAAAAGCGTTGTTGATGCACATCAGGCTGGAAAAGGTTACGAAACCATCTCTAAAGAGTTTGGACTCCACCAATCCACAGTCAGACAGATTGTGTACAAATAGAGGAAATTCAAGATGGTTGTTACCCTCCCCAGGAGTGGTCGACCAACAAAGATCACTCCAAGAGCCAGGCGTGTAATAGTCAGCGAGATCACAAAGGACCCCAGGGTAACTTCTAAGCAACTGAAGGCCTCTCTCACATTGGCTAATGTTAATGTTCATGAGTCCACCATCAAGAGAACACTGAAGAACAATGGTGTGCATGGCAGGGTTGCAAGGAGAAAGCCACTGCTCTCCAAAAAGAACATTGCTGCTCGTCTGTAGTTTGCTAAAGATCACGTGGACAAGCCAGAAGGCTATTGGAAAAATTTTTTGTGGATGGATGAGACCAAAATAGAACTTTTTGGTTTAAATAAGAAGCATTATGTTTGGAGAAAGGAAAACACTGCATTCCAGCACAAGAACCTTATCCCATCTGTGAAACATGGTGGTGGTAGTATCATGGTTTGGGCCTGTTTTGCTGCATCTGAGCCAGGACGGCTTGCCATCATTGATGGAACAATGAATTCTGAATTATACCAGCGAATTCTAAAGGAAAATGTCAGGACATGAACTGAATCTCAAGAGAAGGTGAATCATGCAGCAAGACAACGACCCTAAGCACACAATTCGTTCTACCAAAGAATGGTTAAAGAAGAATAAAGTTAATGGTTTGGAATGGCCAAGTCAAAGTCCTGACCTTAATCCAATTGAAATGTTGTGGAAGGACCTGAAGCGAGCAGTTCATGTGAGGAAACCCACCAACATCCCAGAGTTGAAGCTGTTCTGTATGGAGGAATGGGCTAAAATTCCTCCAAACCAGTGTGTAGGACTGATCAACAGTTACTAGAAACGTTTAGTTGCAGTTATTGCTGCACAAGGGGGCCACACCAGATACTGAAAGCAAAGGTTCACATACTTTTGCCACTCACAGACATGTAATATTGGATCATTTTCCTCAATAAATAAATGACCAAGTATAATATTTTTGTCTCATTTATTTAACTGGGTTCTCTTTATCTACTTTTCGGACTTGTGTGAAAATCTGATGATGTTTTAGGTCATATTTATGCAGAAATATAGAAAATTCTAAAGGGTTCACAAAATTTCAAGCACCACTATAAGAGCTGGTCCAAACAAGTCACTTTATAAGTCACATAATTAGTTGATTAAGATCCACCTGTGTGCAATTAAAGTGTCACATGATCTGTCACATGATGTTTGTATAAATCAGCCTGTTCTGGAAGGACCCTAATTCTGCAACACTACTAAGCAAGCAACATGAAAACAAGGAGCACTCCAAACAGGTCAGAAACAAAGTTATGAAGTATAGATCAGGGTTGGGTTATACAAAATATCCCAAACTTTGAATATCCCAGGGAGCACTATGAAATCCATTATAGCAAAATGGAAAGAATATCGCACCACTACAAACCTGACAAGAGAAGGCCAAAACTCACAGACTGGGCAAGGAGGGCATTAATCAGAGATGCAACAAAGACATCAAAGATAACACTGAAGGAGCTGCAAAGATCCACAGCGGAGATGGGATTATCTGTCCATAGGACCACTTTAAGCTGTACACTCCACAGAGCTGGGCTTTGTGGAAGAGTGGGAAAAAAAAGTCATTGCTTAAGAAAAAACCTTTGGAGTTTACCCAGCAGTATGTGTCAGACTTCCCAAACACATGGAAGAAGATTCTCTGGTCACATGAGACTAAAATTTATCTTTTTGGCCATCATGGGAAATGCCATGTGTGACACAAACCCGTCACCCTGAGAACACCATTCCTAGAGTGAAGCATGGTGGTAGCAGCATCATGCTGTGGGGATGTTTTTCATCTGCAGGGACAGCAAAGCTGGTCAGGACTGAAGGAAAGATGGATGGCATTAAATACAGGGCAATTCTGGAGGAAAATCTGAGTCAGCCAGAGGTTTGAGACTGGGATGAAGGTTCACAGTCTAGCAGGACAATGACCCTAAACATACTGCTAAAGCTACATGGGAGTGGTTTAAAGGGAAACATTTAAATACCTTGGAATGGTCTAATGAAAGCCCAGACCTCAATCCAACTGAGAGTCTGTGGCATAACTTGAAGATTGCTGTATACCAACGCAACCCAGCTAACTTGAAGGAGTTGGATCAGTTTTGCCTTGAGGAATGGGCAAAAATCCCAGTGGCTAGATGTGCTAAGCTAATAGAGACATACTCCAAGAGACTTGCAGCTGTAATTGCAGCAAACAGTGGCTCTATAAAGTATTGACTTTTTTTTTTTTGGGGGGGGGGGGGGGGAGGTATATACCTATGCACACTCCAGATTTCTATTTTTTCATCTTAATTATCGTTTGTGTTACAATAAAACAAAAATTTGCACCTTTAAAGTGGTAGGCATATTGTGTAAATCAAATGGTGCTAACCACTCAAAAATCCATTTAATTCCAGCTTGTAATGCGACAAAAGAGACAAACACCAAGGGGGGTGAATACTTTTACGAAACAACTGTATTTCAATAATGGTCAGCCTACATTACCAAGGCATTACAAACAAATTGATGTAAAAGCAGAGAGCGTCACTGCTTTGTTATTGGGTCTGTGCTTCATTTAAAAAAAAATTCCATTTATCCTGACAACTAATCACACTTGTCTCACATGTACAGTTGAGAGAATACATGTCTCAGCATTCACGCAAGCGAACAGCTCAGATGTTGAAAAGAGGTTTCCATGGAAACATTGAAGCAGTTACTTAAGATAAATGAATGAATAAATGTATGAAAGAATAACAGACTGGCCTACAGAAAGAAAGAAAGAAAGAAAGAAAGAAAGAAAGAAAGAAAGAAAGAAAGAAACTATATATGATTTGGCTGTCACTGTCACCTAAAAAGCCTAAAAAAGCTGAACTAAATCATTCATGAACGACTCACCACCAGTATGTTCCTACACTGTTGGAAAAAGCCTGTCAATTTCTCAGTTGGTATGATCCTCTGTGTTTTACAGTGCCCTCCACAATTATTGGCACCCCTTATAAAGATTAGAAAAAGGGTTAGAAAAAAATCCACCTTTTGGTGAAGTAGCTTCATCTCACACTGAAAAAAGAGAAAAATTCACCCTTTAATTGAAATACATTTATTCAGAGAAAAACAAATCCTGCATCAAGAAATAATTATTTTCAACAAAAACAAAATGTGCCACTATTATTGGCACATTTGTCCAATACTTCGTACAACTTCCCTTTGTCAATAAAACAGCACTGAGTCTTCTCCAATAACATTTTATAAGGTTGGAGAAAACAGAGCAGGGCATCTGAGACCATTCCTCTTTACACAATCTCTCCAGATCATCGAGGATCCTCGCCCCTCTCTTGTGCTCTCTCCTCGTCAGCTCATGATATAGGTTTTCACTGTGGTTCAGGTCAGGGGACTCCATGGCAGAAGCTTGATTCTGTGCTCAGCTAAACATTTTTGTGTTGATTTGGACATGTGCTTTAGATCATTGTCCTGCTGGAAGATCCAATGACGACCAAGTTTTAGTTTCCTGACAGAGGCAGCCAGATTTTGATTTAAAATGTCCTGGTATTTCATGGAGTCCATGATGTGATGTACCCTAACAAGATTTCCAGGGCCTTTGGAGGAAAAACAGCCCCAAAACATCACAGAACTTCCACCATATTTTACAATTGGGATCGGGTTCTTTTCATTACAGCCATCCTTCTTTTTATGCCAAACCCACCTTGAGTGTTTATTGCCAAAAAGCTCCATTTTTGTTACATCAGACCAGAGAACACAGTTCCAGTCAAAGTTGTCGTAGCATTTTGTAAATTCCAGGCGCTTATGTTTGTGGTTAACTGACAGAAATGGCTTTATATCTGGTATACCTTCCGAATAATCTGTTAGTATGGAGGTGGCATTTGATGGTGGATTTGGAAATTGGAAACCCCAAGATTTTACTTTTTCTTGTACAACCCCAATTCCAAAAAAGTTGGGACAAAGTACAAATTGTAAATAAAAATGGAATGCAATAATTTACAAATCTCAAAAACTGATATTGTATTCACAATAGAACATAGACAACATATCAAATGTCGAAAGTGAGACATTTTGAAATTTCATGCCAAATATTGGCTCATTTGAAATTTCATGACAGCAACACATCTCAAAAAAGTTGGGACGGGGCAATAAGAGTCTGGAAAAGTTAAAGGTACAAAAAAGGAACAGCTGGAGGACCAAATTGCAACTCATTAGGTCAATTGGCAATAGGTCATTAACATGACTGGGTATAAAAAGAGCATCTTGGAGTGGCAGCGGCTCTCAGAAGTAAAGATAGGAAGAGGATCACCAATCCCCCTAATTCTGCGCCGACAAATAGTGGAGCAATATCAGAAAGGAGTTCAACAGTGTAAAACTGCAAAGAATTTGAACATATCATCATCTACAGTGCATAATATCATCAAAAGATTCAGAGAATCTGGAAGAATCTTTGTGCATAAGGGTCAAGGCCGGAAAACCATACTGGGTGCCCGTGATCTTCGGGCCCTTAGACGGCACTGCATCACATACAGGCATGCTTCTGTATTGGAAATCACAAAATGGGCTCAGGAATATTTCCAGAGAACATTATCTGTGAACACAATTCACCATGCCATCTGCCGTTGCCAGCTAAAACTCTATAGTTCAAAGAAGAAGCCGTATCTAAACATGATCCAGAAGCGCAGACGTCTTCTCTGGGCCAAGGCTCATTTAAAATGGACTGTGGCAAAGTGGAAAACTGTTCTGTGGTCAGACGAATCAAAATTTGAAATTCTTTATGGAAATCAGGGATGCCGTGCCATTCGGACTAAAGAGGAGAAGGACGGCCCAAGTTGTTATCAGCGCTCAGTTCAGAAGCCTGCATCTCTGATGGTATGGGGTTGCATTAGTGCATGTGGCATGGGCAGCTTACACATCTGGAAAGACACCATCAATGCTGAAAGGTATATCCAGGTTCTAGAGCAACATATGCTCCCATCCAGACGACGTCTCTTTCAGGGAAGACCTTGCATTTTCCAACATGACAATGCCAAACCACATACTGCATCAATTACAGCATCATGGCTGCGTAGAAGAAGGGTCCGGGTACTGAACTGGCCAGCCTGCAGTCCAGATCTTTCACCCATAGAAAACATTTGGCGCATCATAAAATGGAAGATACGACAAAAAAGACCTAAGACAGTTGAGCAACTAGAATCCTATATTAGACAAGAATGGGTTAGCATTCCTATCCCTAAACTTGAGCAACTTGTCTCCTCAGTCCCCAGATGTTTACAGACTGTTGTAAAGAGAAAAGGGAATGTCTCACAGTGGTAAACATGGCCTTGTCCCAACTTTTCTGAGATGTGTTGTTGTCATGAAATTTAAAATCACCTAATTTTTCTCTTTAAATGATACATTTTCTCAGTTTAAACATTTGATATGTCATCTATGTTCTATTCTGAATAAAATATGGAATTTTGAAACTTCCACATCATTGCATTCCGTTTTTATTTACAATTTGTACTTTGTCCCAACTTTTTTGGAATCGGGGTTGTAATTCACCAACAGTGATCTTTGGGTTTGTTTGTTTGTTTGTTTGTTTGTTTGTTTGTTTGTTTGTTGTTTTGCCTCTCTTACCCTCCTCCTCATTGTACATGAGGGCAAAATAAACTTGGGTCCTCTTCCAGGCAAGTTTGTAACAGTTTCAGTTGGTGTCCACTTGTTTATTATTTGTTTATTATTGCCCTAACAGTAGAAATGGGCATTTTCAGGCAAGTCACTATTTTTTATAACTATTCCCTGACTCCCATGAAGGTCAATATCCTTCCCCCTCATTTGGTTTGTGTGTTCTCTTATCTTTCCCATGTTTGATGGATGACTGAGGGAATTTGGCCTCTGTGTTACCTCATATTTGGACCCTAGTTAATCAGGAAGTCATGGATTACAGCTTGAAAGTTCCTATACGCTCCAATCAACTGAAAAATGTACAATTTAAATGAGAAACATGCTTCAGTTGCATTGTGTTCACTATCATTTCCAGGGGTGCCAATAATTGTGGCATATGTGTTTTTGTTACGAATAATTATTTCTTGATGAGGGATTAGTTTTTCTATGAATAAATTTATTTCAATTAAAGTTCAGATTATTCTCTTTTTTTCAGTGGAGATGAAGCGACTTTTACGGGGGGGGGGGGTTTAACTGTGGATATATTACATGTATTCCTGACACTACAGTTTATCATAACTGTCATGAAGTAAACAATACAGACGCAAGTGCAGGTTTCCTGGTTTTATTATTTAATCCCCACATAGCACACAAAGCAAAGGGCTCGGCAATACTCAGAAATGTGGCACAGACAAATGGCCACGTGATCAGCAAAAAGACAGAAACTAGAGAAGCCTAACTCAGTAAACATATATAGCAGTTTTTGGTGAAAAACTAATTAAGTTTTTTAAGACTATTTAAAAGGGGGCATTTAAAGGGAGTAATGTGACAGCTGAGTGTCACTACTCAGTAACCAAGTAAATATCAGCAGGGATGAGTGCTTGACTGGAGGAAGTCATATGATGAGGTCGTGGGCTGAGGATCATGGGAGCTGTAGTCTATAGGTTTAGATGTTGCAGTTACAGACATGACCACCCTTACAAAAAAGAAGTTTATTCAAGTGTGCTTCTAGTATACTTCTTTTAAACTAAAAATAAGAGAGTATGCTTTCAGTTTGCTTTTGATTTACTTATCAGAGATATACTTAATAAAGTTATGCATAAGTATACTTGGCTTATATTGAAAAGCATATAGAAAAGTATATTAAGCTTATACTTAAACTTTTGATCAAGATATACTTAACAAAAGTGTAATAAAGTATTAAAATATTTGTGCCTTATGTTTAAGTGTACTTGCCCTGTAGTTGTGCTTATCCTTTTGATAGTAGCCTATAAAATATTTCTTTTTCACACATATTGGCTTCTTTGTAACATACGACAGCATGGTTTAAATCCCACCTTTTAAACCTACATGTACCATAAGTTTGTGGTCAGCTCAAAACACTTAAGTTGTCTACTGATAGTGTGCATGAGATAAGGGTTAGGGCTAGAAAACTAATAGTATACCTAGAAGGGTAATTGCAGTACACTTCTTCAAAACTAAAAAGTAGACTAGATGTATATAACCAGTAACT
Source organism: Neoarius graeffei (assembly GCF_027579695.1). Classification (NCBI taxonomy): domain Eukaryota; kingdom Metazoa; phylum Chordata; class Actinopteri; order Siluriformes; family Ariidae; genus Neoarius; species Neoarius graeffei. The sequence continues at coordinate 36,403,027 of NC_083588.1, forward strand.
AATAGTATATTTCCAATATGCTATAAAGTATACTTTTATAAACTAAAAAGTGGACTAGAAGTGTCTAACGAGTAAACCAATTGTATATTTCCAGTATACTACAAAGTATACTTTAGTAAACTAAAATTTGGACTAGAAGTATAAAACAAGTACTGTAAACTCATAGTAGTATATTTCCAGTATACTGTGAAGTATGCTTTTGTAAACTAAAGTGTGGACTACAAGTATAGAACTAGTAAACTATTAGTATATAAGTTTACTTGTGGTATACTTGCAGTACAAAATAAAAAATACTAGTTGTATACTCAGAGCTTATTTCTCTTAGACTTAAAGTATACTTTTTATAAACTAAAAGTGGGCCAATTTAGTCCCAAGAAGTATTAGATTAGTTTACTTACAAGTATACTGTAAGTACATTGATATCAGGATACTTGGTACACAAAAGTATACTTAAGGAAATATACTTTAACTTTACTTAAGTATACGTAATAAAATGAAATTGAAGTATACTTCTTTTTGATAAGGGAAACGAACATTTGAATATATAAAGACCATTATTGGTAGTGAATTCTAACTTTGAGACTTTCGTGTTCAACTGTCAAGAATAACAATCATTATTAATCACATAATCATCAGGATTTCTGCACGGGTTTGTGATCCATGTACTGGTGAGTGGCGTGGTGGTTAGCATGTCTGCCTCTCGATCAGGAGATTGTGAGTTCGACTCACAGTCGAGTCATACCAAAGACCATCTTAAAAAAAATGGTACCTACTGGCAAGGCATGCTGCAATACAGATGCGAGTGGGGAGTCAAACTCTCATGGTTACCAGAGGACCAGCCCCCCACTGTAACCCTAGCTTTGTGAGAGGCCGAGGGCTATGGAAACGGAGATCTGCGCCGCAGGCGTGGAAAGGACTTTGGCTTGTGATCTATACCTAATAAACTGACATCTCTTTGTGTATTATTTCCCCCATAATTACGAAATTGCTATTTTTATTAAGTAGTAGATTGCTGTGTCAAAATGCTTACTGAAACTGGCATTTCAGTGCATATTTTAGTGCATGTTATATACTGAGGAAGGATCAAAGGTTTGTTTTGAAGACAGTTCCACTGCTGGCCTGCTGCTGAGATATGAAGGCATTACTTTGCTGGCATGTGTATCATAAATACTGCCCTTTAATATGACTTCCAGCTCCAGCTGCAGGGATGCCATCCTTTTAAATCTGTGGGAAAACAATATACACAGCAGTTCGACAGTAAAGAGGATATATAGTGATGTTATAAATTCTTGGTATTGTGGTTGTTGGACTTTTTCATCATTTTAAAGGGTATAAATGGGATCTGATGGAGCTAGCTACATAATCCCTACACATTTAAACACACTATACCTATAAACACTGGCCTCATAAAGTCCTGAAGTAAAGAAACAACACACACACACACACACACACACACACACACACACACACACACACACACACACATCCTGGATACCTTCTGGAAAACTAAAGCTGACAGATGCTTTATAGCACAACAAATAACAAGTACAGTACCAGTCAAAAGTTTGGACACCCCTACTCAGTCATAGGTTTTTCTGTATTGTGACTATTTTCTACATTGTAAAACAGTACTGAAGACATAAAAACTATGAAATAGCATATGGAGAATATATGGAATAATGTGATAAACGTGTTTAAAAAACAAAATATGTTTCATATTTTAGATTCTTCTTAGTACTGTAGCTACCGTTTACCTTGATGACACTTTGGCATTGCCCTTACAAAAAAGAAGTTTATTCAAGTGTGCTTCTAGTATACTTCTTTTAAACTAAAAATAAGAGAGTATACTTTCAGTTTACTTTTTATTTACTTATCAGAGATATACTTAATAAAGTTATGCATAAGTATACTTGGCTTATACTGAAAAGTATATCGAAAAGTCTAAGTATATTAAGCCTATACTTAAACTTTTGATCAAGATATACTTAACAAAAGTGTAATAAAGTATTAAAATATTTGTGCCTTATGTTTAAGTGTACTTGCCCTGTAGTTGTGCTAATCCTTTTGATAGTAGCCAATAAAATACTTCTTTTATTGCCATGTTTTTATACTTTGGCATTTAATACAATGTTGCTTTAAATTTTGATTTTTAAAGAAAATTAATATGTTCTTAATCCTGAGTATCTGTTGTTATTTTGTGAATTCTTACCTTTATAACGTCATTTTACCTTAAGGTACAAAATACTTAAGTTGTCTACTGGTAGTGTGCATGAGATAAGGGTTAGGGCTAGAAAACTAATAGTATACCTAGAAGGGTAATTGCAGTACACTTCAAAACTAAAATGTGGACTAGCTGTATATAACCAGTAACTAATAGTATATTTCCGATATGCTATGAAGATATACTTTTATAAACTAAAAAGTGGACTAGAAGTGTCTAACGAGTAAACCAGTCGTATATTTCCAGTATACTACAAAGTATACTTTAGTAAACTAAAACGTGGACTAGAAGTATGAAACAAGTAAACTCATAATATATTTCCAGTATACTATGACATATGCTTTTGTAAACTAAAGTGTGGACTACAAGTATAGAACTAATAAACTATTAGTATATAAGTTTACTTGTGGTATACTTGCAGTACAAAATAAAAAATACTAATTGCATACTTGGGGCGGCACAGTGATGTAGTGGTTAGCGCTGTCGCCTCCTAGCAAGAAGGTCCTGGGTTCAAGCCTAGCGGCTGGCAAGGGCCTTTCTGTGTGGAGTTTGCCCTCTGGGTGCTCTGGTTTCCCCCAAAGGCATGCAGGTTAGGCTAATTGGTGGCTCTAAAGTGAGCGTGAATGGTTGTCTATGTGTTAGCCCTGCGATGACCTGGTGACTTGTCCAGGGTGTACCCACCTCTCACCCATAGTCAGCTGGGATAGGCTCCAGCTTGCCTGAGACCCTGTAGGACAGGATAAGCAGCTACAGATAATGGATGGATGGATGGATGGATGGATAGTTGTATACTCAGAGTTTACTTCTCTTAGACTTAAAGTATACTTTTTATAAACTAAAAGTGGGCCAATTTAGTCCCAAGAAGTATTAGATTAGTTTAGTTACAAGTATACTGTAAGTGCGTTGATATCAGTATACTTGGTATACAAAAATATACTTAAGGAAATATACTTTAACTTTACTTAAGTATACTTAATAAAATGAACTTGTAGTATACTTCTTTTTGATAAGGGTATCACCAGCTTCATGAGGTGGTTACCTGGAATACTTTTCAGTTAAAAGGTGTGCCTCATCAAAAGTTAATTAGTGGAGTTTCATGCCTTATTAATGTGTTTGAGACCAAACAATAAATAGTAAATAATAAAAATACAGTAAACAGCCCTATTCCACAACTGTAGTAATCCATATTATATCAAGAGCTGCTCAACTAAGTAAAGAGAAACGACATCCATGATTACATTAAAACATGAAGTGTCTTTTAATTAATAAAAATAAAGAAAACCCATTGAATTAGAAGGTGTGTACAAACATTTGTCTGGTACTATAGGTGGATGCCCTTGTGTACCTTGTGGTGACCTTCAGTCTCTAAGAGTGCATTCATTACAATAGGATATATCGGACTGTGTTTTTCTCCAAGCAGACCGAAGAGCTTAAAATTCCATGTACTTAGTGTACAAACTTACACACAAATATGTTTTCAGTATACTTTCTGTACTTAGAAGGAACGTGACAAAGCTGGGGGCAGCCATGGCCTGAAGGTTCAAGAAGCAGCCTTGGGCCCAAAACGGCACCGGTTTGATTACCAGGAACAGCAGGAAAAATGCAAGGGGAGTTGAATGAATGAACAGCACTTTCCCCTCTCTCTGTATCCTTGACTTGCAAGTGACGTCAAAGCAAAATAGAAACCCAGATGTCAGCCATGTTGGTGGATATACAAATGCGGGGTCAAGCAACATTCCATACAAACAGTCACGCGTGCATAACTCTCTTTGTTTTTCCACTGCTTTAAGCATCCTTTTATCTATGTCATATCTTTGTGTTGTATATGGTTGTGGTCACAACAGTACTCGTGACCGTGGCACATTCCGATTTTTTAGAATTCCATCCGTGATTCGGAAAGAGGGCGAGGAAACTCTGAGGCTTAGTACGGAGAGGAGACGAGCATCGCTGAACAACATCGGCAGGGCTGATCTAACAGAGGCTAAAACCAAAACAGCTCGTCTTTGCAGTAATCATTTTCTCTCAGGTGAGATTCCAAAGCTTTCTCAATAATATCATGGAAGAATTTTATTTCGTGTTGCTAGAATTTTGCTATAAAATGAGCATTCTCTTGTTGTGGTTCACTCGGTCGTTGTTATAATTTTAACACGTGTATTACCATTTCGCTTCTAGGCACACCAGCAAAATTATATGATAGAAACAATCCAGACTGGGCACCCACTCAGAAAATGGGCTATGGTTCGTCCAAGGTCAGACTTGATTCTTCAGCAGCCAAACCAGATAGAACGCGATATCTGGGTACTCGATGGTTGGTAGAAGCAGCTAATCTTCAGAAAAGTCTGACTTTTTTAAATAATATGGGTCAAAACCACACATATCTGTCTTTGCTTGACCGTTCAAATTGTGGTAATAATGAGAAAATTCAGTATTGTTTACAGACACGCTTTCAACGGCTGCCATCCGAGTTGCTTTGTATATCCACCATTGTGGCAGATGCTCATGACATAGCACATTTTGGTCACGTGGTTGCAAATCATCTATACATGGCTGAAGTGCCCTTGAGCAAGGTGCCCAACCCCCAACTGCTCCCCAGGCACTGTAGCTCATTGCTCACTTGTGTGTTCACTGCTTGAGATGCAGAGGAGGAATTTCGCTGTGCTTGAGTGTACATGTGACAAAAATAAAGGCTTCTTCTTTATACACAGGATGCACTGAATTAATTTTAAAAAATTCTCTTCAGTAGGAAAAATATCCAGTAAAGCTTGAATTTCTTGAAGAAATTCAACATTGATCATAATATATATCATAATATTGATCCTAATATACATATATTGATAAGAATATACATTGAGCATGTGCATACATTCATATAAAACATTATTTCACAGAGTCATGAGAGAGAAAAAGTTCAAATGCTTATTGTAAAATGAAGCAATTATGAGCTCTTAAAGCACAGGTTTATATTATTATGCATTATTTCTCATTCTTGTTATTGTTTCGATAGTAACAACTTACAAAGGGATTCATATGGACAGTTCACATAATCCTAAACCAGTAATAAATTAATTAAAAATGTGCTGTTATTTAACAGAGGTAAATGTAAAATTGTTGACATACTGAAGCTTTCTGTAAGTACACATTTAACAGTCAGTAGGTTTTCCACCACAGGAAAGTCTTCAGGACAGAGGACTTTGTAATTTCTAGTTTCTCTAAGAAGTTGCTTTTTTGTTTGTTTGTTTGTTTGTTTGTTTGTTTGTTTGTTTGTTTGTTTGTTTGTTTGTTTATCATTAATTTGAACTGAGAAAAAAAGAGGTGGGTGAGAAAACAACAATTTATAGCTGCCAAAATGTAAGTTCATAAGAGGAACTAACTGGTTTCACAAACATTCCACAGTGTTAAATGAACGCTACATGGGCAAAAGTATGTGGACACCAAACTATAACACACATATGAGGGTCTTCCCCAGATTGTTCAAAAAAGTTGAAAAAACACAGTTTTCTATAATGTCTTTGTATGTTGTAGCATTAAGATTTCCATTCACTGGAACTAAGGGGTTTGTCTCTATGTGTCAGCCCTGCGATGACCTGGTGACTTGTCCAGGGTGTACCCTGCCTCTCACCCATAGCCCGCTGGGATAGGCTCCAGCTTGCCTGCGACCCTGTACAGGATAAGCAGCTACAAATAATGGATGGATGGAACTAAGGGGCCCAAACCTGTTCCAGCAGGACAAAGTGAGCTCCATGAAGACATGGTTTGCCAAGTTTGGTGTGGAAGAACTCGAGTGATCTGCACAGAGCCCTGACCTCAACACCACTGAACACCTCTGTGATGAACTGGAACATTGACTTCACACCAGACCTTCTTGCCAGACATAAGTGCCTGACCTCAGTGATGCTCTTGTAGCTGAATGAGCGCAAATCTCCACAGCAACACTCCAAAATCTAGTGGAAAGCCTTCCCAGAAGAGTGGTGCATGTTATAGTAGCAAAGAGGGGACCAACACCATATTAATACCCATAGTTTTGGAATGAGACATTCAGTGCTTGGGTGGCTACATATCTTTGGATTTGTAGTGTAACTATAAATGGATACAAATTTGACATGATGTTTCAGTAATAAAAAAGTAATCATTGGCAAATTGGTGTGGTACAAGACCAATAAAACACTTCAGGACATGCTGTTTTGAAACACAGTTAATTTCTAGTTCATCTTTCATGTTTTATACCTTAAATACCATCTGTGCAGGCTATTAAGATTTATAATCCTTAAGACTGGGTCTCTCTGTGGCTCAAAAGCAACGTCACAAATCAGAAAAAAAAAATTCTCCCAACACTTCCTTTGTGCACAGCTTATATTCATACCTCAAGACCTGTGTTCACACATGAAGAAATGAGGTTTCACATGAAACAGCACGACTTTATAGAAACTGGTGTTTTGTTTCTCACAAAGACTTATTTAATATTATTTTAAGAGATCATCAACTAACTCTAAAAACCAAAGCTGTGTAATATTGTGCCCATAATTTTGTTTCTATAATACATGGGAAGACTTGTAGCACATGGTTACTGACAGCATGGCTTCTGCACCTACAGAAGCAGAAGCCATGTTCATATTTAAAAAATATATTGGTTTTTTTCCCTTTAAATTATTGGTTTAATTTATGTTTTTGTAAATGGAGAAGACAATTCTAGAGTCAGGATCATTGAACTTGGACAATTCATAATTTTTGTTATAAGCTTGTTGAAATATGTATGGCTTGTCCCCATTTTCTATAGTTATTTATAGTCACCTCATATACTTATATTCACATTGTAAAATGTTTTATTAATGTACAGCACTGTGCAAAAGTCTTAGGCACATGTAAAGAAATGCTGTAGATTGAAAATGGCTTTTAAAAAATTACATTAAATGTTTCAACATTAAAACACACTATAAACAGCAGTAAGCCATAATAAATCAAACACAGTCAATATTTGGTGTGAGATGACCCTTTGCTTTAAAAAAATTTTTTTTAAATAGTCTCGAGTACAATGAGTGCAGTTTTGTAAGGAACTGAGCTGTAGGTTTTACTGAGCATCTTGCAGAACCAGCCGCAGTTCTTCTGGACACTTTGTCACACTTGCTTCTTAATTTTGCACCAAAACCCAGCAGCCTTCATTATATTTTCTTTTTAATCTGAAAAGTGCTCTCTTATGTAATATTCTGCTCAGATACAAACTTTTTTTTTCTGTAACATTTAATTTTGTGCTGGAAAACGAACATCTGGAACTCTAAAATGTTTTTGTACTGACTTGATAATGTAGAAGTCATAAAATAGAAATCTATAACAAAGTTTGTATGAAAAAAATAGAGTGCCTAAGACTTTTGCACAGTACTGTATATTATTAAGATAATAAAGCAATGTTACATGTAATAACAGTTTGACTTATTAGTAACATGTTAGAAAACAATCAGCTACTTCACTATATCAACCTTCAAAATGTCCTCTTTGTGAAAATATTAAATATATAACATATTAAAGATAGCAGATATAAGCAAATGTTGCTTTGCAAAGGGATATGTGTGTGTTGGGAGATTTAGTGTCTGTGTTAAGTTTTGGGTAACTGTTTGGTGGTGCATTTGTATTATTACCTTACTGTCTGTGAGGAGTTTTAAACGTTCGCTCCATGTCCTCTTGGGTTTCCTTCAGGTCCTTTAGGTTTCCTTCCCCCTTGAAGAAACATGCCAATAGGCCTTGATTCCAGTTGTCCCAGGATAGGGGCCAGACAATCCTGAACAGGATGCAGCAGCTACAGAAGATGAATGAATATTAAGGATGTTACCCATAAAAGGCATCTTCTTGAATGATGTTAATACAGTGCCATCAAGTCGGTTTTGTCAGGCCATGACAGCACTCAAGGTAGTAGTGGGAGCTGTTGTTGAGATATTTGATAAATGTAAAGTTACACAAAGAGGGTTAGGGGAGAAAATGTTTTTCATTTTTTGTTTTTTGGGGTTTTTTTTTTAAAAAAGCACCTCTAAATATTCTCATTTTATTAATAAGCACCTGACAGATGACATGACAGCAACACAGCATGCATTTTCACGTCTATTAGTCACCTGACAGATCAAATCACAGACAAACATGATCACGATGGGGGGGAAAGCAATCGCATTATCCTGCTGAGAAGTGCACACTCACAAACCATCCTAATATAGCCATGCTTCCATCTGTTACCACACACACACACACACGGCCACCCAAGAACCTCACAGCTGGTTAAAGAAAGTGGGTACCCTTCTACCATCTTCAGCTCTGTGTGTGTGTGTGTGTGTGTGTGTGTGTGTGTGTGTGTGTGTGTGTGTGTGTGTGTGTGTGTGCACACGCGTGTGCGTGCGAGAGAGAGAGAGAGAAGTAGGACCATATTAATTTGGGTGAGATGCAAGAACTTGAAAATTGTTTAGACGTACCACTTCATTAAAGAGACAGACAATGAGAGAGAGAGAGAGAGAGAGAGAGAGAGAGAGAGAGAGAGAGAGCAATGTCCAGTCAGTCTGAACATCTTTGATTAGGGATGTCAAGATAAAACTAAGTGACTGCCTCGAGGATAATCAGTGTTTACTTCGTGCTGTTTCGTGTGTGTGTGTGTGTGTGTGTGTGTGTGTGTGTGTGTGTGTGTGTGTGTGTGTGTGTGTGTGTGTGTGTGAACACGAGTTTATTAGACAAAGGATGTGACAGGCTGAGAAAGGCCATGTTGGCTTAGTGGGAACTGAAATCTGTTCAAACAGATCAAAGACTGCAGTAATACCCAGCATGGCGGCACAGAGGAAGAGGGATGGTCGTGTGTGTGTGTGTGTGTGTGTGTGTGTGTGTGTGTGTGTGTGTGTGTGTGTGTGTGTGTGTGTGTGTGTGTGTGTTGGTATCTCAGATACCTGGACAGGCCCAACAACATAGAAATTGTCCCTAGAGATACATGGTTTTGCAGACAAATTCCATATGAAGCAAGTTCATTTCTAAAACTGAAAAGTACAGTTCAGATATGATCCATAATGCACTCGGTGTTCATTTGCATGCATTCATTTGATTAAAACAGCTCAACTGTCTACCTAACTTGGCTCTGGACAGTCGTTATGAACCAGTGACATTGCACATCAGCAGGGTTGGATAGTAACAAACTCCATGTACTCTTGGACAGTAACTGGTTACATGCTTCACTGTAATGTTACTTTTTGAGTATCATTAAATTAAAACTGCTTTGACTTTTATTTGATTTGAGTTTTTCTTATAAAATATTTATATAACATTGGCTGGCGTTGCGTGGTATATCAGATATATTCCATTCAGCTAGCATGATATTGAATGAGTTGAAGACGAGTTCAATATCATGCTTGCTGAATGGAATATATCTGATATACCATGAAAAAAAGCCATTATTATTATTATTATTATTATTATACATTCCTTTCGGGCGTTCAACACATCTTTCTTTTTCAAAATTCTCTCAAAATCTTCTGTATTTAATGAAGCAAACCTGGTGACCATGTTTGTTTACAACTTGTCACAGTCGCTCACTAGCGTGGAAGTTTTACATCTCCGACGTGTCTCTTTTCCAGTTCTTCAATGTCCATTGGTATGTTTTTCTCTTGTAAATATACATGAAGAATACCTAATGAAGTTTTGGTCGCCTTTTGGGTGTTCAACATCAGAGGTGGAAAGTAACGAATTACATTACTCGCGTTACTGTACTTGAGTAGCTTTTTTGTGTACTTATACTTTTTCAAGTAATTTTTAAAGAGTGTACTTTTATTTTTACTTAAGTATGTTTTCTTTTAAGTAGTGTACTTCGGTACATTTTACATCACAACCGTTACTGAGTAAAAAAATAAATAAATAAAAAATAAACAAAGGCTAAAACGGAGAAGGGGAAATGCGTTCTGGAAATGAATCACGGGAAGGACAGTTGTCGCGCACGCGAGTCTCACACAGACGATGGCGGACATGCACCGGCGCTTTAAGGGGGGGGCTTCGGGGGGCTCAAGCCCCTGGGCCACAGCCAATCAGGGGCCTTGTAATATTAATAAAATAATAAACTGTCGGAATCGTGGGCCTACATTAATGTACGGATAGAAATAAGGTTAGAAATAAATGAGCGCACAGTAGCCTGCTGTAAGAGACATGGTGGATGTGGTTCGCGAAACGAACACCCACAACTGGACCAGAATAAAATGTAACAAAATGTAACGTCACGCACGAAAGCGCGCCAAAGACTGCAGACTACTGAGACACAAATTAGAGGCTTTGAAAGATGAAGCGTTCACATGTTAGCGGGGCGCATAAAAGGAAAAAAGAGAGAGATGCAGGTAATGATAGAATCGTTGCCTAAAGTCACAGACTTTTTAAGGTAAGGATCACCAATCTGTTCAGAATATCAGCTACTTATCAGTTATCAGCCTACCAGCAGCTAGGCTATGTGCAGCTAGGCTAGATATGCTATGATCTGCCCAACAGTAAAATAAATCAGTTGTGATTTGAATACGTGTCGTGTGATTTGAGTTATAATCCTGTTAGTATAATAGCATATTTCGATGGGGATAATAAAATGTCTAAAATGGCATCTACTGAAGAAATTGCTGAAAAGATTGTAGCCTATAATTGTCACAGTTCGGGCAGCAGACAGAGTAAGCATACTGAGGGGAATAGCAATACAAAGCTAGCGCAGATCCACATTTCTTGCTATAGACTAGGTCAGAATTGCAAAAAGGGGCTTAAATAAGGAGTTGCAGGCATTTGTGAGTAAAAGTTGGCAAACAAACTTTTCTAAAGGTATTTTTTGCGCTGAATCCATTTTTGCTGTTTGCCAAGCTGTATCTCATACGTGGAGCCCAGTAGAGGGCACATTTGCATATAATTTGCATATTTCGAGTATTTCAATATAAAACTCTTCAATGTTGTACAGTATGAAAAAAGTAAAATAGCAGAAAGTTGCATATACCTCTTGGCTAAATAAGTACAAAATTTGGCTTCAATTGGGTGAAAGGAACTCTCAAAAACAGACTTTAGGTAGTGTGTGTGGTCCAAATTACCATATTAAATGATAAAATTCGTGGTCTTGAGTTTATAGACTATATAATAGACTATATAAAGGGTAATTCTTTCTGCTGAATCCATTTAGGCAGTCTTTTTATTTGTAACTCAGTAGAGTGGCAGTCTCATAGGCTAAAAAAAATAAACAAATTTCTCAGCTCTGGCTCAAAAATAAAATCTTAAATTGTGACAGAAGATTTATTGGGTACAGAAAACAAACATAGGCTAATATTTAAAATACATAATATTTATCTCAGAATATTTTTGGTGAACACTGAACTTTTTATCCATTTTTTTAATTTATATATATATATTTTTTTGGTCTTTTTTGCCTTTATGTAGGACATTTAGAGGGCGAGAGGAAATGATTGGGAGAGAGAGATGGGGAAGGATCGGGAAATGACCTTGGGTCAGACTCAAACCTGGGTCCCTGGATTTATGTTACGGCATCCCAGCCAACCAAGCCACGGCGCCTCCAGAACTTTGATTTTTTTTTTTACTTGAATGCATCCATATAGGAACATCAAAATCATATGTACATAAATGATCTGTAACTATGTAATGTAACTAGGGTGATGGTTTAACATATAAACATATATTAACATAAAACTATAAACAACAACATGACAAGATTCTCCAATATGACTAATTTTCACAAAACAGAAAAAATACCACAGCCTTTTTCTGTCTTCTGCAGCTGCTTTTAATGTGAGAAGGCCCTGTTCAGTTGCTTTGAATACCTGATCTCTCTTGGACTCTTTGCATATAATGCAGGTATCCAATGGTATTGACTGGTCTAGCTTCAAGCTACACACAGCTTCCATAATGATGTTCTTACAATCTGACAGACTTCATGGATGATCTTACCGACAGAAATATTTCAAATGCTACCAGAAATGTTGGCTTATATAGCTCTTTGGATAGAGTTTTATGGTGATGAACTAGGGCTGGGCGATATGGAGGAAAAACATATCTCGATTTCTTCTATATCTCGATATACGATATATATCTCGATATTTTCAAATCCCCCTAAATAAATAAAAAATAAGTAAAACTTCTGCTAGTAGGGACAGAACTGTATCAGTTTTTAAACTGCTGTAGGACAAAACTGTCTGTGCTGCTGCTCCGCAGTAAGATGTTTGCCTACTGCAGCATGGGCGATCGAAGCACGGGCAGTCTGAGTGAAGTCGCTGGAGTAGCCAACCGAAGGCATGCCGTGGAAATATGTGAAAACGCAATCAAGTAAATGCTACTGCACAATATTAAATGCTACTTATCTTTCAACTAACAGTGTTTTGAGGTGTTACAGAGTGATAGGGTGACCAAACCTCTGTAATTCCAAAAAGTAATTTTTTTTCTCGATTAATTCGACATCTCAGAATCCATATTGAGATACTTGTCCATCTCGATACATCTTAAATATCAATATATTGCCCACCCCTATGATTAGCAATATTTAAACACTGTATGGAAATAGAAATGATGGCAAAAAGTGATTTTATTTTGAATTAAAGTTCTTGTGGATAAGTTTGAAGTTAATTTACAAACTCTGATGTGATGGCAACAGTTTCCTTGCATCCTCAATGAAATGACTCAGGAATGTAAGATTTTCTATTTGTCTGCTTGAAATATAGGGATAAAAGAAGACATATTCAGGACAACAATAAGAAATGAAAGTGCAATTGTCCTTGTCACATACACGTACCATAATTCTCACTACAAATAAACCTCCTAGACTTGATCATTATTGTTGTACATGATGTAAAATAAAAAAAACGGAATTTACTGAAATTTTAGAGGTTGTCTTAGATTTTGTGCTCTACAGACTTCCTCATAAGAGATACAGCTTGGCAAACAGCAAAAATGGATTCAGCACAAAAAATACTTTTAGAAAAGTTTGTTTGCCAACTTTTACTCAAAAATGCCTGGGGGTGTCACATTATCTGAAAATCGACCTAGTCTACTAGCTGTGTTGGGTGTGTTGTTAACCCGTGTGGATTTAAGTGAAATACTTGAGAAGTTCTGTGGTCAAGACAATGTTTTAAGGTAAGGACGCTTGATTGTTAATGTTTACCCGCCGTGGCTTGTTGTTGACGAAAGGCCCACATGATTTTGCCTTATGCAGCTACTGCTAGCGTCATGCTTTGAACTAGGTTAAGCTCATTTGCGCTAAAGGATGGGTTTATTGAAGGACTTTGATGTAGCTAGTTTCTTTTTAAAAAATCGTATGCTCAAAACAGTATGCCCGTGTTCATCATGTTTAACTTTTTTCTTGATGGAGTGCGTGAAATATTGTTGCAAGTGGTATTTCGATGCAGTCATGTCAAAAAGGCAGTTGAATGCACGGTCTTATTCAAGGAGAAGGAAGACTTGCATGATGCTTGAACATAGATCGGTAAAATAGACCCTAGTAGGACTTGGTTTCGTGTATTTCAGTCTGTAGAGTTATGAGTTTGGCCGCTGTCCATGGTGTTTACGTTTCATGTGGCCGCCAAGCCAAGTACCTTCATCATCATCATCATGTTCCCCTGTCAAAAGTTAAACTCTCTAGGGGTGCTTCTGCTGTAGCAGTTGCTCAAAGTTTGATTTGTCCATCATCATACGTCTTATCTGTTGGGTGTCTATGCCCAGCAGATTTTCCCATTTCGTCCATTTGTAACCATTTTTGTCAAACAGGAGCTGCTTTTGCACTTGGTTATTGCCCATCCGGCAAACGTGAGCAATATATTTTAGTTGTTGTACGTAGCAGGATAGTTTTATATCCTGGGTTCCTGTCAGTTTCCGGAGGTCAGCATTGGACATCTTGTAGCTCCAGTCTATATCTTCATTTGTAGTGTTCTTTTGGTCAGGGGCATTCTTTCTTTTATATCCACCTTTAATCATTTTCCTTAGGATGCCGTGCCACTCTACCTCAATTTTGTGAATTTCACTGGATGATAGTTGCCATGCCTGTGTGCTGTACAGGAGACGAGATCAAACGCATGCCACTAGGAACTTTATACGGGTTTTTAGTAGTATTCGGTGGTTGGTTAGAACGTGTTTCAGTTCATTCCATTTCATGAATGCAGCACGTATCCTAGCATGCAGGAAGTGTGAGGATTCATCACAGTTGCTGACATTATAACCAAGATATTTAAAGGTGCGGACGTTTTTAATATTAGTGCCGCCAAGGGAAATGATACTTGGTTTACATTTGATATCCTCATTGACCTTAAAAGCCATTGTTTCTGTTTTGACATATGATATTTGTAAACCAAAGCAGGTGTAGGTCTTATCATACAACTGAAGAATATTCTGAAGCTCCTCGATGGATCCAGCGAGTATGGCCTGATCATCTACGTATAGAATCTCTGTTATGCAACCCTCTCCTGATGCTCGTGCTTTCGTATGCATTTCTCTTGTGGATACCTCATTTGGAATGCAATATCTGAACTTGAAGCCTGTATCTGGGTACAGTTTTAATATCTCATGCTGTGCAATCCTGACAATAAAGTCCATATAGATATTAAAAACTGATGGTGATTCTAGGGCGCCTTGTCTTGCAGTGAATGTTTGTTTTCATGCCGCCAAGCTATTTTTATGTATTTTATTTTTTAAAAGGACTTGTCTGTAGGTGTGTGTGTTTTATGTTTACAACACATAGGTCTACATTAGCGCACGCGTGCTTGTGTGGTTATCTCTGGCCATGCCCCTGCGTGAAAGTTACGCAGTATCACTGTCCTGTCCATGGTAATAATCAGAACCAGCTCTGTAATGATAATGCGCGCGTTCTTCTCTCCCTCTGTGGTCGGATGTGTTGAGCGATGTGAGCGTGGGCCTTGCGCAGCTACGCTGAGCCAAGCGTAACCTATCGTAGGCTTCTAGGCTAATTACACGCTTACACTGTAAATGCTTGACACGTATTGCAAATAAAATAAGAGTGTTTTCCTGGCCAACAGTAAGGGTAGGGTTGACAGGTAGCCTATGAGGGGCCTAGCCCCTGGGCCACGGGTGTTGATAAAGCGTCCCTGCGGACATGGAGGAGACCGAGGAACCTGTGGTGGACGACCCTGCAGAAAACGCAATTTCTTCCAGTAATGAAGTGCACCCCTGGCCCTACATACGTGATCACTTCAGC
Source organism: Neoarius graeffei (assembly GCF_027579695.1). NCBI lineage: Eukaryota > Metazoa > Chordata > Actinopteri > Siluriformes > Ariidae > Neoarius > Neoarius graeffei. The sequence goes on from NC_083588.1 coordinate 36,418,428, forward strand.
TTTGTAGAGAAAAGGGGTGACAGTTTCATTATGCAATGCAGATTATGTGTGCCCAAGAAGACAACCATTGCGGCATACAAAAATTCGACGTCTAATCTGCGCAAGCATGTTGAGGTAAGTATTGTCATTGGCATCATAATCACGGGCGCAGATAGAGGGTGGGACGGGTGGGATTGGTCCCACCCAGATTTAAATTCACCTCGTTCGGTCCCCCCCCACACACTTATAGGGAGGAAAAAACATCTATGCTGTCTTTCTTTGCATAAGGCAAACCTCACGGAAAAATCAAAAGACTAATTACCATTTGGTTTATTGAGGTGCACAGCAGTGTATACATAGTTGCAACAACTCACATAAAACAAAACAAAGACTGATATTCGGTTGGTTGAGCTGCGCAGATTGCACAGGTTGCGAGCTCGAGCTTGGTTGCTATGGTTACCCACAACAAGTTTGACAGGCATATCGGGGTTGGGGTTGGTTTGCTGGCAGCTTTGTCCCCCCCCAGTTTTTTGTCCCCCCCAGTTTTTTGTCCCCCCCAGTTCAAAAAACGTATCTGCACCCCTGATCATAATGTTTCTTTTCCATAGTAAAACCGACAATAGGCTGGTTATATTCCAAAAATAGTGGCTGGCATTGCTAATGTTGAAGTAGCAACCTGTTGGTACTGTAACATAATGGTAACTAGTCTGTTATTCGGTTGGCTAATCATGCAAGCAAGTTAGCTCGCCAACCTGACGTGATCAGTCCTCCTACCATTCTACATCCAACAGGCCAGAAAGGAATACTAAGCAAAACAAATAATGTTTGAATTGAACTGTTCAATAACACACAGTGCACACAGGCAAGCTATGAGATTTCGGTGCAACATTTCACTTTCATATTTTGTGTACAATGCTTTGTGTATGGTCAGGGCGATGTAAACGACATGACTGTGTGTATTGACCTTTTTTGTTTGTCTCAGTTTTAATGCAGCATTTTCCTAAGCATTCAATTTGATACACTTCCTTTAAATAAAACATCTGGGTTGAGATGTACATATATCCTTGTTTCCTCTTCTTTTTCATTTTTGCACAACACAATGGAGGCAGAAAACACCCATTGTTAAAAGTAACGTTTTACTTTTACTCAAAGTACATTTTAAATGATCTACTTTTTACTTTTACATGAGTAGATTTTTTGTCTGGTAACTTTACTTGTACTTAAGTAAAATTTCATCAGAGTAACAGTACTTGTACTTGAGTATAATATTTTAGTACTCTTTCCACCTCTGTTCAACATGTCTTTCTCTTTCCCGGCGAACAAAGAAATGCTTCTGCACACGCACAGCAGAAAACTTGCTCATTGAATATTCACATCAGCTCCAACATGTGACGTCATGTTGTCTTGACAACTATGCAATATCATTTACCAAATTCAACACTAATTCTCCACTGGGTAGAGTGACGTAATACATGTAGGATAAGCAATATGCTAACAATATTGCATGCTATTGAACCAAATAAATGAAACCCGCTAGAAGGGAATAGAATACATGTTTTTATTCCATCAAAAAGTGTCCTGTATGTATAATTAAATATTCCACACGTATTATAAATAATAAATTTATATATTTGCTATATTTAGTTTTGATCACTGTTGAAGAGTTTTTTTAAAAAATGCATTTAACTCCAGAAAACAATGAAACCAGTGAAAATACTGTATGTGCAACTTTTAAATAATTAAAGTTTAGAACTGAACAAAATAGAACTTTTCTGCTGAAGGTCTGCGCCAGATGTTCAGTGAGCAGCATTATTGCCTGAGACAGGGGAGACAGATGAGCGTCACTCGCCCAGTTCATTAAGTATCTTCATTTTTAATGCTGAACAGCATTAAACTTATGCAAGCTAAAACCTGTACAGATATTGGCATTTTCACAGCTCAGCATCCAACCTATGGAAATGTGTACAGATAAACCATTAGCTACGTAAGTGAGCTAGGCTAGATGGCCAGATCTTGAAGTTTTACAGTGTGAAAGCTGTGTATTAAGCTTAAGATTTCACTTTAATGTTCAGTAGTGATTGCCTGCTGTAATAAATACTGTATATTTAACTGTTGCTACAGTCTATAGGTAAGACAATGTTTAAGCTAGATCTTCTTTGATCTTTGCTAGATAGCTAACTCTGTTCCTAGCAAGCTACTGAAACCCCAACAGCATTTGGTTACTGTATGTTAGCCAGCAAGCTAATATTACATTTCTTTATATACTGTTGATAATGGAGGTGTTGTTCACTTTAGCATGGCTCACTTGTTTAATAATGCAGACACAAAACATTTTCAGATTAGTTCATTTGTGAATTATACATATTCAAAAATGTAATTTTTAGGTTTGGTTTTTTTTTTTTTTTTGGGGGGGGGGGGGGGGGGGGGGTTTAACCAGACAACTTGATAAATTTTCTCAATCACTACTTTTGTTTTTTTTAATTATTACTGGAGTAGCAATACTTCGACTTACGTCAGTGTGTTTTGTAATCTTTTCTGTCACTGCATATTACCAATTCCATCCTAATTTCATCTGTGCCTCAGAAACACAATTAGATGACTAAACATTCAGCTCACTGAGAGGATGAGAAATAGATCCATGAAATAGGAGGAGGATAAATAAAGTTCAAAGTGTGCTTCACCACCCTGACAAGACACAACACCTGCCATACACGTACCATTTCAGTGCGGGCTTATGACCTCTTCATTCCCAGCAAATACACACACATATGACAAACTCAAAGCACTGACACTTGGAGCAGTCGGTTTCATCTACTGAGACATACTGAATTCTTGATCAATGGCATTCACTCACTATTTTCTGTCACTCATTGTTTGTTGTTTCCCTTCATCTCTTTTTTTTTTTTTACCTTTGTCCTCGTATTCCTCACACATTTCTCTACTTTCCAAAATAACATGGCACTGTCCCAAACTCCACAGGTCAGACTGGCACAATAGCTGAATTGTGTGTGTGTGTGTGTGTGTGTGTGTGTGTGTGTGTGTGTGTGTGTGTGTGTGTGTGTGTGTGACTGACAAGCTGTTTTATAATGCAGTAAGCAATGATGGACTGAGAGTCAGCTGTGGCAGCACTATGCACCCTGCTAAGTGTTTTGGCCAAGGGTTTGCATTTCTAAACTCTGGAGCACATCCTGTGACAAACATACCGGTATAGCCTACATATCAGCAAGCAGATACAGTAATATTTAACAGTTATTCCACAAAATCGAGTTGTACATGAGCTGATAGCCGACGAGGCGCGTAGCACCAAGTTGGCTAAGCCATGTATGATGAGATTGAGTAGATTAACTGTTTTATTCTATCCACATTCACTGGATTTTGAGAAACAGAGCATTTTTATTTTTTGCAAATTCAATAAATAAATCTTTATACAAAACGTCCAACAAAATCATTTCTGCTTAGAATGTAAACAAACTGGCCAAATGACAGTAGCAATTTGTGAAAAATGCTGTAATAATAATTAGTGAAAAATAAAAAAGATACGTTCTTAGCAGGGGTGGCACGGTGGTGTAGTGGTTAGCGCTGTCACCTCACAGCAAGAAGGTCCTGGTTTGAGCCCCGTGGCCGGCGAGGGCCTTTCTGTGTGGAGTTTGCATGTTCTCCCCGTGTCCGCGTGGGTTTCCTCCGGGTGCTCCGGTTTCCCCACAGTCCAAAGACATGCAGGTTAGGTTAACTGGCGGCTCTAAATTGACCGTAGGTGTGAGTGTGAATGGTTGTCTGTGTCTATGTATCAGCCCTGTGATGACCTGGCGACTTGTCCAGGGTGTACCCCGCCTTTCGCCCGTAGTCAGCTGGGATAGGCTCCAGCTTGCCTGCGACCCTGTAGAAGGATAAAGCGGCTAGAGATAATGAGATGAGATGAGACGAGATGAGACGTTCTGAGCATCAAATATTTTTATTCTATATTTTGTTGCTTTTTTCTTTGTATTTTTGGGGGCTTTGTTTTCGAGTAGAGTTTTTTATTTCATCCTCGGCTGGTTCAGTAACACACTCCGCCATTTTCTTCTTCTTCTTTAGGTTTTTTTTTTGTGGTTGTCAAACCTACTTAAAGGTGCATTACTACCACTGACTGGGCTGGAGTGTGGAACATGAGATATTGGGGGGCCACTATCAGTGGCGTGCACAGACATTTTGGGGGGCAAGTGCTCTGGGGGGAAAAAAGGGCACTTTTTTGCGCATGTGGAACACCTTATTATAAAAGTCTGAGATTTAACCCTCCTCTTGTGTTCGAGTCGCCACTGACCCATTTTAGTTTTTAAAGGTGTAAAACAACCACTTAATGTTAATTTATTACATCAAGGCTTTTTGACTTTGCCAGGAATCTCTAGTTGAACAAAGTAGAAAAAGAAATTTTTGTTTTCCTAAATGTGAAAATGGTCTAGCAAAAAATATAATACTTATGTGCAGTTGTTTCTGTATGTGACGGGCTACTTCACGACAAAATAATTACAGCTTGGGCTTAGAGGGCAAGCAATACATTTTTCACTTGATTCATGTGTTACCTGGCTGGTGGGGCAGGGGAAGAGCTGACTGACTGCCCGATGTGTTGTCTGCGCTACGACAAGGCCGTGGCTTCCAGGACGCTATGCTACTGCAACCTCACATTGAATGCACTGCACGCTTGTTCACGTGACAGAGCAAGAGAGACAGAGGTCCGGTGTGTGTGCGGAGGGGGCACACATCGGGACATTATTTTCACACACGCTTTTAATGCCGCGGCTTTTCTAAAAGATCATGTTGACATTGGCCTCAGTAAACTGTAAAAAAAAAAATTCAAAAGGGCACTTTTTTGGACAGAGGGCAGAGGGGCAGGTGCTTGAGCACCACCTCGTGTCTATCTGTGCACGCCACTGGCCACTATATTGTTTTAGCTATTTCTATTTCTTTTAAATACTTGATAACCAAGTGATATATCTGACTTGATGCACTCCACCATTTTGTTTTTCTCTACTCACGGTATATGAGCTGATATCCTAGTAGTGGAGTAGCCAATCAGAGTGTGCGATTGCTCATATCTAGCGAATGTGAATAGAAAAAAAAAAGAAGAAATATCCAAAAAATAATATTATCAAAACTGAAATTACAATTAACCCACACTTCTACTTCAGAGCACATCATACTCTTGCTTCAGTGGATAATTTCACCTGAATACTGTAGACTTGTACTGCTGATGTAATCATAAACACTGTCTTGTGCTCATCCCAGGACTCTTAATCATCTTATGTGCTCATCTTGAAGATCTTTCAACACACTCTACTGTTTCGCTTTGTAGTATACAATCCCACTATCCAGAGAATGTGTTCTCTTTTGAGTCTGGTTCCTCTCAATCGCCATCTCACTGAGTTTTTCCTCACCATTGATCATTAGGGATCTAAATCTACATCCATATTTGCGTAAAGCTGCTTTGTGATGTCTATTGTTGATAGAGCTACAGTGGTGCTTGAAAGTTTGTGAACCCTTTAGAATTTTCTATATTTCTGCATAAATATGACCGAAAACATCATCAGATTTTCACACAAGTCCTAAAAGCAGATAAAGAGAACCCAGTTAAACAAATGACACAAAAATATTATACTTGGTCATTTATTTATTGAGGAAAATTATCCAATATTACATATCTGTGAGTGGCAAAAGTATGTGAACCTCTAGGATTAGCAGTTAATTTGAAGGTGAAATTAGAGTCAGGTGTTTTCAATCAATGGGATGACAATCAGGTGTGAGTGGGCACCCTGTTTTATTTAAAGAACAGGGATCTATCAAAGTCTGATCTTCACAACATATGTTTGTGGAAGTGTTTCATGGCATGAACAAAGGAGATTTCTGAGGACTTCAGAAAAAGCGTTGTTGATGCTCATCAGGCTGGAAAAGGTTACAAAACCATCTCTAAAGAGTTTGGACTCAACCAATCCATAGTCAGACAGAGTGTGTACAAATGGAGGGAATTCAAGACCATTGTTACCCTCCCCAGGAGTGGTCAACCAACAAAGATCACTCTAAGAGCAAGGCATGTAATAGTTGGCGAGGTTACAAAGGACCCCAGAGTAACTTCTAAGCAACTGAAGGCCTCTCTCACATTGGCTAATGTTAATGTTTATGAGTTCACCATCAGGAGAACACTGAACAACAATGGTGTGCATGGCAGGTTTGCAAGGAGAAAGCCACTGCTCTCCAAAAATAACATTGCTGCTCATCTGCAGTTTGCTAAAGATCACGTGGACAAGCCAGAAGGCTATTGGAAAAATGTTTTGTGGATGGATGAGACCAAAATAGAACTTTTTGGTTTAAATGAGAAGCATTATGTTTGGAGAAAGCAAAAACACTGCATTCCAGCATAAGAACCTTATCCCATCTGTGAAACATGGTGGTGGAAGTATCGTGGTTTGGGCCTGTTTTGCTGCATCTGGGCCAGGACGGCTTGCCATCATTGATGGAACAATGAATTCTGAATTATACTAGCAAATTCTAAAGGAAAATGTCAGGACATCTGTCCATGAACTGAATCTCAAGAGAAGGTGGGTCATGCAGCAAGACAACAACCCTAAGCACACAAGTCATTCTACCAAAGAATGGTTAAAGAAGAATCAAGTTAATGTTTTGGACTGGCCAAGTCAAAGTCCTGACCTTAATCCAATTGAAATGTTGTGGAAGGACCTGAAGCGAGCAGTTCATGTGAGGAAACCCACCAACATCCCAGAGTTGAAGTTGTTCTGTATCGAAGAATGGGCTAAAATTCCTCCAAGCTGGTGCGCAAGACTTTTATCAAAAGCTACCGGAAACGTTTATGCCATTATTGCTGCACAAGGGGGTCACACCAGATACTGAAAGCAAAGGTTCACATACTTTTGCCAATCACAGTTATGTAATATTGGATCATTTTCCTCAATAAATAAATGACCAAGTATAATATTTTTGTCTCATTTGTTTAACTGGGTTCTCTTTATCTACATTTAGGACTTGTGTGAAAATCTGATGATGTTTTAGGTCCTATTTATGCAGAAATATAGAAGATTGTAAAGGGTTCACAAACTTTCAAGCACCACTGTATACAAATAAAATTGAATTGAATTGAACACCACAATCATTGAAATAGTTTGAAATATTTCCAGACAGCTGGAATTATGGCAAGACAGATGTGCACCACATTCCTAGTACAAAACAGTATATGACAGAAACAATTCAACTAAGAAGAATAGTTCAAAGCTCCTCTCTAACCTGGTCCAGGCTCTTTCCATGTCTCAGGGAATGAATGTTCTTTTGATCTATAACATTTCATAGATGAGCCCTGCACATGTCACTACTCTATTCCGACTGACTTTACTGACTAGGGTTCTCATCTCTCCATCTGAAGTACCTCTTGGCTTGATCCTGGGCTGACTTTCATAAGGAGGATGTGTGTCCTGAATTAGGGAAACTGTGCTAAGAACAGAATAGAAAGCCCTGAGTCACTGTAGCTTGGCAAAGCCTTAAAGACAGAAGGAAAAACAGATATGCAGTTCTGCAGACTTTCCAGCTCCTAGTATGTCCTACATTAAGGTAATGCTAAATGGTTGGACATCTAAATGGTTGGTTTTGCTGCATCTGGGCCAGGACGGTTTGCCATCATGGATGGAACAATGAATTCTGAATTATACCAGCGAATTCTAAAGGAAAATGTCAGGACATCTGCCCATGAACTGAATCTCAAGAGAAGGTGGGTCATGCAGCGAGACAACGACCCTAAGCACACAAGTTGTTCTACCAAAGAATGGTTAAAGAAGTATAAAGTTAATGTTTTGGAATGGCCAAGTCAAAGTCCTGACTTTAATCCAATCGAAATGTTGTGGAAGGACCTGAAGCGAGCAGTTCATGTGAGGAAACCCACCAACATCCCAGAGTTGAAGCTGTTCTGTATGGAGGAATGGGCTAAAATTCCTCAAGGCTGGTGTAGGTACCGTCCGTCTAAGAACTACAACAGCCCGTCTCTTTAAGAAACTACATTTCCCATCACCAGCTTCCGCGTTGACCTGCATCACGCGAGGGCGGGATCACCAACGTCACATCCTCCATGAAGGCATAAGAAACCCGGAAATCCGCCATACTTTCTCTTTCCGTCTGGAGCAGCCGCCTGGACACAAGGAGGAATCGCTCGCTCCGCCGAGCAAACCCAAGAACAGACGTCTTTCTTGCAAGATCCACGATTCAGCGCGATTTCTTTGTTTACCCCTGGCCATGGTAAAAATCCAAAATCTCGCGATCTAACTCAGATGAGTTACAACCGGTTTTTATTTCTATTATCAAGTACGTACAAACTGCAGCCCAAGCAGTTAATTTAAAATTAGAAGCGACCGGATCCTTCTAATTTTAATTCTCTGTGCACATTGTCTGATCAGAGACTTTCTTTTCATCACGAGAGACCACATGCCGGACCAAGACATGCTATGCGCCTCACGTGCTTCACAACAGTGAAACTCCAAAAGTCTCCGCCTCTCCAAGAATTCTCTGCTTTCTACAAAAAGGGCGAGATACTGAAGTAAGACTTGGCATTTGGGCATAAAAACCTAGTCTTAGGAATTAACTTTTATTGAAGTAGTGTGAATTTAAACTCAGGAACGGTTTAATTGTTTACACTGTAGACACGCAGCGTGTTGAATTGATGATTGTATCATTTTGTTTTAATCTCTCAATTGTTTAATAGATAGGCTGTGCATTCTTCTCTTTATTCCTTACTAACATCTTCAATTTCCTTATTACACATCTTGACCCCATCAAGATTTCAGTGGATTTAGTACTATTATAAGCTAGTGAAATTAGCCTACGGCTAATTCTTTTGTCCTATTAGCATCCAAAGCTAAGTGTATTGTCTCAAGGGAACATGTGGCAGCCCTCCTCCACACTCACATACACACCTTTTGTCTTAACTCCACGAGGTAGGATCCTTGGGCCTTAGCTAGCCACATATGGCTAATTCTTTTGTCTAATTAGCAACCAAAGCTAGCTCACCAGGCCTCACACACACAAACACACCTTAGCTAGCATCCCTTTGTCTTAGCTAGCGACACAAGGCTAATCTGATGCCCCTTTTCCACCAAAGCAGTTCCAGGGCTGGTTCGGGGCCAGTGCTTAGTTTGGAACCGGGTTTTCTGTTTCCATTGACAAAGAACTGGCTCTGGGGCCAGAAAAAACGGTTCCAGGCTAGCACCAACTTTCTGCTGGGCCAGAGGAAAGAACCGCTTACGTCAGCAGGGGGGCGGAGTTGTTAAGACCGACAACAATAACAAGACCGCGAAAGATTGCCATTTTTAAGTGATGAGAAGCAGCAGCTGTACAAACGCGAAGTCATCCATTATTATTATTATTATTGTTGTTGTTGCTGCTGCTTCTTCCGCGTTGTTTTTGCTTCGATATTCGCGCCAAGGTTTATGCAAACGTAGCAACGTAATGACGTATACAACGACGTAACTGATGTATACAGCGACGTAATGACGTGTCTTCTCTTAGCACCGCGAGTGATGGAAAAGCAAGCTGGTTCTCAGCTGGCTCACAAGTTGAACGAGTTGTGAACCAGCACCAGCACTGGCTCCGAACCAGCCCTGGAACTGATTTGGTTAAAAAGGGGTATGTGTCTCCACATGTGGCCACAGGCCTCACAAACACACCTTAGCTAAACACACGGCTAATTCTTTTGTTTCATTAGCATCCAGGGCTAATTGTATTATCTCAAGGGACCACGAGGTCGTCATCCTCCCCCCACAAACACACGTGGAGTTAGCTACCAGAGCTAATTCTTTTGTGTAGGCCACACACACAAGGCCTCTCTCACACACACACACACACACGCTCATCAAGTACATATCATATTTGTATATATTTCAACTGCCATTATTCATTTTATCTTTGTTATTATAAATTCATTTATTATTGAAATTGTGTGTTTGTGTTCCAATATCTTTGAAGGACCCAATCTCAAAGAATTCAAAGGTGCATATGAGTTATGTAATATTGTAAGTGATCATAATAATTTGGAATATACCATAATGGTATTAATTAATGAGACTGATTCCATGAGTGATTTAATGATAATATGAGACTGATTCAATGAGAATGATTCAATGGTATGATTCAAATGAGACTGATTCAATTTTAATTATTAACCTTCAGATTTAATGAGATTGATCACTCAATTACCAATTACATACCCATCGTATGTAATTACATATGTCAATTACCAATGTGCAGGACTGATCAACAGTTACCGCAAACGTTTAGTTGCAGTTATTGCTGCACAAGGGGGTCACACCAGATACTGAAAGTAAAGGTTCACATACTTTTGCCACTCACAGACATGTAATATTGGATCATTTTCCTCAATAAATAAATGACCAAGTATCATATGTTTGTCTCATTTGTTTAACTGGGTTCTCTTTATCTACTTTTAGGACCTCTGTGAAAATCTGATGATGTTTTTGGTCATATGCAGAAATATAAAAACTTCTAAAGGGTTCACAAACTTTCAAGCGCCACTGTAACTATTTAATTATGTATTATAGGTCTTGAGACCCTTAAACATGACACATTGTGCCTTTAAAATGACTCACTTGCATGCAGTCTGCTTTTGCATTTACCGGACTGGCATTATGACAAATATAAAGATTCCAAAAATGAACTGTGTGATTCTGACAATTTTTGTTTGTTTTCAAATTTTAATTGTGCAAATTTTTACAAAAAAAATACACGTACCTCGATGTCTGATGTGAATAACGATAAGTATGTCTGCAGGGAGGTACAATACAGTGGCTAAACAGGTGCAGGGCGCTGCTGCCAGGACTTACACACCAAACCCACAAGTCAATCAGACAAACTTCACTGAATAACACAGAGACTAATGACCAGCTGTACACTTGATAGAGAAGTAATGGGATGTGCAACTGGAATGTAAGGATATGGGGGGGAGATGAAAAAGACAAATGATGAGAGAGGAAGTGAAGCAAGAGACATATGGAGAGGAAAAAGGCAGTGACAGAAAGAGGAAGTGGGGAGCATGTAAGGGCACTCATAACTGGAACACTCAAAACACCACAGCAATGAGTACAGCTGAGACACTCGACTCGATGGGTATGTTATATATAGACAGAGAGAACTGCGAATGCTTCTTACACACAAGCACCCAACAGTCCACCAAGCACCAGCACCCTGACCTCAACTGTTCCCACTGCACTGTCGATATCAGGGATTCTATTAGCTGAATGGTTCTTGTCACTCTTCCTGATGCTCTACCCGATCACACTTACCTCCTCCTGATGAAGGCATGGGTGTTGGCAGCTTATTTCCAGCTGTGAACTTAATAAACAGTGAGGACAAGGGCACAGACAAGATTGCGCTCTGTAAATTTGACTGCCTGCATTAGGTGCTGTTCCATTAGCAGAGAGGATGGGAACCTTAATTTAAAGCAAATAGCTTTTGGTATGGATACCGAACAGGGTCAAAAGTTGGAACATCATAATGAAACACAAATAGATAGCCAGATAAGACTTTACTGTCATTGTAGTTATACAACGAAGCTTTGCTTCAGAAAGAATAGCAGCAATAAAAAAGAATATAAATAAAATACAAGATACAGTAAGTAAAAAAGTGCAGTGTAAACAGCACAGTGTAGCCTTCAGGCCAATTTATGCTGACAACACAGTCCTCGCAGATGGCGTCGCAGATGGCATCTGCGTAGCCCCCCCACCTTCGCAGACGCTCTGCGCGCACCTCCCAAAAATTGTGACCACCGCTGAAGCCTCGCAGACAGCGTCGCAGACAAGAGGGCTCTGATTGGTCCACTCTACATCCGCTGTACACGCACTTCCGCTTCCCTACTTTCCCGGTTTGGTTTGTTTTCACGACCGCCATTTTTAAAAACAAAAGCGAAGATGGAGCAGCACGAAGAGCGGTTGATCGAGGAAGTGAGGAAGTACGTACATCTATACGACTCCAGTTCTAGTCATTATAAGTAACCGGAGGATAAACACTCCACTAATCACACCCACCAACTACTCCTAGCGATTTCGCGACTTTGCACCCCCTTGCATTGTGGCGGTGAATAACATCACGCATGCCTATTACTCCCTGCTCAACGATAAATTACAACTGTCTGCGAAAAGCTATCTGCGAAAGCCTTGTCGCAAGAGCATGCAGAGGCCCTTCCCTTTTGCTTATTCTGTGCCAACTAATTTATCTGGAGCATTTATAATTACACAGATGGCAGTGGTAGCTCAGTAATTAAGGCATTAGGCTACTGAACAGAAGATCATGAGCTTAAATCCCAGCACCACCAAGCTGCCCCAGTCAGGCCCTTGAACAAGGCCCTTAACCCCTCAACTGCTCAGTTGTTTCCTGTCTCAACTGAAAGCCACTTTTTGATTAAAGTTGTCAGGCAAATGAGATTACTGTTAATATTTACTACAATATGATGATATATTGTTTATATTACACAACAAGCTTTATATATCAGTATCCAGTGTAAAGAGTTGATACTATTTATACTCAACAAGCGATTCTCAGACAAACTGACAATGATTTTTACCTTTCCTGCTTTATTGTATGCCATATACTGTGATATTGTTTTGTGTCACAGACAAACTGTAGTGATTAACGACACCAATGGTGGAAAGTTTTAACTCAAGATCTTTAAGGTGCCAAGCAGTGTTAAATCATTTAGGACTTTATAACAGGGTTGGTCCAATTAATATGCAGTTTGTGAAATCCAATACTCTGATTAATGCCTTTAATTTTTCTACTCATCTTGCGAGATGTTAATAGACACTAAAGATCAGCATCTTGAATAAAACATGTGCGGAGTCAAAGTAAGGACTCATAAATATTTCAATGCAGCTGAAAAGAGGTTCAAGTTCCTTCTTTTTGGTTTTTAATCCAATTGATAAAGAACAAATATGGTTTGTTTAGGGTGGTTCAGTGGCACCGTGGATAGTTTTTGCACCTCACAGCTCCAGGTTCTCTGATTCAATCCTGAGTTTGAGTTACTTCCTGTTTGGAGTTTTACATGTTCTCGCAATGTCCATGTGGGTTTACTCTGGGTTCTCGGGTTTCTTCCTAACTCCAAAAAAGTCATTGGTTTGGCTGCATTAAATTATCCGTAGGTGTGAATGAGTGTGTGAAATATTTGTGCATGGAGCCCTGTGATGGACTGGTGTCCCATTCAGAGCATACAATATTCCCACCTCACATGCAATGTTCCCAGGATGGGCTCTCGATCCACTACAACCCTGACCAGAATAAAGTAGTTACTGAAGTTGAATTAATGGATGAATGAATGAATGATATTTTTTGTGTAGGAATGAAATTCAGTTAAACAAAGGCTTAAAACCTTACATTTTATTTATTGATTGATATATATTTTTTCAGATGATAATAATACCCTGAAACTTCTTGTTTATGAAAATCATGGCAGATGTTGCATGTAGCATGTATGATGAACAAATGTAGCATGCTGCAGACATTTTGCTAATAGTTTTTGTATTGAGTTGCAATATTACCATCTAAATACTGGTTTAATGATGATAGCGCCAGTGTATAAAATCACCCACCGTGTATTATTATGTGTGTTGTATCGTTTAAGAGATGTTGTGTGATTCTCACCACTGGGAGTGCATGCGGGGGCTTGCAGATGTGTGGTGTGTGATAATGTTAGAGATGGAGCATGGTAGGAAAATGTGTGGGTGTAAACAGTGACGCCATGCGTGCATCACATTCACAAATACATTAACAGCAGGAGCACTCCAGTCTTTAGATCACAGACTGCTAGAGGGAAGAGCGCTCGTAGTAACAAAAAAGAGAGACTGATGCACTACCAAGGTCAATATTGACAGTGTGCAACAGATGCCTCGAGCTTTACCTAAAGATCAAGGTCTGATATCCACACACAGGCCCTCCCACCCACACACACACACACACACTGACCTTAATGCAATGTGCACACATAAAAGCAAATATCCTTGAGAGAGTGGGTGATAAAGCAAAAGGCTATCAGAAAGAGCATGATTGCAAGGTCCTAAATGCTTCACAAAACACACACACACACACACACAATCATAATTATGGTTTTCAGTCATAATATGAACTTATGATTACAGCAGTGTATAGAAAGCTGACAGGGTTGCGTCTGAATCAAAGTGGTTACGGACTTAAGTGTGGACACAAACATATACAAACACACACACACACACACATATATATATATATATATATATATATATATATATATATATATATATATATATATATATATATATATATATATATATATATATACATACACACACGCACGCCCATGAGTCTCTGTGACAGAGTAGCTGGCTGGCTTACGTAAGCACTGCCTTCTGAGCCATATAGGGAAGGTTGAGTGAGCAAACAAGGAAGCCTCCTTCCCTCCCTCTCTCCCTCTCTCTGTGCGTAGGCGACTTGGGCTTCGCTTGCGTCTCTCTTCATGCTTCAGAAATCCACCAGTTAATTTTGTTATCACTTGTCACCACATAGGCCATTAGAATACACACCATTTTCTGAAACAAGTGAACATGTCAATTAACACAGGCGTGAACACAGGCATTGTGGGTTTATATGATGCTACAGCAGTACCATTTAGGAAGATGAGCATCCACTGCTTTATGCAAATTAACACACACACACACACACACACATACACACACACACACATTGGGGTAGTTGATGTAACTCTCCTACATGTATATACATGACCACCTATAGTAGAAAGTAAGTGTGTGTGTGCGCGCGCTACATCAGTAGTGGAGACCCATCTGTATGCCGATGGTGCCTCATCAGGTTGTTTAGTTAGCATGACTGGTAGATAGATGGAGAGAGGGAGTTAGAGAGAAATGGGAGGAGTGGTGAGAGGAGGAGTGGTTGTGATGTAATTTTCCTCCAGACTCTGTCATTCTCAGATGAATCCAGCGCTGCCACCTTGTGACACAAACAAACAGCATCTACCTTCGATGCTTTTATTTTGTAATTGGGTCCAGAATGTCCTTTCTTTTATTTATTTACGCTTTGATATTCAGACGCAATACTCTGAATAAGATAAAAACAGGTACAAGATACTTGTATATTTTTTTAATACTTAGACAAAAATGTATAAAACCTTGCATATACATTGATTGTTATCCATCCATCCATTATCTGTAGCCGCTTTATCCTGTTCTACAGGGTCGCAGGCAAGCTGGAGCCTATCCCAGCTGACTACGGGCGAAAGGCGGGGTACACCCTGGACAAGTCGCCAGGTCATCACAGGGCTGACACATAGAGACAAAGAACCATTCACACTCACATTCGCACCTACGGTCAATTTGGAGCCACCAATTAGCCTAACCTGCATGTCTTTGGACTGTGGGGGAAACCGGAGCACCCGGAGGAAACCCACGCGGACACGGGGAGAACATGCAAACTCCGCACAGAAAGGCCTTCGTCAGCCACTGGGCTCGAACCCAGGACCTTCTTGCTGTGAGGCGACAGCGCTAATCACTACACCACCGTGCCACCCGCCATTATTATTAGTATTATTTTTATAATAATTATAGCACAGTCTATTATTTTGTTTGGCCTGAAAGATTTACTTACACTGTGTTTCTTATAAGGGCTGCATGGTGGTGTAGTGGTTAGCACTGTTGCCTCACAGCAAGAAAGTTCTGGGTTTGCGGCTGGCGAGGGCCTTTCTGCGTGGAGTTTGCATGTTCTCCCCATATCTGCATTTCCTGCAAAATTATTAGACTAGATAGTCTTTATATTTCACCTCTCTCCATATTCATGACATGGTACAGTGTTGCAGAGGCAGAGGCAGAGCGTGACACTGCTTTAGGTTTGTTGCTTTCTAATCCACCACTAACATTAGTTGCACACAGTAGAAGCAGAATTGATGGTGAATCCATGAGTAGTTTGACACCATCATGAAGAAGTCGGGTTCCTATAAATGTAAAGCGAGGCAGCAGAAAGTTGAGAGAGAGAAAACGGGCTGACCCTTAGTCACCCAGGGTTTTTTTTTTTTCCAAAGAAAGATAGCCTAAACATTTATTCACTGACCTCCCTTCAGTGGCTATTAACCTAACATGCTAACATTAATGCTACAGAAGATTATTATTGTAGCTTAACCACTGTGTGGATGATCAAGCTAACAACTTCATTTACAATGCGTGTCATTTTAGTTAAATATTTCAGAGGTTAGCCTACGTTTAGTGCCACTGAAAATGAGAAGAGTAATGAATGAAATTTCAGTCTGCAAAGAGTTCAGTGAATTTATAAGTCCACTATACAGCGAATGTGCCAGCTAGGTTAAGATGCATGCTAATAACTAGCTTGTTCACTAATGACGTCTGACCTCAACATGCACAGATGCAGTGTCAGGATTAGAAAATCCCCCCTTAATCCCCCTCCCAGTTGAAACAGAAGGGGGTGAGCAGTATTTTGTTGATAATGTATTTACAGAGCAATCTGTGAATAAAGGGCTTTGGGGTTAAGGCTCATGCGGACCGATTTTTAGTACTTATGCTGCATTAACCGTGTGAAAAGCTAGCTATAGCAAGCAAGTACAATTTTAGCTGATAATGTTCATATAGAGTGTTTTCACGTGATGTCATCAAACTGGAAGTTGGCCATATTGGACACATCAACAGCAAAGGAATCTTCGTGAATTTTTTGATAAACTAACCAAATGATGGTGAATTACTGTAGAGTTTTGGGTTGCCGTAATCACTCATATCGTGAGAAACATCTGCACTTCTACCAATTAACTACAATAATCAAAAATCGGGGAGGAAACCAGAAAATTGTCAGAGGAACGTCGTCGTCTCTGGCTTGCCAAACTAAACCAGGATCTGACTGACAAAAATCCGGACAAGATAAGCGTGTGTTCAGTTCACTTTGTATCAGGTATGAGGTTTTTTAAGTTTTGATCAATGTCTTAAAATTAAACATGACACTATATTTCTACTATCTAGCCGTGATGGTGCTTCTGTATGTTCTCTTGAGAGTAAGCTAAAGTTAAAAATCACAATAAGCCATCTGCTGTCAGCTGAGGTCAGCCCACAGAGAATGTGCATTCATGATCCACAGTATATCACTTTACAGTGGTGCTTGAAAGTTTGTGAACCCTTTAGAATTTTGTATATTTCTGCATAAATATGACCTAAAACATCATCAGATTTTCACACAAGTCCTAAAAGTAGATAAAGAGAACCCAGTTAAACAAATGAGACAAAAATATTATACTTGGTCACTTATTTATTGAGGAAAATTATCCAATATTACATAACTGTGAGTGGCAAAAGTATGTGAACCTCTAGGATTAGCAGTTAGTTTGAAGGTGAAATTAGAGTCAGGTGTTTTCAATCAATGGGATGACAATCAGGTGTGAGTGGGCACCCTGTTTTATTTAAAGAAGAGGGATCTATCAAAGTCTGATCTTCACAACACATGTTTGTGGAAGTGTAACATGGCACGAACAATGGAGATTTCTGAGGACCTCAGAAAAAGCATTGTTGATGCTCATCAGGCTGGAAAAGGTTACAAAATCATCTCTGAAGAGTTTGGACTCCACCAACCCACAGTCAGACAGATTGTGTACAAATGGAAGAAATTCAAGACCACTGTTACCCTCCCCAGGAGTGGTTGACCAACAAAGATTACTCCAAGAGCAAGGCGTGGAATAGTCGGCGAGGTCACAAAGGACCCCAGGGTAACTTCTAAGCAACTGAAGGCCTCTCTCACATTGGCTAATGTTAATGTTCATGAGTCCACCATCAGGAGAACACTGGACAACAATAGTGTGCATGGCAGGGTTGCAAGGAGAAAGCCACTGCTCTCTAAAAATTCCTCCAAGCTGGTGTGCAGGACTGATCAACAGTTACCGGAAACGTTTAGTTGCAGTTATTGCTGCACAAGGGGGTCACACCAGATACTGAAAGCAAAGGTTCACATACTTTTGCCACTCACAGATATGTAATATTGGATCATTTTCCTCAATAAATAAATGACCAAGTATAATATTTTTGTCTCATTTGTTTAACTGGGTTCTCTTTATCTACTTTTAGAACTTCTGTGAAAATCTGATGTTTTAGGTCATATTTATGCAGAAATAAAATTCTAAAGTGTTCACAAACCTTCAAGCACCACTGTAGGTGCCCTTGCTCAAGGGCACTTCAGCCCAACCTCAGGCCATGGCTGCCCCATGTGAACCTAACCACATGTCTTTGAATCATGCCATTGCCACTTTTAAGGTCACCCTTTTAAGATATTTGTTTCACTTTATGATCAACTAATGTTACTAACCAAGCATGCAGCTCATTTCATCTAAATGTTAGTAATACATACACACAGTTCTCACAACACACTGTGTCAGTACTATTATATGACAGATTCTGAATTATGTACCTTATAGTTAAGGTTATGGATACTTTAGAGCCAGCGCCCTCTTCACACCATGATTTTACTACTAAGAAGGTCTTTGAATCCTTGGTGATAATCTCTGTCGATAAAATAACACCCTGTTGAAATTAAAATAGTTTAGCAGGCATGTGAAAGAAATACCCTTTTCTGTTTTTGATTCATCCATTTGCAGGCAGCATGGTATGACCAATTTGTTGATGTAAAATTCATTATCCTGTTAAAAAATGTCCGCCTTTGTTGCGCAACAAAGCCGATAATTCACTTTAAAGCTATATGTAGAGTATGTACAGTGGTTATCTAGTTCATTTGGGGCTGTTGAATATTGAGATACTAAATATTTGAGGTTGAGGGATTTATTCTCTGCCGTTTGACCTCTTTGTATGTTCTGATGTTTTGCCATTGTTCACATGTATATTTGTTGTTATTGTTCAAGTCTTTAGTAAGTTGATGAATGTTGAGTTTTTCTCACTAGGTTGTTGATGACTGTATTTACTGTATTTTCTATTAAATTGGCACAGCCAAAAAAAAAAAACTCTCAGATTTCTTGCAGCGCACTATGTAATCATCTTCTATCAATTAAATAGTTATTCATCAACCTAGAAATTTAACTGCACATTGGTGGCTCTACCGGGGTGGCATAGGGTGGCAAATGCCACCCTAAAAGAAAGCCTTGCCACCCCTGCTGCCACCCCAGTTGTCAGCGACGAATTCAAAGAAAAATTACGGCCAATTTGACATTTACGTGTGTGAATTTCCAGTGTCCGACTGCAGCGAATGCAGCACGAGATAATGGCACGGATTGGTTGTTTTGGAAAATTGAGAGGCGCGAAGGGAGGAAGCCAGGAGTCGCGAGGAAAGGAGACACGGGAGGAAAGAGGTAAAAGCTGATTAACTATCTATCAAGAAATGAAATTATAATGAATGAATAGTGCTAGCATAGTTGCGGCGTCTATAATACATTGCCACCCCTTAAAAAATTCCTGCCCCCCTCTTGCCACCCCATAAATATTTTTCTAGATTCGCCCCTGTAACTGCATATAATGAGTCAGCACATGAAGGAGACATAAGGCCACACATTTTTTATCTTTAGGTTCACGGATTTTTTCAACATATTTTTGATGATGTTGGTCGAAATAAAAATAAAAGTGTCCTTGTCCAATTTTTTTTTTTTTTTTTGCATGGCAAAATTTCAATGTCGGATTAAGATGATAAAATAATTTAAATTCAAGAGACACACTTTACATACATACACACACAAGTGTCTGTGTGTGTTCTTGTGTATAAGTTTATAACACGGACTAGCATTCCAGTATTTACTTCTCTGAAGGTATGTGGTCATATGACCGTTGAGCTCTCATGAGCACATCAAAGGCTGATACGTTTGTGCTACTTGATTTGATAGGACTCTCTGCGGCACCATCCTCTTCTAATTCCACAGTCAGATACTTGCAGCCAAAATCGCGAACTAATGTTATGGCAGGCACATTTGGCATTGCGCTTGTTACATCACCACCTTCTTTCTGAGAACCAAAGATCGTTTTGATCTTTTCATTGTTTACTTTCAACGCTTGAGAGACGAAATCGCCCACGTTTTGGTTAGTGAGACAGTGAAAAGACTTTTCTTTACCACACTTTATGCTTACGTACAGTTGAGACGATAGCTCGGAATCCATGCTGTCAGCGTCAGCCATGGTCAGCATGAGGTTGACACTGTCGTAAAGTGGCCGTAAATACCATAAAAACATTCAAGTGAATACTCAATGTCGTAAATAGTTTCGTTTTCGGACTCCGCTGAAGTGGATATATACAACACACATTGTCGTTTGTATTTGCGATTCTAATACTGTTTACTTAAAGAAATATGACCTAGTACCAGGGATACAGTGCTATTACAAGAAAAACATGTGACTATTTTTTTTACATTTCTTTTTGTATGTTTTGGCAGTTAAATAAATACACACAGACTTTTTATTTTCTAGCGGTAGTATTTAACTGCCGTCGGCGGATCCGTGATCCGAAAAATTTAAAATGAGTTGCCTAAGGATGAATTTGGAAGTCTGTTTCATACATGTCAACCTATATGGAATGTCCGTATTTTATACGGATTTGATTCAATAAACGTAGTATACGGGCGTATAAATAAAGTTATACAGATTCTTTAAAAAAACTTCAATATTTATTTAGAGCTATAATCAATTCCCACGATGATAAAAGAGCGCATAACATTTACAAACGTACTGTACACCACAGCCAGCCAGTAAAGAGTCTTATGAAATCACGCGTTATCTTGTGGTAGCGAGACTTCGTTCCACTTTTGATCATGCGCACACCGCATTGCGAGAATCCCGCCAACCGTGAAGTCATAGACATATAAACATAGACGCCGCCTTCTGCGTAGAATCATACGTCATCCATGGCAAAGTGGAGATTCTTCAACCGTCTCTGGTATAGCGTCTAGACAGTAGCCGAGAATAAAGATGCCTCATTCATGTGCTGCGTTTAACTGTACCAACAGGTTTACCGTCCAAACGAGATCACATGGGATTACCTTTCACAGGCGAGACTGGAAAAATACTTTTCATTGTATTTGGTCATTATAACGTAATTTTACGAACAGATTTTCCTGACTTTGTGGCTAATATGAAGTCTCACGCATAATAGCCACTCAGTGAAACCTGTCTCCAAACAACGAAGTATTTCCTTCGTAACTACGCTGATAACACTTTGTGTTTTTGTCAAACATTGGAGCTTTGTATTCATTCTGAAGGTTTATTGTTATTAATATTGAATAAAAAGTAACTGGGATATATCATTGTTAATTATCATTCAAATTTTAGGTAAATTATTTTAATTTGCATCTTATACGGATTTTATAAGGGAAATACGGATTTTGGAGGTTGGTTATACAGGTTTGATTGACCAAAGGTTGACATGTATGCTGTTTGCGACAGCAAGGCCAGCTGACACTACGTGGTGGCACGGTGGTGTGGTGGTTAGCGCTGTCGCCTCACAGCAAGAAGTTTGAGCCCCGTGGCCGGCGAGGGCCATTCTGTGTGGAGTTTGCATGTTCTCCCCGTGTCTGCGTGGGTTTCCTCCGGTTTCCCCCACAGTCCAAAGACATGCAGTTAGGTTGACGTGGGGCGGCCTTGGGCTGAGGTGCCCTTGAGCAAGGTACCGAACCCCTGACTGCTCCCCGGGCGCTCTGGTGTGGCTGCCCACTGCTCTGGGTGTGTGCGTGTGTTCACTGCTTCAGATGGGTTAAATGCAGAGGATGAATTTCACTGTGCTTGAAGTGTGCATGTGACGAACAAAGGTTTTTAATAATAACGGTTTATACTTATCTACTAGGCGGCACGGTGGTGTAGTAGTTAGCGCTGTCGCCTCACAGCAAGAAGGTCCGGGTTCGAGCCCCGTGGCCGGCGAGGGCCTTTCTGTTCAGAGTTTGCATGTTCTCCCCGTGTCCGCGTGGGTTTCCTCCACAGTCCAAAGACATGCAGGTTAGGTTAACTGGTGACTCTAAATTGACCGTAGGTGTGAATGTGAGTGTGAATGGTTGTCTGTGTCTATGTGTCAGCCCTGCAATGACCTGGCAACTTGTCCAGGGTGTACCCCGCCTTTCACACGTAGTCAGCTGGGATAGGCTCCAGCTTGCCTGCGACCCTGTAGAACAGGATAAAGCGGCTAGAGATAATGAGATGAGACTATCTACTAGCTACAGCCTGGGTAGGTCTCTAACTAAATACTGACACCTAGTGGTGAAAAGTAATATCAGGGTATAAACAAGGTCTGTGTCTTCTGTGATGAATTCAGTGGAGGTGTTCAGATCCAGTGGGTCATTACTGGTGTTCGACAAACTCAGACTTTTGAATTCATGTGTGTTTTTTGTTAGAAAATTACACTAATGACACTTCGTCTGGATAAACTCAAGGTCTTTTTTGGGGGGGGGATTATATTCTTTCATAGGGCCCAACATCCTGTTGGTTGAATTATACCGTACAATAATTGTTAGTGTTTGATACTTGTACTGCCACACCATCATCCCATTAGCAGCCAGAGTGACTCTGTGAATCAATGGCGTGAACTCACACAAGGTCCGTTCTGATTTCTTCATGCATCTGTTAATAAAATGAACACCCTCTGAGCATTAGTGTCCACTGTTTTTTTTTAATTTAGTGTGGAAAAACCTGTTCATCACCTGACTGTACCTTTTATCAGAAACTGGCAGCATTTTTAACACCTTGCTTCTTTTCAGAGAGACTAACAAAAGAACTGCAAACAGACCAGCAGCGGCTGTTAATTCCCATGAAATTGAGTTTATTAGCTTGTTAAAAATAAGGCTATGATGCTGTTTTAGCAAACATTGAACAGGAAAAACCACAGTAATGACAAGCTGTGACAATCACAGCACATCCTGTGTAATTTAAGGGATTGAGCAATCATCCACACATACACCCCCTCCACACACACACACACACACACCACACAAGTCCACCCAAAAAGGTGGCAATAATCAGGGATTTGAACAAACACACTGCAGTGTCCTTTAAAAAAAACATGCATAGCTTAGTACAATGAATGTTGAATTCCATATGATTCACACAGAGGTTATTCTGTATATCCTACATGTTCCAATCCGTGATGTTACACTTACAGTATTATCCAGTAATAATGCGATTCCTTCACAATGTCTGCAATAACACACCACATAAACCCATTTTGAGTGCCTGATATTACACAAACTGTTCAAATGTTCATGTATAAAGTTACATTCTAAACCACAAAATTCATTATGAAAAAATAAATACTGGAATGGCAAAAATACCTGTATGAATATTCCCTTTCTGGAGTTAAAAAAAAAAAAAAAGTAGACTGCCTGTTATTCACTTCCTTCAAATACAAAAAAAAAAAGTTACACAATAGCCTGTTGTTTTTTTCCTTTTAACAGACCAGAAATGTTTTTATGATACAGAGATAAGAACAAAAATAAACTGGTTTCAGCATCAAAGACCAGACGTGTAAACACTCAAGTTGAAACGAAAATGAATGCACAAAACCCACTGGCTTAGTGCTTGGAGTCAAACAAGGTAAGGTGCGATGCAAAGTGTTTCTGATAAAATCCCTGTCAAGAAATGAGGACTTAAAAAAATTCAATCTCAAATATGAACATTTTGTAGTGAATGTCAAAAACCAACAACAACAAAAAAAAACCCCAAAAAGCCTAAATGGAATGCAAGTTACTAGAGGCTGTTATGCATTTGTTCGACATTTTTCCCTTTGGTAACAGGCTAGCCCCTTTTTGAAAACAAAAACAAAACAAAAGTGAATAAGTGTAGATCTACGTTTAGATCTAATGACATTGGTCACTATTTTAAAGTGCCAGCAAGCTCTAGCGTACAGGTGCTACCACAGGAGGCAGAATCTAGTGCTAGGGCTTTTACAACACACTGGGCTACATCATTCACTCTCTCTCTCTCTCTCTCTCTCTCTCTCTCTCTCTCTCACACACACACACACACACACAACAAGACAGACCATGCCTTTATTGTTCTAGGACAATGCAAACAGGACACGTGCCAAGCAGATAGCAAAAATAGCTTTCTGTTGCTCTAGAAATATCATACGATGCTACTGTGACACCAAAGTGCACACAAGTCGTCGCCTCAGAAGATGTCTCTCTCTCTCTCTCTCTCTCTGTCTTGCACAAAACAAATGATTTGAACATGGGGACTTCCCTTATATAATATAATTATACAATCATTCATGGTGTAAACGCGAAGCATGTGTTTTCTTCACTGGTCTCTGTGCTTCGGTACTCTAGTGGAGTACTAGTTTTTTTTTTTTGTTTTGGACGGGCCATTCACAAAGCCCAGTCATTAAAACTGTACAATTACAGTCCTGGATGGATTCATTTACTCCCTTTCATTTTCCTTATTTCTCGGATTCCCTTTGACTTTTTGCCTTGGCATGAATGTAAATAGAAAGTAGCAAAAGTTCAAAGAAAACACAAAAACCAAAGTATCCCTTATGAAATGGTCTTCTATACATCTTCTAATAATAATCATCATCATCATGGGAATCATAATTCTAGTAATTTGTGATAAAAAAAATGTAACAGCAAGCCACAGGGTGGCTTGAGGGGCGGAGTTCTCTGTTGAACCTGAGGCAGTGATTGGCCGCTCACTCGTCATTGATGGCAACCTGCCAGACTATGATGTGGCTGCGCTCGGTTTTGGTGGGAGCGGACTGCAGCTGCAGGGTGGGTTCCAGAGGTTCCTCGTCCTCGGCTACTCCTGCTCCGTCTTCATCACCTGCGAGACGCAGACCGGAATATGAGCACTACCGAATGTAATATTGCTCATAATGGAGAAGAAATGCAGAAGCTCACACGTTTGTAGTGTTCTTACCTGTCCTGAAGTCGATGTAGCCCTCCCCTCCACTCATGACCAGCATGAACTTGGAATGCTGCTCGTGGGAGGGACTGTCGGAGGAAGGAGAGTCTGAGTCAGGAGTTGCTGCTGGAGGAACAACTTGACCTGAAAAAAAAAAATACAAAAACAAAATCTGAGCTAACATTTTATGCCATTTTATGAAAGCTTTCAGTCGAATATAAATGTGTGGAGGTCAGATGCTACTGTTGTTGAATTCTGGAAAACAATCGAAAAAGAAAGTTTTTTGGGTCAAAATTGTTTTTTTTTTTCATGTAATATAATTTGACATCTCTACTTTAAAAAAAAAAACATATATTTTACCAAAATAGCCTGGAAATGTTTTTATTTAGTCTACCTTCTAATGTTAACTTGGCTGTCTGCCTGCAAAGATCATGTTGTGTACAGAGTCTGTTTAACAAACACAGCTGTAAAGGCGGTTAGGCGATGTCTAAAACCTCGCCAGCTAAGTGCGCCTGTCTTATTTGTTCGTGCTTTTGTATAGCCTTTGAAAAGTTACAGTGCCTTGCAAAAGTATTCATACCCCTTGAACTTTTTCACATTTTTCCACCTTACAACCACGAACTTAAAAGTTTTTTATTGAGATTTTATGTGATAGACCAACACAGAGTAGCACATAATTGTGAAGTGAAACGAAAATGATAAATGGTCTTCAAAATTTTAAACAAATAAAAATCTGAAAAATGTGGTGTGCATTAGTATTCAGCCCCCCTGCGTCAATACTTTGTAGAGCCACCTTTTGCTGCAATTACAGCTGCAAGTCTTTTGTGGTATGTCTCTACCAGCTTTGCACATCTAGACACTGAAATTTTTGCCCATTCTTCTTTGCAAAATAGCTCAAGCTCAGCCAGATTGGATGGAGAGTGTCTGTGAACAGCAATTTTCAAGTCTTGCCACCTTTGCTTAATGGGATTTAGGTCTGGACTTTGACTGGGCCATTCTAACACATGAATATTCTTTGATCTAAAGTTCTAAACCATTCCATTGTAGCTCTGGCTGTATGTTTAGGGTCATTATCTTGCTGGAAGGTGAATCTCCTTCCCAGTCTCAAGTCTTTTGCAGCCTCCAACAGGTTTTCTTCCAGGATTGCCCTGTATTTAGCTCCATCCATCTTCCCATCAACTCTGACCAGCTTCCCTGTCCCTGCTGAAGAAAAGCATCCCCATAGCATGATGCTGCCACCACCATGTTTCACAGTGGGGATGGTGTGTGCAGGGTGATGAGCAGTGTTAGTTTTCCGCCACACATAGCGCTTTGCATTTAGGCCAAAAAGTTCAACTTTGGCCTCATCTGACAAAGCACCTTCTTCCATATGTTTGCTGTGTCCCTTACATGGCTTCTGGCAAACTGCAAACAGGACTTATGTCTGTCTTTCAACAATGGCTTTCTTCTTGCCACGCTTCCAAAAAGGCCAGATTTGTGGAGTGTGCGACTTATAGTTGTCCTGTGCACAGATTCTCCCACCTGAGCTGTGGATTTCTGCAGCTCCTCCAGAGTGATCATGGGCCTCTTGGCTGCTTCTCTGACCAGTGCTCTCCTTGCTTGCTCTGTCAGTTTAGGTGGACGGCCATGTCTTGGTAGGTTTGCAGTTGTGCCATACTTTTTCCATTTTTGAGTGATGGACTGAACAGTGCTTCTTGAGATGTTCAGAGCTTGGGATATTTTTTTATAACCTGACCCTGCTTCAAATGTCTCCAGAACTTTATCCCTGACCTGTCTGGTGAGTTCTTTGGTCTTCATGATGCTGTTTGTTCTTCAGTGTTCTCTAACAAACCACTGAGGCCTTCACAGAACAAGTGTATTTATGCTAAGAGTAAATTACACACAGTAGGACTCTATTAACTAATTAGATGACTTCTGAAGGCAATTGATTGCACTGGATTGTATTTAGAGGTATCAGAGTACAGAGGGCTGAATACTAATGCACACCACATTTTTCAGATTTTTATTTGCTTAAAATTTTGAAGACCATTTATCATTTTCGTTTCACTTCACAATTATGTGCTACTCTGTGTTGGTCTATCACATAAAATCTCAATAAAAAACTTTTAAGTTCGTGGTTGTAAGGTGGAAAAATGTGAAAAAGTTCAAGGGGTATGAATACTTTTGCAAGGCACTGTATATGCCATAAAGAAGGAGACATAAGCCAAAGCAATTCAGATCAGATGATGAGTCTCGTGTTTGAATGCAGCAAGAAACTTTCACCTCAGGTGATCAGACAGAGACTGATGTAGATGATGCTAACACTCAAAGTAAGAACTCATTTCCTTCTGTGAAGATATAATTCTTTACAACTTGTCAGTAATGTTTTTTCATAACTTGATTAGGTTAATGTAGCGGTAAATAAATGCAAAGGTGCATCTTTCAGTGGAATTGGAATAAAATCTTTCAATGTGATTTCCTCCCATTTAAGTTTTGGGTGTAATCAGACTTTAAAATGCTAAACTTTACTTCTGGTTTAGAGACATGCAATACAGAAACGTTTCAGTTTCACAAAATATGTATTTTTCAGAACCATTTAGAGTAGAAATTGTGAACTGACCATGTGAAGGGTTTTCTCAGGCTGTCACACATGTACAAACACCAGAGGTATTCTTAATACGTAAATACATTCACTGGCCATTTTATCAGGGAGAATTACATATTATACAGTCCACGTTGTTAGCACTTATCTGTTGCTATACTCTATTTTTCAGCCCCCCTCTACTCCAGCCATTAACGGACAAGGACCACCAGTGACCAGATGGATGATGGACTACTCTTAACACAACAGTAGGTATGCTAACATGGTAATGCCACATCTTTGTGTGGTTTGTGTCACTGCTGGGTTAAGGACAGCCCATAGTGATTTAAGTGTACCTGATGAATATGAAAATGTGCCTAATAAAATGGCATATATATATTTTTTTCTATATAATACCTGGCACCGCAGCGAAGAACTTGACTGCATCTCTGTGACCATGGAAGCAAAGTTGAGCATGAGCCATAGAGCAGTAGGGCACATAGGAGCCTGACGTCCCACCGTCTGTACTCTCATCCCCAAACACGCGTACTGCACCACCAGGCCGGCTCGCTATCGCACCAATACTCCTATTAGCTGTAGTTCAGAGGACAAAAACAGCCAGTGTTAACTGTGAGACTCTTAGTACAGTCACAATGCAAGTGGTTCTGTTCTGAGAAAAGTGTGCTTTAGTGCAATCAGAACAAGATGCACAGACTGTCTATGTAGACTCCAAGCACCTACCACTGAGATAATGTTAACGGTTAAAGCAGATGCACTCGTATTATTATGAAGATCAATATCAGGCCAGTAAGAGAGAAGAAGAGACAGAGAATGAAGGTGAAATTAGAACAGAAAGAAAGAGAGAGGAGTATCCAATACTGGATCAAGGGCCATATTCAGAGTAAAGCATGCATAGTGAGGAATTAATACCAAAATTGAGCACACCTTATTTAGGTGTTATAAGGTGTTTAGACCTTAGACAAAACTAAAACTCAGATGCCTGCTGTTTAGTGCTCATTATAGCTGTATCAGGCATGTCCCAATGGATAGAGCCCATAGGAAAAAAACAAGACCTTAAGAGATTATTTATCACAGTTGGCTTTTGTACGTCCGGGCATCCACCAGGAGGAGCTGGAATATATGGATGGGGATCGAGAAGTCTGATATCACTCCAATCAGAAAAAGCAGAAGGAAAATGAATGAATGAATGAATGAATGAATGATAGGGGATGTATAGTACCAGTCAAAAGTTTGGACATGCCTACTCATTCATAGGTTTTTATGTATTCTGACTATTTTCTACATTGTAGAACAATACTGAAGACATCAAAACTATGAAATAGCATCCATCCATTATCTGTAACCACTTATCCTGTTCTACAGGGTCGCGGGCAAGCTGGAGTCTATCCCAGCTGACTATGGGCGAGAGGCGGGGTACACCCTGGACAAGTCGCAGGACTGACACATATGCCGCTTTTCCACTACAAACGCGGCTGAGCCGTGCCGTGCCGAGTCGAGTCGAGCTGAGCGGGGCTGTTGGAGTTGCATTTCGACTACAACCGCGCTGAACCGTGCTGGCTGGAAGTGGGTGGACACATTGGGTGGAGTTAGCGAAAGTGGGTGGACGTCATGTGATGTCGTTAAGCAGCGCAAACAGTGACATCAGTGACAGTGGCGGAACAAGTCAGAGCCGGGCCGGGGGCGGGGCAAATGACCGGGCCCTTTATTAAAGCTTATCATAACATCATTTTAGGCTACAAAATGTCCGCAACTGCGGTGTTTACCAATTTCAACACTACCGGGTGCAACTATGTTATTTAGTACATCAAGTCCTTCAAACGAACATGTAACTCAGAAACAAAAAACATTAGGATACTGTACATGGCTCATAATAAAACATCAATAGCCTATACTGCGCACATTATTTGAAGGGCATACTGTTCGGTTTTCTGTGGTTTTGTCCCCACCGAAGAGGGCGCTAGAAGAGCGAGACTTGGGTATAACTCAGTGTCCAAAATGTTTTGTTTATTTTTCTCTCTTTACTTGTGACACGGCAGCAGGTTATAAACCTGTGGAAAACACCGAAGTTGTGCTATGCATTAGATGCCATAATTATATAAATAACAAATAGAAAGTCATTGTAATATAAATGAGCAATCCATATAAATACACACAAATGCATCCTTAAAGCATCAGCAAATTACTGTATAAATATCTGCAGCTTGTATAAATAATTAATCTTTAAAGCATTACCAATAAGATCCATAAACATCAACATTAGAATGCACAACAGCTAATTTGTATAACAAACAACAGACATTACACTTAATCCATTTCGTTACATACACAACACCAGAGCCATTACTACAATTATCACGTTCAAAGTAGCAGAGACAAGAACCCATTTACAAAGCCGAGTAAGTGAACCACATCTCCCATCATGCACTACTGGAAATAACTACGACTACAGCCCCCAGAATGCAACGCGAATCAGGAAGCAAAGTGCAATAGCGCTTCCATTCAAAAGTTTGTCCCGTCATCTCAGACAAGTAAACTTAAGCATTAATCGGAGGATTAAAACAACGCACTAGCCAAGCGACCATAGTGACAAAGTCATTAACTTCTGACCAGTTGAAAAACAGCAGCTGACGATCAAGCAGTTAACAACAAACCAGCGAGAGAATATTAAACCCAGCACCTTACCGGTGATGTGCGTCGCTCTTCCAGCATGCAATTGGATTTTGTCTCTGTGCGTGCTCGCTCCCGTTTATCAACACATTTCACGGAATATTACCAGCCAACGGCAAGCCAAAACACCAAACCAGGTGAGTGTCCCCACCCACCTAATCAGCTGAGCAACATTACTTGTGATCACCCATGTGTTGACGTTTTCTACCCTCCACCAAAATGACAGTGCGCAAAACACCTCCCACTTGACTGAATGATCGCAAGATCCAATGAAGTCACAATTTCTACTAATTTCTCCCTTCAGAGTCCTTTTTTTTTTTTTTTTTTTTTTCCAGTGCATGATGCAGATTTGCAGTTCTTCATAATGTGCATGAGTATGTACGTGCATGTATGCATGTGTGTGCATGTGCTGAACATAGTGGCAGCGTTCGGCGTACACCACTATGTCAGATTAAGGCAGAGGACCTTGATCCTCCACCGGAAGAAGGACCACGAGCCTTCTTACATCCCTCTTTATCACAGTGGTAGACAAAGGAGAGCTGCTCTTCTTGCAGCTGCTCGACTGTGATGCGGGAATGCCAGTGCAAATTGTGATGTCGGCATCTCGGACGATCCCCTTGTTGTCAGGGAAGACGGAGAGAATTCTGCCCAGGCGGAACTGACCTCTCAGGGCATTTGGGTCAGCTACCCAGACAAGGTCGCCGACTCTAACGTTTCTCTCTGACTGATGCCATTTCTGCCGAACGAAGAGATTTGGGCCAGCAAGCTCCCTCCATTTTGCCCAGAAGCGATCCACCCCAATTTGGATAGCCCGCAACCGGCGCCAGGAATGGGTCTCCAGGTCAAGGCCAGTCGTGTCTCCAACCATCGTTGCCCGACCCAAGATGAGGGAGTTTGGTGTCAGGTACTCGATGGAGTTCTCCTGCTCTTGAGCCCTGGCATCGATTGGCCGTTCGTTGGTTAAGTTGGCAGCCTGGTAAAGGAGTGTCTGTAGCTCTCCCCATGTGAAGGACCCTGTGGTCCCACCGAGGTTCGTGAGAGCCCTTTTCAGAAGCTTCACAGCAGCCTCTGCAGCTCCATTCCTATGTGGTGCATCTGCCGGGTGAAACTCCCACTTCCACTCGGTTCCATGTCTTGCAACCACATTTTCCATGGATAAGGTCTGCAGGCAATCCAGATGCTTGTAGAACTGCTGTAGAGCTGGTTTGGTGCCGATGAAGTTCGTCCCCCGGTCGGACCACAGTTTCTTTGGATGCCCCCTCAGGGCGACAAAACGGGTGTAAGCCAGGAGGAAGCTTTCTGCTGACTGGTCATCAGTGAGGTCCGCATGGACTGCTCTGGAGGCCATACAGCAGAATATGATCCCCCACACCTTCTTTGACGTCCTTTTTTTCACACTATCCTTGACCTCAAAGGGACCAAAGAGGTCAAGGGTGGTGAATTCGAAAGGGCAAGCTCTTTGGGTGCGTTCAGGGGGCAGGTCGCTCATGACTTGCTGGCACATTTTTGCTCTACGCTTTGTGCAGGTGATGCATTTGCTCTGCACCTTTTTGACGAGTCTTCGTCCCTGCACTATCCAAGCCTTTTTCCGTGCTCGCAGAAGAGTTGCAGCGATGCCCTCATGATTTTCTTCATGAGCTTCGTTGACCAGAAGAGCTGCGAGCCATGACTGGTATGGGATCAGTGGTACAGTCACTTTATCCTCATCCAACGACTGGACTCTTCCTCCACAGACAAGTAGACCCGTGGTGGGATGTTTTTGAACGACTAGGCGATCAAGTGTTGAGTCTTGGAACTTGACGTTGTGTTGGGCCTCGAGGGCCAAGAAGTTGAAGGCGGTAGCTCTTTCATCAGTTGAGAGGCATGTTTTTGCCTCCCACTTTAGGGCTCCTGAGGTCTGGGTGCGTTTGCTCAGCCAGATGTCAACTGCTCTCTTCAGCCAGCCAAGAGCTCCACACAGACGTGTCAGAGAGCTGAATCTTTTTGGTTCAACTAGTTTCACGAGAGCGATGATGTTTTGGGCGGGCCATTTCAAGGGCTGAGCTGTGGCGGACAAGACTGTTGCTGAAAATGCCTTCCTTTGAAGCGCTGAAACATCTCCAGTGACTGAGGAGATAACTTCTCCAGCTGTTTTCACAGGCCATTCTTCAAAGGGGAGTTTTAGGAATCCAGGGCCTTCCTGCCATGCAGATCCTTCTGCAAGGTCCTCAGGGGTTGCACCCCTTGTGATGAGGTCAGCAATATTTGCCTTCCCTTCAACCCATCTCCAGCTGTCGACGGGCCCGGCTTTTTGGATTTCCCCTACTCGATTTGCAAAGAAGGATTGATAGCCATAGCTATCCTTCTGGATGGCTCCAAGAATGGTCTGGCTATCGACTATGTGGACCCACTTGTCGACTTGGATGTAGCAGTGCTTTTCGAAGTAGGACCTCAGGCGAGTTGCGAAGACAGCCCCACACAGCTCTGCTTTGATGGCATCACCCTTTTGGTCTAGAGGAGTTAGTTTGGCCTTTGACTCGACTAACCTGACAATGATTCCATCAGCGGTCTCCCAGCGGAGGTATAGAACGGCTCCATATGAAGCTTCACTGCCGTCAGAGAAAGTGATGCCCATGGGGCGGCCCATGGCTCCAGGGGGAGTGAGGCTTCTAGTGAACCTCACCTTGCCGAGTCTTACGCACTGCTCGAAGAGGGTTATTGCAGCCTCCCTGAGATGCGGTGAGAGGGGTTCATCCCAGGTGTCTTTGACAGGACGGTCTTTCCCGGCCTCCTGAAAGGACTCCCTCACCAGCATCACACCCCTTTGCTTGATGGGTGAGGCTAAGCCAATAGGGTCGTAAAACCCAGCGACTTGGCTTAGCAGTACTCGGCGGGTGAGGGGGTCAGGGGTGTTAGCACGAACCTCTTCCTCTTGTAAGTCCAGCCCTGTTCTCATTTTTCCTCTTCGTTTTGAAAAATTTACAGAGGTGAGCAGGCGGAGCTTGTCGGAGTCTGGCTCGTAACCTAGACCGAGTGCCTTACTTTCCTCGTCTCGCATCTGATTGGGGAGTACCAGGGTCTTGGGCTCTGTTGCTCTGGGACAGTCAGGTTCTTCCCCCCTCCCACTTCGGCCAGTGAGGACCCACGGCTTGAGTGAGAAGCCACCCGCTTTGAGTATCTCCTCGACTCCCTCAGTCATCTTGGTAAGAGCTTGAAGGTCATTATAAGACGTCAAGATATCATCAACGTAGCAGTCCTCTGTCAGAATGCGGCGCTCTGGGATCATGGATTCAAACTGGGGCAGGTTGGCGGTCTCTCTCATGGCTACCTGGGCGATACAACCAGCAGGTTTGTCACCAATATTAACTCTTACCACTGCAAAATCGCCAATCTCTTCCTTGGGGTCATCTCTCCAGAGGAATCGGTGGAGGTGTACCTCCTGATCTTTCAGCCACACCGAGTTGTACATTTTTCTGACGTCGCCGAGGGCTGCGTAGAGACCACTCCTAAATCTCAACAGGACTCCTCGGATGGGATTAAGAACAGCAGGGCCTTTATGGAGTAGGTTGTTCAAACTCATCCCTTTGAACTCCTGGCTGCTGTTCCAGACTATCCTCACTGGCGTGGAGCTGGAGTGGGGATTGGGCGCGACCAGGTGGCTGATGTACCACACTGGCCCGTTCCAAGCTTTGATCTGTTCCGTGGTGAGTTTGACAGCGGCTCCTCTTGCCACCATGTCATTGATTTGGTCTCCATATGCAGCTTTCCACAGTGGTTCTTTAGCTAGCCGGGCCTCAGCGTTTCTGAACGTTGCTTCCACAGCTTGGCGGTTATTTGGCAGACTTGCAGGGTTGACCTTCCACGGGTAAGCTGCGTCCCAGTGAGGAGTATCACTGTGCTTATCAGTCAATACATACGAGAGACAGCCTTTGATCTTCTCAAGTTCCCTTTCTTCTCCAAGGGTCATTTCTTGGCCACCCGGAGAGCACTTGCCGCACTTGCAGCTCCCGCACTTTGGGCTGCATGCTGCCCCGATGCTATCCCACTTGAACCATTCGAACACTTCTTTGTTCGTGGCAGCGGTGTTGCTGAAAGCAGTCGGTGGAAGCTCTTCGGCTGGGACAAGAATCTCTTGGTAAAGCCTTGACGAGGTCCTCATTGTTCGTGCGAAGTGGGTCTCGGACTGATGGAGTGTTAAGTCCACGGACTCGAAAAGGTCGGGGTGAGTGCCACCAACTGTTTTGCCGAGTGGCCCATCCCAAAGGACAAGATCACCCTCCCTCTTTAACGGTTGAGGAACCAGACGACCCTCCCTGTGGCTGATTAGGAGGTCAATGGTCTCAGGCCGAGCAAGATCTGCCGCAGCAACACCAGGGAAGATTTTCTGGAGTTGTGCTGGGGTGACTGGGTGGCTAACCTCGGCAATGCTCTCTAGCCCATAACAGAGTAGCCTGTGTTCAGCTACTGTGCCTTTAGCAGTCTTCACTCGCAGCCGAAGGGAATATCTGCTGGTTTTGACCGTTTTGGTCATGCCTCCGACACCATGCACTATTAGGCGAATGCTCTCACCACTCAACCCAAGCCTTTGGGCGGCACAATGAGTGATATAGTTGGTGTCGGAGGCAAGATCTAGCAATGCCCCGATAAGCTGACCGGAGTTGGTCGTGACTTCCAGGAGCATCATCACCACTGGATGCTCTAAGGGCGCTTTCCCAGCAGAGCAGGTTATGGCAGAGGTAGTCTTATTTGAGAAGGCCTTCCGGAATTCCTCCCTGAGCTCAGGGGTAACTTTTGCCAATAGCTCCTCCTGGTGGCTGGTCAGGCCAAGGCCTTTGCCATTTGATTTTTTCCTGGCACTTTCCAGGGGCACTGATCTGGAGCACAACAGATAATGGTGGGGCTCTTCAGCTCTGCAGTCTGCCTTTGTGCAGACAAATTTTTTGTTGCCGCAGACAGGTTGAGAGTGGGGTCCAAGACACTGAGAGCACAGCTTGTTTGCATTAAGATGGCTTTTCTTGCTCGGCAGATCCATTTCTCGGAACGCGGTGCATGCAAAGAGCCTACCTGCGTGGGATGAATCAGAGCAGGCCGTGCACGCTTGCGGCTGGTACCCCTTCTGGCCAGAGGTGGCTTTGGAGAAAGCCTTTTTGGCAGATTTGTCCACATATGATTTTGCCGGGGGGGTTCCTTCTCTCAGGCTCTCATCAAGCTGGTCGAGCTCCTCCAGTACCGCCTCCTGTTTCTGGAGGTACAGCAGCAGACAGTCAAAGTGAGTTTGGGGGGTGAATCCATGCAAGGGCTCCGCCTTATACTCGATCCACTTTTCTTTGAGTGAGCTGGGTAGCTTCCGTTCCAGTGACTGCGCGACAAGCCTGTTCTTCAAGATGTCCTCCTCTCCAAGTATGACCAGGTTGCTCAAGGCCCTCTCCACGGCCTGGATCAGTTCAATCGCCTTCCGGGGATCATTTCCCTTCACGGGGGGTAGGCTTTCAATATCCTCAGCAATTTTAAGGACAATTCTTGCCTTATTTCCGAAACGATTGTCAAGGCGCTTGAACATCTCTTCAGGGCTTGAACAGCTGGACAGAACCAAGTCCTTTTTGACTCTTTCACTCAGACTTGCCAGCAGGTGGAACCGTGTTACTCCAGCCGTTCTCATTGGATTTCCTAGCTGTTCCAGCTCTGCCCACTCGGCCTTCCAACGATAATAATCCGTCATATCTCCTGAGAAGACAGGCAGCCGGGTTCGTTCGAGGCTGATTTGTGGCTTGGAGATGGTCGGCATGCTAGGCGATGGCGGGGGCTCTGATTTGGGCTTGCGGCTAAGTTTTTTCCAATTCAGCTCCCACTCCCGTGCTCTGCTTTTGAGTTTGAAGATTGTCTGCTTGTGGGGAGTCACTTTGTCAGAGACGAGCCGTTCCCAGGTTAGGACTTTCTGCTCCAATTCATGGATTCCTTCGAGAAGGCCATCACGCAGGGCGTCAAATTCATGCTCTAGCATCTCTGCAATATTAGCATGTTCCACTTCTTTGCATGTCTCCTCGGTTCCTTCTATGTGGAGCTGAATTTCGGAC
Organism: Neoarius graeffei; assembly: GCF_027579695.1. Taxonomy (NCBI): domain Eukaryota; kingdom Metazoa; phylum Chordata; class Actinopteri; order Siluriformes; family Ariidae; genus Neoarius; species Neoarius graeffei. The sequence continues at coordinate 36,454,583 of NC_083588.1, forward strand.
TTTGCAAACTTGTCGTACAAGATATCCCTGGCCAGCTGCATTGAGTCACCATAGACAGAGACACACTGCTCAACTTTTGTTTTTGTCCTCCTCGCCTCCTCTTCACTGCCCTCCACATCTTCCACGGCCTCCAAGAAAGCTAGTGCAGTGTCGTGCATCCTGTTGAAATCAGCACTGAGTGCACGCATCTCATCAATAATTGCTCCCTTTTCCATGATGGTCACAGTGAGAGAAAGCTTATTAGCGCGTCTGGTGAATGCTGCTTGAGCAGAGGATCGTTTCCCTTTTAGTTCTGTTATTTCAGCGGAATCCATTTTCCTTTTGTTTGATGATTTTAATGTTTGTTGAGGTGAAGTTTATTTAGAGGGATATTTGACTTTTTGTCTTCCTCTTCTTTCTTTACGGCACCTCGGTTTATAACTGTTCGGTTTTCTGTGGTTTTGTCCCCACCGAAGAGGGCGCTAGAAGAGCGAGACTTGGGTATAACTCAGTGTCCAAAATGTTTTGTTTATTTTTCTCTCTTTACTTGTGACACGGCAGCAGGTTATAAACCTGTGGAAAACACCGAAGTTGTGCTATGCATTAGATGCCATAATTATATAAATAACAAATAGAAAGTCATTGTAATATAAATGAGCAATCCATATAAATACACACAAATGCATCCTTAAAGCATCAGCAAATTACTGTATAAATATCTGCAGCTTGTATAAATAATTAATCTTTAAAGCATTACCAATAAGATCCATAAACATCAACATTAGAATGCACAACAGCTAATTTGTATAACAAACAACAGACATTACACTTAATCCATTTCGTTACATACACAACACCAGAGCCATTACTACAATTATCACGTTCAAAGTAGCAGAGACAAGAACCCATTTACAAAGCCGAGTAAGTGAACCACATCTCCCATCATGCACTACTGGAAATAACTACGACTACAGCCCCCAGAATGCAACGCGAATCAGGAAGCAAAGTGCAATAGCGCTTCCATTCAAAAGTTTGTCCCGTCATCTCAGACAAGTAAACTTAAGCATTAATCGGAGGATTAAAACAACGCACTAGCCAAGCGACCATAGTGACAAAGTCATTAACTTCTGACCAGTTGAAAAACAGCAGCTGACGATCAAGCAGTTAACAACAAACCAGCGAGAGAATATTAAACCCAGCACCTTACCGGTGATGTGCGTCGCTCTTCCAGCATGCAATTGGATTTTGTCTCTGTGCGTGCTCGCTCCCGTTTATCAACACATTTCACGGAATATTACCAGCCAACGGCAAGCCAAAACACCAAACCAGGTGAGTGTCCCCACCCACCTAATCAGCTGAGCAACATTACTTGTGATCACCCATGTGTTGACGTTTTCTACCCTCCACCAAAATGACAGTGCGCAGTCTCGGACTGATGGAGTGTTAAGTCCACGGACTCGAAAAGGTCGGGGTGAGTGCCACCAACAGTTATAAACCGAGGTGCCGTAAAGAAAGAAGAGGAAGACAAAAAGTCAAATATCCCTCTAAATAAACTTCACCTCAACAAACATTAAAATCATCAAACAAAAGGAAAATGGATTCCGCTGAAATAACAGAACTAAAAGGGAAACGATCCTCTGCTCAAGCAGCATTCACCAGACGCGCTAATAAGCTTTCTCTCACTGCGACCATCATGGAAAAGGGAGCAATTATTGATGAGATGCGTGCACTCAGTGCTGATTTCAACAGGATGCACGACACTGCACTAGCTTTCTTGGAGGCCGTGGAAGATGTGGAGGGCAGTGAAGAGGAGGCGAGGAGGACAAAAACAAAAGTTGAGCAGTGTGTCTCTGTCTATGGTGACTCAATGCAGCTGGCCAGGGATATCTTGTACGACAAGTTTGCAAAGTCCGAAATTCAACTCCACATAGAAGGAACCGAGGAGACATGCAAAGAAGTGGAACATGCTAATATTGCAGAGATGCTAGAGCATGAATTTGACGCCCTGCGTGATGGCCTTCTCGAAGGAATCCATGAATTGGAGCAGAAAGTCCTAACCTGGGAACGGCTCGTCTCTGACAAAGTGACTCCCCACAAGCAGACAATCTTCAAACTCAAAAGCAGAGCACGGGAGTGGGAGCTGAATTGGAAAAAACTTAGCCGCAAGCCCAAATCAGAGCCCCCGCCATCGCCTAGCATGCCGACCATCTCCAAGCCACAAATCAGCCTCGAACGAACCCGGCTGCCTGTCTTCTCAGGAGATATGACGGATTATTATCGTTGGAAGGCCGAGTGGGCAGAGCTGGAACAGCTAGGAAATCCAATGAGAACGGCTGGAGTAACACGGTTCCACCTGCTGGCAAGTCTGAGTGAAAGAGTCAAAAAGGACTTGGTTCTGTCCAGCTGTTCAAGCCCTGAAGAGATGTTCAAGCGCCTTGACAATCGTTTCGGAAATAAGGCAAGAATTGTCCTTAAAATTGCTGAGGATATTGAAAGCCTACCCCCCGTGAAGGGAAATGATCCCCGGAAGGCGATTGAACTGATCCAGGCCGTGGAGAGGGCCTTGAGCAACCTGGTCATACTTGGAGAGGAGGACATCTTGAAGAACAGGCTTGTCGCGCAGTCACTGGAACGGAAGCTACCCAGCTCACTCAAAGAAAAGTGGATCGAGTATAAGGCGGAGCCCTTGCATGGATTCACCCCCCAAACTCACTTTGACTGTCTGCTGCTGTACCTCCAGAAACAGGAGGCGGTACTGGAGGAGCTCGACCAGCTTGATGAGAGCCTGAGAGAAGGAACCCCCCCGGCAAAATCATATGTGGACAAATCTGCCAAAAAGGCTTTCTCCAAAGCCACCTTTGGCCAGAAGGGGTACCAGCCGCAAGCGTGCACGGCCTGCTCTGATTCATCCCACGCAGGTAGGCTCTTTGCATGCACCGCGTTCCGAGAAATGGATCTGCCGAGCAAGAAAAGCCATCTTAATGCAAACAAGCTGTGCTCTCAGTGTCTTGGACCCCACTCTCAACCTGTCTGCGGCAACAAAAAATTTGTCTGCACAAAGGCAGACTGCAGAGCTGAAGAGCCCCACCATTATCTGTTGTGCTCCAGATCAGTGCCCCTGGAAAGTGCCAGGAAAAAATCAAATGGCAAAGGCCTTGGCCTGACCAGCCACCAGGAGGAGCTATTGGCAAAAGTTACCCCTGAGCTCAGGGAGGAATTCCGGAAGGCCTTCTCAAATAAGACTACCTCTGCCATAACCTGCTCTGCTGGGAAAGCGCCTTTAGAGCATCCAGTGGTGATGATGCTCCTGGAAGTCACGACCAACTCCGGTCAGCTTATCGGGGCATTGCTAGATCTTGCCTCCGACACCAACTATATCACTCATTGTGCCGCCCAAAGGCTTGGGTTGAGTGGTGAGAGCATTCGCCTAATAGTGCATGGTGTCGGAGGCATGACCAAAACGGTCAAAACCAGCAGATATTCCCTTCGGCTGCGAGTGAAGACTGCTAAAGGCACAGTAGCTGAACACAGGCTACTCTGTTATGGGCTAGAGAGCATTGCCGAGGTTAGCCACCCAGTCACCCCAGCACAACTCCAGAAAATCTTCCCTGGTGTTGCTGCGGCAGATCTTGCTCGGCCTGAGACCATTGACCTCCTAATCAGCCACAGGGAGGGTCGTCTGGTTCCTCAACCGTTAAAGAGGGAGGGTGATCTTGTCCTTTGGGATGGGCCACTCGGCAAAACAGTTGGTGGCACTCACCCCGACCTTTTCGAGTCCGTGGACTTAACACTCCATCAGTCCGAGACCCACTTCGCACGAACAATGAGGACCTCGTCAAGGCTTTACCAAGAGATTCTTGTCCCAGCCGAAGAGCTTCCACCGACTGCTTTCAGCAACACCGCTGCCACGAACAAAGAAGTGTTCGAATGGTTCAAGTGGGATAGCATCGGGGCAGCATGCAGCCCAAAGTGCGGGAGCTGCAAGTGCGGCAAGTGCTCTCCGGGTGGCCAAGAAATGACCCTTGGAGAAGAAAGGGAACTTGAGAAGATCAAAGGCTGTCTCTCGTATGTATTGACTGATAAGCACAGTGATACTCCTCACTGGGACGCAGCTTACCCGTGGAAGGTCAACCCTGCAAGTCTGCCAAATAACCGCCAAGCTGTGGAAGCAACGTTCAGAAACGCTGAGGCCCGGCTAGCTAAAGAACCACTGTGGAAAGCTGCATATGGAGACCAAATCAATGACATGGTGGCAAGAGGAGCCGCTGTCAAACTCACCACGGAACAGATCAAAGCTTGGAACGGGCCAGTGTGGTACATCAGCCACCTGGTCGCGCCCAATCCCCACTCCAGCTCCACGCCAGTGAGGATAGTCTGGAACAGCAGCCAGGAGTTCAAAGGGATGAGTTTGAACAACCTACTCCATAAAGGCCCTGATGTTCTTAATCCCATCCGAGGAGTCCTGTTGAGATTTAGGAGTGGTCTCTACGCAGCCCTCGGCGACGTCAGAAAAATGTACAACTCGGTGTGGCTGAAAGATCAGGAGGTACACCTCCACCGATTCCTCTGGAGAGATGACCCCAAGGAAGAGATTGGCGATTTTGCAGTGGTAAGAGTTAATATTGGTGACAAACCTGCTGGTTGTATCGCCCAGGTAGCCATGAGAGAGACCGCCAACCTGCCCCAGTTTGAATCCATGATCCCAGAGCGCCGCATTCTGACAGAGGACTGCTACGTTGATGATATCTTGACGTCTTATAATGACCTCCAAGCTCTTACCAAGATGACTGAGGGAGTCGAGGAGATACTCAAAGCGGGTGGCTTCTCACTCAAGCCGTGGGTCCTCACTGGCCGAAGTGGGAGGGGGGAAGAACCTGACTGTCCCAGAGCAACAGAGCCCAAGACCCTGGTACTCCCCAATCAGATGCGAGACGAGGAAAGTAAGGCACTCGGTCTAGGTTACGAGCCAGACTCCGACAAGCTCCGCCTGCTCACCTCTGTAAATTTTTCAAAACGAAGAGGAAAAATGAGAACAGGGCTGGACTTACAAGAGGAAGAGGTTCGTGCTAACACCCCTGACCCCCTCACCCGCCGAGTACTGCTAAGCCAAGTCGCTGGGTTTTACGACCCTATTGGCTTAGCCTCACCCATCAAGCAAAGGGGTGTGATGCTGGTGAGGGAGTCCTTTCAGGAGGCCGGGAAAGACCGTCCTGTCAAAGACACCTGGGATGAACCCCTCTCACCGCATCTCAGGGAGGCTGCAATAACCCTCTTCGAGCAGTGCGTAAGACTCGGCAAGGTGAGGTTCACTAGAAGCCTCACTCCCCCTGGAGCCATGGGCCGCCCCATGGGCATCACTTTCTCTGACGGCAGTGAAGCTTCATATGGAGCCGTTCTATACCTCCGCTGGGAGACCGCTGATGGAATCATTGTCAGGTTAGTCGAGTCAAAGGCCAAACTAACTCCTCTAGACCAAAAGGGTGATGCCATCAAAGCAGAGCTGTGTGGGGCTGTCTTCGCAACTCGCCTGAGGTCCTACTTCGAAAAGCACTGCTACATCCAAGTCGACAAGTGGGTCCACATAGTCGATAGCCAGACCATTCTTGGAGCCATCCAGAAGGATAGCTATGGCTATCAATCCTTCTTTGCAAATCGAGTAGGGGAAATCCAAAAAGCCGGGCCCGTCGACAGCTGGAGATGGGTTGAAGGGAAGGCAAATATTGCTGACCTCATCACAAGGGGTGCAACCCCTGAGGACCTTGCAGAAGGATCTGCATGGCAGGAAGGCCCTGGATTCCTAAAATTCCCCTTTGAAGAATGGCCTGTGAAAACAGCTGGAGAAGTTATCTCCTCAGTCACTGGAGATGTTTCAGCGCTTCAAAGGAAGGCATTTTCAGCAACAGTCTTGTCCGCCACAGCTCAGCCCTTGAAATGGCCCGCCCAAAACATCATCGCTCTCGTGAAACTAGTTGAACCAAAAAGATTCAGCTCTCTGACACGTCTGTGTGGAGCTCTTGGCTGGCTGAAGAGAGCAGTTGACATCTGGCTGAGCAAACGCACCCAGACCTCAGGAGCCCTAAAGTGGGAGGCAAAAACATGCCTCTCAACTGATGAAAGAGCTACCGCCTTCAACTTCTTGGCCCTCGAGGCCCAACACAACGTCAAGTTCCAAGACTCAACACTTGATCGCCTGGTCGTTCAAAAACATCCCACCACGGGTCTACTTGTCTGTGGAGGAAGAGTCCAGTCGTTGGATGAGGATAAAGTGACTGTACCACTGATCCCATACCAGTCATGGCTCGCAGCTCTTCTGGTCAACGAAGCTCATGAAGAAAATCATGAGGGCATCGCTGCAACTCTTCTGCGAGCACGGAAAAAGGCTTGGATAGTGCAGGGACGAAGACTCGTCAAAAAGGTGCAGAGCAAATGCATCACCTGCACAAAGCGTAGAGCAAAAATATGCCAGCAAGTCATGAGCGACCTGCCCCCTGAACGCACCCAAAGAGCTTGCCCTTTCGAATTCACCACCCTTGACCTCTTTGGCCCCTTTGAGGTCAAGGATAGTGTGAAAAAAAGGACGTCAAAGAAGGTGTGGGGGATCATATTCTGCTGTATGGCCTCCAGAGCAGTCCATGCGGACCTCACTGATGACCAGTCAGCAGAAAGCTTCCTCCTGGCTTACACCCGTTTTGTCGCCCTGAGGGGGCATCCAAAGAAACTGTGGTCCGACCGGGGGACGAACTTCATCGGCACCAAACCAGCTCTACAGCAGTTCTACAAGCATCTGGATTGCCTGCAGACCTTATCCATGGAAAATGTGGCTGCAAGACATGGAACCGAGTGGAAGTGGGAGTTTCACCCGGCAGATGCACCACATAGGAATGGAGCTGCAGAGGCTGCTGTGAAGCTTCTGAAAAGGGCTCTCACGAACCTCGGTGGGACCACAGGGTCCTTCACATGGGGAGAGCTACAGACACTCCTTTACCAGGCTGCCAACTTAACCAACGAACGGCCAATCGATGCCAGGGCTCAAGAGCAGGAGAACTCCATCGAGTACCTGACACCAAACTCCCTCATCTTGGGTCGGGCAACGATGGTTGGAGACACGACTGGCCTTGACCTGGAGACCCATTCCTGGCGCCGGTTGCGGGCTATCCAAATTGGGGTGGATCGCTTCTGGGCAAAATGGAGGGAGCTTGCTGGCCCAAATCTCTTCGTTCGGCAGAAATGGCATCAGTCAGAGAGAAACGTTAGAGTCGGCGACCTTGTCTGGGTAGCTGACCCAAATGCCCTGAGAGGTCAGTTCCGCCTGGGCAGAATTCTCTCCGTCTTCCCTGACAACAAGGGGATCGTCCGAGATGCCGACATCACAATTTGCACTGGCATTCCCGCATCACAGTCGAGCAGCTGCAAGAAGAGCAGCTCTCCTTTGTCTACCACTGTGATAAAGAGGGATGTAAGAAGGCTCGTGGTCCTTCTTCCGGTGGAGGATCAAGGTCCTCTGCCTTAATCTGACATAGTGGTGTATGCCGAACGCTGCCACTATGTTCAGCACATGCACACATATGCATACATGCACGTACATACTCATGCACATTATGAAGAACTGCAAATCTGCATCATGCACTGGAAGAAAAAAAAAAAAAAAAAAAAAAAAAGGACTCTGAAAGGGAGAAATTAGTAGAAATTGTGACTTCATTGGATCTTGCGATCATTCAGTCAAGTGGGAGGTGTTTTGCGCACTGTCATTTGGTGGAGGGTAGAAAACGTCAACACATGGGTGATCACAAGTAATGTTGCTCAGCTGATTAGGTGGGTGGGGACACTCACCTGGTTTGGTGTTTTGGCTTGCCGTTGGCTGGTAATATTCCGTGAAATGTGTTGATAAACGGGAGCGAGCACGCACAGAGACAAAATCCAATTGCATGCTGGAAGAGCGACGCACATCACCGGTAAGGTGCTGGGTTTAATATTCTCTCGCTGGTTTGTTGTTAACTGCTTGATCGTCAGCTGCTGTTTTTCAACTGGTCAGAAGTTAATGACTTTGTCACTATGGTCGCTTGGCTAGTGCGTTGTTTTAATCCTCCGATTAATGCTTAAGTTTACTTGTCTGAGATGACGGGACAAACTTTTGAATGGAAGCGCTATTGCACTTTGCTTCCTGATTCGCGTTGCATTCTGGGGGCTGTAGTCGTAGTTATTTCCAGTAGTGCATGATGGGAGATGTGGTTCACTTACTCGGCTTTGTAAATGGGTTCTTGTCTCTGCTACTTTGAACGTGATAATTGTAGTAATGGCTCTGGTGTTGTGTATGTAACGAAATGGATTAAGTGTAATGTCTGTTGTTTGTTATACAAATTAGCTGTTGTGCATTCTAATGTTGATGTTTATGGATCTTGTTGGTAATGCTTTAAAGATTAATTATTTATACAAGCTGCAGATATTTATACAGTAATTTGCTGATGCTTTAAGGATGCATTTGTGTGTATTTATATGGATTGCTCATTTATATTACAATGACTTTCTATTTGTTATTTATATAATTATGGCATCTAATGCATAGCACAACTTCGGTGTTTTCCACAGGTTTATAACCTGCTGCCGTGTCACAAGTAAAGAGAGAAAAATAAACAAAACATTTTGGACACTGAGTTATACCCAAGTCTCGCTCTTCTAGCGCCCTCTTCGGTGGGGACAAAACCACAGAAAACCGAACAGTTTGCAGAATGAGCGCTCAGAGGTTGCAACGGTGACAGGAAGAGTCAGAAATAAAAGGAGGGCGGTGCAAACCTCACTGAATGCACTGTGTTTACCAATTTCAACACTACGGGGTGCAACTATGTTATTTTGTACATTAAGTCCTTCAAACGAACATGTAACTCAGAAACAAAAAAACATTAGGTGACATACTGTACATGGCTCATAATAAAACATCAATAGCCTACTGCGCGCATTATTTGAAGGGCATACGACGAGCCTTGCGCTCCGCGAACTCGTCCACGATGCTCTGTATGTCACTGATTCAGTGATCTTTTCAGCGGTAGTCTCACGACCCGAATAGTAAACAATAAACATGGAGGACATGGAGTCGTTAGTGTTGCTGGTCTTGGTGCTGTGGCTTGTTGTCACCGACAACGCCAACAGATACTGGCAAGAGCGTATAGATGAGGCGAGGCGCATAAGGCTTCAGAAATTCTCGTAATTCGTAATTATTCTTCTTCCGGGTTTGCGGTGTTTACAGATCCCAGTGCGCTCGCGGGGCGTGTGTGGGCATGTGAGGACACTCCTCCTCACCAATCAGTGCACAGGGGAGTGTCTGCTCACGCCCCCAACCTCACTCGGCACGGCTTGGCTCGCTTCAGCCCCACTCCAAAACCGTGCGAGTTTTAGGGGCTAAGCAGGGCTGAAGCGAGCTGAGTCGTGCTGGTTTTTGGTAGTCGAAACGCGAGCCGTGTCGGGCTGAAGTGAGCTGAAGCGAGCTGAAGTGAGCTGAAAAAGGGTAGTGGAAAAGGGCCAATAGAGACAAACAACCATTCACACTCACATGCACACCTACGGTCAATTTAGAGCCACCAATTAGCCTAACCTGCATGTCTTTGGACTGTGGGGGAAACCAGAGCACCCGAAGGAAACCCACGCGGACACGGGGAGAACATGCAAACTCCACACAGAAAGGCCCTCGTCAGCTGCTGGGCTTGAACCCAGAACCTTCTTGTTGTGAGGCTACACCACCGTGCTGCCCTGTATTAATCCATATTATGTCAAGAACCGCTCAAGTAAGTAAAGAGAAATTACATCCATCATTACTTTAAGACATGAAGTGTCTTTTAATTAATAAAAATAAAGAAAAACTGCTGAATTAGAAGGTGTGTCCAAACATTCGACTGGTACTGTATACTGCTTGAATCTACCACTGGTAGGATAGACACTACTGAAAAACCCATCTTCTACACAAGCAAAATACGACAACTTTAAAGGACTGAATGGCCTACAGGGAGCTCTATTTATCTGAATGGGCCGCCCAAAAATTATCTGAAGCACCTGCATAAACCGAGGCTGAATACAGAAAAAAACAGATAACTTTACCAGCATAATTACTGACAATTCATTTGACTTTAAGGTGCTGACTCTAAATACAGCCCAAAGTGAATAAAGTAAATGAGAAACGTGTGTGTGAGAGAGAGACCCTTATTCATCAATGTTGCAATTGTGTGTGCGTCAAATCAGGTCGTAATCCGAGTGAATACGAATTCCACCAGTGGTTTCCTTATTCATCAATTTCATCTTTGCACTTCAGTCTGCACTCTTCTTCTCTATGCAACTTTGACACCATAAGGGCCAATGAAAGAAAACCAGAGGAAAAAAAGAGACAATCAGAAAATTACCTAAAGATAAAGAAGTTGACTAATATGCAGAGGTAAGCACAAACTAGTGTGTAGCAGTGATTAGGGGTCTTATCACAGCCAGTTGCTAAGCATGTGGCACTTTTCCCACTCACCCCTCAGCCCGAGAACTCCATGCTGCAGACCCACAGCTATTGACAGAAGAACCCAGAGGAGAATCAAAAGGGCAGAGGAGAAGACAGGAGAAGTGTGAAGCTAGATGAGATTGAACCCTACTTCCAATCTGGCTTTACTCCTTTTGTACATATACTAACAGCCCTGTTCCTCTGAAATCCTGCACCTGTTTAAACATATTTGCAAACTCACATTCTGATAGAGGGATGGAGATGATGACGCCATTTCCTGTCCCGACCCAGAGCCGCTTACAAGACACCATGAGAGCTGTGATTCTCACAAAAGAGAAGCCCAGTTTACCTGTCCCTGTTAAAGCAGGAGAGAAACAGTGAGTCAAATACCACACACAAAGCTCAGAATTCAAAATAACCATTTTAAAGATATGGGACTGATGAAACTGCAAACTATCTTCACTTCATGCAGTTGATTTTATATATATATATATATATATATATATATATATATATATATATATCAGTAGCGGCTGGCTTTTGTGAAAGTGAGGGAGGAAGGAATGCTTGGTTGAAGGTCACGGGCCCCAATGCGACCGCACCTGCTGGACCGGCTATAGTTACACGCACGGGTTGAGTTGATAATAGTTGAAAAACCTATCATTTTAACGGGGTGTGTACACTTTTTATAGCTGCTGTACACATTACTTTCAGGTGTTCAACACATCTTTCTCTTTCAAAATTCTCTCAAAATCTTCCGTATTTAATGAAGCAAACCTGGCGGCCATGTTTGTAGCTCAGCCCATGGAAGGGTTTTGCAAGCAAAACATTCACCACGTCCTCTGTTTCCATTACTTTATTCGTAGAATATCTATAACATAGTCAATCCACTTCCACCTCGCCGTTCTCACTCTGACTGCCAGTCACCGGATCTAGAAGTTAAGTTTGATAAGATAACCCCTCCCCCCAGGCAGCTAAGGCCTCTACTTATTGGTTCATTGCGCAACGAGGGCTGCAGCCTATTGGTTGATATTTTGTAGCACTTGTCAGATCTCTTAGCTAGTCCCACCCTCTTAGAGGAGGATTTTCCTCCTCTCTCTCATTGAAGTCTATGTTAACCACGAGCCGCCAGTGCCGGAGACTGTTTGAATCGGAGTGAATGGGAGCCGAAGGGAGGAAGATCCTCCGTGCAGTAATTTCTAATAGCGAGCGATAGGGGGTGCTAATGTAATTTCACCCAGAGAAACGAATATAATGTACATGTCGTATTTGGCAGTAAAATAGTAATATTCAAGGACAGCAATTCATTAAATTGGTCAAGACAATTTCAACTTTTTATTCTTAGAATTTTTAAGGAGGATCTTCCTCCCTCTCCTCACTGGAGAAGCCACCTGTGATATATATATATATATATATATATATTAGTGCTGTCAAAAATGTCGCGTTATTAACGCGTTAACTTGACTCAATTTTAACGGCGATAATTTTTTTATCGCGAGATTAACGCTCTGTGACATGATGTAGGTTTTTCATAAGCTTTTGAAACTGCCAGGAACTTGGAACAGAGACTCTGCTTAGAAAACCGATAGCAGCTAGACTGTAATGCCACGCCCCGCACAGCCAGAGTCCTCTGCCCCCCCCAAGAACCAGCGCGGGCAGGGCGCGCTAGTAGAGATGGGATTTATGGCTCTTTGATGGGATCCGCATCTTTGTGATCCGTTCTTTGAAAAGAGCCGTTCAAAAGACTGGCTCATTTGGCTCTTTTTAAATATTTATTCAGTTTTAAGAAGACAGCGTCTAAAGAAGCCAGATCCCTCTGAACTGTAAACTCAATGCTATCCCAGAAATCCTTCCTGTAATATGCAAATTTGGCCGCCTCTGATTGGACAGCGCGACGCATCAACAGGCAGAAAGTGTAAAAGTACAAAATGTGTTAAGTGAGCTGAAACAGTAAAGATCAGATTCAATGCAATATTTATCAACGAACAAAAACTTAATATAATAGTGTACTTTATATTATAATCAAGCATGTCAAGCCTACCGTCACTGTGTAACCTATCTCTCTGATTAGAGTTGTAGACTAACTCAAACAGTAGATCATTTCACTCATGGTTCTCTTGCCAGCCCCACACCGGTGCTCGGCTTAGGTTTCACTTTGCAGTGGCTGTGTCAAGACGTGTTATGCTTTGCAATAAATAAAAAAAAAACATTGGTACAAAGCAAGCCCATTCACTTTTTTATGCTGATAAGAGAATTATAATGGTTTTTTATGTGACAAAAATGTGCGATTAAATTGCGATTAATCGCGAGTTAACTATGACTGTCGCGACATTAATCGCGATTAAATATTTTAATCGCTTGACAGCACTAATATATATATATATATATATATATATATATATATATATATATATATATATATATATATATAAAACAATCAATATATTGCAATTTAGACGATATTTTGTAAATGTGTGATGAAACTTTTCAGGTGAACATATAAGGAGCAGGCCTTAACACTTTCCCTAAATGCTGTAGTTTAAACAATACAGCATAAGATCCATGAGTTTCTCTTCCCATAGTTCTTTAAATGCCTTAAATAAAGCTAAAGCTAGAATTTAAGGTAAGTTTCTGATTCCTCTTCCTCACCCAGCATCTTGCTGACATAAGGCTCAATGTCCACATCCTGGAGATGCTGAAAAGTGTGTGCGTGGAATAGACGCAGGGTAGAGTCCAGCCGGATGGAGACCCAGATCCCATCACCTACCCAGGCCAGTTGACGCACCTGACTCTCCTTCCGCGGATGAGCGTCAAATGACTTCTACACACACACACACACACACACACACACACACACAAAAGTCTATAATTGTATTAACTGTATACTGCCACTAACAGAACAAATATTATCAGTACTGCTACACTATGGGGGATCAGGACACGTCATCCAATGCCATTTTGTCCAACAGTTGAGACATTTCGCCCAAAGCCTTTTTCACATGCCCTATCAATTATTTCATACGTGCAACAAGATCGCGATATAAACAAACCATAATTCATTTAAGGGAGTGCATTAAGCTCTATCAAAAACACACAGGCAAACAATCCAAAACAGCAAGCAATGTCATAAACGTGAAACTAGCAAAAATCCAGGCAAGGCACAAACAGGCTAAATCAGGCAAAGATAAAAACAGAAACTAAGAACAGGAAACAGGATCGAAAACCCAGGGAATCTACACAGGAGAATAAGGCTCGGTAATGTGCACTGACGTGGTGTAATACCTCGCACTGAAAGTGCATTTTGTCCAAGGCCTTTTTCATATGCACTATCAATTATTTTATATTTCAGGTGTTTGTTTGTTCGCAAAAAAAGAAGGAATTCTCAATGGAATTTGACCGAAGCAAAACACATTTTTGCAAAATGAAAACGAAACCGGAAATGATGGGAATCAGCGAGTGTCAACTTCAGATGCGTTCGGCTGGGGCCGCTTGTGGGGAGAGATCGTGTTTATTAGACCAAATTAAATAGAAAATCTATACTTGCACTTGCCAGATATCCTTGGCAAGTGTGAGACATGAGATATGATATCCAGATATGACAAAACATGCGTTTTCTCAGTCTTTATATAGGCACGCTGATGCCTCTTGATCATGTGCAGGTGAGCCTCATTAACAACATGCGTGCGAGAGTCCGCTCGGCACGTGCGCAGTCCGGAGTGCACCTTAGCGGACTCTCGCACATGCGCTGTTAATGAGCCTCATCTCCACATGATCAAGAGGCATCAGCGTGCCTATATAAAGACTGAGAAAACACACGTTTTGTCATATCTGGATATCATATCTCATGTCTCACACTTGCCAAGGATATCTGGCAAGTGCAAGTATAGATTTTCTACGTAATTTGGTCTAATAAAGACGATCTCTCCCCACAAGCGGCCCCAGCCGAACGCGTCCGAAGTTGACACTCGCTGATTCCCATCATTTCCGGTTTCGTTTTCATTTTGCAAAAATGTGTTTTGCTTCGGTCAAATTCCATTGAGAATTCCTTCTTTTTTTCGAACAAACAAACACCTGAAATATAAAATAATTGATAGTGCATATGAACAAGGCCTTGGACAAAATGTCTTAACTATTGGACGAAATGACCTGTATCCCACTATGGGTTTGAATCACAAAAACCATAAAATTGTTGAAAATTAAAAAAAAAAAAAGTGTTATGTTATTCTCATCGAACCAATTTCAACTACGTAAGATCACTTTTTTGTGATGCACGTTGTCGAAATTGAGATTTGATTCTCATCTCATCTCATTATCTGTAGCCGCTTTATCCTGTTCTACAGGGTCGCAGGCAAGCTGGAGCCTATCCCAGCTGACTACAGGCGAAAGGCGGGGTACACCCTGGACAAGTCGCCAGGTCATCACAGGGCTGACACATAGACACAGACAACCATTCACACTCACATTCACACCTACGGTCAATTTAGAGTCACCAGTTAACCTAACCTGCATGTCTTTGGACTGTGGGGGAAACCGGAGCACCCGGAGGAAACCCACGCGGACACGGGGAGAACATTGCAAACTCCGCACAGAAAGGCCCTCACCGGCCACGGGGCTCGAACCCGGACCTTCTTGCTGTGAGGCGACAGCGCTAACCACTACACCACCGTGCCGCCGAGATTTAATTACAAAAGTATTTATTTCAACCCATGTCAGGAAACGAGATTTCCTGGCAAGGGATAAGTAGACTTACAGTACATTCGGCAACTCAAATTGTAACATATTATGTTCTTATACATTCAAATATGGTTCTGATACATAACTAGAAAAAAAATCTTCAAATTATTAAATTTATGTGAGAGTTGGAATAAACTAATTATAGTACTAGAAGTCTTATATCCTGCTTCCAGAATAAAATGCTTCATGGAGGGATGTAATTAAGTCTAAACTGTGCCATTTAGAGCTACAAATTTGTCAGCATTGAATTTTTAAAGGAGTGTCACTGGATCTATCGCTTTCTTTTAACACACCCGGTCACTGATGCACACCTTATGGACCAATTCCCAACAACTCTTACAGGTGCCATTTCAACAGTCTTCTATAACTTATTTTTTAGCAAATATTAAGCTTACTATAACCATGAAACTCGCTGCTCTATCAGAAATGGAGCACTTGAATAATAATAGAACCATATGTTCTATATATTGCACAAAATTATAAATGTATCTGCTCTTCTGGTTTAGAGCTGCTACATAGTATGTGGACAGTAAGGGAAATGAGTACAAACCTCAATCTTCATAGCTCTGGGATGGACGATATAGATCTTGTTCCTGTAGCCACACCACACTTTATCGTGCACTACTGACATACAGCGGATAGAGTGGTGCGGCCGGCCCAGGTCCAACAGATGGTAGTTGGTTAAATCCCACTGGCTATCTATACGATAGTAAAAAAGAACTTTTTTTTTCCACAACTGCAAAAAGCAGACAGGATTACACTAACTGATGTATAGGATCTTACCTAGGCCTCTGTGGAAGATGGCTAGTGTACCATCGGCTAGAGCTACAAGCACTCGTCCTTTAACGTGGCTGTGGAAAGAAAAATGGAAATTAAAAATCGGGCAGCTACAGCGTATGCCTACCTTACTGGTGTACTTTCATAGCATGAATTAAATGTGATATTCGTCTGATTCAATTATATCATCCATTTTGCTTCACTTACACAATATTAAGAATGGAGTCCTTTAGCTTTACTGCATGGAGGCACTTTCTCCATCGGGCCACAGATGAGTGCACATACAGGCTAGAGGAAAGAAAAAAAAAAGCAACATAGCACATATTTAAATATCAGCAGCCTAGAAATATTTGCATACAGCTGAGCCAGAATGAATCGTCAAACTGAAAGATGAAAAGGATGTTAAAGAAAGTGCACATGTGTGTGTGTCTGTGTGTGTGGGAGAGAGACACTCACCAGCCATTCTGAGCTCCCAGCCACATGGTAGGCAGGGTGCTGCTCATCCTCTGGATCTCTTCCCTGACTTGATCCTGCTCACTGCTTGGAGAAGCTGCTCCATCTCTCTCTTGATCCGACTCCCTGGCACACACATCACAGACAAAATTAACTACTGCTTTACTTTCTTCATCAGCAGCTCAACCAGGTCAGTTTTCTATTTACAAATGTCCACATATTACTATGGATGATGCAATTAAAAAATTCAACACAGCTGTAAGTCTCTGTGGTAAATAACAAGACATGAACTTGAAAGTCAATACTGTACTCAAGTCACTGAATACAATGGCTGTTCAGAATGGCTTTTAATTTGCATTCAGGAGACTGAAAGAGCTCTTGAAATCCTACATAGTACACAGCATAGGTTCATGCAGACTTATTTAGGGGGATACAATATTTTCTCTTAATGAAGGTACTGTATCAACATAGGCTTAGCTAGCGAGCCGTGTTTTACACGACCAGTTCTCAAAAAGAACGGCCATAAATCCCCAAACACAGCCTATAAATTTTATACTAACCTATGCTAACCAAAATGTTGTGAGATTTTGTTGTTTTTTGAAGTAATTTTGTGCATTTCTGTGGACATTTTTGTCGACGGTCAGCGGTTTGCCGGGGCATACCCGGCGCGCGCGCTTTTCATATATGGAAGTTAAAGTGCATACCACGGGTAAATTCAGGAGCAAGAGCAACGCAATTCTCCTATTTCATATTAAACTTTGGTCAAATATCTGTCACATTTTGCATTTTGTGCAATTTTTTTACCTTGCGCAATACCAGAAAAATTCAGTTGAAATCAAGCCATTTGAGGCGAACTGGTCCGCCTCTGAAAAAACTTGGCATTTGGATTTCCCGGCAAACATTGATTTTCGTGACGTCACGTGTGGGACGCCTCCCTCTGAATCCTACGTCAGCGCTGGTTTGTTTATGAGAAAATGACCTGGTGGTTTTCTGCAAATTTCTTCAACGTTATCACGTAATTATTAAAATGGTTAACAGATGTATCGTAGGAGGGTGTAGCAACACCAGTCTTGATGGGATTAGTACTCATCGTTTCCCACATTGCGCTCAGGTGACAATTCCACATTTCAATGCAAAATCACTAGCTGCTAAACTTGGTCTACACAGGCTGTGGACTGAAACCGTGCAAGCTCACGCAGCCTGCTGGCGCTTCCGCACGTGACGTCACGAATCTGGCTCCAAACTCCCTTGGGATTTTTCCAGACGCATTTTGTTATTTTATTTTTTTCTGCTGTAGACAGATGGCCTTGTGCAAAATTACCCTTCTGGATGAGTGTGTAAAGGGACATTCTTTCATAAAAAAAAAACCGAATTTGGTCCAGGATATGCACTTTAAATCGAGAAAATCAAATTTACAGCCAAAAATGTAGTATTCTTATTGGTCAGACTTCGAAACAAGGCTTGAATGGAACCAAAATACTGCGAGTTTTGAGAGCTTCTCCGGCGAAGCTCGGTGTCAGTAAACCTGCAGAGAGAGCTCTGACTACAAACATGGACACCTACAATCCACCTACAATCCCCAAGGTTCACAGCGCCTGCTGTCTCCCGATTACTGAGTACAGCTGACATGCATTCTCCTAATCACCGCTCTCCCTACTTAAGCCACTCTCGCACACCACTTCAGTGCGAAGTATTGTTCTGCTCTGTCAGTCCATACCAAGCCTTGTTATTTCTGACTGTCTCTTGATTTCTGACTCTTTGCACTCCCTTTCACGTTTTCGCCCTTTTGTCTTCTCTCTTCTACGTTGTTTGCCGATCGCCTGACCCTCGCTAGTTTACCGACCACGATTCCCGTCTCTCGTTTTGTCTTTGTTGACACGAAGGCTTCCCGCCTTCATCTGCACATACATCCGTAAGTGCCTGCATTCTGACACTTGGCAGGTTTAGAATGAGTAGGTCATGTATTTAGATAAATATCTTTGAGTTTCTCATACAAGCCTGATAAACATATTGACAGAAACTTTATACTTTTACACTTTCCTCTGTGCCCACTGCCAAATAATATTATAGTTTTTAAATGACCTAAATTAGATGAAACATCAAACTTGTCACCTTCCTCAGTCACACCGGACTCAGCGCACTGAGAGCCCACTTCTGCATTCAGAAAAGACTGTTCCCATGGTAACCGCATGATAATCACTTTCACTCTTTAACTATTAACTACAGGAAAACTTTCTTTCATTTGTAACTTAATTTCACTTATTTTTAACTCCTGTTTATTCCACATGATTCCTAACATTTTGTGATGTAACATTTGCATTATGTATATTTTGTAAAATCAAAACTTGTTAAAGGTATCTATTTTCAGTTGCATACATTTCATAATATTAATCAAAGTTGGCTGAATCTTATTTGTTATCTTTGTTGTCCATCCATCCATTATCTGTAGCCGCTCATCCTGTCCTACAGGGTCGCAGGCAAGCTGGAGCCTATCCCAGCTGACTACGGGCGAAAGGCGGGGTACACCCTGGACAAGTCGCCAGGTCATCACAGGACTGACACATAGACACAGACAACCATTCACACCTACGGTCAATTTAGATCCACCAATTAGCCTAACCTGCATGCCTTTGGGGGAAACCGGAGCACCCGGAGGTAACCCACGCGGACAACATGCAAACTCCACACAGAAAGGCCCTCGCGGGCCGCTGGGCTGGAACTCAGGACCTTCTTGCTGTGAGGCGACAGTGCTAACCACTACACCACCGTGCCGCCCTAGCTTTATTGTATATAGTAAAAATGTATTCTCTGTAATAGGACTTGATTGCAGCAATCTGTATTTTGTTTTTTGTCCTAAGTGCACTAGAAATTATAATTTAAGGTTTCTGCTTATATTGCAGGAATCTGTAGAAGATTTCATTGATAATTACAGTGATTTGTAAAGGTCTGGTTAACGAATAAGAAACTAAATTTAAACTTTATAACATTTTATTAAGTTAGTAAATAAAATTTGTGTTAAATGCCTAATAAAATGTAATTCACACTTAAAATTAATGCTTTCTTTCATTTCTTTTAAAGGCTCAACTGCAGCTCCAGAAGTCACCAGATTGCACCAGAAAAGATTTAATTTTCAAAATTTGCCCCCTCTCACTTTCAGAAAAACACGCCCAACCTTCCCAATCCTGGCTAAGCCCCTGTGTATCAGAAACCTTGTTGAAGCAGAGTGTCATATACGTATTGTTCGAAAGGGGTTTAGTTTGGGGAACCAGTTATTTTGGAGACACTCTGTTTGATTGAAGGTAGCTCTATGGACAGTGAAGTAGTCTAGGAAAAAAGTGATAAACCTCTATGGTGCAATCCACTCGCTACAAACTGGATCTGTATTCAGACCAGAAGTGAAATGAATGCCATGAATGCAGAGAGATATTTATATATACAGACTGTGTCAAGCACAGAATGGAAGATTGATAGCAAACCTTTCATTGTCTCTGTACTCACCTCACATTGTCTGTGGCTGTAGTGCTCTCAGTGGACTGTGCTCCCAGTGGATCTGTGAATACGTGTTCAGTGTAAATGCCAGGCTGACTGGTCTCTGTACCTGGTGCCTCCTCCTCTTCCTCAGTAGCCTCAGTGGCTTCCTCTGCTGTGGGAACGCCATCTTCGTTGGGACTAGGTTCCCTAGACAATTCCACTGTACACAGTGTAGCTTTAGTGTACCATTTATCATTGACCATGAACACAAAAATTACACCAAGCATCAAATTACTAAAGAGAACTAAGCAAGAGGCTCTGCCTTCAGTTTAAAGCTATACTGCCTTTCACATTTCTCAAATTTAGACCATAAAAAGAATTTCCCCTGACACCCAATTATTTTTTTTAGTGGACCGAAAGCTACTGAATTCGAATCATAGACTTCCGATTTTATTACTTTTTTTCCCTAAAAGAACAATTAATTGAGTCCCGTGGCCCTAAATTCTCTGCCATTTTTTCCTTGCCTCACGTCAAAATACTATGTCATACATCACGTGGTGGGGTTTCCCCATTTGCGCAACGCATTGTGGGATACAAATTTGAAACAGGAGAGAACAATGGCGGACGTGAGTGCGCGCATGAAACGTAGAAGACTGTAACGGAAAGCGAGAAGAAAAGCCATTATGTTGCGAAGGAAAGGAAACACGGGACCATACTAATAAATATCAGCGGTCAGCGAGCACCTCGGTGTGATCAGCTGTTCGTTTAGCGACTGAATGATGTAACTGTCAGTGCACGGTCAAAGGTAAACCTGTAGATGGCAGTAATGCAACACTGGATGCCAGCTACTGTAAAACCCAAAAGGTGAAGATGATGATGATGATGATGATGATGACGACAGCTCAGGTAAGAGTGTGCATGCATGCACGGACTTCCTCTGTCTGCTTGACTGTGCGAAGCGAGCAATTTCATGCACATTATTTGCTCGGGAATCCCCTCAAATTAAAGAACTTCCCAGCCACAGAATGGCCTGTTTTCTTAAAAAGATATTACAGAAATAAACATGTATCACAATGGCCAAATTTCACCGATTTTATGAAATCGAAAGGCCGTCTCGCTTTAACGGAACCTAAGAAAGAGTTTTACAAATGTCATGAACATATGCTTTTTTTCAGGATTTACATTGAATTTCTGTGCTAATACATGTACATAATTCCGAACATATTCTGTTTTATAATGACCTTGGCTAAAATTGTAGATTGTAGTTCTCTGTGATCTTCTTTCAACTCTGTTATTATCGCATACAATATGATTGATTCAATTCATAATCTAGATTCGAATCTTATTCCTGCCTAGATTTTAGATTTTTGTTGTTTGGTATTGGAACTGATGATGATGATGATGAACTTGCAAAGGAAATAAATAAATAAATGCTTATTCACACATTTTTGTGCTGTCATAATCACTTATGAATACACCAGTCCTGATTATCTGAAGTTACTTTTTTTTAAATTTCAATATATTTATTTCTGTGTTAAGGGCTTACTCTAAGTAACGACAACTATGTGGCTGGATCTTAAAGGAACAGTCCACCGTACTTCCATAATGAAATATGCTCTTATCTGAATTGAGACGAGCTGCTCCGTACCTCTCCGAGCTTTGCGCAACCTCCCAGTCAGTCAGACGCAGTCAGACGCGCTGTCACTCCTGTTAGCAATGTAGCTAGGCTCAGTATGGCCAATGGTATTTTTTGGGGCTGTAGTTAGATGCTACCAAACTCTTCCACGTTTTTCCTGTTTACATAGGTTTATATGACCAGTGATATGAAACAAGTTCAGTTACACAAATTGAAACGTAGTGATTTTCTATGCTATGGAAAGTCCGCACTATAATGACAGGCGTACTAACACCTTCTGCGCTTCGGCAGCGCATTGATATCTGAGCTCCGTATCAATGCGCTGTCGAAGCGCGCAGAAGGTGTTAGTACGCCTGTCATTATAGTGCGGACTTTCCATAGCATAGAAAATCGCTACGTTTCAATTTGTGTAACTGAACTTGTTTCATATCACTGGTCATATAAACCTATGTAAACAGGAAAAACGTGGAAGAGTTTGGTCGCATCTAACTACAGCCCCAAAAAATACCATTGGCCATACTGAGCCTAGCTACATTGCTAACAGGAGTGACAGCGCGTCTGACTGCGTCTGACTGACTGGGAGGTCGCGCAAAGCTCGGAGAGGTACGGAGCAGCTCGTCTCAATTCAGATAAGAGCATATTTCACTATGGAAGTACGGTGGACTGTTCCTTTAAGTTTTCATTATCATTATAATTATCACCTTTACGACATGGTATAATTTTCCTTTCTCTGAGCTCAACCTGCTTGAGCTCCCATCCAATTAAACCCTTGTTCATCCCGATTATTATGACTAGTTCTTACCTCTACCTTTTACAGGACTGAGCTCTGCCAGAAGCTCATTGGTTCCTGAGCTGCCTGTCTGAACACCAGACCCCGCTCCTTCTGCTGTACAACCAACTGCTGAGATGCCACTCAGTGCTCCCTCACTCCCATGTGAGCTGTTACTGGCCAAACTGCCTGTCAATGAACCTTCAAGCCTCGCTTCTGAGTCCTGAGGCACTTCTTCTCCAGCAGGGTAGTCTGTCTCCAAGACACCTAAGGCATAAATAAGAACTCTCAAGACTCTCTGTAACTGTCCTTCCTGTACCACTGTCCCTTGTTATGAAGCACGGCATGTAAAGATACAATGTAAGCGAAGATGCTTTCAGATTGTCAGATAAGCTCCACTTAGGGCTGTGTGTGATCTGACCTGGCACGCTGGCGATACATAGCACGTGTGAGTTGCACACGTAGAAGCTATCCAGCAGCTCAGAGGGCTGTGTGGTGTCCAAGATAATGACTTTAGTGGAAGACTGTGTGCTGGTGCAGATCCAAACATGGCTGGACATGTCCACCTGTGCCACTTCTTGTTCCTGCTCCTGACACACATACGCACATACACATTACGTACACAGAATTGCATGAGATTTCTGTTCAGAGTTGTTACACTAATTGAGTAAATGCATCTAAAAGTAACTACCAAAATTAAACATAATTAGAATTATAAAATACACAAAAGACACACAAGTCAGATAAAAATGCTCTGATGCATATCGACAAATCCATAAATCCAATTAAGATGTTTGTGTTTAGCTAGAATGATTTTGATCCCTTTTTATAGTATCTGCATAATTTGTTTTCATTAGGCATGTAATGGGCCTTTCTGTGCGGAGTTTGCATGTTCTCCCCGTGTCTGTATGGGTTTCCTCCGGGTGCTCCAGTTTCCCCCACAGTCCAAAGACATGCAGGTTAGGTTAACTGGTGACTCTAAATTGACCGTAGGTGTGAATGTGAGTGTGAATGGTTGTCTGTGTCTATGTGTCAGCCCTGTGATGACCTGGCGACTTGTCCAGGGTGTACCCCGCCTTTCGCCCGTAGTCAGCTGGGATAGGCTCCAGCTTGCCTGCGACCCTGTAGAACAGGATAAAGCGGCTACAGATAATGGATGGATGGATAGGCATGTGATGATATATCGCGCAACGATAAATCACCATCCAAATTGATGACGATTTGAATCGATGAAATAAATGAATAGCGATTATTGTCAGACTGCATAATCTCTTAGTTTTTCCTAGCTGTAATTGGGTTGTTTAAACAGCAGAGGGAGCAATAATGCACAAGAAAAATCTAAAATGGGAAAGATTTGTTCTGTACATTTTTACAGACTGCTGAAATGCAAAGAAAAGAGAAAAAAAATGAAGGCAAAGGTAAATGTTTATTAAGAAAAGGCCTATTTGTTCTTAACGTTTTTCATTTTGAATAAAAGGAACATTTTAGTTAATAGGCTATTATATTTTACACCAAGCTTTAAAAATGTGGATAAATAATTATTGTTGTTTATTAAGGGAATGAAACAAAGGGCTTCTTTTCACTTACCCAAAGGAATATTTAAATTGATAAAGAATAAGAAAATACATGTTACAATTTTTTGGTCATAAAATTTTCTTCGTGGGGGCGGCACGGTGGTGTAGTGGTTAGCGCTGTCACCTCACAGCAAGAAGGTCCGGGTTTGAGCCCCGTGGCCGGCGAGGGCCTTTCTGTGCGGAGTTTGCATGTTCTCCCCGTGTCCGCGTGGGTTTCCTCCGGGTGCTCCGGTTTCCTCCACAGTCCAAAGACATGCAGGTTAGGTTAACTGGTGACTCTAAATTGACTGTAGGTGTGAATGTGAGTGTGAATGGTTGTCTGTGTCTATGTGTCAGCCCTGTGATGACCTGGCGACTTGTCCAGGGTGTACCCCGCCTTTCGCCCGTAGTCAGCTGGGATAGGCTCCAGCTTGCCTGAGACCCTGTAGAACAGGATAAAGCGGCTAGAGATAATGAGATGAGATGAACTTTCTTCGTTAATTTTTAATATAATAAATAGCATCAGAAATCGAATTGTTAAACTAATATTGTGAATTTAATCAAATCATGAATTGGGTGAATCTTTACCTGCCTTGTTTTCATAGAAATAAACCTAAAATTTGCAAAATATACTGAAAAAGGATGTTTAAAGGTCTGTGGGACCCGTTTTAATTTTTTTTTAACCATATATGCTGCTCGTATATTGCTTGTAATTGGGGTGAAGTAAACACCTGCTAAGTATTTCATGTAAAATTGTTTGTGTTGAATTTAAAACACCAAAATGCAGCTGATCCACCAGACCCACGAACACCATCTGAGTAACAAAAATATGAACACCACACAAGGGTTAAAAAACTCTGGAGCTTGTACTGATTAAGCTTTTCACCTTGTGCTCCTGTTCTTGCTGGTCCAAGCTGCTCTGAGAGCCTTTCATCGGACTGGAGGTCTCTCCCTCAGCTCCAGAGTCATTAATACACACACGTGAGCCTGTGTCATGTGGCTTTCCGCCTGACAGGTTCACACCGGCTGCACACCACAGCTAAAGAAAGAACAAACACATTTCAGCTTCATGCTCACTGAAAATCTAGACAGGATGCATTGAAAATGGAAGCGTGTACAGGATTAGAGGCTGTGTAGCATATATAGCATAATGAACTATACTAAATTGGTCACATTAATAAATCCCAAAGCACTAACTTTCATGGAAGGATCTTTCTGATCCAGTGGTCTCAGGTACACAGGTACAGGCAAGTTCATCTTGTTCTCTGCTTGCCGACCATTTGCTTCCTGTGAATACAAAATAGTGCAAGGATATTACCTCAGGAGTGGATCAATTATAAATTCGACAGCTCCAGTGTGCTTGCCCAGTCCCATGCTGTGCTTAGCAGAAGTTCAGGCTAAAAAGCTAGAACTAATGTAATTTAAGTAAAAAGTACAACAAGCTAATTCTATGAATTAATACAGATAATAGAAAATAAGTGAATACTTGAATCCCTGGTACAGGTGACTTTGGATTACAGATCAGCAATGAGCTGTGATGGTCATGTATTTTCACTTAATGAAGTGTTTAAATGTGAGGCGACTGCTTGTGGTGTTACAACACAATTCTATATTATTACACCATTACATATATATAAACTTTTCCGCTGCACTCTGGTAGGTTTCCCAAAAGCCTCTTAACACTAACGGTGTCTTAACTAGGAAAGAGAGTGTTGCTCGCTGTACCATTTAACGATGCTGCGATGCTTTTAGGAAACCCACCCCTGTATAGTATTTTGCTTAGTTTAGTCACTGTTTCCATGTCCATGGCTGGAAAAATTGTCTATTATCCATTAACGCAAATTTGTATCTCTAGTACATAAACAGGCAGACCACATCTTTGGTTCAAGTGTGTAGTTCAGGGTGTAGTGCAGTGTGCAGGCCCGCCGACAGGGGGGGACAAACGGGTATGTTGTCCCGGGCCCAGGAATGGGGAGGGCCCAGAACTGGGCTCTCATGAAGTTGCGATTAAATTATTTTATTTCATTTCAAAATGTGTTGATTTGGGGGAGAAATGTGCTATATTTGCATTTGATAAATGATTTCTAGATCTTTTGCCTTTATTGTCTTTGAAAAAGGTGTCAAGAACCCCCTACCACCCCAATGCAAAAATGGTTTGGTCTGACTCTTTGATTAAGGGGAAAAAAACGACATCGTTCGATCATAGCGCTTCGACAATCAGCGTGCGTGCCATTTGCCAACATGCACAAGTCAGGAGCACAGAAAAGAAAAGAAAAGAAAAAAGAGAGGAAGAAACCAAGAGACTCAGGGGCTCACTGCACAAATATTTTTAAAAAAGATTCGGATGATGCAGCAGGTACTAGCAAAGGCAGTGGGGCAGCTGAGCCAGGTAAGACACAGCCAACTTTTTCCAGCCCTGTAAAGTAACCCCAACCAAGGCACGCGCGGCACGCAATTCATGTTACAAACGAGGGGAGAGCAAGTCACACTGAACACCATATCAAACGCACAGGGCACTGAATCATTTCATAACCACAACAGCTTAATAACATTGTGTTTCATATATCTGATTGAAGCTAAGAATATTCACATTAGCCCGCAATCATATCCTGCCGTTTCTCGAGCGGTGTTCTTCTCTGCTTTTCACACTGGACAGTACGCACGCACAGTATACTATGTTCGCCCCCAGCCCTGCCCGAAATCCCCCGTCCATCGCTGCTCCTTCAAGAGCACCCCAATCGCATGATTATAGTAGACTATCCACGAGTTTAGGAATACCTTTTTGAATACCTGTCATTTAAGGGTTGGAGTGAGTAGAGACTGGGATAAGAGAGGTGGGTGTGTGTGTGGGTGGATGAGTGACATAAAAACATTAAAAAGTAAAACATATTGACAGCCCACTAAACCTGTTTGTTCACTGGGCAATTGTAAATGAAAAACTGAAACCCTGGATATGTAATCTGCTTGTGCTGGGTGCCCAGGCTAGTGATTTGTCCACCCCGTACTTATAAAATGTTTGTATTTGATCATATTCAGTGGATCTGAGCTTGCATTATGAGTGAAGTACACACTTAAATTTATAACTACTCTTTTTTGTACTCATGCACTTTTACACTAATCACCACTCCCTTTTGGGAGACTTTAGTCATGCCAGTCTGATGTAAATGCTAATTAATGCAATAGTCTTTTTCAGTAAAGCTGATGAGCTTGGTCATATTTACAAGATCGAAGGACTTTCTGTGAAACAAATTTTGCTTACATTTTGCAAATTGTTTGCTGGAACACAAAGAAATAATTTCACATACACATTTTTAGAAATGGTCACTAAGATGTATACAATTAGGTAGAACATTTTATATCGTATAACATTATTGCAAGTCTGACCTCAAAATATGACAATTATCTAACATGCAGTGTGCTGAATGCAAATCCAAATGAATCCAAGCAAAGGACATAAAAACAACACACTTATCTCCAGCTTTCTGCTGTTATCAAATAAATTGCTTGATCTATCAAAATTGTAAACTTTAGTGTAGCTTGAAATCTTGCCTTGTATTTACTGGGTAGACTCCAGCCGTGAGCTGCCATCCGCCCGTCCTCCTTCTGTACATGGGCTTTGACCTGCCTGTACTGAGCCTTCTTCTGCTCCCTACGTGATGGAGAAGTGCACAAGTCCACTCTGAGAGAGAGGAGACAAAAAATTCAGATGGCTCACTCTGACTTGAACAGAATACAAGGCTTAAAAGCAAATGCAGTTTGAGCAACAGTGAGCTTCAGAGTTGATGAAGCTAAAGTGATGCTAAATGAGGCCTTACTCATCTTTGAGGAAGTCAAAGGCTTTGGAACGCTCAGTGGGGAACTGCGAGAAGGTGCTGCTCTTCCTCATACCACTGGGTGGGTTGTACTTAACATTAGATGGAGGAGGCTTCACTGTACTGCTGCTGGAGGACGAGGAACTGAACAGCCGGCTGAAGCTGGGACACACACACACACACACACACAGAGAACACATGCAGGGATGGTAATGGGAGCAGGGCACACACACTTGCCACATGGACACAGCCAGTTCCTGGAAGACCTGCAGTGTTGGAATTGCTACACTCTTTTGGGAAAAATTGTCTAGAACTATCTAAGGATACCTTGTGCAGAATCCTACATGACACGGAAACTATTAAGGAAGTTAAGAACCATTATCTCTCCAAAGAAACATTTTTTAAGAGTCACTGCAAGGATATATGAATAAAGAATATCTGAATAAAGTAATATTTGTAAATATGACTTTCAGGGATTTAATATCCTTAATTTTCCAGCAGTATACATACACCCTCTTAGCCTGATTTATTGTGTAATGAATTTCTGAGGTTTTACGAATATTAAAATGAACCTCCCTTTGTGTTGCCATCCAAATCAGTGAAATTTTAACAAAAAAAAAAAATTGGGGAAACCACCAGGGGGAGACACAATAAAGCCAATAGTCAAATAGTGGCTCAGCAACAAGTCTCTGCAGATAGTGTATTGATGCAGAAATTCATAAAATCAGGGTTAGCAGAATAAATTTCATACAAATTGTGGTATTAAAGCTGTTTTCTGGACTCCACCAAGTGTGGACTTGTGGTTGGTAAAAGATAGTCTGGCTAACGCAACTTCAAAGCTCTACGAGCTATTGGTCTGGCCAAGATAAAGCCCAACCGTTTCCCAGAGCCCGTGGTTGACCCACCTCCCTGAAATGCCACAGTTTGCTACTGGTCGAAGCCAGAAAAGGCTGTGACGAAGCTTAAACCAATCACATCACTCTTTCCTCTGACGTATGTGACGCGACGGGGCTAACTGGTAGATTAGACATCCTATTATTAAACTCTTACCGAAGCCGGTCAGAAGCAAGGCGAAAACGTCCTTCCTTTCAATAAATACCTCCAGGGCTGCTCTTTGCTCCGTTTTCAATGAGAACTTCCCATTGAATGCTTTCAATACAGCATTCGTGAATGAAGCGCTTCCGGCATAGATTCTGTAAACAATCTATGGCTTCCGGTCGCAGTTCTACTACGTCAGTGCCTTGAACACGCCTCTACCCAGGGCCGTTGGAGATGCTCAAAGTTGATTGGTTCCCGATTTTTCGGGAGCTTGGAAGAGCTGTAGATAGCTTGCCTGGCCAGACTAAGCTCGCAACAGGCCCTCGTGTTGCGTCACGCTTAGGATGGGCAGGCCCAGGCTAGGTAAAAGATGTTAAGTAAGCAGTGATGGTTTGTTTATAAATGGCAAAAACAATCATAATTTCTGCCCTCAGTTGAACTATTGCATTTCTAGTCACTGTGTAAACAACAGGTATTGTAGTAGCCTGCCTTTTCATTTAAAATTGCCATTAAGAATAGATAATCATCTCCCCTAATATATGTTTCCAGAAGGTATAAGCGATGAAATATCTGACTTATCCAACTGTAACAAGAGTGCTCTGAGAGTACAATATCCCCCGCTGGCAACTAAGCCATAACTCTGGTAAAATGCGACTGAATTGAACGAAATTGCAATATGCGTATTAACAACATATAACAAAGAATCCTGTAAAGTTTTGTGAAATTCCTCCAAAAATTGCAAGAGGAGTTGATTTCAGAAGGTGAGTACTAGGGTTGGGCGGTATTACGGTAAGAAGGTATCCCGAGGTATCCAAAAGTACCAACGGTATCGGTCTCATTACCGTCATTTTAAAAAAATATATAATATCTAAATAAATATGGAGTACATGAGGTCATAATATAAAATAATAAATTGAAGATCATCCCGAATAACTGTGTGATCGTATTTTCACTAATTCTATCAATTTCCTAAAGAAGTTTTCATCGCGTGCAGGGTTGTTTATGTCGTTACCATGGCAACCCTGCGTGACATTTTGGAGTCTGACAGAAAGCTTCGCAAGAGACTGAGCCCGGGGGTGTCATGGCTCAGATGGCTAAGGCACCGTACCATAAATCCGGGGACCCGGGTTCGATTCCGACCCGAGGTTATTTCCCGATCCCGTCTCTCTCTCTCCCCCGCTCATTTCCTGTCTCTCTATACTGTCCTATCTAAAAAAAAAAAAAAGAGACTGAGACCGCGGTTGAAAGATGGCAAGTCAAGATAACGAGTTAGTGGCAAAAAAAAAAATACAACATCGGCAGTGTGGCAGTATTTTGGTTTCAAACCAAACGAAAAATCTAATATGTCCCCTAAGGCACACCATAGCCTGGGGTACTCCACTTCCACGAGATCTCTCCAATGAGTTGTGTTTTGAGTAGGTTACATGAGTAACAACAAGGTAAAATAATATAACGTATGACATTTGGGATGTGGGTAATAAACGTTTGAAATGTCATCTACTGAAGAAACGGAAGAAAACATCGTAGCGTAAACTGTTAGGTTTCTGGTGGGAATTAGCAATGCGCTTGCTATCTTTGTTGGGTGTGTTAAACCGTATGGATTTAAGTGGAATAATTGTAAGGAGTTATGTGATCAAGACAACGTTTTAAGCAAGGTAAGGCCATTTGATTATTAATTTCCCCGCCATGGCATGACGTGGGCCCATATGATTTTGCCTTGTGCAGCTATCGCGCATTTGAATTAGGTTCGCCTCATTTGCGCTGAAGAATATGGTTTATCGCGCAGTCTAAACGGACTTGGGTGTTGGTTGATTCTTTTTCTTTTTTTTTATTTCCCATGCTTGAAAGGGTATGATCCTGCTCATCGTGTACTTTTTTTTGATGGAGTAGGTGAAATAGTGCTGCAAATGGCGTTTCAACACAGACGTGTAAACGACAGTTGAATGCTATTTTCAAGATGAAGGAAGAGTTGCGTGATGCTTTGAAATATCTCTTAATCCATTCATCAATGCACAAAATTCGCTTTGCTGCTTAATCCATACCACAATGCACACAATTCACTATGCTGCTTTTAAATAGTACATTTGAGGCATAGGCGCACGTTACACAGTAGGCCGAAACAAAATATTATTTTTTTCTCGGTAATACCGTATACCCCGGGAAAACACAGAGACGGTTTAAAGGTATCAAAATTTGGATACCGCCCAACCCTAGTGAGTACCTTTCCTGGGACAGACGGACGGACGGACAGACGGACGGACATTGGGGGATAAAAATTGTGAGGGAAGCTGATTTCAAAAAGCAAGAACACCTTGATGAAATTGCCAAAGTACAAGTTTGTTAATAATCAAGGGCATAACTCTGGTAAAATTTGCCCAAATTAAACGAAATGTCAGTATGGGTATAACTGTCATATAACAAAGCCAAGTTTGGTGAAATTCCTCCACAAACTGTGAGAGGAGTTGATTTCAGAAGAAAGTACACCCTCATGAAATTGTCAAAGTACAAGTTATTTAATCAAGGGTCAAAACTGGTAAAATTTTCACAAACAAAATTAAATCGCAGTATGCGTATTACCGTCATATAACAAGGCCTTTTGCCAAGCTTCAAGAAATTCGTCCAAAAATTGTGAGAGGAGTTGAGGTCAGAAGGCAAGCACATCTTCATGAAATTGTGAAAGTACAAAATTGTTAATCAAAGACCTCAACTCTGTTAAAATGCGACCGAATTAAACAAAATAACAATATGCGTACTACCGACATATAACAAGGCCTTTTGCCAAGTTTGGTGAAATTCCTCCAAAAATTGTGAGAGGAGTTGATTTCGGAAGGAAAACACACTCTCATGAACTTGTCAAAGTATAATTTTGTTAATCAAGGGCTGTAACTCTGGTAAAATGTGACCAAATTTAATGAAATTACAATATATAACAAAGAATCCTGCCAAGTTTCATGAAATTCCTCCAAAAATTGTGAGAGTTGATGATTTCAGAAGGTGAGCACCCTTCCCGGGACAGACGGATGGACGGACATTGCCACAACATAATCCCACTTTGGGCCTTTCGGCCAGCGGGGGATAAAAACAACAGTGGACTGAGGAGCACCACAAGCAGGAGCAGTCCAAGGAAAAATTCACATATTGCTTTTTGATAACTCTGGGCTGAGGTCAAGAGAGAAGCAGTTAGGATATAATTGTTTTGCCTACATGCTGAGGACCACCAGCGCATCAAGTGAGAAATGACATGAGTAATTTAAAATATGTGTAAAAAAAAATGTAAATAAAGTTGTTGATGTGTAGATGCATTGGAGTTGAAATGCTTACAATTGCCAGATGCTGGACTTCTTCTTCTCAGTAAGGGCAGGATTTTCCCTGGAAGCACTGTAGAGGAATGGGATATGCCATTATGTAAGGAATAAAACACAACTTTTATCTGTGATTATTTTACTGTAACAGCACACATGCCCTACAGTTTTTTTCTTCTTAGACTGGCAGTTTGCCAACATTTCAGCTTCCAAGTTCACTTATATACCACTCCATTGGCAGCTATATTCAACTGGACTGTACTGATCTACTGTCAGAGCAGTGCTGTTAAAGAAAAGCAATCAACACCTTATAAACAATCAAAATCAAGAATTCAACAGTGCTGTGGTATAAAACTAAACAGACGCAAGCAACTGTCGTATCTCTTTCAGTTTGAGGCAGAAATACAAGCATTTAATCAGAGCCTTGGCAGACCATAAATGAAACCACTATTCAAAAGACCCAGTCGACTTTAAACTATTAAACAACAGCTATAATGGCTGTAGTGAATCCATTTAATACAAGGTTTGGAGTCCTGGCCATGACCAGAAGGTTAGAGAGCCACTGCTGAGCCCTTGAATAAGATCTCTAACCACTCTCTTCTCTACATAAAAGGGTATTTACCCCCCCCCCCCCCCAAAACTAAATGTTTCTAAATGTTTTTCTGAAGAACATACACTCATGGTCCACTTTGATAGGAACATCTGTACACCTGCTCATTAATACAGTTATTCAATCAGCCAGTCATGTAGCAGGAATACAATGCATACAGTGTCTTGTAAAAGTATTTATCCCCCTTGGTGTTTGTCCTGTTTTGTCGCATTACAAGCTGGAATTAAAATGGATTTTTGGGGGGTTGGCACCATTTGATTTACACAACATGTCTACCACTTTAAAGGTGCACATTGGTTTTTTTTTGGTTTTTTTATTTATTTTGACACAAACAATAATTAAGATGAAAAAACAGACATCTGGAGTGTGCATAGGTATTCACCCCCAAAGTCAATACTTTGCAAAGCCACCTTTTGCTGCAATTACAGCTGCAAGTCTCTTGGGGTAAGTCTCTATTAGCTTAGCACGTCTAGTCACTGGGATTTTTGCCCATTCCTCAAGGCAAAACTGATCCAACTCCTTCAAATTAGATGGGTTGCATTGGTGTACAGCAATCTTCAATTTATCCCACAGATTCTCAATTGGATTGAGGTCTGGGCTTTGATTAGGCCCTTCCAAGACATTTAAATGTTTCCCTTTAAACCACTCCAGTGTAGCTTTAGCAGTATGTTTAGGGTCATTGTCCTGCTGGAATGTGAACCTTCATCCCAGTCTCAAACCTCTGGCTGACCCAAACAGGTTTTCCTCCAGAATTGCCCTGAGTTTAGTGCCATCTATCTTTCCTTCAGTCCTAA
Organism: Neoarius graeffei; assembly: GCF_027579695.1. NCBI lineage: Eukaryota > Metazoa > Chordata > Actinopteri > Siluriformes > Ariidae > Neoarius > Neoarius graeffei. The sequence goes on from NC_083588.1 coordinate 36,487,979, forward strand.
TGGACTCTCCTGTCCCTGTAGATGAAAAACATCCCCACAAGATGCTGCCACCACCATGCTTCATTGTAGGAATGGTGTTCTCAGGGTGTTGGGTTTGCGCCACACATGGCATTTCCCATGATGGCCAAAAAGTTCAATTTTAGTCTTATTTGACCAGAGAATATTCTTCCATGTGTTTGGGGAGTCTGCCGCATGCTGTTGGGCAAATTCCAAACATGTTTTCTTAATTTTTTGTTTAAGCAATGGTTTTTCATCTCCAGGAACAGGAAAGCTGGTCACGACTGAAGGAAAGATGGATGGCATTAAATACAGGGGAATTCTGGAGGAAAACTTGTTTGAATCAGCCAGAGGTTTGAGACTGGGACAAAGGTTCATGTTCCAGCAGGACAATGACCCTAAACATACTGCTAAAGCTACACTGAAGTGGTTTAAAGGGAAACATTTAAATGTCTTGGAATGGCCTAATCAAAGCCCAGACCTCAATCCAATTGAGAATCTGTGGCATAACTTGAAGATTGCTGTACACCAACACAACCCGTCTAACTTAAAGGAGTTGGATCAGTTTTGCCTTGAGGAATGGGCAAAAATCCCAGTGGCTAGATGTGCTAAGCTAATAGAGACATACCCCAAGAGACTTGCAGCTGTAATTGCAGCAAAAGGTGGTTTTACAAATTATTGACTTTGGGGGTGAATACCTATGCACACTCCAGATTTCTGTTTTTTCATCTTAATTATTGTTTGTGTCAAAATAAAACAACAATTTGCACCTTTCAAGTGGTAGGCATGTTGTGTAAATCAAATGGTGCCAACCCCCCAAAAATCCATTTTAATTTCAGTCAGTAATGTGACAAAACAGGACAAACACCAAGGGGGATGAATACTTTTGCAAGACACTGTAAAATCATGCAGATACAGGTCAATTTCAGTGAATTTTCCACATTAAACATCAAAATGGGGAAAAAATATGGTCTCTGTGACTTTAACTGTGGCGTGGTTGTTGGTACAAGCAGAAGACCACATTGGGTTCCAATCCTGCCAGCCAAGAACAGGAATCTGAGGCTATTATGGGCTCAGACTCACCAAAACTAGACAGTTGAAGATTAGAAAACAAAATCACCTGGTCTTTTTCTGGTCCTCAGCTGTCCAATTTGGGTGAGTCTGTGCCCATGATAGCCTCAGATTCTTATTCTTGGCTGGCAGGATTGGAACCCAATGTGGGCTTTTGCTGTTGTCACTCACCCACCTCAAGGTTTGATGTGTTATGTGTTGCTTTTATGCTCAACACGGTTGTAAAGAGCACTGATATGAGTTACTATCAACTTCCTGTCAGCTCAAACCAGTCTGGTCATTCCCCTCTGATCTTTCTCGTCAGTGAGGTGTTTCAGCCTGTGGACCCTCCATTTTTCACACCATTTTGTACAAACTTTAAAGACTAATGTGTGTGAAAGTCCCAGATCAGCAGTTTCTGAAATACTCAAACCAGCCCATCTGGTACCAACAACCATGCCACAGTTAAAATCTCTCAGATTTTCTCCCCATTCTGATTTTTGAGATGAACATTAACTAAAGCTCTTGACCTGTATATACATGATTTTATGCACTGTGCTGCTGCCAGATGACTGGCTGACTGGATAACTGCATAAATGAGTAGGTGTACAGGTGTTCCTATTAAAGTGGACGTGAGTGTGCCACATATCTTTTAAATAAATCTGGTAAATTTTGTTTTAATTCTAATGGATGCCTGCTATAAAAATAACAGTTCAGCACAATCAATTTTAAATCAAAAGTTGTAGGGTTTTTCTCGTCATTAGCATTCAAATGAGTGTTTACCGGATCATTTCTGTCCACCTGACAGCCTCCTGTAGCTCCATCAGTCTCTCTTTATACTGGTTCCTTTCCATCAGTACACGGGCCATCTCCACCCGGGTGAACCGACGCCTCTGAGCTGTGGGCACGTCACTCTGCAGACAAAACATACACATACTTTGCTTCAACATGCAAATAGATATTTACTGTATTTACACTACAATTCTATATAATAAGCCATGCAGACTTCTGCTATTTAACAAAGCCACGCCTAATGACTAAAACACACATAGTATTCAGGCAACTTGTTCTCACCTCATCTTCCTCTTTGTTATTCACTTTGATGGTCTCCATTTGAGCACGAACTCTACAGCACATAAAAATTAGTCAAATAGTACATTCATTCATTCATTCATTCATTCACTGCAGCACTGGTGAGTGCTGCAGTGGCTCCAGTGTCCTAGGAACACTGGGCTTGAGGTAGGAATATACCCTGGATGGGATGCCAGTCCATCACAGACCATGCATGAACACATATTCATGGCTATGGGCAATTTAGATCAGTCAAGCCACCTACCAGCATATGTTTGGGAGGTACAGTTGATATAAAACGTCTACACAACCCTATTAAAATGGTTTTTGTGATGTAAAAAAAAATGAAACCAAGATAAATAATCTTAGAACCTTTTCTACTTTTACTGTGAAATTGCAAACTGAATTAAAGAAAAAACCAATAAGAATCATTTTAGGGAAAAAAAATGAAACATAAACCAGGTTATTGTACATTTTGTATAAGTGTACACACCCCTAAACTAAAACTTACTTGAAGCACCTTTAGATTTTATCACAACATTCATTCTTTATGGGTACACCTTGACTTAGCACATCTTGACTTATTCTGGCACATCTTGCCTGAGCAATATTTTGCCATTCTTCCTTGAAAAAGCATTCAAACTCTGTCAAATTGGCTGGGCACTTCCTGTGCACAGCCATTTTCAGGTCACCCTACAGATTTTTGATTAGATTTATAGCTAGACTCTGGCTCGACTCTGGGTTGTTCCAAAATCTTGTTTTTGTGAAACCATTCCTTTGTTGATTTGTTGTGCTGAAAGGTAGAATACCTCTATATCTTAAGTGTTTTAACAGAAGCCTTCAGGTTTTGGTGGCAAAATCATCTGGTATTTGGTGTTATTTGTTATTCCCTCCACCCTTCCTCCAATTCCAGCAGAAGAAAAGCAGCCCAAAGCCTGATGCTGCCATCACCATACTTCGCTATGAGGATGGGGTTCTTTTGGTGATGTGTTGTGATTTTTGTGACAAACATATCTTTTAGTACAAGAGTGCTCTGAGAGCACAATATCCCCCGCTGGCAACCATATCTATGCTATAAGTGCTTAATACACCCTCATGAAATTGTCAAAGTACAAGTTTGGTAACCAAGGGCCATAACTCTGGTAAAATGCGACTGAATTGAACGAAATTGCAATATGCATATTACCGACAAAGAACCCTGTCAAGTTTTGTGAAATTCCTCCAAAAATTGTGAGAGGAGTTGATTTCAGAAGGTGAGCACCCTTCCCAGGATGGATGGATGGACGGACAGACATCGCCATGACATAATCTCCCTTTGGGCCTTTCGGCCAGCAGGGAATAAAAAAACTTCTTGCCAAATTACATGAAATTTGTCCAAATATTGTGAGGGAAGTTGATTTCAGAAAGCAAGCACACCTTGATGAAATTGCCAAAGTATAAGTTTGTTAATATTCAAAGGCCATAACTGGTAAAATTTCCCCAAAATAAACGAAATGTCAATATGCATATAACGGTCATATAACAAAGCCTTTTGCCAAGTTTGGTGAAATTCCTCCACAAACTGTGAGAGGAGTTGATTTCAGAAGAACGTACACCCTCATGAAATTGTCAAAGTACAAGTTATTTAATCAAGGGTCAAAACTGGTAAAATTTTCACAAACGAAATTAAATCGCAAAATAAGTATTACCGTCATATAACAAGGCCTTTTGCCAAGCTTTGAGAAATTCGTCCAAAAATTGTGAGAGGAGTTGATGTCAGAAGGCGAGCACACCTTCATGAAATTGTGAAAGTACAAGGTTGTTAATCAAGGGCTGTACCTCTGGTAAATGCGACCGAATTGAACAAAATAATATGCGTACTACCGACATATAGCAATTGCCTCTTGTCAAGTTTGATGAAATTCCTCCAAAAATTGTGAGAGGAGTTGAATTCAAAACGAAAACACACTCTCATGAAATCGTCAAAGTATAATTTTGTTAATCAAGGGCTGTAACTCTGGTAAAATGTGACCGAATTTAACGGAATTACAATATGCGTATTACCGACATATAACAATACCTCTTGTCTATGGAATCAATTTTGTGCCAAAATGTTCATACAATACTTTTGAAATATCAAACAAAAACGATAAATCAAAATTTAAAAAAAAATAAAAAATAAAAAAAAGTCAATTTTTTTTAGACTGGCAAACAAATTATTCGTGTAATCGTGCAAAATATCAGTCTATTACTCTTCAGAAACCTTTTATTTTTGTTCCGCGTCTTTCTCAGTTTTGTTTGACGTAATTTATTTTGGTTGCGATTCCAGCTTTCTCGTTTGTGCTCCCTGACTTTTTGCTTGCAGTTTTGGCACAAACTTCACGTGTGGGTGGGCTGTCCAGGAATGCATTCCCATTGGGTAACTTGTGTTTGACTGACAGCTACGCTCAGCGATTCCCCCGGAAGCTGTTGTGGCCATTTCCTACTCGGATTTTGGCGGACTGTTTGACGAGTGACCGATCCATTGACGGTAAACAAGGATAGAGTGGACTTCAGTGGCGACTATGATATTGAATTAATTCAACAAAGTGTAAGTACGGGACAAATGTGTTGTATGTGTTGCAGTAGTACACATTATGCAGGTGTTTCGTGGCAAGTCAAATGTTAGACTTGGCTCCACTACCCAATATAGTAGCTGTCTTGCTAACGTTAAACACGCCTGCATAATGTGCACTACTGCAACACATACAACACATTTGTCTCATACTTACACTTTGTTGAATTAATTCAATATCATAGTCGCCACTGAAGTCCACTCTATCCTTGTTTACCGTCAATGGGTCGGTCACTCGTCAAACAGTCCGCCAAAATCCGAGTAGGAAATGGCCGCAACAGCCTCCGGGGGAATCGCTGAGCGTAGCTGTCAGTCAAACACAAGTTACCCAATGGGAATGCATTCCTGGACAGCCCACCCACACGTGAAGTTTGTGCCAAAACTGCAAGCAAAAAGTCAGGGAGCGCAAACGAGAAAGCTGGAATCGCAACCAAAATAAATTACGTCAAACAAAACTGAGAAAGACGCGGAACAAAAATAAAAGGTTTCTGAAGAGTAATAGACTGATATTTTGCATGATTACACGAATAATTTGTTTGCCAGTCTAAAAAAAATTGACTTTTTCTTTTTTTTTTTGAATTTTGATTTATCGTTTTTGTTTGATATTTCAAAAGTATTGTATGAACATTTTGGCACAAAATTGATTCCATACTTGTCAAGTTTCGTGAAATTTCTCCACAAATTGTGAGAGGAGTTGATTTCAGAAGGTGAGCACCCTTCCCGGGACGGACGGATGGACATCGCCACGACATAATCCCCCTTTGGGCCTTTCGGCCAGCGGGGGATAATTATGGCCCAAAAGTTCAACTTTAGTCTTATCAGACCATAACACATTGTTCTACATGGTTTTGGGATATTTGATGTATGGGGGATTTTCCCCTCAAACTTTAGCCAGGCTTGGATGGCTTTTTTTGGGTTAAAAAAAAAAAAAAAGAGTCTGTCTTGCCACCCTACCCTGTAGCCCAGACATATGAAGAATTTGAGAGATTGTTGTCACATACAGGGAGCAACCAATACTTTGCCAGAAATTGTTGCAATTTTTTAAATGTTGCTGTAGGTCTCTTGGCAGCCTCACTGCCAAGTTTTCTCCTGGTCTTCTCATCAATTTTAGAGGGACGTCCTGTTCTTAGTAAGATCACTGTGGTGACAGATTTTCTCCATATGTGGATGATTGTCTTTGCGGTGTTCCATGATCTCTCCAGTGTCTTGGGAATTTTTTTCTGTAACCTTCTCCTGATTGATATTTTTCAACAATGAGATTGAAAACCTGTACCTGCTTTGTAAACTCTTGGTGGCTCATGGCTTTTCCAGTTGAATGCTACCAAGATGATATCAGAAAAATCCTCAAGGAACATCTATCCTTTACTGTTACTTTAATTAACGATTGTTTATCACTTGATTTTTATATGTTGCAATTTGACAATAAAGGTGAAAAAGGATCTGACATGGTTTAACTTGGTTTAATTTTTGCTACATCACAAAAACCTGCCATATTAACAAGGGTATGTAGACTTATTCTGTCCACTGTAGGAGGAAACTGGATATCCCAGAGGAAACCCACATGAAACTATGGAGACTTATATAGATTTATATATGTACAGACTTAATCCTTAGGCTGTTTTTGCTATATATCTTTATATAGTATAAAAACATCCTTATGTCAAACAAAAGCACTGTGTCATACCTAGACAAGTCAAACTGGGTTTCATGCTGCCATTTTATTCAAGACACTACATACTGTAAAGCAGTAAGACTGTTTTAATTTAAAAAAAAAAAAAGAGAGAGAAGAAAGGTAACAAACTTCTTGAGCTCTTCCTCAAGCTCTTTGTTCTTCTCCGCCAGTTTGGCCTTCGCCTGCATTAATGTGTCCAGCTCTCCCTGAAGAACCTCCTTCTCAGATGTAAGCTCATCCACTTGGACAATCAGGTCATTCTTTACCACATTCAGTGCATTTCTGTGTACACACACATATGCATTTTCAGTCATTTTGATCATATTTTTTGTTCCAGTAGTATAACCATGTGATTTGTGCTTTAATTTATGTAAGCATTTCAGACACTCGCTGGCCGTGGTGTGAAAATTGTGCAGGCAGATGCTCATCTGAGTTTCCAAATCTGTCATTGCTTAACTCTTGAATACTTTCTATCGTGAATACTATCATTAAAATCTTATAATCTCTACTTTCCAAAGAAATGTATCCTGTTAAGATCTGTTCAGTACTTTTGAAGTAACGGCAGGTTGAAGTTGGTACAACAGAGTACACTCTCTACTCCTGGGATGTTGCAAAACTGCCAGTGCTTTCTGAGTCACGGGAAAGCGGTCAGGCTCTCTCTCTTCTGATCGGTTTCCGACTGGATTACTCATGAATATTGATCAGATAACTTTTATAGGGATGTTCTGTAGCTCTCACTCTTTCTGATGAAGTATTCAGCAAAATTTTCTGTCTGCTAGTTTTGATGTTATGATTCACAGAAGACTCTGAAGTGAGCTTTCATAGCTTTACCTACTTTTTTTTTCAAATCAAACTGATTCATGTAAATAAATAACTGTTTTAGAATATAACTGTAGTTGTTTTGAAGAAAAATACTGAGCTCTTAGTGGTCGGAATGAGATTTAAAAAAAAAAAGGAAGTCAGAAACGCGAGTGTCAATTTCAATTCAATTAAACAGAATTGTTTATTGGATGTGGCTCACACAGTTTTTTTCAAAGTTAGCCTTGAAAGCTGTGAATATTATCATTTATATTCTTTAATATATACACTAGTAGGCCCTACTTTTGAGAAATAAAAAGGCCTACAGAGCACAAAGAGGGTATTAGAAATATTCTTTTATTACTTTATCCTGATAGAGAATGGTAGATATGAATGACATTCAATTCTTATTTCTGCATATTTTATAATTAACATTGATTTGTCCTTCTTTGTGATGTATAAATGATAGTTAAGATCAGCTTTATACTGCACAAGTAAAGCCATTTGGTGAAACTTTGAAGAAGTTTCCCAATACCATTCCCAAGAAGCGTACTGATTTAAGGTTTATACTTAATTAGCATAATTCATACTAATTAAATACTCATCTCATCTCATTATCTCTAGCCGCTTTATCCTGTTCTACAGGGTCGCAGGCAAGCTGGAGCCTATCCCAGCTGACTACGGGCGAAAGGCGGGGTACACCCTGGACAAGTCGCCAGGTCATCACAGGGCTGACACATAGACACAGACAACCATTCACACTCACATTCACACCTACGGTCAATTTAGAGTCACCAGTTAACCTAACCTACATGTCTTTGGACTGTGGGGGAAACCGGAGCACCCGGAGGAAACCCACACAGACACGGGGAGAACATGCAAACTCCACATAGAAAGGCCCTCGCCGGCCGCGGGGCTCAAACCCGGACCTTCTTGCTGTGAGGCGACAGCGCTAACCACTACACCACCGTGCCGCCCTAATTAAATACTAATTTACATAATATGTTTTTACTAATTTTTCAAACTTTGTATTCAGTATACAACCATCTATATGCCATGTAAATGTCTTGAAAAATAAAAAAAGTTATTACAAAAAAACATTTGATCTCATTCGTTAATGAGGCCCATTTTGGACCATGTGATCCTCATACAGAATATTACGGCAGTTTTCTGAAAATTAAGCCGTTTTTTCAGTCTTTGATTGGTAATATCTCAAGAATGGATACACATTTTAATTCTGTAAAAAGTATGTTGTTTAGCATTCAATTCTGAATTCAATGAGCGCAGCTTCAAGGAATTTGGACTGAATTTGAATTTTCACCTGCTATGCCTAATTTATATCAAATTGTGTGTTTTTCTCAAACATGTTTTTTCTGAAGTGCTCCTACTTTGTCTCCAGCAGCTGTGTGTTTTCCAGAATGAGATTCTCCACTTCTCGGCCCATTCCTAAAAAAAATAAATAATTTTTTTTTAAATAATAAATTAATTAATTTGACAAATTACAATGAGTACCTAAGCTTCCAAGGTTTATTTTTATCTGTCTTTTGGGACAAGGACCTGGTGTGATCTCTGCTTTTAACCAAGATTGAGGAAGGATGTGAAAAACACACAAAAGCAGTGAGACAAATGCAGAGAAAGGAAATGCAACAAACTGAAGACTTGAGGTAGTGAGAGACATGAATAGGAGAGTGGATGGTGTGTCTTACCAAGCAAACTCAGGTCTGAAAAAGCATGCAGTCCATGTCAGGCAGAGAGAAGAGGAAGGATGAGGATAGCCTTTAAGTAAATGATGCCAAAAAGTAAACCAGAACAATACATACAGTATGATATCTCCCACCCCTTTAACGTACAGATCTCTTCTTTGCCAAATATATAAAATACTACTTGATTGCAAATTGTTTGCTCTCTTTAGTATTATGAAGCAATGAAAAATGAAGGAAAAATAATAAATTATTCTACATGCAACCATTGTCCTTGACAGACATACAGACAGGAAGTGATGCACAGACAGGAAGAGAGACAGCCAGAAGGGATATATACACACCAGAGTACTCCACTGGGATAAGGCACAAAAACCAGAGAACAGGAGGAAACAGCACGGAGAGAAAGAGTGCAGTTAGTATTATAATGTCTAACATACAGCAGGGACTGATTACATGACTACAAAGAGTACGGAAAGAACATAATACTCAGCTGACCCCATTTAAACTTTTACAAATACTAACATTTCATTGCTAAGATTCTGTTGTAGCTAATGTTCACCTTTCTTTAAGCGCACACAATCTGGAAGCAGCCAATCAGAACAAGCCTGGGGCATTGGTGATCATGACTAGTTAGCAGCAACAACTAAGGAAAATGGAGAGGAAGTGAGGCTTCCTGCATGTTCAGTTAAATAAATAGGGCAAATTTGGTCCGGTGAACTGAAGGCAGGGAAGCTTCGTACTGCTGCTTACTATATCTGCATATTCTATTTCATATGTTTAATTTAATGTGTTAGCACTCAGCAATACATCTTCCGTTTGTGTGAAAAAAAACAAGAGTCATCAGGAGATGACATATATCCCCCCCCCCAGCCTCCACATGAAACCCCACTCCAAATTTTCCGAAGTTGAATTGGATGCCATGGAAATATGGAAAAAATTTAAATCACAGAAATCCCAAAATGTCAAAAAGCACAATTCGTCTAGTCACTTAACATAACTATTAGGTTTCATGAAAAAAATTCCTAATAGTTTTTGAGTTATGCTCCGGAAACTAAACTGTTTACAGATGGACAGACAGACGGACAGACAAATGAATGGACAGAGCAATAGTTATATCCCCCTGCATTCTATCCCAGGGGGATAAAATAAACACTATGAAGAGTCTGTAAACTTTTTTTTAGCATTGGTATTTTGCTAATATACTGTATGTATTGTAATACAGCTTTTTCACATCAAGTTTTACTTTCACAGTTTGAATAAACACCTCAATTGCAATTACTAATAACTGGCAATACTCTACAGTATGCTGAAACCAGTCCACTATAATGGCTATTTATTCATAATTTTCATTTGTAATCATGTTGCCCAGTGTTCACATAGTCTACTGCTGTATTTGAGCTTTCCTCCAAGAGTATTAACAGTATACTGCCTTTCAGATTTCTCAAATTTAGGTCACAAAAAGAATTTTCCCTGACATCCAATTATTTTTTTAGTGGACCGAAAGCTGCTGAATTCGAATCACAGACTTCCAATTTTATGACTTTTTTTCCTGAAAGAACAATTAATTAATTTAGAGCCCCGTGGCCCTAAATTCTCCGACATTTTTTCCTTGCCTCACCGTGACCCAATTTAAGATACTATGTCATGCATGACATGGTGGGCTTTCCCTGATCGTGCAAGGCATCGTGGGATACAAATTTGAAACAGGAGAGAACAACGGAGGACGTGAGTGTGCGAATGAAACGTGGAAGACCGACTACAGAAACACAAAGTGAGAAGAAAAGATGCTGTGTTGCGAAGAAAAGGAAACGCAGGACCAAACTAATAAATATCGGCAGTCAGCGAGCACCTGGGTGTGATCAGCTGTTTGTTTTGTGACGGAATGATGTAACTGTCAGTGCACGGTCAAGGTAAACCTGTAGATGGCAGTAATGCAACACTGGATGCCAGCTGTCGTAAAATCCGAAAGATGAAGAAGACAATGACGGCTCAGGTAAGCATGCGCGTGCGCACACGGACTTCCTCTGTCTGCTTAACTGCGCGAAGCGAGTGATTTCATGCACATTATTTGCTAGGGAAGATATTACAAAAATAAACATATATCACAATGACCAAATTTCAGAGGGAACTAAATTTCACCGATTTTATGAAATCAAAAGGGCGTATTGCTTTAAGCATTCACCTTTTCTACATAGCTATGATTACAGTTTCTTCCTCTGAGAAGACAAGCTCTTCCTGTGGTAGCAAGATAATTAATATACTGCTAGAGGGTAACCAGGACCGTTTTTTTTTCCTTCCCTAGTATTTTCTAGTATTTAGGAAATAAGAGGGAATGATTAACAAGATTTTTCTTGGAAAAGAAGAAAAGCTCTTACCAAGTAAATCAGCTCCTTCATCCACATCCCCAATGAGACCAGAGCCCGCGCTGGACAGCTCCTCAAACAAAGAGTCTGTGTTCCGGTTAAACGCCTTGTTCTCTATACCTTTAGTCGGTGTGCTAGAACAGATTATGAAATGTTTTCCACTCAGAATTACTACAACTGCACATAAGTACAATTTCACATGAGCAATTTGAGGGTATGTTCTGTTAATAATGTAAATGTGAATCAGGTTCTTTCAAAGGACTGTTTAAACACTGTCGATATCAGAGGAGTGAACATGTTACGAGTATCTAATACTTTAACTTCATATTATAGTAGGTCATAATTTTGAGAAATTTCCTGATTATTTTGCTCACACATCATTTCAGTAACCCTTCTCATTATGATGATGTAATAAATGGCTTTATTTTGTCTTCAACTGGAAGAAACTGGTTCTTGCAAATTTAATACCTGTGCTTCGTCTGTATTAATTTTCAGCCTCCATTCACTCAGTGAGTTTCAGGCATAAAAAATAATAAATCAAATTTGCATAGGCACCACCCTGTATTTTGCAACTGAAGACAGAAACACCCCCAAACTATTCATTCCATTATAGCTGTCATGCTCCGCCCCGGACATCCACTCCGGAGATTACGGATCTCCCAAGCCAGTGCCGATCTGGATCCGGGACGGGAATTCCATCCCACCTGAACTCACTTCCTGGTTTTCACCACTGCTTATTTAAAGGCCGTTCTCAGACTCTGACTTTGCCAGAACGTTTTGTTTGTTTTCTCTGGCTGTTTCTGTGCCGTTCATGCTTTTCATGCTTTTTCCCTCTAGCTATTTTTCTAGTTCATGTTTTTTGACCCAAGGGTTTTTTCTTGTTCATGGTTTTTTGCTTTAGTGCTTTTGTCCTTACCTGTCTCGTGTTTTGTCAGGTTTTTGTCTCTTGTTACCCGGACTATTTTTGCCATTTGTGTTTTTGTCCTGTTTCGCTACCTTTTTGCCACGCCCTTTTTTCCCCTGGATTAAATCACCTTATTTATTGGATTACTGTCTGTTGTGTGTTTTTCTGCTTCTGGATCCAAACTTCACCTCCACCACCCATAACAATAGCAAGCACATAAAACGGACAACACATTATTTTGTTCATACGAAAACAAAATAATATCATCCATCCAGCTTCACGTCATGAACGACCCCCACGTACCCATCGTCCTAGGATTACCATGGTTAACGCAGCACAACCCCCACCTAAACTGGGCTGACAACACCATCCTAGGCCGGAGCCAGTCCTGCCTAGCTTCCTGTCTGAATTCCGCTCTGCCTCCTGCCAAACCACCGCAGCCTTCAGCCAGCGAGTTCCCTGACCTCTCTCACGTGCCTCTGGAATATCTGGACCTTAAACTCATCTTCAGCAAGACCCGAGCAGTGTCCCTCCCTCCTCACAGACCCTATGACTGTGGAATTGACCTCCTACTTGGGACAGCGCCACCCAAGGGACGACTCTACTCTCTCTCTCTCCCATCGAAAGACAAGCCATGGAGAAATACATCTCCAAATCTTTGGCAGCTGGGATCATCTGCCCTTCCTCCTCCCCAGCAGGGGCAGGATTCTTCTTCATGGAAAAGAAGGACAAGTCACTCTACCCCTCGACTCCTCATCGACCCTGGTCTCACATCGCCCTGGACTTCGTCACAGGACTCCCCAACTCAGGCGCCAACACATGCATCCTCACAGTTATCGACCAGTTCTCCAAGTCAATCCATTTCATCCCTCTGCCCAAGCTTCCCACAGCTAAAGAAACCGCCGAATTACTCATCCTCCATATTTTCCGCATACACGGACTCCCCACTGACATCGTCTCCAACCGGGGTCCTCAGTTCACTGCGCAGTTCTGGAGGGCCTTCTGCAAACTCATTGGGGCCTCCTGTAGTCTCTCCCCCGGTTTCCATCCCCAAACCAACGGCCAGGCGGAACGGGCGAATCAAAATTTGGAGGTGGCACTCAGGTGTATGGCGTCCAGGGATGCCGGTTCTTAGAGTAAGTACTTACCTTGGGTCAAATACACTCATAACACTCTTCCTTCATCTGCCACAGGTCTCTCACCCTTCCAGTGCTCCCTAGGTTACCAACCACCACTCTTCCCCAACCAAGAGGAGGAGGTCACCGTACCCTCAGCCCAGATCTTCATATGCTGCTGCAGGAGGACATGGGCATTGGCCCGGAGAAGACTCATTCGCTCCGCCCTAGCATTCAAGAGGCAGGCCGGCAAACGCTGCTCTAAGGCACCCACCTACTGGGTGGGGCAACAAATCATGCTCTCCACACGCCACCTGCCACTCAGAACCGTCTCCCGCAAGCTGGCTCCCAGGTACCTAGGACCCTTCCTCATCAGTAAGGTAATCAATCCATGTTCCGTCAGACTGGCACTACCACTCACCATGCGACGCATCCACCCCATGTTCCATGTGTCACAACTTAAATCTCTGGTCTCTAGCTCTTTGTCCCCACCCTCCAAGCCCCCTCCTCTTCCCAGGCTCATTCATGGTGGTGAAGCCTACACGGTCAAAAAGTTGCTGAAGGTGCGGCGGCGAGGCAGAGGACTCCAGTACCTGGTGGACTGGGACAGTTATGGTCCCGAGGAGAGAAGTTGGGTCCCTGCCAGGTTCATCTTGGATCCAACCCTCATCCCCAACTTCCACCGGCAACACCCCGACACTCTTCCTAAAGCACCTGGAGGCGTTCGTTGAAGGAGGGGTACAGTCATGCGCCGCCCCGGACATCCACTCTGGAGATTACGGATCTCCCACGCCAGCGCCAATCCAAATCCGGAACAGGAATTCCATCCCACCTGAACTCACTTCCTGGTTTTCACTGCTGCTTATTTAAAGGCCGTTCTCAGACTCTGACTTTGCCAGGACGTCTCGTTTGTTTTCTCTAGCCGTTTCTGTGCCGTTCATGCTTTTCATGCTTTTTCCCTCTAACTATTTTTCTAGTTCATGTTTTTTGCGCCAAGGGTTTTTTCTTGTTCATGGTTTTTTGCTTTAGTGTTTTTGTCCTTACCTGTCTCGTGTTTTTGTCTCTTGTTACCCGGACTATTTTTGCCATTTGTGTTTTTGTCTTGTTTTGCTATCTTTTTGCCATGCCCTTTTTTCCCTGGATTAAATCACCTTATTTATTGGATTACTGTCTGTTGTGCGTTTTTCTGCTTCTGGATCCAAACTTCACCTCCACCACCCATAACAATAGCAAGCACCATAAAACGGACAACACATTATTTTGTTCATGCGAAAAGACGCAATCTACAGTAAACACCGTTAATAAAACAGCTTGCAAGTGCCATCAATTCTGCACACTGTTTTTCATGGTCAAACCTTCAGAATAATATCATTTTGTTTTTGGATGTTCATACTATGTCAGGACTGATATTTGTGACAGCAGGCATACGTCACATCTGTATCATCAGAAAGACCACGCCCACTTTTGGGTTAAAACAAGAACTGTCGAAGAGCTGGCACCAAATCGGAACAAAAGTGTTCTGAGAGCACAATATCCCCTGCTGGCAACTATGCCATACCTCTGGTAAAATGCAAATGAATTGAACAAAATTGCAATATGCGTATTAACGACATATAACAAAGAATCCTGTCAAGTTCCGTGAAATTCCTCCAAAGATTATGAGAGGAGTTGATTTGAGAAGCTGAGTACCCTTCCTGGGACGGACTGCCAGACGGACGGACGGACATCGTCACGGCATAATCCCCCTTTGGGCCTTTCGGCCAGCAGGGGATAAAAACCATGAAATTGTCAAAGTACAAGTTATTTAATCAAGGGTCAAAACTATGGTAAAATTTTCACAAATTAAATTAAATCGCAATATGTGTATTACCGTCATATAACAAGGCCTTTTGCCAAGCCTCGTGAAATTCCTCCAAAAATTGTGAGCAGAGTTGATTTCAGAAGGAAAACAG
This sequence comes from Neoarius graeffei, assembly GCF_027579695.1. Taxonomy (NCBI): domain Eukaryota; kingdom Metazoa; phylum Chordata; class Actinopteri; order Siluriformes; family Ariidae; genus Neoarius; species Neoarius graeffei. The sequence continues at coordinate 36,503,197 of NC_083588.1, forward strand.
ACTCTCATGAAATTGTCAAAGTATAATTTTGTTAATCAAGGGCTGTAACTCTGGTAAAATGTAACTGAATTTAACAAAATTACAATATTCTTTCTTACAGGGAGGACACAGAACATTCGGGTTGGCAGTAACACCTCCAGGACCATCATGCTGAGCACAGGGGCCCCACAAGGGTGTGTGCTCAGCCCGCTGCTCTTCACCCTGCTGACCCATGACTGTGTATCAATCTACAGCACCAACCACATCATCAAGTTTGCAGACGACACGACTGTGGTGGGCCTCATCACTAACAATGATGAAGCCAACTACAGGAATGAGGTGAGCCAAATGGTCCAGTGGATTAAAGACAACAATCTCTTCCTGAATGTGGGGAAGACCAAAGAGATTGTGGTCGACTTCAGAAGAGGTCACTCACAGCATCCCCCTCTGACCATCAACGGTGCTGCAGTGGAGAGGGTGAGCTGCACCAAATTCCTAGGGGTGCACATCGCTGAGGACCTCTCCTGGTCCAACAACACTGCATCACTGGCCAAGAAGGCTCAAACTCACCTCTACTTCTTCCGCAAACTGAGGAGTGCACGAGTCCCACCCCCCATCATGTGCTTTTTCTACAGGGGCACCATTGAAAGTGTCCTCACTGGCTGCATCACTGCATGGTACGGAGGCTGCAATGCCTCCTGCCAGAAGACTCTGCAACGCATAGTGAACACGGCCAGCAAGATCACTGGTACCCCTCAGCCCTACCTTACGAACATCTATCACTCCTGTCTCACCCGCAGAGCCATCAGCATCGCTGGTGACACCTCCCACCCTTCACACTCACTCTTCAGCCTCCTGCCCTCAGGGAAAAGGTACCGGAGCCTCCGGGCCCACTCCACAAGATTACTGAATAGCTTCATCCACCAGGCTGTCAGGATGCTGAACTCTGTCCACTACCTACCCCCTACCCCTGGTCTGTAACACATTCATTCACACAAGAAACTCTATCTCATCCGTTTGCACATCACACTACAATCATTTGCATTACTGTTGTGTCTGCTGCTATTGCTCATTTGCACTACTGCTCATATACACCTCATAAGCTACTCTTCTAAGCACCTTCTCCGTTACAGATATTGTACTGTATTTGCACTACTGCTATTTTGTACATTGTTTGATTTTCGAGTGTCTTTTTACCTATATTATCCATATTTTATAAATATTTATATCTGTTGTTTTTCTTAATATAAATATTTTTTATCTGATTTTACAAGTAAGGTGAGAGAGAAATGGCATTTCGATTCTCCTATATGTCCTGGATATATCATGAATTGACAATAAAAAAATCTCTGAATCTTGAATATGCGAACTACCAATATATAACAAAGAATCCTGCCAAGTTTCGTGAAATTCCTCCAAAAATTGTGAGAGGAGTTGATTTCAGAAGGCGAGTACCCATCCCGGGCTGGACGGAAATCACCATGACATAATCCCCCTTCAGGCCTTTCGGCCAGCGGGGGATAAAAACTAGTGGCACCATGACTAAAAGCTGCTGCATCACATTATGCTCATCAAATAATTAAAAAAAACAAGTTTATGATTTTCTTTACTTCCCCAAAGAGCAAAGGACAGCAAAAGAAGCAATCTGTGGCTTCAGGCCATCCATAGAAAAGAGGAAAATGGTAAACTGGAGCCCGGCCAGTCAATACGTGTGCAAACACTTCATCACAGGTAAGTTAATGATGTCAAAGTTAACAGCTACAGAGTAATGTGAAAAGAAGTGAATGTTGATGCTACACCGAAAGGGCAGTACATAGAACATACTGAAAAGTCAAGGATATCCCAATTTAATGTTAGCCTGTAACAAAAAAGTATTAAGTGAGCTTACAGCTAGCTCGCTAGCACTGGCTGCCTCAAGCTGGCTTTTCTCCTGGTTTGTTGAAATGCTCGTGCACTTTGATTGAGGCAGACTGAAAGCACACTCAACCCTATTTCCGATATTTTTTCTATATAACAAAGCCAATCGTTTATCGACAATAACATAATGTAATTGTTTGCCTGACTAGCCATATAGTTAGGGCTCCTAATAGCTAAAAATCAAAATGGTGCTCTTATTTTATGCTGTTAAACAGGCAAAGACCTGGGAATTTACATTTACCGTGAGTTAAATTAGAGGGGCTGTTTTCCTCTGAAAAGGGGCGGGGGCATTATGGGGCAAGGGCAAAGCACCTGGATGTGTTACTCACATGAAGTGCAAGGACAAATTTCCACGAAATCGAGTCATACATGAGTTGATATCCGAGTTGGCTATAAGCCATGTACAACTCAATTGAGTGGAATAATTGTTTGATCATATACACATTCACTGGATTTTGAGAAACAGAGCATTTTTTTTTTTTTTGCAAATTCGATAAATAAAAACTTGATACAAAACGTCCAACATTTCCGCTTAGGCAGACTTCTTAAAAACCTATCGATGGCTACACAAATTGATTTTAGTGTTGTTTTTTTTTGTAGAAAGTGCCGTCTTGCTGTCATGCCGAGTATAGAATAGCTTTCGACATTTCTTTAATTCTTCCTTGGACATTTCAGTTATGTCATTTTCAAATTTCTTTCAGCTTTTGATCCAGTCTAAAAAAATTCAACAAATTTTAATGCTTAAAGGTGAAGAATGTAAACAAACTGGCAAAATGACAGTAGCAATTTGTGAAAAATGTTATAATAATAATTCTTGAAAAATAAAAAAGATACGTTCTTACCATCAAATACTTTCATTCCATATTTTTTTTTTGCTTTTTTTTTTGTTTTTTATGAGGGTTTTGTTTTCGAGTAGTTTTTATTTCGTCCTCGGTTGGTTCAGCAACACGCTCTGCCATTTTGTTTTTTCTCTACTCACGGTATATGAGGTGATAGCCTAGTAGTAGAGTAGCTAATCAGAGCGCGTGATTGCTTATATCCAGTGAATGTGGAGAGAATAATACACCATATATGCGTTATACTTTTGCTATAAATTGAGTATATTATTTTGTACCTGGAGCCTTTGTAGCCACTGAGGTCCAGATGGAGCTCTGGAGTTGACTCGATAATAGCTTGCACATCAGACTTGTCCTCATTCTCCACCAAACCTACATGACCCAGATGGCACGTAATATGCACTGATACACTGATATGAAGTATAAATACATTTAAACTGTGTTTAATAGGCTAAACACATGTATTAGTTAATGCAAGACTTTGGAATTATAAGGTTATCTGAATGTTATCTGATAGTTATGTGATTTTAAGTTACTGAGCCATAACGCTTTGACCTTTTAAACTTTTGGTGTAATATTTACTGTATGCAGTGACATGTAAAGAAGCATTTATAAAACATTAAGTCATTTTTGCAGAAATCATCAAGCAGAACTGACAATTGCAACTTCTATAATAGCTACGAAAGAAACTGAGGGGAAAACAGCAAGTAATTTTGTTTGACAACTTATTAAATTAAGTAACCTAACAGGGTATTCAACAGGCTGCCTGCTATTTGAGGATACACTAGTATTTTATTTTTTTTAAAAACTGATAGGTTTTTTTTTTATTCAAATAGGATATAATAGTTGTTTATCCTACAATCAGCAAGTTAAGAGCTGAGTTTGAGTCATCTTGTGTTCATTTCCAGAAGACGTTATCACTGCTCTTTCCTGTTGTTTTGCCCAGGCTGTGTGTTTTTTTAATCCCCACAAGAAAAAAACACCTCGTCTCTCCATATTACTAGTGTAGACAGTAGGGGTGTAACGATTCATCCACGACATCGATGAATCGATTTACTTTCCTACGATCCAACTACAACGATCTGTGCTCGGCAAGTTGGCCTTCTGGACGACATACATCGATCTAATATCATTTTAAAAGGTAATCAATCGATTGTATCGATACTAGGAAATAACACATTGGATTTAAGCACGTCAGACTTTATATTGGTGTGTTTTTTAGCACTTTTAATGATAAAAGCGTTAAACGTTACCTGATTCAGTCTGCCTGTCTGTGACGTCATCGTCACAAGCCAGCAGCAGCACAAATCAAAACATAGCATGATGGCGGATAGCAGAGGAGAAGCTGGCGAGCAGGAAATTTTCAAACCAGCATTACAGTCCAGTAATTGGTTAAATTGGTTGCACTTTATATATATATATATATATATATATATATATATATATATATATATATATATATATATATGATAATATTGTAATATTTTTGTGTTGGAAAAACAAAAGCAGAAGTTTTAGAAGTACAACCCCGATTCCAAAAAAGTTGGGACAAAGTACAAATTGTAAATAAAAACGGAATCCAATAATTTACAAATCTCAAAAACTGATATTGTATTCACAATAGAACATAGACAACATGTCAAATGTCGAAAGTGAGACATTCTGAAATTTCATGCTAAATATTGGCTCATTTGAAATTTCATGACAGCAACACATCTCAAAAAAGTTGGGACAGGGGCAATAAGAGGCTGGAAAAGTTAAAGGTACAAAAAAGGAACAGCTGGAGGACCAAATTGCAACTCATTAGGTCAATTGGCAATAGGTCATTAACATGACTGGGTATAAAAAGAGCATCTTGGAGTGGCAGCGGCTCTCAGAAGTAAAGATGGGAAGAGGATCACCAATCCCCCTAATTCTGCGCCGACAAATAGTGGAGCAATATCAGAAAGGAGTTCGACAGTGTAAAATTACAAAGAGTTTGAACATATCATCATCTACAGTGCATAATATCATCAAAAGATTCAGAGAATCTGGAAGAATCTCTGTGCGTAAGGGTCAAGGGCGGAAAACCATACTGGGTGCCCGTGATCTTCGGGCCCTTAGATGGCACTGCATCACATACAGGCATGCCTCTGTATTGGAAATCACAAAATGGGCTCAGGAATATTTCCAGAGAACATTATCTGTGAACACAATTCACCGTGCCATCCGCCGTTGCCAGCTAAAACTCTATGGACCCTTTTCACGTGACGTCACGACAAACGTGGCCGCCATTTTGGACATGTACTACCAGTAGTTTACCACAGCCAACACTGAGGAACGGCAGCAAAGAAAGTGTTTATTTTCAGCAAGACTTCCATCATGCCACTATATTGTTGTGCACCTGGATGTAGTAACCAGCAACAAACAAGGCAAGGGTTATCATTTTATCGGATCCCGGTAGATGCTGACCGACGGAGAAGATGGATAGCGGCATACCAACGCTTGTGTAGTGACCACTTTGTTGGAGGTAAGACGAATAAAATTAGCCAGAAAAGGCATTACATTGCTGTTAACATTCCATTCTAGTTTACTGTAATTATGATCTGGCAGCTATTTACACCGGATCCAGTGTAAATAGCTGCCGGAGCCAACGACCGAGGTTCCGGAGCGCGCTAGCTCGCGGCCGGCTGGAGTGCGCTCCAGCAAGCTCGGACGTTGGCTCCGGCAGCTATTTACACTGGATCCGGTGTAAATAGCTGCCAGATCATAATTACAGTAAATTAGTAAATACAGTTTTCTGCATCGCGCTCCTTTTTCTTTTATGTTTGTCGCTTTCCTCGCATTCAAACCGATTCGAGGCGAAGTCCACTACATGTCTAAAATGGCGGTTGCGTTTACGAAGGTCACGTGACTGAAAAAGGTCTATAGTTCAAAGAAGAAGCCGTATCTAAACATGATCCAGAAGCGCAGACGTCTTCTCTGGGCCAAGGCTCATTTAAAATGGACTGTGGCAAAGTGGAAAACTGTTCTGTGGTCAGACGAATCAAAATTTGAAGTTCTTTATGGAAATCAGGGACGCCGTGTCATTCGGACTAAAGAGGAGAAGGGCGACCCAAGTTGTTATCAGCGCTCAGTTCAGAAGCCTGCATCTCTGATGGTGTGGGGTTGCATTAGTGCGTGTGGCATGGGCAGCTTACACATCTGGAAAGACACCATCAATGCTGAAAGGTATATCCAGGTTCTAGAGCAACATATGCTCCCATCCAGACAACATCTCTTTCAGGGAAGACCTTGCATTTTCCAACATGACAATGCCAAAACACATACTGCATCAATTACAGCATCATGGCTGCGTAGAAGAAGGGTCCGGGTACTGAACTGGCCAGCCTGCAGTCCAGATCTTTCACCCATAGAAAACATTTGGCGCATCATAAAACGGAAAATACGACAAAAAAGACCTAAGACAGTTGAGCAACTAGAATCCTACATTAGACAAGAATGGGTTAACATTCCTATCCCTAAACTTGAGCAACTTCTCTCCTCAGTCCTCAGACGTTTACAAACTGTTGTAAAGAGAAAAGGGGATGTCTCACAGTGGTAAACATGGCCTTGTCCCAACTTTTTTGAGATGTGCTGTTGTCATGAAATTTAAAAATCACCTAATTTTTCTCTTTAAATGATACATTTTCTCAGTTTAAACATTTGATATGTCATCTATGTTCTATTCTGAATAAAATATGGAATTTTGAAACTTCCACATCATTGCATTCCATTTTTATTTACAATTTGTACTTTGTCCCAACTTTTTTGGAATCGGGGTTGTATTATTATTATTATTATTATTATTATTATTATTATTTCAACCTAAAGTGTTGGTTGCACTTAATTCAAATAAAATGTCAATGCATTTGCCACTAATTGTTGTTGACTTGTTTGTCTCATCCCATTCTCTCATTATCTCTAGCCGCTTTATCCTGTTCTTCAGGGTCGCAGGCAAGCTGGAGCCTATCCCAGCTGACTACGGGCGAAAGGCGGGGTACACCCCGGACAAGTCGCCAGGTCATCACAGGGCTGACACATAGACACAGACAACCATTCACACTCACATTCACACCTATGGTCAATTTAGAGTCACCAGTTAACCTAACCTGCATGTCTTTGGACTGTGGGGGAAACCAGAGCACTCGGAGGAAACCCACACAGACACGGGGAGAACATGCAAACTCCGCACAGAAAGGCCCTCGCCAGCCACGGGGCTCGAACCTGGACCTTCTTGCTGTGAGGCGACAGCGCTAACCACTACACCACTGTGCCGCCTACTTGTTTGTTTATATCCATAATTATACCTGACTCCCTTACAAGAAACAACAGGAATCTAGAAAACTTCACCTGCACTGTCCAGTATCCAGGTATTTATTTCAGTCACACTGGTTTAATTTTTGGCTAAAAAGTTACCGAATCGATTTCAAGTCACTGAATCATTTCGGATCGTATCATTCTAAATGAACCAAAATCATCCTTGAATCGTATCAGCAACCACGAATCGTGATTCGAATCGAATCGTTGTTAAAACGAACCGTTACACCCCTAGTAGACAGTGTTTGTCAGGCATCATCCGAATTTCCAAAACTTCTCACAATTTCAAAACGTAACCCAGGTTGAGGATTTGAAGCTCAGACTAACCCCAGTGACACTGACTCACCCGTCGAGATGGAACGAGTCCCCGGCGCAGCCTGCACCTCAGCACACCTGCTGGCACCGTCACCATCCTCCCGTTGACAGTCCAACCCTGGCTCTGAGGCTGTGGTGGACATGGGCGTGACAGAATTGGAGCCCAACAGCTCATCCTGAAACAACCAAGAGCACACTCTCACTAAAGAGAACGGCAGAGGTCAGAGGTCACAGCTCTGCCATAGCTCGGTGAGAGAGGGGACAAGAGGAGCAACCGGGTAATACAGAGGATGATTCCTTGGATCCAGTGTTCAAATTGGATTATTTCAGTAACAGATCTATATTAAACCAAACACACTGTGGTTGATAAAATCTTTGAACACAACAGCAAAGTAATCTGTTACTCGTTACTTTAGGAGTCACATTCAAAGAGAAGCTACAATCACATCACACAAAAGCTAATACTGAAACAGCATACAAATTAATACTGAAAACTACAATGACTCATACGCAAAAGCTGACCAGGGCACACAAAGAACACAACATACAGCACCATCAAATAAATATATTTAGCTTTTTTTGCACAGAACAGCCACAACTAAAACCAAAGTGCTACTCTTTCGACTCAATTTCAAATTAAAGCACGTTAAAAAGTAGTTCTCAAAAAAGGAATGAAAAATATTAAAATGACGCCCATTATGGTAATTTGGCATAACTATGACTATAGTACATGAGCATTACAATTTCAGATTAACTAGTGATACTAGTCTAGCATAATGAATGATGTTTAAATGAAGAATGAAGCAAATCTGGGGCAGTCGAACAACTGAAATAGCATGCAATCAAACTGTAAATAAGCTGAATGCCACCACTTCAAACACTCTGGATATGACACCAGTTAATCTGATAATCTAAACCATTTCAATTTGCTATGCCAGAGGACAAGCTGTCCAATTTCAATCTTAATTTCGTCCAATTAAACTCTTTTGAACTACACATAATCCTCACTTTAGTGGCTGCATTCAGCACAACACAGGATGAGAAATGGATGTTGCAAAGCTGCATGAGAAACACAGCATCAGTGCATGATGGTGAAATGAACTGCGCATACTCGGCTGTTACAGAGCCAACTACCTTACAGTCGTCTGCCAGCATATTCCCCCAAGCCTCCTGTGCACTATTACCCTCGCTTTTCTGTGGAGGATCCTCCGCCTCCAGCTGCTTGGGGAAGAGAATTCAAGTGAAGCATGATTCGTGGCATGATAACTGTACAATCCAGTATCATGGTTTTGGGTATATTCGAGCAACCACATGCTTCTCAGGTTCTAAACTGGATGAGTAATCTGGGAAAGCTGATGGACTTTAAGAGGACCTCATACTCTTCAATTAGTTTATCAAAACATAAAAAATACAGTTTTCTCTGATTTTTGACCTACCATATAGTACCATGCAAAAGTCTTAGACCCCGTAGGTTTCTAATATAAATGCTGTCTTGATGCCCGTTTTACATTTTGTGCATTAGTGTCAGTAAAAATGGAAAAAAAAAGTACCAAAACTTATGAACATCTCCTTATAAAAATCTTTAGCATATCAGCTATTAGTTTGTTTTCTGAATAATAAAAATTTTTATTTGTTTATTATTAGCCTTGAATTATAGTACCAGTCAAAAGTCTGAGCACCCTTACTCATTGCACAGTAGTTAATTCGCAGCTGAGATGTTACATTTCTGAGATGCATTGCAAAAGAAGAATAAGATAAATAAGAAATAAGGATATCCATCCTTATTTCTTATTTATCTTATTCTTCTTTTGCAAATAAGGAAATAAGAAATAAGGATATCCATCTCCCCTCCTAGAACTGCCACCTCCCCTCCTAGAACTGCCACCTTATTGTGGTGGAGGGGTTTGTGTGCTTGAATGATCCTAGGAGCTATGTTGTCGGGGGCATTATGCCCCTGTTAGGGTTTCCCAAGGCAGACAGGTCCTAGGTGACAGGCCAGACCAAGAGCAGTTCACCAAAAAACCCCTATGGAGAAAAAATCCAGGACCGTGACGTCGCCCGGTAGGACGCAGCCGGGGCCCCACCCTGGAGCCAGGCCCGGGGTTGGGGCTCGTATGCAAGCGCTTGGTGGCCGGGCCTTTGCCCATGGGGCCCGGCCGGGCTCAGCCCGAAGAGGTGACGTGGGCCCGACCTCCTGTGGGTTCACCACCCACAGAGGTAGCAGTAGGGGTTTGGTGCAGTGTGGATTGGGTGGCGGTCGAAGGCAGGGGCCTCGACGACCTGATCCCCGGACACAGCGGCTGGCTGTTGGGACATGGAATGTCACTTCGCTGGGGGGGAAGGAGCCTGAGCTTGTGCGGGAGGTTGAGAGGTACCGGCTAGAGATAGTCGGGCTCACCTCCACGCACAGCTTGGGCTCTGGAACCCAGCTCCTCGAGAGGGGCTGGACTTTCCACTTCTCTGGAGTCGCCCGTGGTGAGCGGCGGCGGGCTGGTGTGGGCTTCCTTATAGCTCCCCAGCTCAGCCGCCATGTGTTGGAGTTTACCCCAGTGAACGAGAGGGTCGCCTCTCTGCGCCTTCGGATTGGGGAGAGGGCTCTTGCTGTTGTTTGTGCCTACGGGCCAAATAGCAGTATAGAGTATCCGGCCTTCTTGGAGTCCCTGGGAGAGGCACTGAGGGGTGCTCAGACTGGGGACTCCATTGTGCTACTGGGGGACTTCAATGCTCACGTGGGCGATGACAGTGACACCTGGAGGGGCGTGGTTGGGAGGAATGGCCTCCCCGATCTGAACCCGAGTGGTGTTTTGTTATTGGACTTCTGTGCTAGTCACGGTTTGTCCATAACGAACACCATGTTCGAGCATAGGGGTGTCCATAAGTGCACGTGGCACCAGGACACCTTAGGTCGGAGGTCGATGATCGACTTTGTAGTCGTGTCATCTGATCTCCGACCCTATGTCTTGGACACTCGGGTGAAGAGAGGGGCTGAGTTGTCAACTGATCACCACCTGGTGGTGAGTTGGATCCGCTGGCGGAGGAGGAAGCTGGACAGACCTGGCAGGCCCAAACGTATGGTGAGGGTCTGCTGGGAACGTCTGGCCGAGCACTCTGTTGGGGAGGTCTTTAACTCCCACCTCCGGGAGAGCTTTTCCCAGCTTCCGAGGGAGGCGGGGGACATTGAGTCTGAGTGGACCATGTTCTCTACCTCCATTGTGGACGCAGCTGTTCGGAGCTGTGGCCGCAAGGTCTCCGGTGCCTGTCGTGGCGGCAATCCCCGAACCCGGTGGTGGACACCGGAAGTAAGGGATGCCGTCAAGCTGAAGAAGGAGTCCTATCGGGCCATGTTGACCTCCGGGACTCCTGAGGCAGCCGACGGGTATCGGCAGGCCAGGCGTGCTGCAGCTCGGGCAGTTGCGGAGGCAAAAACTCGGAACTGGGAGGAGTTCGGGGAGGCCATGGAGAAGGACTATCGGTCGGCCTCGAAGAAGTTCTGGCAAACCGTCCGGCGCCTCAGGAGGGGGAAGCAGTACTCTGCCAACACTGTTTACAGTGCGGGTGGGGAGCTGTTGACCTCGACTGGGGACATTGTCGGGCGGTGGAAGGAATACTTTGAGGATCTCCTCAATTCCACCGTCATGTCTTCCACTGAGGAGACTGAGGCTGATGACTCAGAGGTGGACTCGTCCATTACCCAAGCCGAAGTCACTGAGGTGGTTTGCAAGCTCCTCGGTGGCAAGGCACCGGGGGTGGATGAGATCCGCCCTGAGTATCTCAAGTCTCTGGATGTTGTGGGGCTGTCTTGGTTGACACGCCTCTGCAACATCGCGTGGCGGTCGGGGACAGTGCCTCTGGAGTGGCAGACTGGGGTGGTGGTCCCTCTTTTTAAGAAAGGGGACCGGAGAGTGTGCTCCAATTATAGGGGAATCACACTTCTCAGCCTCCCAGGGAAAGTTTACTCCAGGGTACTGGAGAGGAGAATTCGACCAATAGTCGAACCTCGGATCCAGGAGGAACAATGCGGTTTTCGTCCTGGTCGCGGAACACTGGACCAGCTCTATACCCTTCATAGGGTGCTCGAGGGTTCATGGGAGTTTGCCCAACCAGTCCACATGTGCTTTGTGGATCTGGAGAAGGCATTCGACCGTGTCCCCCGTGGTATTCTGTGGGGGGTGCTTCGGGAGTATGGGGTTCGGGGCTCTTTGCTAAGGGCTGTCCGGTCCCTGTACGAACGGAGCAGGAGTCTGGTTCGCATTGCCGGCAGTAAGTCAGACCTGTTCCCAGTGCATGTGGGACTCCGTCAGGGCTGCCCTTTGTCACCGGTTCTGTTCATAATTTTTATGGACAGAATTTCTAGGCGCAGCCAGGGGCCGGAAGGAATCCTGTTTGGGAACCACAGGATTTCATCTCTGCTTTTTGCGGATGATGTTGTCCTGTTGGCTTCTTCAAACCAGGACCTTCAGCATGCACTGTGGCGGTTTGCAGTCGAGTGTGAAGCGGCTGGGATGAGAATCAGCACCTCCAAGTCCGAGGCCATGGTTCTCGACCGGAAAAGGGTGGCTTGCCCTCTCCAGGTTGGTGGAGAAGTCCTGCCTCAAGTGGAGGAGTTTAAGTATCTCGGGATCTTGTTCACGAGTGAGGGAAGGATGGAGCGTGAGATCAACAGGCGGATCGGTGCAGCCTCCGCAGTGATGCGGTCGCTTTACCGGTCCGTCGTGGTGAAGAAGGAGCTGAGCCAAAAGGCGAAGCTCTCAATTTACCGGTCGATCTACGTTCCGACTCTCACCTATGGTCATGAGCTTTGGGTAATGACAGAAAGAACAAGATCGCGGATACAAGCGGCTGAAATGAGTTTCCTTCGCAGGGTGGCTGGGCGCTCCCTTAGAGATAGGGTGAGAAGCACAGTCACTCGGGAGGAGCTCGGAGTAGAGCCGCTGCTCCTCCACATCGAGAGGAACCAGCTGAGGTGGCTCGGGCATCTTTTTCGGATGCCTCCTGGACGCCTCCCTGGGGAGGTGTTCCAGGCATGTCCCCCCGGGAGGAGGCCCCAGGGAAGACCCAGGACACACTGGAGGGACTATGTCTCTCGGCTGGCCTGGGAACGCCTCGGTGTTCTTCCCGAGGAGCTGGCCGAGGTGTCTGGGGAAAGGGAAGTTTGGGCTTCCATGCTTAGACTGCTGCCTCCGCGACCCGGTCCTGGATAAGCGGAAGAAGATGAGACGAGGGATATCCATCCATCCATCCATTATTTGTAGCTGCTTATCCTGTTCAGGGTCGCAGGCAAGCTGGAGCCTATCCCAGCTGACTATGGGCAGGAGGCGGGGTACACCCTGGACAAGTCGCCAGGTCATCACAGGGCCGACACATAGAGACAAACAACCATTCACACACACATTCACACCTACGGTCAATTTAGAGTCACTAATTAGTCTTTGCATGTCTTTGGACTGTGGGGGAAACCGGAGCACCCAGAGGAAACCCACACAGACACGGGGAGAACATGCAAACTCCACACAGAAAGGCCCCCGCCCAGAACCTTCTTGCTGTGAGGTGACAGTGCTAACCACTACACCACCGTGCCGCCCTAAATAAGGATATATTATAAATATATAATATAGGTCTAAAGTCCTTCCCATGCCATGCCCTGGTCTTCCCAGGCAATCTCCCATCCCAGTACTGTTAAGGCGCATCAGGCGGCACCAATCTCCATTTCCCTAGGTCCCTCACCTATACAGCTAGGGTTACAGTGGGACCTGGTCCTCTGGTAACTGCAAGAGTTTGAATCCCCACTTGCATCTATATTGCAGCGTGCCTTGCCAGATGGCAGTAGGTACCATTTGTATGATGGTTTTTGGTATGACCCAACCGCGAGTAGAACTCACGAGCTCCCAATCAAGAGGCAGACACACTAACCACTAGGTCAGCTTACAGTGTGTGTGTGTGTGTGTGTATGTGTGTGTGTGTGTGTGTGTGTATATATATATATATATATATATATATATATATATATATATATATATATAAAATATTATACATATAGCTAGATATAGATAGATATTGCAATTACAATGTCTTGCAAAAGTATTCATCCCCCTTGGTGTTTGTCCTGTTTTGTTGCATTACAAGCTGGAATTAAAATGGATTTTTGGGGGGTTGGCACCATTTGATTTACACAACATGCCGACCACTTTAAAGGTGAAAATCGTTATTTTATTCTGACACAAACAATAATTAAGATGAAAAAACAGAAATCTGGAGTGTGCATACTGTAGGTATTCACCCCCTTTCGTATGAAGCCCCTAAATAAGAGCTGGTCCAACCAATTCACTTCATAAGTCACATAATTAGTTGATTAAAATCCACCTGTGTACAATAAAAGTGTCACATGATCTGTCACATGATGTCTGTATAAATCAACCTGTTCTGGAAGGACCCTGACTCTGCAACACTTCTAAGCAAGCAACATGAAAACCAAGGAGCCTCCAAACTGGTCAGAGATGTAGGGAAGTATAGATCAGGGTTGGGTTATAAAACATGTCCAAAACTTTGAATATCCCAGGGAGCACCATTAAATTCATTAAAGCAAAATGGAAAGAATATGTCACCACTACAAACCCGACAAGAGAAGGCTGCCCACCAAAACTCACAGACCGGGCAAGGAGGGCATTAATCAGAGATGCAACAAAGACACCAAATATAACACTGAAGGAGCTTCAAAGATCCACAGCGGAGATGGGAGTATCTGTCCATAGGACCACATTAAGCGGTACACTCCACAGAATGGGGCTTTACGGAAGAGTGGCCAGAATAAAGCCATTGCTTAAACAAAAAATAAGAAAACACATTTGGAGTTTGCCCAACAGCATGTGGCAGACTCCCCAAACACATGGAAGAAGATTCTCTGGTCAAATGAGAATAAAATTTATTTTTTTGGCCATCGTGGGAAATGTCATGTGTAGCACAAACCCATCACCCTGAGAACACCATTCCTAGAGTGAAGCATGGTGGTGGCAGCATCATGTTGTGGGGATATTTTTCATCTGCAGGGACAGGAAAGCTGGTCATGACTGAAAAAAAGATGGATGGCACTAAATACAGGGCAATTCTGGAGGAAAACCTGTTTGAGTCGGCCAGAGGTTTGAGACTGGGATGAAGATTCACATTCCAGCAGGACAATGACCCTAAATGTACTGCTAAAGCTACACTGGAGTGGTTTAAAGGGAAACATTTAAATGCCTTGGAATGGCCTAATCAAAGGCCAGACCTCAATCCAATTTAGAATCTGTGGCATAACTTGAAGATTGCTGGACACCAACGCAACCCATCTAACTTGAAGTAGTTGGAGCAGTTTTGCCTTGAGGAATGGGCAAAAATCCCAGTGGCTAGATGTGCTAAACTAATAGAGACATACCCCAAGAGACATGCAGCTGTAATTGCAGCAAAAGGTGGCTCTACAAAGTATTGACTTTGGGGGGTGAATACTGTTTTTTCATCTTAATTATTGTTTGTGTCACAATAAAACAACAATTTGTACCTTTAAAGTTGTAGGCATGTTGTGTAAATCAAATGGTGCTAACCCCCCTAAAAATCCATTTTAATTCCAGCTTATAATGCGACAAAACAGGACAAACACCAAGGGGGATGAATACTTTTGCAAGACATTGTATATTGCTAACACTGAATGATCCTCCTCTCTTGATGCTGGACATTTCAACACTCCATTTTTGGACAGTAAATGCAGATCATTAGATTACACGATTATCAGTATTGAAAATCATTTTCTTGTTGCTCATCTTTTTCAAGATGAAGACATAACCCAGAAGTTATATTTTATATGACTAATAAGCGGCTACACATAATGGATGGATGGATAAATCAGTAATCAGACTTTTATTGAACACATTTTGCATTAATTCTTGCACAATTTTACTGTAAACATTTACCCTGAGTGCAGCCATGTTGAATTAGGCGTGAGCAAGCTAACTGACTCGATGCACCAATGAAAACAGAGTGTATCAAAGCCCATCCTGCATTTCTGATCAATGAAAGTGATAGTTTTAATTTCACAGGGTAATGTATGAAGTGTTGCCAAAATAATTTAGCAAGCAAATGAACAAATAATTAAATACTACTAATAATTAATATATTTCAGTGTAACTTGTATGTCCACTTTTCCCTGTAGTAGTACTATTTCTTAATTGTCACATTACGTGTTTGTGTATTTGTTTACGATCGTCCAAAAACAGCCCTCCATATTTTACTAGTTACTAGACAGTATAGTAATTGCTGATATTTAGAATATTCATGTAATTGCTTTTGAAAGCATCTTCACATCATCTTTTCTACATGAGCCAATAACTTTTGCATGGTACTTCATCTTTTCTTCAGAAAGTAGACATCATGCTTTTAGCATCATGCAGCATTTCTCAGTTGTTTTTTTTAATACCCACTATTTTGAGACAACATATCATTAATGCTGGAGCAAGTTCCAGTTTCCACAATATACAATCACACGGACATAACACCCCATGTGGGTTTGAGGTTATTGACATGCACATGAAAGCATTTTAAGCATCAGTGAACACCAGACAGAAGAACCGAGACTGAAGCTTGTAGCTTACTTTGTCATTTTTATAAAATATATATATTTTAAAAAATTTCTTTGCCCAGGTCTTCTGTATGGTATACATGATATTTTGTCAGGCATAAATACAAGTCAGACATACAATAGATACAGCTCAAAAGCCAGTGAGAGTGAGAGTGTCATATGGTTTGAGATACCTACCCTCAAGACACTGTATTAGATTATGCTTCATTCTCCTGAGTCCTAGTGACTAGGCTTCATGTACAAGGAATTTATACCAATGCTTAAATATCTTAAATCATCCGATATCAATACTGTTGGTTCTGATTCATCATCTGCTAAACATATCTGAGAATACAGTTCCTCCAGTTATATACACCACCAACTGCAAAACACAAACTGGGCACAGTTAAGTGTGTGTGTGTGTGCGCGCGCGCGCGCGCATGTTTTTTATATACTAGTAATGGACCAAATAGTAAAATCTGACAATCTCGACATTTGGATGGTCCCCACAAGGAAACTACTGTTGTGTGTGTGTGTGTGTGTGTGTGTGTGTGTGGGGGGGGGGGGGGGGGGGGGGGGGTTTAACAAAAATTGAAAAATAAATAAAAATAGCCAAAAATTTTCCTTTTCATTACTGAGGTTAAGGTTGGGGTGAGGTTTACAGTGTGGGGAATAAGGAATTTTAAGCAGACTGTCACAGGACAGACAAGTCTGAAATGTTGTCTGTCTGTCCAAATTTCAGCCTGTCCGAATGACGGGCCAAAGGCCCAGAACAACGCAGCCGGGGGTCTGGGGCCTGCCTTATGGCCCAGGAAGCTGAAGAGCTTTAGATGCCTGGAGATGGCTTCTCGGCTATTTCCAGGCACATTTTTGTGATCTTCAAAGGCCAAAGTACACTAGACATTAGTTGCTAATTACACTACAAATTGAATATAATTTACAAGAAAATGTCAGAAGAGTAAAAAAAAAAAAAAACATGCTTAAAGTTCTACCCAAGAAAACAGTAGCACACACAGGTCAGTTCCATGTCTAGAAAAAAGTACGGAGGGCCAAGTTCCAGTTGGTTACAGCTTACTGGTACTCATATATAGGTACTATAATAACACTCCTGAAACATTATGTCAACAATGACTATTTTATACTATGTTTATAATAAGTCTATAAGAAATTTAGTAATTAACAATACAGCTAGAGTTAAAATGTTGAGTATGAGATTCCAAGTAACTTTGTAACAAAATGACTTAAAATGACTCAAAACTAGACATGGTGATATCATTTGGCATTCAGACTAAAATCTGCTGGACTAGAACTTAGAAAATAGAAAAAAATATATATATATATATCTCATCTCATTATCTCTAGCCGCTTTATCCTTCTACAGGGTCGCAGGCAAGCTGGAGCCTATCCCAGCTGACTATGGGCGAAAGGCGGGGTACACCCTGGACAAGTCGCCAGGTCATCACAGGGCTGACACATAGACACAGACAACCATTCACACTCACATTCACACCTAGGGTCAATTTAGAGTCATCAGTTAACCTAACCTGCATGTCTTTGGACTGTGGGGGAAACCGGAGCACCCGGAGGAAACCCACGCGGACACGGGGAGAACATGCAAACTCCGCACAGAAAGGCCCTCGCCGGCCCCGGGGCTCGAACCCAGGACCTTCTTGCTGTGAGGCGACAGCGCTAACCACTACACCACCGTGCCGCCCAAATATATATATATATATATATATATATATATATATATATAAAAAAATAAATCTACATCCTAGAAAGCATATGACTGACTGTCATTCTTATTATGAATAAAAAAAAAATGCACATAATAATAACAACATAACCACTGATTGGCAGTTTGGCACTTAACATAATACTGTACTGCAAAGTTTCATGTAAACTGAACTCTTAATCAACCGACTGAATCTATCAGATACTGTCAATCCTAAAACACTAGTTCAACTGCATCATGCAATAAAAACAAGTGACTATTAAGTGTATTATTATTGTCTTATTTAGTGTGCTGCTCAGGGAATGGGAGGTACCTGGAAATTTTGCCGGCGTTAGGACCTTCGATGGCCGAGTTATGAATTTTTAAATCCCTGCGTGCGAGAGCAGCTGGAGCTAGGGCTCATGCTAAAGCTTTTCACGATCCATGCTCACTCCTGACGTCGGATCGGGCCGAGCCTGGGCTGGTTCAAAAGGTCTTGGGGAGAGGGATGTGCCTGTACTGTAAATTTTGGCGGGGCTAGGATCATCGGTGGCCGAGTTATGAACTTTTAAAGGCTGGCTCGTGCCAGGGCTCATATTAAAGATTTCAGCGAGCACAGAGAGGGAGATGCCCGTAAATTTTAGCCGGGCCAGGAACCTTGGTGGCCGAATGATGAATTTTTAAGTAGGGCCCGTGGGGGCCCCCGTTTCACAGGCCGTGTTATGACAATGTATTCGCCCAGTGTAACATTTGGAAGAAAATTAGAAGTAGATTAGATCCGGGGGCGTCGTGGCTCAGGTGGATGGGGCGCCGTGCCGTGGGTCCGGGGACCCAGGTTCGATTCCGGCCCGGGGTCGTTTCCCGGTCCCTCCCTGTCTCTCTCTCCTGCTCGTTTCCTGTCTCTGCGCTGTCCTATCCATTAGAGGTGAAAAAAGCCCAAAAAAAATCTTTAAAAAAAAAGAAGTAGATTAGATCCATATCCTTACAAATTTTTCATGGGCCATCCAGTTTGATGCTTTTGAAATACAGATGGACACATTCGAATTATTTTTTTATCGGCCATCCGGTCCAATGCTTTTGAAATACAAATGGACAAATGCGAAAAGTACCGGTCAATGTCTGCCTTATTTCCCACACTGGGTTTAGGTGCAGGCACAGCATTAATTAACTACAATCAGAATTATGTCAACGGAAGGTCCTCACAATATCCTAGTGAGACAAACGTGTGTGTGTGTGTGTGTGTGTGTGTGTGTGTGTGTGTGTGCGCGTGCACCCTAACAAGCATCTACGTGTGTGAATAGTTTGAAAATATAAGAGAGTGTCTCACATGGACTCTACTATAAAATCAGAGAGCGGCATCTCTCCTGCTCCCTCCTTCATTTTCAAAGCCACATTATTACAAATGCCAAGCGCTCTACTCTGATCCATAACACCAGCTGGCAGTTTATTAGCACAAGCACACTAACACAAACGTTTCCTGAAGCTTATCTTCTTTTGCTTGTATAGGCTTTGGTACTGTGGCCTTAATATTATCATCCTATCTCACTTCATTGAGGCTTGTTGTATTATATTAATGATATATTATGTATGGTGCAGCATGCCAGGGCATTCTACAGAGCTTTAAGTACCTTGAGACTGGTATTCGATCGATGCTGACTGAGATCAGTGAATCTCCAGCCTTCTGTCCCTGGAGTCTCTGCTCGGCCCAGAAAATCTGGGGTCTGAGGATTGTTCCCACCACCACCACCACCACCACCAGATATGGGGAAGATGCCCAAAGAGAGGGGTCGCTCTTTCCTAACATACAGATGTACATCCAGGTATGAATGCAGAGAAGTAGACAGATATTAAAATTTTATAGTATCAGAGACAGAACATTTCATTATCGATACCTCAATACTGTGCATGTATATCACATAAAGCATGAAAGGTGAAAAAAAAAAAACTCAAGAAGACAACATTATAATTTGAGGTTTGATGAGATTTTATAACAAAAATAAGATTATAACAAAAATCTCATTGTTATATAGCAACATATACAATATGTACAGTTTATAATATACAGTACTAGTCAAAGGTGTTTATTTTTATTAATTGTCACTTCATGTCTTACAGTAATGATAGACATCGTTTCTTTTTACTTAGTTGAGCAGTTCTTTACATAATATGGATTACTACAGTTGTGGAATAGAGCTATTTACTGTATTTTTATTATTTACTGTTTAATCTCAAACGTATTAAGAAGGCAAGCAATTGCACTCATTAACTTTTGACGAGGCACATCTGTTAATTGAAAAGCATTCCAGGTGACTACCTCATGAAGCTGGTTAAGATAATGCCAATAGTGTGCAAAGCATCATCAAGGTGAACACTGGCTACTTTGAAGAATCTAAAATATGAAACGTATTTTTTAAACACTTTTTTGTTTACCATGTAATTCCATATATGCTCCATATGTTATTTCATAGGTTTTGATGTCTGCACTATTGTTCTACAATGAAGAAAATAGTCACAATGCAGAAAATCCTATGAATGAGTAGGGGTGTCCAAAATTTTGACTGGTACTGTACTGTAAAAAGTGTGCGTGCAATAAATTAAAGTATTCAAAATAATTACATGTAATATACCTTAGGACACATACTCGAAAACTGATACATAATTTGAAAATAAGGGGAGTGCCACCTTATAGAAATAAATACAGAAACGAGATCACATCAACAAAAGACCTACATATCGTTTTTCTAATTTTGCTGTAAATACGTTTCTTAACCTATAATGTATCCGTCACCAAAATATTATACTATAAAACAATCTATAAATATGACTTTATAGGCCAAATAAATGTGAGCTATGCATTAATTTCAATTTACACATCAGTAAGTTTACAGATGATTCATAATTCCAAACCTGATTTTCTGTTAAGATGACATTTCCTTAAAACATTCTCACTAATTTGTCTGGATTGGCTGCACCAAATTTAACAAATGACCCCTTATTTTAAAGATAATTAACTGCAGCTTTAGAATATCCAATAAAACAAAATTTCCTTTTTTGACCCATTTTGTGTTGACATGTCCCATATAAAGAAATAAAAGTATGCCATAAAGGACATGCATTAATTTAGATGCATTTTCCTGCAACAAACACAACAGAATTTGTATTATTTAAAAAATCATATTTGTTCTGATTGTCCTTATACACACCACTAACAGATAAGAAAAACAAGCTACTCTATGTCACTTTGTATCACTATGACGTACGTATATATATATTTCAATTTCCCTTACAAACCGTATTTTTCTCAAAATAATTCTTTCTATCATTCCTTCATTTCTATCCCCAGTTAGATGAACAATCCAAAGGAACTTCTCAAAATGTTAATAACTGTTGCATGTACACTGGATGTATGATTTTATACTGCAAAATAAACATTTTAATAACAGCACATTGTCTATTCACATCAGCATGCTTTCGTTTGCAGGTTGTTAATCAATTCTGAATGGACTATTTTCCTAAGCGAAACAGTCTTGCCCTACCTGACTCTGCCCAGGGTTCCTGTATCTGAGGCCTCTCCTCCGGTTACCTGCTGGAGTTTAATGCGCTCTACATGTTCCATGTAGTTATGAATCATCTGGAGGAAACAGAGGAGAACATCACTGCTGATAACTGGGAATAGATATTTAGCATCATGAGCACTGATAATTATGTGCCTCTACTCAAACACAGAACTGACTGAAGTTGGCGGTGTTTTATCCCACCTTGATTTTAATCATTTACTCCTTTCGTTCTCACTGGATTTTCAGGTACCTCATCGACAAAACCTTTTAAATGACAGATAAACATTAGAGATTATGCTGGTGTGTTACCTCTGAGTGTCGCTGATGGAGAGAATTGTATTCTTTCTTGAGTTCTGCCTCCCGTTCCTCCAAACGGCTTACTATGAGAGAGAGAGAGAGAGAGAGAGAGAGAGAGAGAGAGAGAGAGAGAGAGAGAGGGCAAGATTGGCCAGACTGTCTGCAGAGGAAGGATGGCATTACTCTCTAACCTGTCAATTAGACCTACACGATCCAAATGTGAGCATGTGTGACCTCATATGTAGAAACAATGGGGTAAGATCAGGTTAAATGGGGTAATGTCCTTATAAACACTGAAGAACTCCATATAAGGCTGGGGTTACAGTGGTGCTTGAAAGTTTGTGAACCCTTTAGAATTTTCTATATTTCTGCAAGAATATGACCTAAAACATCGTCAGATTTTCACACAAGTCCAAAAAGTAGATAAAGAGAACCCAGTTAAACAAATGAGACAAAAATATTATACTTGGCCATTTATTTATTGAGGAAAATGATCCAGTATTACATATCTGTGAGTGGCAAAAGTATGTGAACCTTTGCTTTCAGTATCTGGTGTGACCCCCTTGTGCAGCAATAACTGCAACTAAACATTTCCGGTAACTGTTGATCAGTCCTGCACACTGGCTTGGAGGAATTTTAGCCCATTCCTCCGTACAGAACAGCTTCAACTCTGGGATGTTGGTGGGTTTCCTCACATGAACTGCTCGCTTCAGGTCCTTCCACAACATTTCATTTGGATCAAGATCAGGATTTTGACTTGGCTATTCCAAAACATTAACCATTCTTTGGTAGAACGACTTGTGTGCTTAGGGTTGTTGTCTTGCTGCATGCTGGAATGCAGTATTTTCCTTTCTCCAAACATAACGCTTCTCATTTAAACCAAAAAGTTCTAGTTGGGGGGGGCATTGCTGCGCAGGAGCTATGTAGGCGATCTTTTGGCGAGCTCTAAGAGGCACATCTTTAATTTCGATTTAAAACAGATAAGTTTGATCTCAAACCTTGGGTAAACGTTAAATTCATGGATAGAAAGTACTTAAGATTATACTGGCCTACTTGACGGGGAAATAATGAAGCCACCGGCTGGTAAATCATCTTCTAACAGACCTGCTCGTACTGGCAAAGCTAGCTCCCCAGTTGAAGAGTTTCAAGACTGCACCGAGAGTGAAAGGCTAACTTCTAGCATGCTAACCAAAGCCTTGCACTCGCTTAAATTTGACATCTGCTCGAAAATAGAACTGGCTGTTGGAGGAGTGCAGGCTGACATCACTGCTGTCAGAGAAGAATTGACTTCATCAGTAACTAGCCTACAGAAAACTGTAGATGACCAAGAAGGGCATCTGAAGGAGCTGGAGACTTCAGCAACAGCAACCTGCGAGTCTGTATCTGCTATCGAAGTCATGATGTCTGATGTCATGATGTCCAAAGCCAAGTTAAAGAACTACAAGCGAAGTGTGAAGATCTAGAGAACAGATCCCGGAGAAATAACATCAGATTAGTGGGCGTCCCTGAAGACCAAGAAGGTGCAATGGTCACCGAGTTCGTCTCCAATCTGCTGCAAGGGGTGCTTAAACTGGATAAGAAACCTTTGCTTGACCGAGCTCACAGGACCTTGCAATCTAAACCGAAGCCCAACCAACCTCTGAGACCTTTTGTCATCAGAGTACACTACTTTCATGTCTGAGAACTCATCCTCCATCAGGCACATCAATTGCAATCCCTCTCCTTCAATGGACAACCCATACATATTTTTCCGGACCTGACCGCCGCCGACGCAAAGAGGAGAGCAGCTTTTGGGGTCGTGAGCAGGGGCGTCACTAGGAATTAAGCTTTACTGGGGCACTGCCCGCCTGACACACACACAAAATGCCCCCCCCCGCACAATGCACCTTAACGTTCCTGTCCCCAACGTATGCAAAGTGGATAATTCTCATGCTCTCGTGGATGAAGTTATGCGAGGAATAGGTCAACGAGACAGAAAACACATCCCAGTCCCCAAAAAATTTATTGTTGGCATTTGGGCTTTTAATGCATGCTGATGCTAAACGTGTCACCTCAACTCTCACGATTCACGAGCTTAGCTGGTTAGTTATGACTGACTAGCACATAGCCTACAACCTTAATCTTCCCTCTCTCACCCTCCTCCTCATCTGTCACTGTTTCCCTGCCTCTGTCTCTGCTTTGTGAGAAGAATTGTCTGATATCCATCTGGAAAAGTAATTTAATATCGTTTAATTCGATGTAGTTTAATGGGTTTGTTAGAATATGGTTTGCTTAGTTTTGTTGCAAAAACTTTGCGCTACCTTAACTCATCCAGAGCCCGTTCTCTGACTCATCCAAAGAGTAGACTCATCTCTCCAGTAGGCTAAATGGACTCATGGTACGCCGCACGCACGCTATGTTTACAGTGAGACTCTCCCAGACCAATCAGAAAATTAGTTAGAAAGAAGAGGCGATAGAAGTTTGAAACACACTCTGTCCTACAACTTACAGTAGATAAATGATCTGCCAAAGAAACTAGTTTGTTACGAAAATCTTTCAACATTTTCTTACTGGGGCACAGCTGATTTTTACTGGGGCACGTGCCCCAGTAAAAAAGACCTAGTGACGCCCCTGGTCGTGAGGAAGCAGCTACATGAGATAGAAGGTGCTCGCTTCGGATTTTGTCTGCCTGCGAAGTTTCGCATCACTCTGCCAGGAGCGAAGGAGCGTATTTTCACCGACCCTCAGCTGGCATTGGACTATGTCATCTCTACAGTTCGTGACAGTGATGCTCATGAGAATATTACAGCAGACTGACAATTTCACTGGACTCTGATGGTAATATCTCACATGTCATGGTTCTATGCTATGTTATGCTAGCGTTTGTTTCTTGGCTAACTACTATACCCAAATCGTCAATCTTGGTTTCATTCTCAGCCACTTTGGCCAGGTGTACGTCTGATAATATTTTCCAAATCTAAAATTTTTCTTTAAGTGAAAGTGAAATGTTTTATTCTACTTCATATGTTTGTATACATTATCTGTTCATTTTGCCAGATATCTGCCTCAGTGTATGCCCTTTGGCCATTACTATAGTTGTAACTACTGTAGTATACTTGTGTTAACCTATGGATCGGTCTAGTGTTTGTTTTGCTATCAGGATAATTACACCATGTTCGGGGAGGTGTATGTGTGGGGAGGGATTATATGTATTTTCTGTTCTTAATATGTCTAGGCTTGTTTACAGCAGTGCTTCTTTTATTGGCAACACAGCTAAATTTAGGCCCTGTCCACACGGCAACGGATTCAGGTGAATCCGATAAAATTGTTTATCGTTTCGGCCTGGCGTCCACACGGCACCGGCGTTTTGGGTGCCCCAAAACAAAATCTTTTGAGAACGGGTTCCAGAGTGGAAAGATCTGGCAACGGCGCCGTTGCGAAGTCGTCTGGATGAGTAGAACGGATTTGTTTACGATGACGTCACAACCACATGTGCTTCACGCCGGGTAGAAGTGTAACGAACTCGATGCGAGTTGTCAACAAATCCTATAACTTGGTTCATGAAACGCGCTTACAAAATATTTTCACTGTGAATATTTATTGTGTAATGGTGCAAAGTGAGAGAGAGAGAGAGAGAGAGAGAGAGAGAGAGAGAGAGTTAGGGCAGAGTCAATCCCGCCAGCAAAAATAGGGAAAAAAAAGGAGCGATCTCACCTCTTCAGATGTTGGTTTAAGTCCTACAATACATTCCTCAAAAAGGGCGTAGAAGAACAAATTAATCCATCAACGTGTAGCATTCAATTTATTCCGGACCATTAAAGACGCCGCCTTCCGCGTAGAATCATACGTCATCCTCGCCGCCATATTGGATGGGTCAAAGCGGAGAATAAAGATGCCTCATTCATGTGCTGCGTTTAACTGTACCAACAGGTTTGCCGTCCAAACGAGATCACATGGGATTACCTTTCACAGGTGAGACTGGAAAAATACTTTTCATTGTATTTGGTCATTATAATGTAATTTTACGAACAGATTTTTCTGACTTTGTGGCTAATATGAAGTCTCGCGCATAATAGTTTATGCGCATGCATCCTTACTTCTTCTATTGTTCTGGTGTCTCCGAAGGGACCGTCTTACAGCGCCTCGAGAGGTGTGGCATGTGTATTGCATCGTTTTCAGCAAGCGTTGCGTTGCCATATGTACCTGATATTTTACTGATCCGTTGCCCATGTGGACGCGATATTTTTTTAATAACATCTCGTTGCCGTTGTCGTGTGGATGTAGCCTTAGTTTCAGATTTGTATGACTTCAGCGGCTAACAGTGCTCATAGCGTCGCAAGTAGGCCTATCACTTTTGCTAGCTGGAATGTAAGAGGCTTAGGAAAATCCACAAAACTCAGCAAGGTTCTTTCTCATTTGAACAACTTAGGTGCTCAAATTGCTTTCATCCAGGAAACACATTTGAACAATTCTGATCATGCTAGAATTTGGAGACGATGGGTCTCTCAGTCATTCCATTCATTATTTAACAGTAAAGCCCGTGGGGTTGCTATTTTAATTCATCACTCGGTCCCGTTCATTTCATCCTCTGTTGTAGCGGACTGCAATGGACGCTATGTCATTGTTAAAGGGACTCTCTATGATACCCCATTGATCTTAGCAAATATTTATTCCCCAAACCATGATGACGAGCAGTTTTTTGTCAAGTTTTTCTCCTCCTTACCTAATACTGATTCACACCTAGTTGTCATTGCTGGAGATTTGAATTGTTGCCTTCAAAATTTGGATACATCAGCCACTAGGAAATTTGCAAATTCAAAATCTGCTAAGGTTATCAATGCATATCTTAATAATTACGGTCTAGTAGATGAACGGAGACGTCTGAACCCCAATACACGAGGTTATTCCTTTTATTCCCCCATTCATCACGCACATTCATGTATAGGTTATTTTCTTATCGACTGTAAATTACTTCCTCTCGTTCAAAGCTGTAACTACCATGCTAGAGTCATCTCTGACCATTCACCTCTTTTAATGGTCATTAAGTTTGCTCATAAATCTACATCCCGCCCACCATGGAGACTAAACACACTTTTCCTATCTGACTCTAATTTTGTTGAATTTATTTCACAACAGATTGATTTCTTATTGACACCATTGTAACTGCTGACATAAATCATAGCACACCATGGGAAACGTTCAAAGCCTATATGAGGGGCCAACTTATATCCTGTGCGTCCTATGACAAGCAGCTGCGGTCATTCACGCTTTCTAGCCTTATGGACCGCATTCAACATCTAGAAAACCAATATACTGACTCACCTTCTCCTGACTTGTATAAAGAGATGCTCCTTGAAATCCTCAGTACAGTCAATGCAGAAGAAATGATTTTGAAGTCCAGACACACTTATTATGAAAAAGGTGACAAGCCTAGCCGCCTTTTGGCACATCAACTTCGTAAGTCTGCAGCTTCACGAAACATCTCAGAAATAAACACTAGCAGTGGCCGTTACTCATGATCCTCAGGAAATTATTAACGCCTTTCAGAATTTTTATATATCAATTTACACCTCTGAGCATCAACCTACCTCTGATGATTTGTCAAAGTTCTTTGTTAACCTTCCCATACCAAAAATATCAGAAGATGTAGTTGGAAATCTTGATAAACCCATTACGTCATCAGAGGTGAGGGAAGCTATTATGGCCATGCAGAGTGGAAAGAGTCCAGGGCCCGATGGATTCCCTGGAGAGTTTTTCAAAAGATTTTCAGACAAGCTTATTCCTCTTCTTCTTAACATATTTACTGACTCTCTTAAATCTGGTATCCTTCCCAAAACATTATGTTCTGCCCAAATTTCCTTGCATTTCAAAAAAGAACAAAGACCCTCACTGCTGTAGTTCCTATCATCCAATATCACTACTAAAGTGTGGATGGCTAAATTCTAGCTAAAATTCTTGCCCGTCGCCTTGAAAAAATTCTACCTGATATCATATCAGCTGACCAAACAGGCTTCATCAGGAACAGGTTTTCATTTTTTAATGTAAGACGTTTGTTTAACATCATCTATCACCCATCTGATTCTCCTACTCCAGAAATACTGGTTTCCTTAGATGCCGAGAAGGCCTTTGAGGGGGTTGAATGGAGTTATCTTTTTTACACCCTTGAGAAGTTTGGCTTTGGACAAAAGTTCATTTCCTGGATTAAGTTACTGTATACTGGTGTGCTGTGGGGGGCAGCACATCCAAGAAGGACACATCCAGGCTGGACAAACTGATCAGGCGGGCCGGCTCTGTGGTCGGCATGAAGCTGGACTCTCTGGTGATGGTGGTAGAGAAGAGGACTATGGACAAACTATTGAACATCATAGACGATGCCAGTCACCCTCTGCACACCATCATCAGCAACCAGAGGAGCCTGTTCAGTGACAGAATGCTCCTTCCCAAGTGCAGGACGAACAGACTCAAAAACTCCTTTGTCCCTCACGCCATCAAGCTGTACAACTCCTTTCTGGGGGGGAGGAGGGGTAACAGGAGGACAGAGGACGGGAAGGAGCAGTAGCCTAGCCTAACAATGAGCAATACTGGACAATGTGCAATATAATGTGCAATATAAAGTGCAATATCTCTCCTGCTGACCCCTTCCCCCCTTCCCCATATCTTATTCTTTTTATATTTGTATATGTAAATACTTAATTTATCTAGAACTTTTTTCTCTATTTTCTAGTCTCTGTTTATCCTGTAATGATGCTGCTGGAATCTTAATTTCCCTGAGGGAACCCACACAAAGGGATCAATAAAGTTCTATCTAATCTAATCTAATCTAATCTAATCTAATCTAATCTAATCTAATCTAATCTAATCTAATCTAATCTAATCTAATCTAATCTAATCTAATCTAATCTAATCTATACTTCTCCACTTTCTTCAGTCCACACTAATAAAACCTTTTCAAAATATTTTCAGGTAGGGCATGATACGAGACAGGGTTGTCCATTATCACCCTTATTATTTGCCTTGGCCATTGAGCCCTTGTCACTCACCCTGAATCATACTACACTGGCGAGAGGTATCTTTAGAGAAGGTCAGAAACAAAAAGTCTCATTATATGCGGACGACTTACTTTTATATATTTCAGACCCAGCTAGGTCCCTAACCCATGTATTTTGCATCTCATCTCATCTCA
The DNA here is from genome assembly GCF_027579695.1 of Neoarius graeffei. Taxonomy (NCBI): domain Eukaryota; kingdom Metazoa; phylum Chordata; class Actinopteri; order Siluriformes; family Ariidae; genus Neoarius; species Neoarius graeffei. Next base: position 36,531,896 of record NC_083588.1, read on the forward strand.
TTATCTCTAGCCGCTTTATCCTTCTACAGGGTCGCAGGCAAGCTGGAGCCTATCCCAGCTGACTACGGGCGAAAGGTGGGGTACACCCTGGACAAGTCGCCAGGTCATCACAGGGCTGACACATAGACACAGACAGCCATTCACACTCACATTCACACCTACGGTCAATTTAGAGCCACCAGTTAACCTAACCTGCATGTCTTTGGACTGTGGAGGAAACCGGAGCACCCGGAGGAAACCCACGCAGACATGGGGAGAACATGCAAACTCCACACAGAAAGGCCCTCGCCAGCCACGGGGCTCGAACCTGGACCTTCTTGCTGTGAGGCAGCAGCGCTAACCACTACACCACCGTGCCGCCCAGAATAATTTTTATTTTGTATAATAAGTTTACGCGGGCGGCACAGTGGTGTAGTGGTTAGTGCTGTCGCCTCACAGCAAGAAGGTCTGGGTTCGAGCCCCGTGGCCGGCAAGGGCCTTTCTGTGTGGAGTTTGCATGTTCTCCCCGTGTCCGCGTGGGTTTCCTCCGGGTGCTCCGGCTTCCCCCACAGTCCAAAGACATGCAGGTTAGGTTAACTGGTGACTCTAAATTGACCGTAGGTGTGAATGTGAGTGTGAATGGTTGTCTGTGTCTATGTGTCAGCCTTGAGATGACCTGGTGACTTGTCCAGGGTGTACAACGCCTTTAGCCCGTAGTCAGCTGGGATAGGCTCCAGCTTGCCTGCGACCCTGTAGAACAGGATAAAGCGGCTAGAGATAATGAGATGAGATGAGATAATAAGTTTACACAGGAGCGTCATTCACAGCTTCCTACCTAAAAGGCTGACTGGGAGTTTGACCTGGGTGAGAACATCACAGAGGACATGTGGCTATCAATCTTGCAGCGAGTACATAATGCATCAATATGTGCTAGGCACAGTCTGATGCAATGTAAAATCTTACATCGCACCCACTGGACAAACCCAAAACTGTCAAAATATTTCCCTAACATTAGCCCTATCTGCAGTTGATGTCGCTCTTCCCCTGCTACTCATGCTCATATGTTTTGGCCATACACTTCAAAATTTTTGGATTTTAATTTTTGAAGTTATTTCAGAATGTATGGGGCTGGAAATTGACCCCTGTCCGTTTATGGCCATCTTTGGCACTTCTCCAGACCATCTTAAACTGTCAAAAGCTCAGACAGATTGTATTGCTTTTGTGACTTTTTTTGCTAGACACTTAATCTTACTCAAATGGAAAGATCTTTATCCTCCTACTTTTATGCATTGGATTAAAGATGTGCTGTTTTTCCTTAAGCTAGAGAAAATAAAATACTCATTAAGGGGCTGTGTAAACACATTTTTTGACCTATGGAATCCATTTATTTACCATGTTAAAGATAAAACCCAGCTGACAACTGAAATGTCCCATATAGGCCTGCTGTACCTCCTGTTCATCTTAACTGTAAAGGCCAATTTATGCTGACAACGCAGTCCTCGCAGATGGCGTCTGCGTAGCCCCCCCCTTCGCAGACGCTCTGCACATACCTCCCAAAAATTGTGACCACCGCAGAAGCCTCGCAGACAGCGTCGCAGACAAGAGGGCTCCGATTGGTCCACTCTACATCCGCTGTACACGCACTTCCGCTTCCCTACTTTCCCGGTTTGGTTTGTTTTCACTACCGCCATTTTTAAAAACACGAGCGAAGATGGAGCAGCACGAAGAGCGGTTGATCGAGGAAGTGAGGAAGTACGTACATCTATACGACTCCAGTTCTAGTCATTATAAGTAACCGGAGGATAAACACTCCACTAACCACACCCACCAACTACTCCTAGCGATTTCGCGACTTCGCGCCCCCTTGCATTGTGGTGGTGAATAACATCGCACATGCCTATTACTCCCCGCTCAACGATAAATTAAAACTGTCTGCGAAAAGCTATCTGCGAAAGCCTTGTCGCAAGAGCATGCAGAGGCCCTTACTCTGCTGTTATAATAGCCCTGTACACTCAATGCATAATACTGTTTTGTCCTGTCTTGTTTTGTTTCGTCTTCCTTTTGGGGTGGGTTGTTTTGATATTTTAATGTCTTTATGTCTGTTGTTTGTTGCCTATATTTTGTGAGGTATGCCATTGACCATTCCAATAATGTGCTGTACTATTTTGAGAAATTCCCAATTAAAAAAAAAATTAATAAAAAAAAAAATTCAGATTGTAAAACAATATCCTCAGAGTGTTGCAGGTATCAAATTCTAACTTCGTTTAACTTAGTTTTAAGTTGGTCAGTAAAATGATTGAAAATATTTTATTCGTACTTTTTGTCAGTTAAATAAAGGTTCATGTGAATTAACAAAAAGTTCTATTTTGGTCTCATCCATCCACAAAACACTTTTCTAATAGCCTTCTGGCTTGTCCACGTGATCTTTAGCAAACTGCAGACGAGCAGCAATGTTCTTTTTGGAGAGCAGTGGCTTTCTCCTTGTAACCCTGCCATGCACACCATTGTTGTTCAGTGTTCTCCTGATGGTGGAATCATGAACATTAGCCAATGTGAGAGGCCTTCAGTTACTTACAACAGCCTTTCTCAACCGGGGTGCCGCGGCACCCTGGGGTGCCGTCTGGCTTCGTTAGGGGCGCCGTCAAAAAATTATATATTCTAACATTGAAATAAATAAAATGAATTAAAATTCCAAAAAAAACGATAGTTATACTAATGCAGATCATCGCCACCTCATGCATCATCAAAATTTGTCTCACGGTCCCCTTTCCCATGTCACAACGTCACTGCCGGGGTCAGCATGACTGCGTATATTTTATATGGGGGTGCCTTGAGAATTTGCATACTTCTGAAGGGTGCCGTGACTGAAAAAAGGTTGAGAAACGCTGGCTTAGAAGTTACCCTGGGGTCCTTTATGACCTTGCCGACTATTAGACACCTTGCTCTTGGAGTGATCTTTGCTGGTCTATCACTCCTGGTAACAATGGTCTTGAATTTCCTCCATTTGTACACAATCTGTCTGACTGTGGATTGGTGGAGTCCAAACTCTTTAGAGATGGTTTTGTAACCTTTTCCAGCCTGATGAGCATCAACAACGCTTTTCAGAATCAGAATCACTTTTATTGCCAGGTATGTGGACACACACGAAGAATTTGACTCCGGTTTCACTTAGCTCTCATAGTACAAAACAGATAAAAAGTGTATACACAAAACAAACAAACAAAAAAAATGGTGCAATAGGTGCATAGGCAAAGTAATCCAAGTAAGTCAAGTATGAAATAGATAAATATAAAGTATACAGTGTGCACAGAATGACGGTATGAGTGTGCAGATATTTTACAAGTGATATTACTGATATATGAATCTGGATTTTAGCTGTTCATCACAGAAAGGATTTTCCCTTTTGGTGCAATATGGTGCATAGCAGTGTTGTTTTTGGCAGCCATTTTTGATTTAGTTTTAGTCTTAGTCTTTTGGATGAAATGCTTATTAGTTTTAGTCACATTTTAGTCAATTCCATCCTTGATAGTTTTGGTCTAGTTTTAGTCGACGAAAACTAAAAGGGTTTTAGTCCAGTTTTAGTCAGTCGTTCATTTTAGTCAAAAAATGGTTTAATTACTTTAAAACATTAAATTAGGCCAATACAGAGATAGGAAATTGTAATCGAGGTTGACAGGTTGTGCATAACATACTCTCAAAACAGTGTCTCAAAACAAACTTGTTTCACTTGAATGTAAAAAGTATGTCAAATATTTGGGTTTAATAATCGATGACAATCTTTCTTGGAAGCCTCATATTGATTTTATTTGCAACAAAATAAGCAAGGTTGTCGGCCTTTTGGCCAAGCTTAGACATTTTATTCCACTACATACCCTTATGACATTATATCGCTCTCTGATTCAACCTTATTTAACATATGGTCTTAGTTCTTGGGGACAGGCTTGTAAAACTCATATAAATAAAGTATTAATCCTACAAAAACGAGCTTTAAGATTAATCCATTTTGTTGATAATAGAGAAAGTGCCCTTCCATTGTTTTCCAAAACCAATATTTTACCAGTAAATCTTCTTTTCTATGAATGTATTTCTAAATTAATGTATGACGTTGTTAAAGTGCACCCTCAAACATTTGTAAATTATTTTCTTCTATTTCTAGTATCCATTCTTATAACACTAGGTCATCTTACTCCAAGAACTTATATACTCAGTATTCTCGTACAAATCTACAAAAGAACTCATTTTCCCGTGTTGGTGTTAGGGTATGGAACAAGATTCCAACTTCTATAAGATCTTCATCTAAATTGTCGTTCAAGAAAAAAGTCAGACACCACCTTTTTTCTGATTTAAGTAGATATGGATATGATGTTGACACCTCCAAACTCTTTCTTTCTACATAACTTTATTTCTATATATAATTAAGAGCTATATATATTTATTTATTTATCTTAGTTTTAACTTTAAATATTATTTAATACCATGCATGAATTATTATCAGTATGACAAGTATACCTCTCTCTATATATTTTTTTCAATGTTATTGAATGCTACATTACTGTACCTTTATATCGAATAACAAGTATTGTCTCCTCTTTTTCTTTTTCTTGTTAATTTGTCAAGTATGTTTTATCTTTTTCATACATAAAGTATTATATTAATTCATATAAAATACTTTTTTCTTTGTAAACGAGCCTGCCTTGATTAGCAGTGCACTATTTGCAGACTCGTGTAGTCTATTATATGTTTATATGTAATTGAAATGATTGAAATGATTGAAATGATTGAAATGATTGATTGATTGATTGATTGATTGATTGATTGATTGAAGTGCGCATGCTCTCTACATAAACACTGTCTAGTGCAGACATCCCAAGTGTCCCGGAAGTTCCAGGAGTCTCCCGCATATTGATAGTGGCTCCCTGATGCCCGCAAACTGGAGAATATCTCCCGGAATCTAGAGCAAGCGAGCAAGAGCGCGCACGCGAAACATTAATGTTTGCATCGCGCATATGACGGAGTGCGCGAGGGAGAGCGAGAGAGTCTGCATGTGTGCCTGTCCATGTAGTGCCTGCTAGACAAAGAGCATCTTGATTGGTTTACAGACATCCAAACTCATTTCAGGGAGGTGTTCTGACACCCCCCCTCGCTGATGGGAAAAAAGTCATGCGTCACGACACCTCCCTGAAATTAGTTTCTGCAGGCTGGGATGTCTGCTAGTGCGCATGCTCCATTGTTCACAGACTCGTGTTTCTGCCTCCGTTTAACATGTCGCAATATATTAAGGCACAGCAACAGGTCTGAAAAGCTACATTTCCCCCGTATGTTTCACAGTAACTCAAATATGGGTCAATATATGACAAAGCATTCAGTTGCTGTCCCACCAATAATCCCTGCAGGACAAGTTTTACTCATTACATGTTAATTGAATTTAAGTTAGCTTATCCAAGCCAACTTTAGCATGAAGCTAGCGGTCCCATTCATTTTCGCCAGGTCACGGTGTTTTGGAAAACTTCATAGGAAATTCATCACAGACCGATTGTTGAGTGACATTAACCAAAGCTAGCAAACATATACATGATCTGTTAAGGACTTCTTGTAACGTTAACTTACCGTCGCAGAAATAGCAGCATGGTGAGCCTTTAGATGCCTCTTGAGGTCGGTCATATTCTTGCCACGTAGTTTATAGCCACAGCGTGTACTTCTGTCTCCCACTACAAGGCATTCCATTTTATTTTCTGCTGGATTATGTGTAAAGTATGTCCATAAATCATCGCGTCTTTTCCGCCCACCAAGCCCTTGTGCTGGCGTTGCCGCCGCCGTGGTCCATGAACTGTGTGCACTGTGCCTGGTGGGCGTGGCCAAACAAGGACAGGATGCAGTGCATTGCTGATATTTTCAGCATTTGCCAGACAGGTTGCACGCGCCGTTGGAGGAAATGCCATGCATTTTGATAGTCCTATAGCCAACCCACTAATATTTTTGTCTCGTCTCGTCAACGAAAACAACAGATACGTCTCGTCATATTTTCGTGATCAAAGAGTTATGTTTAGCTCGTCACTGTCTCGTTTTAGTCATGAAAAAAGGTGCGTTAACGAAATAATTTTGTCATTGTCATCGTTAACGAAAACAACACTGGTGCATAGTGCAAAGATGAAATAGTAAATATAAATTAAAGCCGCAAGCGGCCTCGACGGGCCCTCGCGCCAGCGGCCAAGGGGGGCGGGGGCATGCGTCCCCGCGAAATACCTTCCACAGCTTCTTCGGCAAGAGACATTACTCCCGCAATGGCGACAAAGAACAGAATTGGACACATGGCAACGATAGGGTCTCGCACTGTACGGTGCTCGGGCCCTAATAATAATAGCGCCCTAATAAGGGTCTTGTAAAGAGTGTGCTTGCCAAGTTTGACAAATCAGAAGCTGCAATATCATTTCTGCCATAACCAGCACCCCCAGGGGCGAAAGTGCACAAAATTAGGCGTACATGTCAGGTGAGCTATGAAGAGTTTGCGTATGAAGTTTGATGACAATTGAGTAAATAGAAGATGAGATATAGATTTTTGAAGAATAAAATTTTTGGTTTTTCCCATGTCAGTAGGTGGCGCTATGCTGTACATGAGCGATTATGAGTTGGAAAAATAAGTGTCTACAACAGCAACGCACTATCACAAGGTAGTGGTGTGAAGGAAAAGCATTATGGAATTATTTACCAAAAACCCGTTTTGGAGCAATTGCGTCGGCCAAAAACAGCGCCCCCCATGGACGAAAATTCCCAAAATGTGGTATACATGACATGGGAGGTAGTAAGAGGGTGGCCGTGAAGTTTGACCAAATTTGAGGAAAGACTGGAATTTTTGCCCAAAAATAGCACCCCCAGTGGCGAAATATCACAGAAAGTGGGTAACATGTCAGAAGCCCAATGAGTGATCTGCGTGTGAAGTATGAGCAGTTTTGAGCAAGTAGAAGATTTGTTATGAATTTTTAAGCATGTAAAATGTTGCATTGAAAATTGATTGACGTATAACTTCTGAACGGTTTATGCTACGTGAAACCTATTTAGTAACTTTTGTCAGCCATGTCTGTAGATGATGTGTATCAATTTTGGTGACATTCCTATGAACGGTCTAGGAGGAGTTGCGCCGTCTTCGTGGCCATGCATTTCACACAAAAGTGAAATTACCTCACTTCCTGTTGGGCGTGGCTAATGCATTGGCATTACATTTTTGTCCGGCTTAGTGAGATATATATGCGTACCAAATGGCATGCCACAACTACAAACTACATGGCAACCAGGCACCTTAATGCGGGAGGCCAAAATCACAACGAGTTAGGGGGCGCTATAGAGGCCCTGAGGCCCGCCTGGATCTGGGCTTCTGGTTCTCAGTACCGGTGGCAGTCTAAGAAAAAGGAGCCAAATTTCGTGCGTTGTCGACCATGGCAAGCGCCCCAATAAGGGTCTTGTAAAGAGTGTGCTTGCCAAGTTTGACAAATCAGAAGCTGCAATATCATTTCTGCCATAACCAGCACCCCCAGGGGCGAAAGTGCACAAAATTAGGCGTACATGTCAGGTGAGCTATGAAGAGTTTGCGTATGAAGTTTGATGACAATTGAGTAAATAGAAGATGAGATATAGATTTTTGAAGAATAAAATTTTTGGTTTTTCCCATGTCAGTAGGTGGCGCTATGCTGTACATGAGCGATTATGAGTTGGAAAAATAAGTGTCTACAACAGCAACGCACTATCACAAGGTAGTGGTGTGAAGGAAAAGCATTATGGAATTATTTACCAAAAACCCGTTTTGGAGCAATTGCGTCGGCCAAAAACAGCGCCCCCCATGGACGAAAATTCCCAAAATGTGGTATACATGACATGGGAGGTAGTAAGAGGGTGGCCGTGAAGTTTGACCAAATTTGAGGAAAGACTGGAATTTTTGCCCAAAAATAGCACCCCCAGTGGCGAAATATCACAGAAAGTGGGTAACATGTCAGAAGCCCAATGAGTGATCTGCGTGTGAAGTATGAGCAGTTTTGAGCAAGTAGATGATTTGTTATGAATTTTTAAGCATGTAAAATGTTGCATTGAAAATTGATTGACGTATAACTTCTGAACGGTTTATGCTACGTGAAACCTATTTAGTAACTTTTGTCAGCCATGTCTGTAGATGATGTGTATCAATTTTGGTGACATTCCTATGAACGGTCTAGGAGGAGTTGCGCCGTCTTCGTGGCCATGCATTTCACACAAAAGTGAAATTACCTCACTTCCTGTTGGGCGTGGCTAATGCATTGGCATTACATTTTTGTCCGGCTTAGTGAGATATATATGCGTACCAAATGGCATGCCACAACTACAAACTACATGGCAACCAGGCACCTTAATGCGGGAGGCCAAAATCACAACGAGTTAGGGGGCGCTATAGAGGCCCTGAGGCCCGCCTGGATCTGGGCTTCTGGTTCTCAGTACCGGTGGCAGTCTAAGAAAAAGGAGCCAAATTTCGTGCGTTGTCGACCATGGCAAGCGCCCCAATAAGGGTCTTGTAAAGAGTTTGCTTGGCAAGTTTGACAAATCAGAAGCTGCAATATCATTTTTGCCATAACCAGCACCCCCAGGGGCGAAAGTGCACAAAATTTGGCGTAGATGTCAGGTGAGCTATGAAGAGTTTGCGTATGAAGTTTGATGACAATTGAGTAAATAGAAGATGAGATATAGATTTTTGAAGAATAAATTTTTTGGTTTTTCCCATGTCAGTAGGTGGCGCTATGCTGTACATGAGCGATTATGAGTTGGAAAAATAAGTGTCTACAACAGCAACGTACTATCACAAGGTAGTGGTGTGAAGGAAAAGCATTATGGAATTATTTACCAAAAACCCGTTTTGGAGCAATTGCGTCGGCCAAAAACAGCGCCCCCCATGGACGAAAATTTCCAAAACGTGGTAAACATGACATGGGAGGTAGTAAGAGGGTGGCCGTGAAGTTTGACCAAATTTGAGGAAAGATTGGAATTTTTGCCCAAAAATAGCGCCCCCAGTGGCAAAATATCACAGAAATTGGGTAACATGTCACAAGCCCAATGCGTGATTTGCCTGTGAAGTATGAGCAGTTTTGAGCAATCAGAAGATTTGTTATGAATTTTTAAGCATGTAAAATTTTGCATCGAAAATTGATTGACGTATAACTTCTGAACGGTTTATCCTACGTGAAATCTATTTAGTAACTTTTGTCAGCCATGTCTGTAGATGATGTGTATCAATTTTGGTGACATTCCTATGAACGGTCTAGGAGGAGTTGCGCCGTCTTCGTGGCCATGCATTTCGCACAAAAGTGAAATTACCTCACTTCCTGTTGGGCGTGGCTAATGCATTGGCATTACATTTTTGTCCGGCTTAGTGAGATACATATGCGTACCAAATGGCATGCCACTACTACAAACTACATGGCACCCAGGCACCTTAATGCGGGAGGCCAAAATCACAACGACTTAGGGGGCGCTATAGAGGCCCTGAGCCCTGGCCAAGTTTGGGCTTCTGGTTCTGAGTAGCGGTGGCAATTCTCGGAACTGGTGCCAAATTTCGTGCGTTTTCGCCCATGGCAAGCGCCCCGAAAATGGCCCAACAGCGGAGAAAAATAAAGAAGAAGAAGAAGACGGAAGAAGAAGACGGAAGAATAATAATAGTGAACTCTTACAAGAACAATAGGGCCTTCGCCCTATAGGGCTCGGGCCCTAATAAGCATAAATATAAATATAAGTAACAGTGAGCACAGAATGACAGTATGAGTGTGCAGATATTTTGCAAGTGATATTACTGATATATGAATCTGGATTTTAGCTGTTCATCACAGAGACAGCCTGAGGGAAAAAACTATTCTTATGTCTGGTTGTTTTTGCATACAGTGATCTATATCACCTCCCTGAGAGGAGAAGATTAAACAGATTGTGACCAGGGTGTGATGGGTCCAAAGAGATGTTACCTGCCCGTTTCCTGACTCTGGACAAGTATAGGTCTTGGATGGAGGGCAGGTTGACACCAATAATTTTCTCTGTAGACCTTATTGTCCGTTGCAGTCTGTTCTTCTCCTGTTTGGTGACTGATCCAAACCAAACAGTGATGGAAGAGCAAAGAACAGACTGAATGATGGCAGAGGAGAATTGTGTCAGCAGCTCCTTAGGCAGGTTGAGCTTCCTGAGCTGGCACAGAAAGTACAACCTCTGCTGAGCCTTTTTGATGATAGTGACTGTGTTGGTCTCCCACTTCAAGTCCCGAGAGATTGTGGAACCCAGAAACATGAAGCTTTCAACAGCAGTCACAGTGTTGTTGGTGATGGTGATGGGCAGCAGAGTGGGGGGGACTCCTCCTAAAGTCCACTGTCATCACAGTTTTGAGCGTGTTCAGTTCTAGATTGTTCTGACCGCACACCAGACCAGCCGTTCAACCTCCCATCTGTATGCAGACTCGTCACCATCTCGGATGAGGCCGATGACCGTTGTATCGTCCGCAAATTTCAGGAGTTTAACAGACGGGTCTCTTGAGGTGCAGTCATTGGTATAAAGGGAGAAGAGCAGTGGGGAGAGCACACACCCTTGGGGGGCGCCAGTGCTGATAGTCCGAGTGCTGGATATGATGCTCCCCATCCTCACCTGCTGCTTCCTGTCAGTCAGGAAGTTTGTAATCCGCTGACAGGTGGAGGAGGGCACAGTGAGCCGGGTGAGCTTGGTGTGGAGGATGTCTGGAACAATGGTGTTGAATGCTGAACTGAAGTCCACAAATAGGATTCTGGCATACGTTCCTGCAGTGTCAAGGTGTTGCAGGATGTAGTGTAGACCCATATTTATTGTATCCCCTCATTTTCCCCGTGAGCTCCGTTTTGCGGTCCGCTCAGTGCAGGTGAAATCCAGGCAGATGAAGACAAGAGTCTGGGATGTGCTCACCGAGCCAGGTTTCGGTGAAGCACAAGGCAGCAGATCTGTTAAAATCTGTGTTAATTGAGTTGAGGAGCAGCAGTTCGTCCATCTTACTGGCCAGAGAGCAGACGTTAGCCAGGTGAATAGACAGGAGCGCAGTGCGAAAACCCCGCTGCCTCAGTCTGACGAGCGCGCCGGCTTGCTTCCCCAGGTGTCTCCGGCATCCTCGGCGTAATCCATAGAGAGCTGCCGCTCCTCCAACAAGTAGCTCTGGAAAACTTTCCGGATCAATGAAAACTGATGAAAAAACTTTACTGGTGGTTATTCCAATGTTTATAAGTTCTTCTCTGGAGTATGTGACCAGCGAAGGAGCGCAAAAAACACAACAAATACACAAAAACATAGAAAGTACAAGAGAGCGAAGTACCAAGGCAACCATCCGCGCAGATAAAGGAGGTCCTCAGAAATCTCCTTTGTTCGTGCCATGATACACTTCCACAAACATGTGTTGTGAAGATCAGACTTTGATAGATCCCCGTTCTTTAAATAAAACAGGGTGGCCACTCACACCTGATTGTCATCCCATTGATTGAAAACACCTGACTCTAATTTCACCTTCAGATTAACTGCTAATCCTAGAGGTTCACATATTTTGCCACTCACAGATATGTAATATTGGATCATTTTCCTCAATAAATAAATGACCAAGTATAATATTTTTTGTCTCATTTGTTTAACTGGGTTCTCTTTATCTACAACCCCGATTCCAAAAAAGTTGGGGACAAAGTACAAATTGTAAATAAAAACGGAATGCAATAATTTACAAATCTCAAAAACTGATATTGTATTCACAATAGAACATAGACAACATATCAAATGTCGAAAGTGAGACATTTTGAAATTTCATGCCAAATATTGGCCCATTTGAAATTTCATGACAGCAACACATCTCAAAAAAGTTGGGACAGGGGCAATAAGAGGCTTAAAGGTACAAAAAAGGAACAGCTGGAGAACCAAATTGCAACTCATTAGGTCAATTGGCAATAGGTCATTAACATGACTGGGTATAAAAAGGGCATCTTGGAGCGGCAGCGGCTCTCAGAAGTAAAGATGGGAAGAGGATCACCAATCCCCCTAATTCTGCGCCAACAAATAGTGGAGCAATATCAGAAAGGAGTTTGACAGTGTAAAATTGCAAAGAGTTTGAACATATCATCATCTACAGTGCATAATATCATCAAAAGATTCAGACAATCTGGAAGAATCTCTGTTACCCCTTTTCCACCAAATCAGTTCCAGGGCTGGTTTGGGGCCAGTGCTGGTTCACAACTAGTTCAACTTGCGAGCCAGCTGAGAACCAGTTTGCTTTTCCATAGATTGTGGTGCTAAGGGGAGCCACATCATTACGTCACTGTATACGTCAGTTACGTCGCTGCATACATCAGTTGCGTTGCTGCGTTTGCATAAACTTTGGCGCGAACATCGAAGCAGCAACAACACGGAAAAGAAGCAGCAGCAACAACAACAACAATAATGGATAACTTCTCATTTGTACAGCTGATGCTTCTCGTCACTTGAAAAATGGTGACCTTTCGCGGTCTTGCTATTGTTGTCGGTCTTAACAACTCCGTCCCCCCCGCTGACGTAAGCGGTTCTTTCCTCTGGCCCAGAAAATAGTTGGTGCTAGCCTGGAACCGGTTTTTCTGGCCCCAGAACCAGTTTTTTGTCAGTGGAAAGAGAAAACCCGGTTCCAAACTAAGCACTGGCCCCGAACCAGCCCTGGAACTGCTTTGGTGGAAAAGGGGCTTGTGTGTAAGGGTCAAGACCGGAAAACCACACTGGGTGCCCGTGATCTTCGGGCCCTTAGACGGCACTGCATCACATACAGGCATGCTTCTGTATTGGAAATCATAAAATGGGCTCAGGAATATTTCCAGAGAACATTATCTGTGAACACAATTCACCGTGCTATCCGCCGTTGCCAGCTAAAACTCTACAGTTCAAAGAAGAAGCCGCATCTAAACATGATCCAGAAGCGCAGACGTCTTCTCTGGACCAAGGCTCATTTAAAATGGACTGTGGCAAAGTGGAAAACTGTTCTGTGGTCAGACGAATCAAAATTTGAAGTTCTTTATGAAAATCAGGGACGCCGTGTCATTCGGACTAAAGAGGAGAAGGACGACCCAAGTTGTTATCAGCGCTCAGTTCAGAAGCCTGCATCTCTGATGGTATGGGGTTGCATTAGTGCGTGTGGCATGGGCAGCTTGCACATCTGGAAAGACACCATCAATGCTGAAAGGTATATCCAGGTTCTAGAGCAACATATGCTCCCATCCAGACGACGTCTCTTTCGGGGAAGACCTTGCATTTTCCAACATGACAATGCCAAAACACATACTGCATCAATTACAGCATCATGGCTGCATAGAAGAAGGGTCCGGGTACTGAACTGGCCAGTCTGCAGTCCAGATCTTTCACCCATAGAAAACATTTGGCACATCATAAAACGGAAAATACGACAAAAAAGACCCAAGACAGTTTAGCAACTAGAATTCTACATTAGACAAGAATGGGTTGACATTCCTATCCCTAAACTTGAGCAACTTGTCTCCTCAGTCCCCAGACGTTTACAGACTGTTGTAAAGAGAAAAGGGGATGTCTCACAGTGGGAAACATGGCCTTGTCCCAACTTTTTTTAGATGTGTTGTGGTCATGAAATTTAAAATCACCTAATTTTTCTCTTTAAATGATACATTTTCTCAGTTTAAACATTTGATATGTCATCTATGTTCTATTCTGAATAAAATATGGAATTTTGAAACTTCCACATCATTGCATTCCATTTTTATTTACAATTTGTACTTTGTCCCAACTTGTTTGGAATCGGGGTTGTACTTTTAGGACTTGTGTGAAAATCTGATGATGTTTTAGGTCATATTTATGCAGAAATATAGAATTTCTAAAGGGTTCACAAACTTTCAAGCACCACTCGAGGCATGGCAGCTACACAAGCAGCATTGTTCATATACTTGCCTGCCCAAGTCTCCCACATCTGAAGGATTACAAGCTCTGTCCACTGGGAGCAGGTCAGAGTTTAAACTACATCCCTCACCATCTCCATAATTTTTTCTTTGACCACTTCAACAGGATAAACAGTAAAAATGGCAGGAGTCGATGGGCTATAATAATGTACACCTTGAGGAAATAAATGGCAGGAATAAAGGCACCAGATGCTTCATACACTACCCCTACCGTTTACACTGTTACTGCACAAAGTGCACAGGCTGCATTTTTTTTTTGGACATGCACAATCAATATGCTGAATAAATGCAGGATGTGCACATCAGCCATCTTGCAAACGTGTAGTTAAAAGCAAGTATAACCCTGGTCTAATCTGCAAACCAAGTAATGATTCAAATAACATTCAGTCTGCAAAAACACCATGAATTCAACTGCGCATGAGCTTGACGCACAGTGCACTGTCATTCCCACCTCATTCCATAGTTAGAGTTGAGATCTAAGAACTATGCAGGTCACTGAAGCAATGAAAACTTGCTCAGCTCAGAATTTGTATGACCAGCCAAACCTTTTTCCAGTTCTTAGTGGTCCAGTGTTTATGCTGCTTTGCTCAGTGGAGAAGTTCTTTCTAGTTCTTCAGTGAGGAACATGACCATTCAACATCTTCAACATCTTCTGTCTTTGCTGGCTGTACCTCATTTGAGATTTAATCAAGCAAAGTGGTTCTGAGATTACATTCTGCACACTGATGTTGAATTCACAACTGGTTTGCCTGGATGGAGGCAATGCTCCCCCAATAATCCTCCCCATTTTCCTTTAAACATTCTAATCCAGGAACCATTTTCATTCACAGGTGCCCCAGTCATAACCTTGTGGTGACAAAAGATATTCAGGGGGATGCTCTCATCAGAAAACTCCCATATCATGTGAAAGTTGTAAAACGTTATTATGGAGCAGTTACCATCATATAGTACGGTGTTTCTCAACCACTGGGCCGCGGCCACAAAGCGCCATCTAGTGGACCGCGAATTTTTTTTCAAGTTGAAGCTAATTTTTATTCGTAGTCGGGTACAGTTGCTGGGTTGCCTCCGATGTCACATCTGCCTCATTAAGCTACGATCACACTACGGCTCACGATGCTTTGCGATGGGTTGTCGATGAAAATGAGGTATTTTGATGGCGATATACACGTGAGCTAAAAGTTGTGGTCACACAGTAGGTGAACACTTGATTGTCGCACCTTTGCACACTTGAGTCTGACACAGCTCGAGCGGCCGCGCACACTCACGGAGCGCATTGTGCACATACTCGGGACCCAGTCGTTATGGGAAACACCTGACGCTGATTTGAGTGCAATCTGTGCACGCACAGATACCGAAGCTGTTTTCACAGAGGCTTTGCGAAGTATCATCATTAGCACTGTCACGATTGTTTCTAGCCATGTTTATGATGCTGTTTAAATATTCTGCTTTCTGTTTTGCTTTTGTAAAAAAAAACACTTGGAAGATGCTCTGGACACTTACAGTAATGCATTGATGTCTGAGGACTACAGTCGACTTGCTAACTTTAGGACTGCAGTTGTCATGAACAGTTTTGCACTCATTTGATGGTTCCATCAATGAACAGTTTATAATGTCAACAAAACAGACTTCATGTTAAAACTATAATGAATTTCCTGGTTTCACAGTTATACTTTGTGACCATATAGGACTCAGTTACAGAAGTGAGTTATTTATAATCATGCTATCTATTAATCACCCAAATGAGGATGGGTTCCCTTTTGAGTCTGGTTCCTCTCGAGGTTTCTTCTTCATGTCGTCTAAAGTTGTTTTCCATGCCACCGTCACCACATGCTTGCTCAGTGGGAATAGATTAGGGATAAAATTAGCTCATGTTTAAAGTCTTTAATAGTCTGTAATGATGTTTTGAGACAATGTCTATTGTTAAAAACGCCATAAAAAAATTAACTTGACTTAAATATCACGCCTGCTAATAAACTGCACTTAGATCTGTCTACTGCTGTCTATCTTGTAGTGTCCTGATCCCCAGATCTTTAACCCAGCTATATAAAAAAGTTGTACTCCTCCATGCTCTTCCAGGTTTTCATCTGTTTGTCCATGTAGAACGATGTCTGCAGCAACAGGAAGTTTGAAATGTCAGGGAACTCAACAGATGGATAATTTTCCAACTCCTTTTTTGTTAGCATGAAAAATCCTTCTTTGTTAGCGTGTAAGGATCTAATCCCATTGAGTGGTTTCTATATCCACTTCTTTTCAGTGAACTTCTTGGTTTTAATAACTTGCTTGTTTGCTGTACACAAACATGGCAATAAGTTCTTGTGTTAATGGACCAGACTCCACTTTTGGATCATTGGATCATTGGATCATTTGGATCATTAATCCCTTTTGGCTGAGAATGCCCTGCAGGCATGGTTTTATGTTGGCTTCTGGCACATCCGTACAGTTTTAAATACAATACCTACAATTAAAAACAGTTTATTTTTATTGCATTTATTTACTTCCTGGGCTTCCATCTGTAACAGGGAGTGATGTTGCACCCATTAATACACTTTACAATAGATTATTAGATTCTAATAGAATAGATGAGCCAAAATAAATTATCTTTTTTAAGGGGCCCCGACTCATTACAAGTATGAATAGGTGGCCCTCAAAGCAGAAAAGGTTGGGAACCCCTGATAAAGGACATGAATCATGTAGTGCTACCATTTAGCCACTGGGTGACTATAGAGTCTATTAAAAAGGATTTTGTGAGGCTGCTCGGGGAAATCAGTTTGAGCATTTCCAGTACAATGGCTAAGGCTGGAATCTTGAGATTGTACCTGAGTGTAAAATTTTAATTTATTCCTAGTGTGTCGAGAGATCCTGATCCTTTTGATCAGATGAAATTTCAGCAAATTAAATTAACCAGCTTGACTGAGGGCAAAATCCTCATCTAAAGTGTCAGAATTAGAGTCAGGTAGAGCTTGACTCAGTTGGTGCCAACTGTTTAATAAATTCTTCAAGGACTGTGGAAATGATTTTCTTTAGTGATGCATGAAAACAGATGTGCATCAGTCACATCAGTGGGACATTTTTAACTCTTGTGCTGGTGGAGTAGGAGGAGGCCAGATATGAAGCTTACAAGACAAAGAACATCTTCAACAAATGTTCAGCACAACTCCATTAAAATTCTTACTTAAAATAAATCGATGAAAATTTTGTCTGGTTTTAGTCGGGATTTACAAAAGGCCGCTGTCATTTTAGTATTATTTTTATGATGTCGGTGCATACAGCATAATTCTAGCAGATGTGTGAAAAAAGCTCAGTAAACTACAGAAGAAAAAAAAAGCCATACATAACTACAACACATTGTTAGGACTTGGACTGTTTTGGCCTCTAGAGGCCGCTGTTATTTCCTTTTCGTGTCTTGTTTATTTTGGCCTCTAGAGGCCGCCATCTGTTCCTGTGTTTTGTGTTTTTGTTTTTTGCCTGTTAGTCCTAATTATCTTCACCTGTGTCCTTAATTAGTTTGTGTATTTATACCCCTAAGTTCAGTCCTCTTGTCACGGAGTCTTTGTGCTGTTATGTTTATCTCCAGTTTCCTTTGTACTGTGTTTTGTGGATCTTCTGAGCTTTTGCATTTTTGCCTTTTTCTTTTTGAATTATACTCTTTGTTTTTTGTTTTTTTTTTGCCCTGGATTGTATATAGTGTACATAGTATAAATAAACCTTTTGTTACTTTTTCTACTTCCGCCTCACGCCTCTGCATTTGAGTCATTCCCCTGGTGGCCTAGTGGGGGTTTGCTGGATCATCACACCAACGAACCAGGTTCGAATCCCAGCAAAACCCTAACAGAAAGACTCCGTCATGACCGACTCAGCAGAGGCTGCTTCAACTGTCTACCCGGCCAACCTTCAGGGAATTATGGCAGCTTTGACACGCTTCGGAGCGACCATGGACGCTCATGGACGTACGCTCACCAGCCAACGTGAGGCCCTTGCTCGCCACGAGGAACTGCTTCAGCAAATTGGGAAAACCCTGGCACAGCTGACATCTCTGCCTGCATCTCCTGCTCCTGATCCAGTTCCTGCTCCTGATCCAGCTCCCACTCCTGCTCCAGTGCCTCCTGCCATGCTGCCTTCTTCACCTCGCGAACCCAGCCTTCCTGCACCACAGAGGTATGACGGCAAGCACAGTGAGTGCCGAGAGTTCCTTACCCAGTGTCAACTCACCTTTGAGCTTCAGCCTACCACCTACACTACGGATCGCCGCAAGATTGCCTTTGTGATCACCTTATTAGCTGGTAAGGCGCGAGCCTGGGCTACTGCTATCTGGCAAAGACAGGGACCTGAGTGCTTTGATTTCCAGCTGTTTTCTGAAGAGATGCTTCGGGTCTTCGATCAGGCAGACATCAGTACCGACGCAGCCCGAAAGCTCATGTCCATCCGGCAAGGAGGAAGCGTCGCAGATTACGCCATCTCGTTCCGAACACTCGCAGCAGTAAGTGGATGGAACGAGACTGCCCTGGTGTCAGCCTTCCACCATGGTCTGTCTGACCCCATCAAGGACGGTCTGGCCTCTATTGGATGCCCAAGTGACCTCGAAACCCTCATCTCACATGCTATTCGTCTGGACAACAGGATGAGAGAACGCCACCAAGCCTTGAGCCCCCCCAGCCTCCCTACCTCTACCTGGAGACCATCTACCTCCTTCAGTGACTGTCCAGAACCCATGCAAGTGGGTCGTACTCGCCTCTCCGCATCTGAGAGGGAGCGCAGAAGGAGGGACAAGTGCTGCATCTACTGTGGCAAGCCTGGTCACTTCCGAGCATCATGTCCCGAACTCTTGGGAAAAGGACCGCCCCGTCCAGCCGAGGGAGGGTTGTGACGGGGCCTACCCTCTCTCCCGGACTCCCTGGTCAAGGAATCTACATCCCGGTCTCCATCTCCTGGGGTGAGTCTGTCCACTCTTGTCAAGCTTTGATAGACTCAGGGGCGGCTGGGAACTTTATGGATATTCACTTCGCCCAAAGCATCAATATACCTACTGCACCTCTTGAAGTCCCTCTGTCTGTGTCTGCCCTCGATGGCCAAGCATTAGGTGATGGAAGAGTCACCCAAGTTACTTCTCCAGTCTTCCTCCAGTCTCAAGGTCACAAGGAAGAAATATCCCTGCACCTGATTCCTTCACCTGAGTTCCCAGTTATTCTAGGCCTTCCTTGGCTTATTCGCCACAACCCTCGCATAGACTGGGTAACAAGCCAGGTTGTGGAATGGGGCCCTGCATGCCATGCCTCTTGTCTGCTCTCTAGCTCTCCTGTGTCTCCTGCCGAGCCCCCTGATCTCACTGAGTTATCTCAAGTTCCCACAGAGTACTGGGATCTCAAGGAAGTATTCAGCAAGAGCAGGGCCGCCGTTCTTCCTCCGCACCGGGCCTATGACTGTGCCATCGACTTGCTCCCTGGGACTACCCCTCCTCGTGGCAGACTGTTTTCCCTCTCTCAGCCAGAACGCAAGGCTATGGAGGAATACCTCAAAGACGCCCTGGTCTCTGGGTTCATTCGACCCTCCACCTCACCTGCTGGTGCCGGCTTCTTCTTTGTCGGCAAGAAGGATGGGGGGCTTCGACCATGTATTGACTACAGGGGCCTGAACAAGATCACTGTGCGCAACCGATATCCCCTTCCGCTGATGTCCACTGCTTTCGACCTGCTCCAAGGCGCCACCGTCTTCACCAAGTTGGACCTACGGAACGCATACCACCTCATCCGTATCCGACAGGGAGACGAGTGGAAGACTGCCTTTAACACCCCGTCTGGGCACTACAAATACCAGGTGATGCCCTTCGGACTCACCAACGCACCAGCTGTTTTTCAGGCCCTAATCAACGACGTCTTAAGGGACATGATTAACCTGTACGTCTTTGTCTACCTCGATGACATCCTTATCTTTTCCAAGACCGTGCAGGAGCACCGCCACCATGTCCGTCAGGTTCTCCAGAGGCTGCTACAGAACAATCTGTTCGCCAAGGCCCAGAAATGCGAATTTCATGTTCCCGAGGTCTCCTTTCTGGGATTTATTTTACGGACAGGCCAACTCCAAATGGACCCTGCCAAGACCCTGGCCGTCCGGGACTGGCCTACTCCCAAGTCCGTTAAGGAGGTTCAGCGGTTCTTAGGATTCGCTAACTTCTACCGCAAGTTCATCAGGAACTTCAGTTCTGTGGCAGCACCCATGTCAGACCTCACCAAAGGGACAGGTGGATCTTATGGCTGGTCTCCTCAGGCAGAAAAGGCGTTCAAAGACCTCAAGGCCCGCTTCTGCACGGCACCCATTCTGGTCCTCCCGGACACCTCCCAACCATTCATCGTGGAGGTGGACGCCTCGGACAGTGGTGTCGGCGCGGTACTCTCTCAACGTTCGGAAGGAAAGCTGCACCCCTGCGCTTACTTCTCCCACCGCCTGAGTCCTGCGGAGTCCCGGTACGATGTGGGGGATCGAGAACTGTTAGCGGTCAAACTGGCCCTTGAGGAGTGGAGGCACTGGCTGGAGGGAGCGCAACATCCATTCCTGGTTTGGACTGACCACAAGAACCTGGAGTACCTCCAGCAAGCCAAGAGACTGAACCCTCGACAGGCTAGGTGGGCCCTGTTTTTCAGTCGGTTTGACTTCACCCTCTCGTACCGTCCCGGCTCCAAGAACACCAAACCTGACGCACTGTCCAGGCTGTTCTCTGCCACTAACAGGGAGAATGAAGTCGGGCCTATTATCCCGGTGTCCCGGATTGTGGCCCCTGTCCGCCGGGGTATTGAGGAGGCTGTTCGACGAGCCCAACGCCAGGACCCCGGTCCTGGGACGGGGCCACCGGGCCTCTTGTACGTCCCACATCAAGCCCGGGCCAAGGTTCTCCAGTGGGGTCACTCTTCCCCTCTCACCGCCCACCCGGAAGCTCGGAGGACCCTGGACTTCCTGAAAAGACGCTTCTGGTGGCCTAACATGGAGCAGGAAGTAAGGTCATTTGTCCTGTCCTGTGAGGTTTGCACCAGAACCAAGAACCCACGACAGCGTCCCCAGGGTCTCCTGCATCCTCTGACCATTCCCCGGCGTCCCTGGTCCCACGTGGCAGTCGACTTCATCACGGGTCTCCCTGAGTCACAAGGTAACATGGTCATTTTGGTCATTGTTGACAGATTCTCCAAGGCCTGCCGCTTCATACCTCTGTGCAAACTCCCCTCTGCTCTTGAAACAGCGAAACCTATATTTAATCATGTCTTCCGAGTCTTTGGTCTTCCACAGGACATCGTCTCAGACCGAGGGCCCCAGTTCTCCTCCCGAGTGTGGCACGGGTTCTGCAAGGTCATCGGAGCCACTGCCAGCCTCTCCTCTGGGTTTCACCCACAGTCCAATGGTCAGACGGAGAGGCTCAACCAGGACCTGGAAACCACCCTGCGAGGCCTGGCTATGGATAACCCAACATCATGGAGCACCTGGCTGCCATGGGCAGAGTACGCCCACAACACCCTGCAGTCATCGGCCACCAAGCTGTCGCCATTCCAGTGCCAATTCGGGTTCCAGCCACCTCTGTTCCCGGACCAGGAGGAGGACGCGGGGGTGCCCTCGGTCAACCAATATGTGAGACGGTGTCGCAAGACCTGGAGCAAGGTCAGGAAGACCCTCATACAGACCTCCAGAACCAACCAGACTCAGGCCAACCGCCACAGAAGACCTGCACACACTTTCCGCCCTGGGCAGCGGGTTTGGCTGTCCACTAAGGACCTTCCGCTGCGGGTGGAGAACCGCAAGCTTGCTCCTCGCTACATTGGCCCCTTCAAGGTGGTGCGCAGGGTGAACCCTGTCTCCTACCGGCTCCAGTTGCCCCGGACTCTGAGGATCAACCCCACTTTCCATGTTTCCCTGTTGCGGCCTGTACTGACGTCTACGTATGCCCCTGCCCCTAGGAACCCCCCACCCCCCCGCATCTTCCAGGGGCAGACTGTGTTCACTGTGCATCGCCTGCTTGACTCCCGCCGGGTTGCAATATCTGGTGGACTGGGAGGGCTATGGTCCTGAGGAGCGCTGCTGGGTTCCTGCTCGGGATGTCCTAGATAAAGAACTGTGTCGGGACTTCCATTCGGCCCATCCGGATCGCCCTGGGAACGTCAGGAGACGCTCCTAGGGGGGGGGTCCTGTTAGGACTTGGACTGTTTTGGCCTCTAGAGGCCACTGTTATTTCCTTTTCGTGTCTTGTTTATTTTGGCCTCTAGAGGCCGCCATCTGTTCCTGTGTTTTGTGTTTTTGTTTATTGCCTGTTAGTCCTAATTATCTTCACCTGTGTCCTTAATTAGTTTGTGTATTTATACCCCTAAGTTCAGTCCTCTTGTCACGGAGTCTTTGTGCTGTTATGTTTATCTCCAGTTTCCTTTGTACTGTGTTTTGTGGATCTTCTGAGCTTTTGCATTTTTGCCTTTTTCTTTTTGAATTATACTCTTTGTTTTTTGTTTTGCCCTGGATTGTATATAGTGTACATAGTATAAATAAACCTTTTGTTACTTTTTCTACTTCCGCCTCACGCCTCTGCATTTGAGTCATTCCCCTGGTGGCCTAGTGGGGGTTTGCTGGATCATCACACCAACGAACCAGGTTCAAATCCCAGCAAAACCCTAACACACATAAACCATATATTCCCAGTATTTGTTGTGTCAGGTGGCAAGAAGCTGATCTAAACTGTAGTAAGCTTTAAACTACCAGGATGGCGGCCCGAGGAAACTGCCACCTAAGTAGTGCGTCGCTCGTCACACAACTGCTCCCATGGTGCTGAAAAGACTTCACTTCAGTACCACTGTTTTAGGATGAGGTACGCTGATCACACACGGCTGGAGCAGCATAATTGGTGCCTCAATTCATCCTCCTCGAGCAGCCAGGGGAGTATAAAGAGGCGCCACAATGCACAGAGGTTAGTGAAGCTCACTCTGTGTATGTCGACCAACTCTCACTTTCCTTCTCCGCCAAGGGCATCTCCCCGACACTGAGGACAATGCAGAAGACTACCGAGAGCCGCTCACTTTTTGCCAGTGGATGCGGCTGCCTCAACTGCCTCTGGAAGACTGTGGAAAGACCCAGATGCAGCCAGCCCCCACTTGCGACCTCACCACTGGCCAGCTTGGGCCCTCTGGCGCTTGCACTGACTGCACCTTTCACTCACCTTGCGCTTCCCCAACCCTATATTTTCATTAACTTGTCACGTATCTGTTCCACTGAGAGCTGGGTTGTGTGTCTGTGTTCTCTCTGTCGCAGCCGCAAGTGCCACACTGCAAATCAAGTGCCTTGGGTCACTGTTTACTCATTCATTCATTCATTCATCTCTCAGGTTCAGGTTCCTTTATTTGTACCTGTAAGTAGATTTGGTCTGCAATGGACCCTTTTCACGTGACGTCACGACAAACGCGGCCGCCATTTTGGACGTGTACTACCAGTAGTTTACCACAGCCAACACTGAGGAACGGCAGCAAAGAAAGTGTTTATTTTCAGCAAGACTTCCATCATGCCACTATATTGTTGTGCACCTGGATGTAGTAACCATCAACAAACAAGGCAAGGGTTATCATTTTATCGGATCCCGGTAGATGCTGACCGACGGAGAAGATGGATAGCGGCATACCAATGCTCGTGTAGTGACCACTTTGTTGGAGGTAAGACGAATAAAATTAGCCAGAAAAGGCATTACATTGCTGTTAACATTCTAGTTTACTGTAATTATGATCTGGCAGCTATTTACACCGGATCCAGTGTAAATAGCTGCCGGAGCCAACGTCCGAGGTTCCGGAGCGCACGCGCGCTAGCTCGCAGCCGGCCGGGGAGGGAAAGCGCGCGCGCTAGCCCGCGGCTCCGGCCAGGGAGGGAGCGCGCGCGCGCTAGCCCGCGGCTCCGGCCAGGGAGGGAGCGCGCGCGCGCTAGCCCGCGGCTCCGGCCAGGGAGGGAGCGCGCGCGCGCTAGCCCGCGGCTCCGGCCGGGAAGCGCGCGCGCGCTAGCCCGCGGCTCCGGCCGGGAAGCGCGCGCGCGCTAGCCCGCAGCTCCGGCAGCTAGCTCGCGGCTCCGGCAGCTAGCTCGCGGCAGCTATTTACACTGGATCCGGTGTAAGTAGCTGCCAGATCATAATTACAGTAAACTAGTAAATACAGTTTTCTGCATCTCGCTCCTTTTTCTTTTATGTTTGTCGCCTTCCTCGCATTCAAACCGATTCGAGCTGAAGTCCACTACATGTCCAAAATGGTGGTCGCGTTTACGAAGGTCACGTGACTGAAAAGGGTCTATAGAAAAGTCGTCATCCATTGTGACACATTTTCACACTTAACATCCATCACACCTGACACCCATACAGTTTACAGACAGCTTGAACAATTACCACACATCATAAAAGTTCTCACACTTCCGCTCCTTTCTAAAACCATTAAAAATGAAAAGTACAAATTATCAAACAATTAACACGTACAGTGGTGCTTGAAAGTTTGTGAACCCTTTAGAATTTTCTATATTTCTGCAGAAATATGGCCTAAAACAACATCAGATTTTCACACAAGTCCTAAAAGTAGATAAAGAGAACCCAGTTAAACAAATGAGACAAAAATATTATACTTGGTAATTTATTTATTGAGGAAAATGATCCAATATTACATATCTGTGAGTGGCAAAAGTATGTGAACCTTTGCTTTCAGTGTCTGGTGTGACCCCCTTGTGCAGCAATAACTGCAACTAAACGTTTGGGGTAACTGTTGATCAGTCCTGCACACCGGCTTGGAGGAATTTTAGCTCATTCCTGCGTACAGAACAGCTTCAACTCTGGGATGTTGGTGGGTTTCCTCACATGAACTGCTCGCTTCAGGTCCTTCCACAACATTTCGATTGGATTAAGGTCAGGACTTTGACTTGGCCATTCCAAAACATTAACTTTATTCTTCTTTAACCATTTTTTGGTAGAACGACTTGTGTGCTTAGGGTCGTTGTCTTGCTGCATGACCCACCTTCTCTTGAGATTCAGGCTACATCCACACGACAACGGCAACGAGATTTTTTTTTTTAAATATCGCGTCCACATGGACAACGGATCAGTAAAATATCAGGTACATATGGCAACGCAATGCTTGCTGAAAACGATGCAATACACATGCCACACCTCTACATGCGCTGTAAGACGGTCCCATCGGAGACACCAGAACAATAGAAGTAGGACGCATGCGCATAAACCCCTTCTTCTGTAGCATCAGCCACATAAAGTTTTGATTATTAATCAGTAGCATAAAATAGTATCTATGGTCTAAGACACTTATTTATATTTCATATTAAAACGTCTATGTAAATTAATACATAGAAAGCCTGGCCAGGCGCTGAACGTTCTTCTGCCTTCACTTTAAGGGAAATTCAGGGCGAGCATGAGCCTAGGTTCTTCCCCGTCACTCACCCTGTCACTGTCACACGCACACACCTTCTCACTCCCTATCCTATGGATATAGTCCCTTTAAATCACGTGCTCATTTTTTGAATGGAGACGCGGAAAGAGGAATGAACGGGGGTAGATGGAAGCCAGTACGCCAACATTCTGATATCCTCCAGAATTCTTTAATGGTCCGGAATAAATTGAATACTACACGTTGATGGATTACGTTGTTCTTCTACGCCCTTTTTGAGGAATGTATTGTCAGACTTAAACCAACATCTGAAGAGGTGAGATTGCTCCTTTTTTTCCCTATTTTTGCTGGCGGGATTGTTTTTGGAAATCGCATGGGCAGTGCGCGGTTTTGGTTATACTGCTTCCGCAGTGTTTGGACTAAAGACTCTGCCCTAAGGGTTATTCTCTCACTCTCTCTCTCACTTTGCACCATTACACAATAAATATTCACAGTGAAAATATTTTGTAAGCGCGTTTCATGAACCAAGTTATAGGATTTGTTGACAACTCGCATCGAGTTCGTTACACTTCTACCCAAGCACTCACAGTCATGTGGTCGTGACGTCATCGTAAACAAATCCATTCTACTCATCCAGACGACTTCGCAACGGCGCCGTTGCCAGATTTTTCCACTCTAGAACCCGTTCTCAAAAGATTTCGTTTTGGCACACCCAAAACGCCGGTGCCGTGTGGACGCCAGGCTGAAACGATAAACAATTTTATCAGATTCACCTGAATCCGTTGCCGTGTGGACAGGGCCTCAGTTCATGGACAGATGTCCTGACATTTTCCTTTAGAATTCACTGGTATAATTCAGAATTCATTGTTCCGTCAATGATGGCAAGCCGTCCTGGCACAGATGCAGCAAAACAGGCCCAAACCATGATACTACCACCACCATGTTTCACAGATGGGATAAGGTTCTTATGCTGGAATGCAGTATTTTCCTTTCTCCAAACATAACACTTCTCATTTAAACCAAAAAGTTCTATTTTGGTCTCATCCATCCATAAAACATTTTTCTAATAGCCTTCTGGCTTGTCCATGTGATCTTTAGCAAACTGCAGACGAACAGCAAGGTTCTTTTTGGAGAGCAGTGGCTTTCTCCTTGTAACCCTGCCATGCACACCATTGTTGTTCAGTGTTCTCCTGATGGTGGACTCATGAACATTAACATTAGCCAATGTGAGAGAGGCCTTCAGTGGCTTTGAAGTTACCCTGGGGTCCTTTGTGACCTCGCAGACTATTACACGCCTTGTTCTTGGAGTGATCTTTATTGGTCGACCACTCCTGGGGAGGGTAACAATGGTCTTGAATTTCCTCCATTTGTACACAATCTGTCTGACTGTGGATTGGTGGAGTCCAAACTCTTTAGAGATGGTTTTGTAACCTTTTCCAGCCTGATGAGCATCAACCACGCTTTTTCTGAGGTCCTCAGAAATCTCCTTTGTTCGTGCCATGATACACTTCCACAAACATGTGTCGTGAAGATCAGACTTTGATAGATCCCTCTTCTTTAAATAAAACAGGGTGCCCACTCACACCTGATTGTCATCCCATTGATTGAAAACACCGGACTCTAATTTCACCTTCAAATTAACTGCTAATCCTAAAGGTTCACATACTTTTGCCACTCACAGATATGTAATATTGGATCATTTTCCTCAATAAATAAATGACCAAGTATAATATTTTTGTCTCATTTGTTTAACTGGGTTCTCTTTATCTACTTTTAGGACTTGTGTGAAAATCTGATGTTTTAGGTCATATTTATGCAGAAATATAGAAAATTCTAAAGGGTTCACAAACTTTCAAGCACCACTGTATAATAAAAGTTACTCAAAGTTCTCAGGGTTCTAATCCTTTCTAAGCCCATGAAAAACTAGAAGTACCATTTATCAGTGCTATGTTACAGTGACTTGTTACTCTGGTTAATGACTGCTGGAACAAAACTAATTTTATCTCGTTTTGTTCTACACCTTGGGACTACAAGCCTTCTTCCCGAGGAAAGAGGATGAAACTCAGTGTGCAAAGGGTGGAAGTTCTCATTTAAAATCGAGACAGTAAGCCGCTTTAACTTTATAGTGTACAGGGACACTATAAAGTGAAGTTGTTTCTCTCCAATCAAATGACTAGACCATTCAATAATTTGATTTGAGTTTCTACATTTTAATGATAGGTTTCCAAACAATGACACCCAGCAAAAAGATTCAATTGATTCAACAAAAGCACGATAAAATACGGTCATCATGGTTTTATCAATCATGGTAAGTTCTTTATTCTATCTCTTTATTATATCTCTAGTTCTTTATGATGTCTCTAGTAAGTTCTTTATTCTGGTCTGGGTCACTGTGGCTTAAATTATTTTACATTTGCTTTTGAGAATATAGTGAAAAGTATCACAGATAGGTACAAGCAAAAGAAATGCAGAAACAGTGGGATTGATGAAACTGTCCTCTTCCCACCTTTACCTTTAAAATTAAAACTGGTTTCTGGGTCTGGATCAGAATTTCAAAAGACCCTTGAATACCAAATCCAGCCACCCATCCATCCATTATCTATACCGCTGATCCGTCAGGGTCATGGAAGAAACCGGAGCCAATCCCAGCTGACTTCAAGTGAGAAGCAGGATACACCCTGGGCAGGTCGGAAATCTATCACAGAGCTAACACAAAGATGGACGACTATAGAGATCTTGCAGTCATGTGACCGGAAAGTACACAGCCGCCATCTTGTCGGTAAAAAACACAGCTGAATACTGCTGCACTCGTGTACAGAATGGATCAATTTCAACCGACGGACTACACGGCTCATTTTTCTAATGAACAGATAACTAGATATATGTCTAAGATAAACGATCTACAGATTAGTGACCCTTATGGCTTACCGGACGGAGTTTTCACGACCGTGTCAGTGGATATTGAACTGCCAGCGGAATACCCAGACGTGTATAATTACCTCATCAACTTTCCCTCGCTGTTCAGTGGTGAAGCACTGTGTGCTTATAAATCTCTGGACAGTTATCTTTACAGAAATTCAGGATTTGTCAGCGACTCAGATGTGGCATCTTATAAACAAGAAAATAATCCTCATTGGACGGGTAAGTCACTTAAGTATTGAGTATAGCACTGACCAGCCAATTATAGAATAGAATAAGGTAATTCCAGCTGTAATTCCAAATCGTCCGTCTTGTTTACCATGGATCTGGCGTTGGAGAGATAGAGGCTTAGCAGTGGAGATTTGAGTGGCTGTTTTCTGAGCTTAGTCAACAGGCCGGCTCTGCAGCCTTGCTTTTGCTTCCGCTCCCGGCGCCGCCTCCTTCGCTTTGCTTCCGATAACAATCCACGGAGACCCCGCTAGTCTCGCTATCTCGTCCGGAATGTTGTGCATGCGATGGAAATCGCTACAAACCGTCATTTTCTGCTGGAAACCAATGTCCAGTAAGTCCATACGGTTGTAGTGGATATTGAAGTCCGGTACAGACGAACAACACGCAAAAATACACACAAAAAACATAAAAAACATGCACAAGTAGGGAGAGCTTGTAGCCACATCACATGCAAGTGCTCCATTCATACTCATGGGCAATTTATAGCAGCCAGTTGACTTAATCTGCATGTCTTTGGATTGTGGAAGGAAACTAGAGCATGCAGAGAAAAACCAGGCAGGCATAAGGAGAACATGCAAACTCCGGTCAGCCGCAAGGTTCGAACCCAGAACCTTCTTGCTGTGAGGCAACAGTGCTAACCACTGGAAATAAACTATGAATATAAAAGGATGCTGTAGGCTAATATAAGTATATTAATATAATTACACTATGTATAATTTGGCTAATGTTTAACAGTTATTCCACGAAATCGAGTCGTACATGAGCAGCCAATGAGGCGTGTAGCACCGAGTTGGCTATAAGCCATGAACAAGACTGTTGCTTTTTTATAATTTTTTGGGGTTTTGTTTTCGAGTAGAGTTTTTATTTCATCCTTGGTTGGTTCAGCAATATACTCCGCCATTTTGTTTTTCTCTACTCGCAGTATATGAGCTGATAGTTTGGTCGTAGAGTAGCCAGTAAGAGTATGCAATTGCTTATTTGGATAGTGAATTTGGATAGAATAAAGTAAATTATTCAGTAATGAAAATCAAACTATTGAATGTCTTTAAATATTAAGTGCTATATGTAACAGACATTTAAATGTAAATTTTAAAGGAAGTTTTGGCAGCCTAATCTTCTCCATCACGGCAGTATAAATACGACTGTTAACGCTCCAGTTACAAACAGACTAGAAGAGCTCCTCTTCATGTCTACTGTCACGGGGAAAAAAGTCCATTTGAATGCAAAAAAGTCTGGAGAGATACCCTGTCCATATGAATGGCTTATTAGCACATAAATGCAACCATGACTGAATAACAAACCCAAATCCAGCATTTTAACCAGAAGGGTTTACAGAAGAGTCACATGTTCTTTGTAATTCTTTACTTACCATGTGATTTCAGGTAAGATCTTTAAATAGATGAATGCCATAAGAAAAAAAGAAAACCTCAAAGATTTGGTGTAAATGAGCACTAATCCAGGTTTATACTTCTGAACGTACTAATGAATGTACACTAAAAAGCCAAACCAATCCAGGCTCAGTGCTTACATTCAGCTTCTTAGCTCAAAGTGACACAGCCCTGAGGCCATGATGAAAGATGGCAGACGGGGAGACTGACTTTGATGTGTGGATGTGATGTATGGAGAGAACTCGTGTAGCCTGCACATGAACAGATGAATAAATCAACAGCTTCCATGACAACTCAAGCCTTTATCAAGTTAGATTCCAGGCTATAACATACAGCTGTCTACATTTCCCTTTTAAAAAAAAAAACAAAACAAAACCTGGATTATAATCTGCATTATGAATTTTTTTTTTCCATCTGAAGCAATATTATTGCAAAATGAAGTTCGATTACAAATGTATCAACATATAGCATGTTCTTTATGTAATCAATGATTAATAACAAATCATAGGCTTAGCTAGCGAGCCGTGCAGCCATGTTTTACACGGCCAATTCTCAAAAAACACGGCCATAAATCCCTAAACACGGCCTATAATTTTATACTAACCCGTGCTAACCAAAATTTCATGAAATTTTGTTGTTTGTGAAGTCATTTTCTGCATTTCTGTGGGCATTTTTGTCAACGGTCAGTGGCTTCCTGGCCCAGCGTATATGGAAGTTAAATTGAGAAAATCAAATTTATCGCCAAAAATGTGGCGTTCTTATTGGTCAGATTTTGAAACGAGGCTTGAACAGAAGCAAAATACTACGAGTTTTGAGAGCTTTGCCGGTGAAGCTCAGCAGGTTTAGAATGAGTAGGTCATGTATTTAGATAAAATATATTCGCGAGTTTTTTATCATAGAAGCATGATAAACATATTGACAGAAAAGTTATATTTTACACTTTCTGATGTGCCCACTGCCAAATTAGCTTTTAAATGAAACATTAAACTTGTCCCCTTCCTCAGTCACACCGGACTCAGCGCTTCCACATTCATACAAGACTGTTCCCATGGTAACGGCATGATAATCACTTTCACGCTTTCGGTTTCAACTGGTTTCTCTTTCGCCAAGATTTACATTATCTTAGATAGTACTTTCATAAGCTACCATTATTATTGAATTTTTGTATTGTTTACAGTATTTACATTTCAAGTAGGCCTGTCACGATAACAAATTTTGTTGGACAATATATTGTCTCAGAAATTATTGCAATAAACGATATTATTGTTGACGTCTTTTCAAGACAATTTTATGCCACTAGTAAAATAATAATGATCATGCAAATACACCCTTTCAAAGAACAGTAAACTTTAAGTCAACTTATTCAACAGTGGAATGTAAAAAATATGTAAATATAAATAAATAGCGTAAAGAAATTAAACAACAATCAAACAAATCACAACAAAAACAATAAATAAAATACAATCTATGGCTCTTAAAAATTGCACTTAAGTAAATATTAACTTGGCACAGGGTAATAAAGACATTCTTGCCAACCCAGTTTCTCAAAGATTAGTACCCAGATAAACAAAAAGTGCAAAGTAACAATGTATTGCCAGCTGTCATTTGGATAAACGTAACAACATTTAGAACGAGCTAACATGTAGGCAAGGGCGTAGGTTTGGTATTAACATTGGTGGGGACAAAAACCCAATGCCAACTTCAGGTCAACGTTAGAGGGTCACAATATTTTGCAACGTTGTGTTCCACCAAAGAGTCTCCATCATCTCTCCAAAGTCCAGACTTTTAAAATTTGAAGTTCAGAACTGTAATAATTCATTAATAATAATAATAATAATAATAATATGCAATTAATTTGATTAATTGCAAATCTTGCATTTGTGATGATTATCTTGTTCTACCAATTTGCAAATGTGTTTTACAACCGAATAACACATTGACTATCAGGAGGGTTTATCTTCCATTCCCTCATAAATGGAACTAAAACACATCCGGAGCCTTAAACACTGCGTTCCATTTGGCTGGCAGGGGGAGTCGGCTCTCTTCTGTGTGATCTTTAACTAGTTTTAGAATGCTAGTTTAAGCTGATATGTGACTGATGTAACGGTAAAACAGGACGAGCGCTCTAGAACGTTTTTGACATGTTGAAAGGTTACAATTTTACTTGGCAACAGAATGTATCTGAATTCTGACTGGTTGTTATATTATTGCCCCTTTGTTGTCTTATTGAGCCTACACTGTAAAATATAATAAGTTGACTTTACTTAAAAAAAATATGCAAAGTCGTTGCCTCAAAAAAAGTCATTTATGTTGATTTAGATAAATTAGATTGGGTTAACTTATTTTTTGTGAGTTTGCAGTACTCAAATTAACTTAGATTAGTTTGATTACATTAACTTATTTATTTTGAGTTTGCAGTACTCACATAAACTTATATTAATTTGATTACATTAACTTATTTATTGTGAGTTTGCAGTACTCATCTTATATAATTTTGATTACATTAACTTGTACTGTAAACTTAAAATAAATAAGTTAATGTAATCAAAATTATATAAGATGAGCACTTTAGCAGCCCGCTAACCCTTAATTTGAAGTGCTTCAGTTAAGACCTGCACAGCCCTGACCAAGTTCATGTAACATGCCACAGATTCTGCCCGCACACCCCCCTGCCCCCCCTTCAGCATCTGACATCATGTCACCCTCAAGGCCTCTGCATGCTCTTGCGACAAGGCTTTCGCAGATAGCTTTTCGCAGACAGTTGTAATTTATCGTTGAGCGGGGAGTAATAGGCGTGCGCGATGTTATTCACCGCCACAACGCAAGGGGGCGCGAAGTCGCGAAATCGCTAGGAGTAGTTGGTGGGTGTGGTTAGTGGAGTGTTTATCCTCCGGTTACTTATAATGACTAGAACTGGAGTCGTATAGATGTACGTACTTCCTCACTTCCTCGATCAACCGCTCTTCGTGCTGCTCCATCTTTGCTCGTGTTTTTAAAAATGGCGGTCGTGAAAACAAAACAAACCGGGAAAGTAGGGAAGCGGAAGGGCGTGTACAGCGGATGTAGAGTGGACCAATCAGAGCCCTCTTGTCTGCGAGGCTGTCTGCGGTGGTCACAATTTTTGGGAGGTGCACGCAGAGCGTCTGCGAAGGGGGGGGGCTTCGCAGACGCCATCTGCGACGCCATCTGCGAGGACTGGGTTGTCAGCATAAATTGGCCTTCACAGTCCCCCCCCAACACACACACACACACACTCTCAACATTCATTCGCACACTGAACTCAGGGACTGTACATTTCACTTTACCTCGCTCATTTGCACTATTCCGCACTACCTCACCTTAACAGCTATTAGTTTATTGTTTATACTGCTTATTTCTTGTTTACCTGCTATACCTCAAGTGCCCTTGACTGTTTATTTTATGTCCTTTACTCTAATATATCAGGGCTTTACATTAACTTTTTTGCTCACCGGCCACTGTGGCTAGTGGTTTTCCCGAGTCACTAGCCATTCAGCCTTTTCACTAGCCACAATTTTGTTGCCAGGAAATCACGTTTTTTTCTTCACCATGATACGTTAAAGTTCGGAAGATCTAGATTTAATTATGAACGGCAGCGTATAATGTATCTCTACAGTCGCACTCAAGTATTCAGTGCTGTTAAGGTAGCTCCCTATATGAAAACATGCAACCAATTCAGACAAAAATATAAACAGAGTATTCTGTTTATTGAACTCAAATTCAAGCCCCTTACAATATGAAATATCGTATAATATGAAAAATAACATTCAGTACAACTGAACTGATTCTAATATTAAAAGTCCAATTCAAAACATATCATTGAAAAACATTTGATGTTTTGATATGCAAGTATTGTATAATCAAGTATTATTATGTATATTATGTATTATCTATTAATTGTGTGTGTGTGTGTGTGTGTGTGTGTGTGTGTGTGTGTGTGTGTGTGTGTGTGTGTGTGAACATGTGTAGAGAGAGACATTTTTCCAGAATTTTTTTGTGTAGGTGTAACGGATGCCAGATTGTTAATGTATCTTAGTTCCATAGGCTATATGGTTAGGGTATCTTTTGTCCTCATTGCTTGGGCCAGATCAAACCATTAAACACGCTTAAATTATTCTTACTCTTGCCACATACATGATTTTTTTTTCAAAAGTCAAGTCAAGTCAACTTTATTGTCAAATATGCTATACATGCTCGACATACAGCGCAGATGAAATTTCAGTCCTCTCTGACCCACGGTGCAAACAGGCAATGCAATAAATAAAAATAAAAATAGAATAATTGAAAAAACAAACAATATAAACAGTATAAACACTCTAGATAGGAACTAGACATAGACTAAACACTCAAACAATATAAACAGTATAAACACTAGATAAGAACTAGACATAGACTAAACACTCAGACAATATAAACAGTGTAAACACTAGATAAGGACTAGACACAGACTAAACACTCAAACAGACAATATAAACAGTATAAACACTCTAGATATGAACTAGACTAGACACTCATATATACATACATATTCACACACACACACACACACACACACAAATTGGTTCAAATAAACAAACAGTCAAGGGCACTTGAGGTATAGCAGGTAAACATGAAATAAGCAGTATAAACAAACTAGCAGCTGTTAAGATGAGGTAGTGCAGAATAGTGCAAATGAGCGAGGTAAAGTGAGATGTGTGATACCCTGAGTTCAGTGTGTTAATGAACAATGAGGTGTGTGTGTGTGTGTGTGTGTGTGTGTGTGTGTGTGTGTGTGTGTGTGTGTGTTGGGGGGGGCTGTGAGGATGACATGTCAGATGCTGAAGGGGGGGCAGGGGGGTGTGCGGGCAGAATCTGTGGCAGGGGGCAGAGGGGGGAGGAGGGGCAGAACAGGGAGGGAGTTGAGCCTCCTGAACACCTGGTGAAAGAAACTGTTCTAAACCGATGATATTCAGTTCAAACACCATTAAAAGTAATTTCAGGAATAGATCTCGTGTGATGTGCAATTCACCCCTCTCATTTAAATAAGTCAAATGTTTCGGCGCACGCTTTGCACATCGCGGACCTCGGTGATTTTAAAATCTTCGCTGTCGGTTCAAAACCTGCTATGTGACTATTTAGGTCAAATTGGGTTCTCTATGCTGATTGGTCAGTTTTGACCTCGTGCTTCCATTTATGCTAATTAGAAAAGCTAATAATAGAACAAGTAAACTTTTACTGGCTTCTCAGCTTGTTATTTCAGAGTTTTATTCAGTTTTTTACGTCTCCTGTAAAAAAGGAAAAATGTCACATAGCAGGTTTTGACCTGACAGCGACGAAATGCTGCTCCGGCCCTGCTCATCTCTGCCCCTTTTTTCCTGAGCAGCAGGGTTTGAAACTCCAGCTATACGCCGCCACATAGTGCGCTTGTCAGTCGTCAGCAACTTTGTTGCTTCGTTCATTAACCGCAGGTTACCGTATCACTGATTTTACCTGAGCCATTAGCGAGCGTTCTAAACAATTCTAACATGTTGTCAGAATGTTTATGCAGGTGCTCATGGGAGTTGTAGGCAGGTAATATTACATTGCAATGCGTTTATTATATCAGATGCCTTCAGAGAAAACTACAATTAAAATATATTGTCATACCACAGAATAAACCACCCGCCAAAGTGGCTAGTGAGACTAAAGTCATAACCCACCAAAGCCAAATTTTACCCGCATTTGGCGGGTGGGTGGGTGTTAATGTAAAGCCCTGATATATATAAAATATATACCTGTGAGTGTTTAGTCTATGGCTACGTTCACACTGCAGGCTGAAGTGACTCAAATCCGATCTTTTCGCCCATATGTGACCTGTATCCGATCTTTTATTGACAATATGAACGACACAGATCCGATTTTTTCAAATCCGACCCAGGCCGTTTGGATATGTGGTGCTAATTCCGATTCCTATCCGCTCTTTTCATATGCGACTTCAGTCTGAACCGCCAGGTCGCATTCATCCGACTTACACGTCATCAACAAGCCACAAACGTCACTATTCTGCGCTGAAGTAGGCGGTGGGTCTCTCAAAAAAGTTACAACAACATGGCGCATAATCACGGGCGCAGATAGAGGGTGGGACGAGTCATATTTAAATTCACCTCGTTCGGTCCCCCCTACTTATAGGGAGGAAAAAACGTCTATGCTGTCTTTCTTTGCATAAGGCAAACCTCACGGAAAAATCAAAAGACTAATTACCATTCGGTTTATTGAGGTGCACAGCAGAGTATACATATAGTTGCAACAACTCACATAAAACAAAACAAAGACTGATATTCGGTTGGTTGAGCTGCGCAGACTGCACAGGTTGCGAGCTCGAGCTTGGTTGCTATGGTTACTAACAACAAGTTTGACAGGCATATCGGGGTTGGGGTTGGTTTGCTGGCAGCTTTGTCCCCCCCCAG
This sequence comes from Neoarius graeffei, assembly GCF_027579695.1. NCBI lineage: Eukaryota > Metazoa > Chordata > Actinopteri > Siluriformes > Ariidae > Neoarius > Neoarius graeffei. The sequence goes on from NC_083588.1 coordinate 36,568,174, forward strand.
TTTTTTGTCCCCCCCAGTTCAAAAAACGTATCTGCGCCCCTGCGCATGACATCAATGCGAGGGACGCTTCGGGCTGTGAAGTTTCTGAATCTTCTCAATGGAAGGACGCAGAGGTTAGGGAGCTGATTTCCATTTGGGGGGATGCAGCTATTCAAGCTAGATTGGATGGGTCATACCGCAACCGGGCGGTTTTACTTCCGTAAACACTGGCCATGCTCACTGCGTGTGACGTCGTCGTATCCTGCAGTGCGCATGCGGAACACTTTTAGGTCACTTTTCGTTCATACTGAGGATCACATACAAGTCGCATATATTTGTTAATGTGAACGACCTCACAAAAAAATCGGATTTCACAAAAAAATCGGAATTGAGCATTAAGCCTTGCAGTGTGAACGTAGCGTATGTCTATTTCTTATCTAGAGTGTTTATACTGTTTATATTGTTTATTTCAGTTATTTTATTTTTATTTATTGCATTGCCTGTTTGCACCGTGGGTCAGAGAGGACTGAAATTTCGTCTGTGCTGTATGTCAAGCATGTATAGCATATTTGACAATAAAGTTGACTTGACTATTATTTTCAGCTGTATATATTTCATAATATTAATCTTCAGAGTTGGCTGAATCTCATTTGTTATCTTTATTGTATATAGTAAAAATGTATTCTGTGTAATAGGACTTGACTGCAGCAATTTGTATTTTGTTTTTTGTCTTATGTGCACTAGAAATTATAATTTAAGGCTTCTGCATTTATCGGAGGAATTTGTAGAAGATTTTATTGATAATTACAACGATTTGTAAAGTTCTGGTTAATGAATAAGAAACTAAATTTAAACTTTGTTATAACATTTTATTAAGTTAGTAAATACAATTTGTGTTAAATGCCTAATAAAATATAATTAGCACTTTAAATTAATGCTTTCTTTCATCCAGAAGTCACCAGATTGCACCAAAAAAGAAGAAATTTTCAAAATTTCAAAATAGTCCTGGAGCTTCGGCATCTTTTAGAGCACGCTGTAAATGCTCTGGTCATGCTTAATCTGGACTATGAACTCAAATGGGAAATTTCTCAGGCAGCATACAGCGCTTGTGAATCATTCACCACTTGCCCAGGGTTTGCTGCACATAGCCACTTTACTGAGCTGTAATTTCCATACATGAGCACCGTATTAAGAGTGCTTGTGGGTGTGTGCTTTGATACACGAGAGCTTTACAATTCCCGAATAAGCCACCATGCAACAAAAGTGCTTCCCATGGGCTTAATACACCAGTAACACAGTGTCCTCTGTAATCCTGCTAGAATAAGGCTAAGCCTGTAAATAAATCTAAATCATAACTGTGTTACAGTTTATAAATACGCTGGAGTTGGAAAAGGTAACAAATGAATATGTTTCAATTATGGTCACATTATGGCTGACTGTTTTCTGATTGCCCTAGGTGGTGAGAGTTAATGGGTGTGTGTGGAAGATGGTGTGACTAAAATGAGGTCATGGCCTAGATTATCTGCACAATACCTGTGTGTGTGTGTGTGTGTGTGTGTGTGGGTTGGGGGGGGTTATAAGTTCACAAGTTTTATAATAATAATAATAATAATAATAATAAGGTAACAAAAAGGACATATCACCAGAGTAAAAACTAGAATAAATTTACAAGAAGAAAACATGACTAGTGAACATTAACACAGACCACAATGGAAGCTAATAGTAAACAAAAGTGTTTCTCTCCAGATATCAACCCCAGGAGAGAAACACTTTTGTTTACTATTAGCTTTCATTGTGGTCTGTGTTAATGTTCACAAGTCATGTTTTCTTCTTGTAAATTTATTCTAGTTTTTACTCTGGTGATATGTCCTTTTTGTTACCATATTATTATTATTATTGATATTATTTGATATTATTATTATTATTATTGTTAGTATTGGTATTATTATTATTATTAGTAGTAGTAGTAGTATTTCTTGTATTACTTTATTATTGTTTATATTTTTGGTATTTACTTAGTATGGTAACCATGGCTGTCTGTGATAAGTCTCTGGGACCACAATGGAAACAAGTGTTCACACTTTTTTGTGTAATCCTGGTTTTTATGTCATGTTCATACTGTATTTTGTATGTACTGCATTTTAACCAAATAAATCTCATCTCATCTCATTATCTCTAGCCGCTTTATCCTTCTACAGGGTCGCAGGCAAGCTGGAGCCTATCCCAGCTGACTACGGGCGAAAGGCAGGGTACACTTTGGACAAGTCGCCAGGTCATCACAGGGCTGACAACCAAATAAATCAAATCAAATAAAAAAAAAAACATATAAGTGAAAGACGGACAGAGAGAAAAACTGATTGATTATTGGAAACACTGCAGCTACGTATTACAAACACATGAATGACATGCCCTTATATTTACAAGTGTAAGGTCTGGAAATAGTCATAATTCCTGGTACTGTTCCTCATTACAAGTTAGGTATGGTTCCTAACTGAAATGAACTGAATTCTAAGTAAGGCATAAAACATGATGGGGTGTGCCGTTCTAGGAAAATAATCCACGACAGGGTGGTGTAATTGTGGCAGAGTTACTGTTACCACCCAAAAGTAGATTTTTTTTCAAATAACAACAAATCTAAACATTTTTACATTTCTCTTGTACTTCAGCGATTTGCCAACAGTAATTTAACATTTTAAAGGTGCTGACTGCAAAGTTGAATTCTGGGCAAAATGTTTTATTTCTATTGCTGTTGGAGTTTTGAGATGTTTCGCTGCTGCACACACCGTGTATCCTATATGTGAATGTTTTGCCAAGATAAAATACGTCCTGCATTTTACAATTCCGAAAATTCCCGAAGCAAGTGAGCAACAATATCATGTGACCACCATGGGGCGTGTTTGACCTACTTTTAACCAAAATGAACCAGAATGGGCAAACATGGTGGACTCTGCTCTCATTCCAGCTAAAGCCAGCGGGAAAGAAAAAGAAAGCCTGCCTAGTGAGTGCAACTGTACGATAGAGCAAGGTTAGATGTCATTTTTCTGGACAGATAATTAAATCATTCTAGCTAGCACTTAGCTATCAGCCTTAGAATGCATGGGCTCGACTCCACGGTAGCGAGTATGGAGTTATCCACCTAATGTTTTGATCTTACAGAGGAAGAAACAATAACACAAAAGCAGTAACAGAGCAAAGATATATTCATCTTTTGTTTCATGGATCTATTCCTGAATGTCAACCACAAATTACATCCCTGCAACTCAAAATTCTCCGAGGTCGATGCAGCGTCATGATGTTTTCCACGCCTTGCCATCTTGGTGTGACTCAGTTCCATAATTATGCTAATTAGTTCAAGCTCCTCGCGTTCGGCTGATTCCATAGGGCCATACTGTTTACCTCAAAAGGTAGGATATTCGGTCCCAAAACGGAGAAAAGCAACCCTTAGCACATCAAAATGATCATATCTCGTCCGCATGATGCTGTTCTTGCGAGACATAGGAAAATGCCATGCACAATAAAAAAATTTGAAAATTTCAGATGACTTTGTAGTCAGCACCTTTAAAGAACACAACTAAACATTCTTTAACCATTTAACAGTTTTGATAAGGTTTGATGTTGTGGATGTCAGGGAGGGTCTGGGGACATTTTAGCCTGCGGTTCATCTGCCTGGCCGCTAGATGTCACTATTTTGCATTATTTTTTTCTTTTCCCTTGTTACACTTGTCTTCACGCTATTGGTCAATCGGATCTTTGATGGCAAGTAGCTCATTGGTTGGCCTATATATGTGAGTCTGTTTGCCTTTTCACTCCGCTGAGTTCTCCTGTGAGCCACCATGTGAGTTCTTGTCCTTGGTTTTTCTGTAGCTGTTTGCGCCTCTGTTCTGAACTGCCTTTTTGACCTCTGCATCTGTTTTTCTAAGAAGAGGATTGTTTTGCCTTGGACTATCTCTATTGGATTTACTTTGTTCTCTGACTTATTTTTGGAACACTTAATCCTTTTTTGGGTTTTCCCTGTTGGATTTTGTAATCTGGGACTTGACCGTTTTGAGTACCTAAGACTGCTGTTTATCTATGATTTTGGAACTTTGAACTTTTGTGCCAAGTACTGTTTTTGCCATTTTTTTTGGATTCCTGATTTTGTGCTCTCAGTAAAGACTTCCATTTTGAAAACGCTAATTCTCTGCATCTCCGTCCTGATTCTCTGTCTCCTTCCGAGGGTGGCCGTGTGGTTTGAGATGTCCAACCCCCATCTCAACCAAAACCGTGACAGAAGAACTCAGCCAGCAATGGATAGAGCAGAGGATATACCACTTCCTGAACCCGATTCCGTGCCAGTGCCTGACCCCTTACCTGCAACTGCCCCCGCATATGACCCGGCACTCACCTTCCAGCACCTGGTAGCAGCTGTCACCAGCCGAGAGGACACCATGCGCCATCATGAAGAGGTCTTAGCCCAGTGGGGGGCTGAAATGGGAAGACAAGCTGGCACACTGACCAAGATCCACCAGGCCCTCCAACTTCGTCAACCTACACAACCTGCCCCTTCAGCCTCTTCAGCTCCTCCAGCCTCTACAGCCACGTCTTCCAACGAGCCAACAGCGTCTCTTCCGGTGCACAGCCGTGAGCCCCGCCTGCCTGCCCCAGAGAGGTACAGTGGAGACCCTAAAGGTTGCAGGGGCTTTCTAACCCAGTGCCGTCTGTCCTTCGACCTCCAGCCTGCTGCCTACCCAACCGAGCATTCCCGAGTGGCCTACGTCATCACACTCTTGACAGGAAGAGCCCTGGCCTGGGCCACAGCCCTCTATGAAAGCAACAGCCCTGTTTGCGCTTCCTTCCTGTCCTTCTCCAAGGAGATGTTGAAGGTCTTCTCCCCAGAAGTCAGTGGTCGCACTGCAGCCAACAAACTTCTCCAGCTTCGCCAAGGCCGTCAGTCAGCAGCGGACTATGCCATTCAGTTCCGCACCCTAGCAGCGGAAAGCGGCTGGGGGGAGCAGGCCTTGCTCGCTACCCTCTACAGTGGATTGGCTGACCACATCAAGGATGGGCTAGCTTCGTGGGAGGAGGCTGAAGACCTCGAGTCATTGATCTCTCGAGTCATCCGGTTGGACAATCGGCTGCAGGAACGAAACAAAGCCCCGAAAAGCTCAGTTTACCAAGCAGTTCCAGTCCATAGCAGCCCAGCAGTCGACTCCTCTGATGGAGGACCGGAGCCCAGACAGCAGGGGGGAACTCAATTGTCTCAGGCAGAACGTGATAGGCGAATGAGGGAGCGTTGCTGCATTTACTGTGGAAAGCCTGGGCATTTTCGCAGCACCTGCCCAGAACTCCCGGGAAAAGGCCAAACCCCATCCAGCCCCAGGAGATTTGTGACGGGGGTGACATCATCTCCTGATCTCCCGTCCACCAGCTTCTTCGTTCTGGTAACGCTCTCCTGGGATCACCAGCTGCACTCTCTCCAGGCCTTTATTGACTCTGGTGCTGCCAGCAATTTCATGGACCTCTCTCTAGCACAGCATCTTGGGATTCCCACATCTAGCCTTGATCCCCCTCTGTCAGTGACTGCCTTAGATGGACGACCTTTGGGTGGGGGCCTCATAGATCTAATGACCTCTACTGTTCATGTACGGATTGACCGTCACCAGGAGGAACTGTCATTCCATGTAATCCAGTCCCCAGATTTTCCCATAGTCCTTGGATTCCCCTGGCTGACTCGCCACAACCCTCATCTAGACTGGGGCTCACGCACGATCCTCCAGTGGGGCCCCACTTGCCATGCCAGCTGTTTTGTCTCAAGTACCTGTCCCGAGTTTCTCAAGCCTCTCGAGTTGTCCCAAGCCCCTCCCAAGTTGTCCCGAGTGCCTCCCGAGTATCATGACTTGAGAGAAGTGTTCTGCAAAGGAAAAGCAGCGGCCCTACCACCTCACAGACCCTATGATTGTGCCATTGACCTGCTGCCTGGCACTTGTCCACCTAGGGGTCGCATCTTCTCACTCTCTGCACCAGAACGCCTAGCCATGGAACAATATATCAAGGAGTCCCTGTCTTCAGGCTTCATTCGACCCTCCTCTTCTCCAGCTGGAGCTGGCTTCTTTGTGGGCAAGAAGGATGGAGGCCTGAGGCCTTGCATCAATTACAGAGGACTCAACAAGATTACTATCCGTAACCGTTACCCCCTGCCACTAATGTCATCAGTTTTCGAACTCCTGCAAAACTCCACCATCTTTACCAAATTGGACCTTCGCAACACCTACCATCTGGTCCGAATTCGTGAAGGAGATGAGTGGAAGACGGCATTTAACACCCCAACTGGCCACTATGAATACCAGGTCATGCCCTTTGGGCTCACCAACGCCCCTGCTGTGTTCCAGGCCCTTATTAATGATGTCCTTCGTGACATGCTGAACAGATTTGTTTTTGTTTACTTAGATGATATTGATTTTTTCTAAGACCCCCTCCGAGCACATCCAGCAGGTCCGACAGGTTCTCAGTCGCCTCCTCAAGAACAACCTTTTTGTTAAAACTGAGAAATGTGAATTTCATGTTCCCAAGGTGTCCTTTCTCAGCTATGTCATCTCTGAAGGGAGGATTCTCATGGACCCTAAGAAGGTGGAAGCAGTACAGGATTGGCCTGTCCCCAACACAATCAAGGAGACACAGAGATTCTTGGGCTTTGCAAATTTCTACCGGAGGTTCATCCGTAACTTCAGTTCCATTGCTGCCCCCATCTCTGCACTCACTCGAAAATGCCACTCCCCCTTCTCATGGACTCCTGAGGCTGGCCAGGCATTCAGGGCTCTCAAGCAGCGCTTCACCTCCGCTCCCATCCTCCGTCATCCTGACCCCACTCGACCATTCATTGTGGAGGTGGATGCCTCCAATGTAGGGGTTGGAGCAGTCTTATCCCAGAGATCCTCTGATGGCAAAGTCCACCCGTATGCCTTCTTCTCTCGCAAATTGTCTCAGTCAGAGGAGAACTATGACATTGGCAACCGGGAACTCCTGGCAGTTAAGCTGGCATTGGAAGAGTGGAGACAGTGGCTAGAGGGGGCTCATCATCCCTTCCTAGTATTGACTGACCATAAGAATCTGCAATATATCCAGCAGGCTAAGCGGCTGAACCCTTGCCAGGCAAGATGGGCTCTCTTCTTCAACAGATTCGACTTCACGCTCTCCTACAGACCAGGTTCCAAGAACCTCAAACCCGATGCACTTTCACGCCAATTCCAGCCAGGCAATCTAGAGAGCCCTCCTGAGACAATCATCTCAAGTTCTCGGCTCATTGCACCAGTCCGCTGGGGCATAACATCTATAGTTCAGCAAGCACTGTGCAAAGACCCTGGCCCTGATAATGTTCCTGCAGGTCTCTTGTTTGTTCCCAGGTCTGTACGTGGTCAGGTTCTCCAGTGGGGTCACTCCTCCCAACTGGCAGTCCATCCTGGGTCATCTCGAACATTGGAGTTCCTTCAGCGACGCTTCTGGTGGCCAGATATGAAGGAGGATGTGCAGATCTTCGTGGCCAGCTGTCCCAACTGCGTCCAGGGAAAGGATCCACGCCAGAGGGCCCAGGGCCTGCTCCACCCCTTGCCCATTCCTCGCAGACCATGGTCGCACATCTCCCTTGACTTTATCACTGGTCTGCCTACCTCTGAAGGTAACACCACCATTCTTGTTATCATTGATAGATTCTCTAAAGCCTGTCGCTTCTTGCCTTTGCCCAAATTGCCCACTGCCTCTGAAACCGCCAGACTAATGTGTGACCATGTGTTCCGAGTCTTTGGTCTCCCCCAAGATGTCGTTTCAGACCGTGGACCCCAGTTTTCCTCCTGCTTCTGGCGAGCCTTCTGCAAGCTAATCGGGGCGACTGCGAGCCACTCGTCTGGCTTCCATCCCCAGTCTAATGGGCAGACAGAGAGACTGAATCAAGACCTAGAAGCCACCTTGAGATGCATGGTCTCGACCAATCCCACCTCCTGGTGCTCCCAACTCCCATGGGCTGAATATGCTCACAACACGCTGAAGTGCTCAGCTATAGGTATGTCGCCCTTTGAGTGTCAGTTTGGCTACCAACCACCTTTGTTCCCTGAACAGGAGGTGGATGCAGGGGTCCCGTCTGCCCAGCAGTTTGTGCGGCAGTGTCAGCGTACGTGGGATAGAGCCAGACGTGCCTTGCTGAAAGCCTCCCGACAGTACCAGCAGCAGTCCAATCGCCGTCGGAGGGGGGTCACCTTCCGACCCGGCCAGAGGGTCTGGCTTTCGGCTCGGGATCTTCCTCTGAGGGTGGAGAGCCGGAAGCTGGCGCCGCGGTTCGTTGGTCCCTTCAAGGTGCTCCGCTGGGTCAACCCTGTGGCCTACACTCTACAGCTGCCCCGCTCCATGAGGGTCCACCCGACCTTCCATGTCTCCTGTCTCCGCCCAGTGGTCACTTCACCGCTGTCTCCTGCTCCTCGGCCACTGCCTCCTCCTCGGCTCATCGATGGCCAGGCCACGTACACGGTCAACCGGCTCCTGGATTCCCGCCATGTCCGTGGGTCTCTTCAGTATCTGGTGGACTGGGAGGGGTATGGGCCGGAGGAGCGCTCCTGGGTGCTGTCCAGAGACATACTTGACCGCTCCTTGATTAGAGACTTCCATCGCTTGCGTCCTGATCGGCCTGGGATCGCCAGGAGACGATCTTAGGGGGGAGGTTCTGTCAGGGTCTGGGGACATTTTAGCCTGCGGTTCATCCACCTGGCCGCTAGATGTCAATATTTTGCTTTTTTTTTTTTCTTTTCCCTTGTTACACTTGTCTTCACGCTATTGGTCAATCGGATCTTTGATGGCAAGTAGCTCATTGGTTGGCCTATATATGTGAGTCTGTTTGCCTTTTCACTCTGCTGAGTTCTCCTGTGAGCCACCATGTGAGTTCTTATCCTTGTTTTTTTCTGTAGCTGTTTGCTCCTCTGTTCTGAACTGCCTTTTTGACCTCTGCATCTGTTTTTCTAAGAAGAGGATTGTTTTGCCTTGGACTATCTCTATTGGATTTACTTTGTTCTCTGACTTATTTTTGGAACACTTAGAATCCTTTTTTTGGTTTTCCCTGTTGGATTTTGTAATCTGGGACTTGATCGTTTTGAGTACCTAAGACTGCTGTTTATCTATGGTTTTGGAACTTTGAACTTTTGTGCCAAGTACTGTTTTTGCCATTTTTTTTTGGATTCCTGATTTTGTGCTCTCAGTAAAGACTTCCATTTTGAAAACGCTAATTCTCTGCATCTCTGTCCTGATTCTCTGTCTCCTTCCGAGGGTGGCCGTGTGGTTTGAGATGTCCAACCCCCATCTCAACCAAAACCGCGACAGTAGAACGTCTGAGAGACAAGCAGGTTTCTGCTGACATAAAATGCGTCCTGCATTTTTTTCAATTCCGGAGATTGCTGGAATTCTCTTACGGAATTCAATTAATTCTCTTGCTGCTATTCTCTTATGTTATAGCAGCAATAAACAGTCTCATCTCGTCTCGTCTTCTTCCGCTTATCCAGGACCGGGTCGCGGAGGCAGCAGTCTAAGCATGGAAGCCCAAACTTCCCTCTCCCCAGACACCTCGGCCAGCTCCTCGGGAAGAACACCGAGGCGTTCCCAGGCCAGCCGAGAGACATAGTCCCTCCAGCGTGTCCTGGGTCTTCCCCGGGGCCTCCTCCCGGGGGGACATGCCTGGAACACCTCCCCAGGGAGGCGTCCAGGAGGCATCCGAAAAAGATGCCCGAGCCACCTCAGCTGGTTCCTCTCGATGTGGAGGAGCAGTGGCTCTACTCCGAGCTCCTCCCGAGTGACTGTGCTTCTCACCCTATCTCTAAGGGAGCGCCCAGCCACCCTGCGAAGGAAACTCATTTCAGCCGCTTGTATCCGCGATCTTGTTCTTTCTGTCATTACCCAAAGCTCATGACCATAGGTGAGAGTCGGAACGTAGATCGACCGGTAAATTGAGAGCTTCGCCTTTTGGCTCAGCTCCTTCTTCACCACGACGGACCGGTAAAGCGACCGCATCACTGCGGAGGCTGCACCGATCCGCCTGTCGATCTCACGCTCCATCCTTCCCTCACTCGTGAACAAGATCCCGAGATACTTAAACTCCTCCACTTGAGGCAGGACTTCTCCACCAACCTGGAGAGGGCAAGCCACCCTTTTCCGGTCGAGAACCATGGCCTCGGACTTGGAGGTGCTGATTCTCATCCCAGCCGCTTCACACTCGACTGCAAACCGCCACAGTGCATGCTGAAGGTCCTGGTTTGAAGAAGCCAACAGGACAACATCATCCGCAAAAAGCAGAGATGAAATCCTGTGGTTCCCAAACAGGATTCCTTTCGGCCCCTGGCTGCGCCTAGAAATTCTGTCCATAAAAATTATGAACAGAACCGGTGACAAAGGGCAGCCCTGACGGAGTCCAACATGCACCGGGAACAGGTCTGACTTACTGCCGGCAATGCGAACCAGACTCCTGCTCCGTTCGTACAGGGACCGGACAGCCCTTAGCAAAGAGCCCCGAACCCCATACTCCCGAAGCACCCCCCACAGAATACCACGGGGGACACGGTCGAATGCCTTCTCCAGATCCACAAAGCACATGTGGACTGGTTGGGCAAACTCCCATGAACCCTCGAGCACCCTATGAAGGGTATAGAGCTGGTCCAGTGTTCCGCGACCAGGACGAAAACCGCATTGTTCCTCCTGGATCCGAGGTTCGACTATTGGTCGAATTCTCCTCTCCAGTACCCTGGAGTAAACTTTCCCTGGGAGGCTGAGAAGTGTGATTCCCCTATAATTGGAGCACACTCTCCGGTCCCCTTTCTTAAAAAGAGGGACCACCACCCCAGTCTGCCACTCCAGAGGCACTGTCCCCGACCGCCACGCGATGTTGCAGAGGCGTGTCAACCAAGACAGCCCCACAACATCCAGAGACTTGAGATACTCAGGGCGGATCTCATCCACCCCCGGTGCCTTGCCACCGAGGAGCTTGCAAACCACCTCAGTGACTTCGGCTTGGGTAATGGACGAGTCCACCTCTGAGTCATCAGCCTCAGTCTCCTCAGTGGAAGACATGACGGTGGGATTGAGGAGATCCTCAAAGTATTCCTTCCACCGCCCGACAATGTCCCCAGTCGAGGTCAACAGCTCCCCACCCGCACTGTAAACAGTGTTGGCAGAGTACTGCTTCCCCCTCCTGAGGCGCCGGACGGTTTGCCAGAATTTCTTCGAGGCCGACCGATAGTCCTTCTCCATGGCCTCCCCGAACTCCTCCCAGTTCCGAGTTTTTGCCTCTGCAACTGCCCGAGCTGCAGCACGCCTGGCCTGCCGATACCCGTCGGCTGCCTCAGGAGTCCCGGAGGTCAACATGGCCCGATAGGACTCCTTCTTCAGCTTGACGGCATCCCTTACTTCCGGTGTCCACCACCGGGTTCGGGGATTGCCGCCACGACAGGCACCGGAGACCTTGCGGCCACAGCTCCGAACAGCTGCGTCCACAATGGAGGTAGAGAACATGGTCCACTCAGACTCAATGTCCCCCGCCTCCCTCGGAAGCTGGGAAAAGCTCTCCCAGAGGTGGGAGTTAAAGACCTCCCCAACAGAGTGCTCGGCCAGACGTTCCCAGCAGACCCTCACCATACGTTTGGGCCTGCCAGGTCTGTCCAGCTTCCTCCTCCGCCAGCGGATCCAACTCACCACCAGGTGGTGATCAGTTGACAACTCAGCCCCTCTCTTCACCCGAGTGTCCAAGACATAGGGTCGGAGATCAGATGACACGACTACAAAGTCGATCATCGACCTCCAACCTAAGGTGTCCTGGTGCCACGTGCACTTATGGACACCCCTATGCTCGAACATGGTGTTCGTTATGGACAAACTGTGACTAGCACAGAAGTCCAATAACAAAACACCACTCGGGTTCAGATCGGGGAGGCCGTTCCTCCCAACCACGCCCCTCCAGGTGTCACTGTCATCGCCCACGTGAGCATTGAAGTCCCCCAGTAGCACAATGGAGTCCCCAGTCTGAGCACCCCTCAGTACCTCCCCCAGGGACTCCAAGAAGGCCGGATACTCTATACTGCTATTTGGCCCGTAGGCACAAACAACAGCAAGAGCCCTCTCCCCAATCCGAAGGCGCAGAGAGGCGACCCTCTCGTTCACTGGGGTAAACTCCAACACATGGCGGCTGAGCTGGGGAGCTATAAGGAAGCCCACACCAGCCCGCCGCCGCTCACCACGGGCGACTCCAGAGAAGTGGAAAGTCCAGCCCCTCTCGAGGAGCTGGGTTCCAGAGCCCAAGCTGTGCGTGGAGGTGAGCCCGACTATCTCTAGCCGGTACCTCTCAACCTCCCGCACAAGCTCAGGCTCCTTCCCCCCCAGCGAAGTGACATTCCATGTCCCAACAGCCAGCCGCTGTGTCCGGGGATCAGGTCGTCGAGGCCCCTGCCTTCGACTGCCACCCAATCCACACTGCACCAAACCCCTACTGCTACCTCTGTGGGTGGTGAACCCACAGGAGGTCGGGCCCACGTCGCCTCTTCGGGCTGAGCCCGGCCGGGCCCCATGGGCAAAGGCCCGGCCACCAAGCGCTCGCATACGAGCCCCAACCCCGGGCCTGGCTCCAGGGTGGGGCCCCGGCTGCGTCCTACCGGGCGACGTCACGGTCCTGGATTTTTTCTCCATAGGGGTTTTTTGGTGAACTGCTCTTGGTCTGGCCTGTCACCTAGGACCTGTCTGCCTTGGGAAACCCTAACAGGGGCATAATGCCCCCGACAACATAGCTCCTAGGATCATTCAAGCACACAAACCCCTCCACCACAATAAGGTGGCAGTTCTAGGAGGGGCAATAAACAGTCAGTCCCTCAAAAACCTCTTGAAGTTAATAAGACAATAATGCACACATTATCTGTGACCAAGACACCAGATAGTCTTCTGTCCAGAAGATCTGACTGTTACAAAGCTCTGACATTAGAGACTCCTTCCAGAAAAGCTTAATAAATGGCTCCATACAGAAGGATTCTGCATATCAATTACTTTCTTTTATTTCTTTTAATATTTTTAATCTGTTTATTAGCCTTTTATCATATGACTTGTCACCAATACAAGTTCCTCTATAACTTATTACCGACTGTGGCAGCAGGGGCGTGGCCAAGCGTCGATCTGTGAATGGAGGGCGGAGTCAGGGAAGGTGAGTGATCGTATCACTACACCTGTTGTCAATTAACGTGTGTTTGTGTGTCTCTTACAGTGACGGCGCCCTATAAAAGGAGAGAGAGGAGGGGAGATCGGGGCCGAGAACTGGATAATAGTCTGTGTGGATGAGTATGTTTGAACTGAAAAGCAAAAATCAAGAAAATAACTCGGCAGCAAACAGCCGCCCGCCGTACTTCTGTGCTCCACCCACATCCGGAAATTGTCTACACAGACACAACTAGAAGGGCACTCAGTAGAGAACAGGCAAAAAAATAATGGCTCCACATATAACCTCAATTCTAAAAAAACTGGGACACTGTGTAAACGGTAAATAAAAACAGAATGCGATAATTTGCAAATCATGGAAACCCTACATTTCATTGAAAATAGTATAAAGACAACATATCAAATGTTGAAACTGAGAAATGTTATTGTTTTTTGAAAAATATATGCTCATTTTGAATTTGAGGTCAGCAGCACATTTCAAAAAACTTAGGACAGGGGCATGTTTACCACGGTGTTGCATCACCTCTACTTTTAACAACACTCTGTAAACATTTGGCAACTGGGGAAAAAATTGCTGTCGTTTTGAAAGAGAAATGTTGTCCCATTCTTGCTTGATATACAATTTCAGTTGCTCAACAGTTCAGGGTCTCCTTTGTCGTATTTTGCGCTTCATAAGGCACAAATGTTTTAAATGGGAGACAGGTCTGGACTGCAGGCAGGCCAGTTGAGCACCTGGACTCTTTTACTACGGAGCCATGCAGTTTTAATAAAGTGGTTTGGTATTGTCTTGCTGAAAGAAGGAAGCCCTTCGCTGAAAAAGATTTTGTCTGGATGGCAGCATGTTGCTCTGAAACGTGTATATATCATTCAGCATTAATGATGCCTTCCCAGATGTACAAGCTACCCATGTCATGTGCACTAATGCACCCTCATACCATCACAGATGCTGGCTTTTGAACTGTGCACTGATAACAAGCCGGATGGCCCCTCTCCTCTTTAGCCTGGAGGACATGGTGTCCATGATTTCTGAAAAGAATTTCTACTTTTGATTCCTCAGACCTCGAGACAGTTTTCCACTTCACCTCAGTCCACTGTAAAAGAGCTCGGGCCCAGAGAAGGTGGCGGTGTTTCTGGATATTGTTTATATCTAGTTTTAACTCGCATTTGTGGATACAGTAATGAACTGTTTTCACAGACGATGGTTTTCTGAAGTGTTTCAGAGCCCATACAGTGATTTCCACTACAGACACGTGTCTGCTTTTACACAGACATTTATGTTTTACAGTGGCCCAACTTTTTTGGAATTGGGGTTGTACATATCTAGATTTGCATCAAAGTCTAATCAATTGTTCCTTGGCCCATGGCTCACCTTTGCTCAAAACTTCATCAAAATCTGTTCACTTCTTTTTGAGTTGCATTGGGAAAAGACAAACAAACAAACAAGCGAAAACATAACCTCCTCCAACACAGTTGGCAGAGGAAGTAATAACTTCTCAGAGCAAGGACGTCAATATATGTAAATGAATACAGCCAGCACCACTGATATGTAAATGAATACAGCCAGCACCATGCTTTTAGAGCCACACTGTCATGTAATGTGCAATAACTAATTAAATTTTCATTATGAAACAACATGAAATTGCATCCACCCCGTATGATAAACGTTTCTTCATGACACATGAAACGTACCACAATAATATTTTTATATCAACTAAAAGACTAAGTATGTAACAAGGAATGGGAAGGAAAATAGAACAACTGCGACAAAAAACAATTAAATGCCCGAGTTGGAAGGAGGATGGCTGAGAAGAAATGCGTGGAGGGATGAACAGAGTGAGAGAGAGAGAGAGAGAGAGAGAGAGAGAGAGAGAGAATGAGTAAGCGCTTACTCTGATCAGCAAAGTTCTTGAGTTTCAGCTCCAGCTGGCGTGAATGTGAGTTCATCCTCTCCATGTGGTTCTGCAGGTCCTTCTTCTCCTGCTCCTGAGAGTCCTCAAACTCGATGAACTTCTGCTCATAGAGAACACAAAAAGGAACACGAGATATTATCAAAAATCAAAAGGTTATATATCATTAGTTTCCTAATTTTTTGTTACAATAGTCACAATATCACAGTGCTATATTAGAATAATTATTGTATGTATAGCTGTAGGGCGGCACAGTGGTGTAGTGGTTAGCACTGTCGCCTCACAGCAAGAAGGTCCTGGGTTCGAGCCCAGTGGCCGATGGGGGCCTTTCTGTGTGGAGTTTGCATGTTCTCCCTGTGTCTGCGTGGGTTTCCTCTGGGTGCTCCGGTTTCCCCCACAGTCCAAAGGCATGCAGGTTAGGCTAATTGGTGGCTCTAAATTGACCGTAGGTGTGAATGTGAGTGTGAATGGTTGTTTGTCTCTGTGTGTCAGCCCTGCGATGACCTGTACCCCTTTTCCACCAGATCAGTTCCAGGGCTGGTTTGGGGCCAGTGCTGGTGCTGGTTCACAACTCATTCAACTTGCGAGCCAGCTGAGAACCAGTTTGCTTTTCCATAGCTCGCGGTGCTAAGCGGAGCCACGTCATTACGTTGCTGTATACGTCATTACGTCGCTGTATACGTCAGTTATGGCGCTACGTTTACATAAACCTTGGCGCGAATATCAAAGCAAAAACAACACGGAAGAAGCAGCAGCAGCAACAACAACAATAATAATGGATGACTTCGCGTTTGTACAGCTGCTGCTTCTCGTCGCTTAAAAATGGCAATCTTTCGCGGTCTTGTTATTGTTGTTGGTCTTAACAACTCCGCCCCCCCCCCCCCCCCCCGCTGACGTAAGCGGTTCTTTCCTCTGGCCCAGCAGAGAGTTGGTGCTAGCCTGGAACCGGTTTTTCTGGCCCCAGAGCCAGTTCTTTGTCAGTGGAAACAGAAAACCCGGTTCCAAACTAAGCACTGGCCCCGAACCAGCCCTGGAACTGCTTTGGTGGAAAAGGGGCACTGGTGACTTGTCCAGGGTGTACCCTGCCTCTCGCCCATAGTCAGCCAGGACAGGCTCCAGCTTGCCCCCGAACCTGCACAGGATAAGCGGCTACAGATAATGGATGGATGGATGTATAGCTGCACCAATAGTGCAATAGCACTATTGCAAGGGGAGAAGGAAAGGAGAAAAGAAGGAAGAGGAAAGAAAGAAAAGTAAAGAAGGCGAAGGAACTGGTCTCAATAATATGTGTGGTGGCCTGGAAAACCCATCTGATGTAAAGAAATTATGAAACTTAAGCAGGTGTGAAAAATACTGTACATGCTGTTGAGAGTGACTGGAGAAACGAGCATTTTGTTGTACACTGCAAAATTGAATGTGGTCAAGAGATACTAAACTGAGGTCATGAAACCGTAAAGTGTGTATGGGATTTAGACAATCTATTTCTGATCTGAATTAATTTTGAGTTATTAAATTAATGACAATAATATTTTTGCTCATTTGATGGATAAGCTGAGAAACATTCATCTCCTGTGCTTACAGCTCACTTTAAGTGTTGTTTATCATTTTATCTATATAAAAGTCAGTACTCCAGATAATCTAACCCTGTGCCCGAAATCGCTCCCTACTCACTATATAGGGCACTATATTGTCTTGAAATTGTCGCTGATTGTTTTTGGAATATCGCTAGCATTGAAAGTGGCGACTCGCTATTTGGCGCAGAGGATTCTGGGAAGGGTCAAGCTTATTTGTATAACGCTCTTAACAACAGACACTGTTACAAAGCAGTTTTACAGAAAATTAAAGACTTTAAACATGAGCTAATTTTATCCTTAATTTATCCCCAGTGAGCAAGCCTGTGGCAACGGTGGCAAGGAAAAACTCCTTCAGACGACATGAGGAAGAAACCTCGAGAGGAACCAGACTCAAAAGGGAAGGGTGACCTGGCCCCTTTAAGTTAATAAGTTTAATTGCCTGTGTGAGTCACACAACATGAGAGTGAAAAAGCAGGTCAAAAAAGTCACAGGATGTGTGACTTTTTAGTAGACAGTTGAAGTGTCTGAATTCAAATCCCAGTTTCCACCTATATCCAATGAATACAGTGCCCAGAATAGAGCAGAGGAGACCCTGCACTGCTGCTTTATCTAATGTGCCATTTATTAATCTTTCTACTGAGGAAACACCTAAATGATCCATTAATAGACATCACACCTATTAGTGCTCATTCCTCTGAATAAATGCCAGTAGAAACAACAAAATCTAAATGTGGAGTCCAAATGCTGGTAACACAATGCCCTTATTATCTGGGTTAAAATGGAAAAGAAAAGATCAGCCCAAGCACTTGGTCACTGGGAGAAGCAATCTGGCTTAACACCAAGAGGTTCTCAGCTCTGCCCGTCACAACAAAGGATCATGTGATCAGGAAGTAACGACATCCCAGAGCGTTGGGATACGAGAGCCTCTATTAAGATTTAGTGATTCCGGAGGGCTGGACTCGGTAAGACTGCACGATGGCAGGGTGCTGCTTCTCTCTCTGTCACTTTCTCTTCTCATCACACAGCCAACACTACAACTGTTCCATTGCCCCAAGAACTGAACTGATGCATGCAGAAGGTTCTTGTCACTTCATATCCATTTTCACTTTAAGCTAAGTAAAAAAAAAAAAAAAAGAAGACAGAGTCATCTATATCCCCCGCCCTATATACCAACTATATGCCAAGTTTCAAGATATTATTTGTCATATTTTTCAAGTTCTGCTGCAGGAAACCAACCCTAACTCTTTACACTGACCTCAGCAGCCCATGGCATAAACCCATCAGACCTTTGGTCCAGGTGAGCTAAAAATTAAGATTTCTCACGTTTCTTAGTATCAAAAGGCACATATACATTACATAATCAACACACATACCAACTTTCAAGACCATACCACTCATAGTTTTCACGTTCTGCTCCGGAAACAAAACCTAACCCCTAAGATTAACCTGAGAGACTCATGCAGGGGTGATAGCGTTCCGGCACGCCGCGCCGGATTTCCGGCGCGCCGTGGCTGGGGAAAAAAAAAAAATCTAGTTCGCCCATTGTCCTGTGTCATTCTGAGATGCGCAGATAGACAGTAAAGGGAATTCCGAATTCCCTTTACTGTCTATCTGCGCATCTCAGAATGACACAGGACAATGGGCGAACTAGATTTTTTTTTTTTTCCCCAGCCACGGCGCGCCGGAACGCTATCACCCCTGCTAATGTACAATTCGCACGGGATAAGTATTACCTATGGACCTCTGGTAATTCACAATTACCCCCGCACCTCTGTGTTATTGTGTGGCGCATTCGGACGGGATAAGCAAAAGTCTGTAATTCACTGAATTTACAGACATTGTGACCGGATTGTGACAATCAATACAGTTGTAGCATGTTGGAAGTGCCAACATATTACTGTAGTACATTAATGGTGCATTAATAAGGTAGGATGAAAACACAGTAGGCATAAGAATAGCACTGTATCCAAGTTAAGAGAGGGGAAACGCATATGATAGGGATGCAGTATGTTTGCTCCACGCTCTCAAAATGAGAAGGCGGGGTCACTGCAAATGAAAACAGTCTCGAGATGACAATGTAAGTGAACAGGCAGTTTATGGCGCTGTTTACACATAGCCGGGTATTTTGCTAAACGAACATTTTTCTTCCCTCTGTTAACCAAAATATCTTCGTATTGCTGTGTCATGGGGGTTAGCGTGGCTCCTTACCATATGCTGCCACACAAGCCATCCAGTTGAAGATTCTTCGTGCTTTCTTCTTGGAGTTCTTCTTGGAGCTGTTTCTGCTTATCTGGTTCAAATACGGGATAGGCCTACTACCACTTGCCCCTGAAATGCTGTTTAGCAAAATTTCGCCCGTATCCTCTATTATTCACTCCAGAAAAGTACAAGAGACGCGCGTTTAATAATTACAAACACAGACATGCGCATTCACACGGGACTTGGATTACCACTGGACGTCTGTGTTTTGCCGAAACACAGTAGGTAATTCGCGGTGGAATTATTACTTGGCAAATTACGGACATGGCGCATTCGCACGGGACTAAGAACTCAGACATTCTCTGTAATTATTCCGAATTACCAGAGGTCCACAGGTAATACTTATCCCGTGCGAATAGGGCTTCAGTCTGCAATTGTTTCCATGGAAACATGAAAAATTTTAATTTCTCAAATTTCTTAATATGAAAAGGCACATCTACAGTGGTGCTTGAAAGTTTGTGAACCCTTGAGAATTTTCTATACTTCTGCATAAATATGACCTAAAACCTCATCAGATTTTCACACAAGTCCTAAAAGTAGATAAAGAGAACCCAGCTAAATAAATGAGACAAAATATTATACTTGGTCATTTATTTATTGAGGAAAATGATCCAATATTACATATCTGTGAGTGGCAAAAGTATGTGAACCAGTAGGATTAGCAGTTAATTTGAAGGTGAAATTAGAGTCAGGTGTTTTCAATCAATGGGATGATGATCAGGTGTGAGTGGGCACCCTGTTTTATTTAAAGAACAGGGATCCATCAAAGTCTGATCTTCACAACACATGTTTGTGGAAGTGTATCATGGCACGAAAAAAGGAGATTTCTGAGGAGCTCAGAAAAAGCATTGTTGATGCTCATCAGGCTGGAAAAGGTTACAAAACCATCTCTAAAGAGTTTGGACTCCACCAATCCACAGTCAGACAGATTGTGTACAAATGGAGGAAATTCAAGACCATTGTTACCCTCCCCAGGAGTGGTCGACCAACAAAGATCACTCCAAGAGCAAGGTCTGTAATAGTCAGCGAGGTCACAAAGGACCCCAGGGTAACTTCTAAGCAACTGAAGGCCTCTCTCACATTGGCTAATGTTAATGTTCATGAGTCCACCATCAGGAAAACACTGAACAACAACGGTGTGCATGGCAGGGTAGAGCCCTGCACTCCCGCGGGACCCACAGGACCCGACGCAAAGCAGTGTGGCGCGGGACAAATTTTGAAAGCTCATTGCGGGCGCGGGCAGGAGGGGGAGTGCACAATGCGGGAGCGGGCGGGAGAGGTGATAAGCTGCAGCCCCGCTAACTAAAAACGTGTTTAAAATAAAATTTATAAATTAAAAATTATCATATATAATTTGTGCTGGATATTTTATTTGGCATTAATAAAAACGTTTTAAGATGCCTACATTTGCGGATGTGGCCTAATCTCGTGTACATTTCCAATTCCTTTCTGCTCTTCCGTGTTTGAGGTCTCCAATCATGGCAGAAGAGCAGAGCTCCTCTAGTGAAGCCCACAGTGCTTCAGAAGTAAGTGCTGCTTTAAAAAGAGGTACATTTACCGTTAAAAACTCAAGAGTCCTGAAATCAGACATTTGGAAGTCCTTCTCACTCATGTATGACACAGAGGGAAATCAGCTGCCCTTTGCTTGTTGTGATAAGTGCCAAAAGGTTCTGACATACAACGGCCATAAATCAAGTACATCAGGCCTGAATCGCCATGTATGTACTGTCTTAAAAGGACAACAATTGTTAGAGTTCAGAGGGAACAACGCAAAAGTGACAGATGCGTTGAAGGCAAAGACCGTGGAGAAATGCGTTGATTTTGTTGCTGCAGACCCCCGCCCGTATGACAGCATCGCTGGTCAGGGATTAGTTCAGTTAGCCCAATGCTTAGTTGACACGGCAGCCACAATAGGCAAATTCGATGTGCGAGATATTCTGCCCCATCCAACAACTGTGTCACGTCATGTAGATGATAGGGCACTCAAATTTAGAAGAGCTGTTGTTGATGACATGAACAATGACAAGAACTTTCGTGAGAAATAACGCGAATGTCTGCATCATGCGGGATTTGCGGGCGGGAGCGGGACTGAAAATCATAATTCTTTGCGGGAGCGGGACTGCACAATGCGGGAGTGGGCGGGAGCGGGACTGAAAATTCTGTCCCGCGCAGACCTCTATGGCAGGGTTGCAAGGAGAAAGCCACTGTTCTCCAAAAAGAACACTGCTGCTTGCTTGCAGTTTGCTAAAGATCACATGGACAAGCCAGAAGGCTATTTGAAAAATATTTTGTGGATGGGTGAGACCAAAATAAAACTTTTTGGTTTAAATGAGAAGCATTATGTTTGGAGAAAGGAAAACACTGCATTCCAGCATAGGAACCTTATCCCATCTGTGAAACATGGTGTTGGTAGTATCATGGTTTGGGCCTGTTTTGCTGCATCTGGGCCAGGACGGCTTGCCATCATTTATGGAACAATGAATTCTGAATTATACCAGTGAATTCTAAAGGAAAATGTCAGGACATCTGTCCATGAACTGAGTCTCAAGAGAAGGTGGGTCATGCAGCAAGACAATGACCCTAAGCACACAAGTCGTTCTACCAAAGAATGGCTAAAGAAGAATAAAGTTAATGTTTTGGAATGGCCAAGTCAAAGTCCTGACCTTAATCCAATCAAAACGTTGTGGAAGGACCTGAAGCGAGCAGGTCATGTGAGGAAACCCACCAACATCCCAGAGTTGAAGCTGTTCTGTACGCAAGAATGGGCTAAAATTCCTCCAAGCCGGTGTGCAGGACTGATCAACAGTTACAGGAAACGTTTAGTTGCAGTTATTGCCGCACAAGGGGGTCACACCAGACACTGAAAGCAAAGGTTCACATACTTTTGCCACTCACAGATATGTAATATTGGATCATTTTCCTCAATAAATAAATGACCGAGTATAATATTTTTGTCTCATTTGTTTAACTGGGTTCTCTTTATCTACTTTTAGGACTTGTGTGAAAATCTGATGATGTTTTAGGTCAGATTTATGCAGAAGTATAGAAAATTCTCAAGGGTTCACAAACTTTCAAGCAGTACTGTACATCACCTTGTTAACATGTACAGTGGGGCAAAAAAGTATTTAGTCAGCCACCAATTGTGCAAGTTCTCTTACTTAAAAAGATGAGAGAGGCCTGTAATTTTCATCATAGGTACACTTCAACTATGAGAGACAGAATGGGGGGAAGGAATCCAGGAAATCACATTTGCCCCTTTTCCACCAAAGCAGTTCCAGGGCTGGTTTGGGGCCAGTGCTTAGTTTGGAACTGGGTTTTCTGTTTCCACTGACAAAGAACTGGCTCTGGGGCCAGAAAAACCGGTTCCAGGCTAGCACCAACTCTCTGCTGGGCCAGAGGAAAGAACCGCTTACGTCAGCGGGGGGGCGGAGTTGTTAAGACCAACAACAATAACAAGACCGCGAAAGATCACCATTTTTAAGCGACGAGAAACAGCAGCTGTACAAACGTGAAGTAATTAGGGCCCGAGCCCTATAGGGCGAAGGCCCTATTGTTCTTGTAAGAGTTCACTATTATTAGGGCCCGAGCCCTACTGGGCGAAGGCCCTATTGTTCTTGTAAGAGTTCACTATTATTATTCTTCTTCCGTCTTCTTCTTTATTTTTCTCCGCTGTTGGGCCATTTTCGGGGCGCTTGCCATGGGCGAAAACGCACGAAATTTGGCGCCAGTTCCGAGAATTGCCACCGCTACTCAGAACCAGAAGCCCAAACTTGGCCGGGGCTCAGGGCCTCTATAGCGCCCCCTAAGTCGTTGTGATTTTGGCCTCCCGCATTAAGGTGCCTGGGTGCCATGTAGTTTGTAGTACTGGCATGCCATTTGGTACGCATATGTATCTCACTAAGCCGGACATGAATGTAATGCCAATGCATTAGCCACGCCCAACAGGAAGTGAGGTAATCTCACTTTTGTGCGAAATGCATGGCCACGAGGACGGCGCAACTCCTCCTAGACCGTTCATAGGAATGTCACCAAAATTGATACACATCATCTACAGACATGGCTGACTAAAGTTACTAAATACGTTTCACGTAGGATAAACCGTTCAGAAGTTATACGTCAATCAATTTTCGATGCAAAATTTTACATGCTTAAAAATTCATAACAAATCTTCTGATTGCTCAAAACTGCTCATACTTCACACGCAAATCACTCATTGGGCTTTTGACATGTTACCCAATTTCTGTGATATTTCGCCACTGGGGGCGCTATTTTTGGGCAAAAATTCCAATCTTTCCTCAAATTTGGTCAAACTTCACGGCCACCCTCTTACTAACTCCCATGTCATGTATACCACGTTTTGGAAATTTTCGTCCATGGGGGGCGCTGTTTTTGGCCGACGCAACTGCTCCAAAACGGGGTTTTGGTAAATAATTCCATAATGCTTTTCCTTCACACCACTACCTTGTGATAGGACGTTGCTGTTGTAGACACTTATTTTTCCAACTCATAATCGCTCATGTACAGCATAGCACCACCTACTGACATGGGAAAAACCAAAAAATTTATTCTTCAAAAATCTATATCTCATCTTCTATTTACTCAATTTTCATCACACTTCATACGCAAACTCTTCATAGCTCACCTGACATATACGCCAAATTTTGTGCACTTTCGCCCCTGGGGGTGCTGGTTATGGCAGAAATGATCTTGCAGCTTCTGATTTGTCAACCTTGGCAAGCAAACTCTTTACAAGACCCTTATTGGGGCGCTTGCCATGGTCGACAACGCTCGAAATTTGGCTCCTTTTTCTTAGACTGCCACCGCTACTGAGAACCAGAAGCCCAGATCCAGGCGGGCCTCAGGGCCTCTATAGCGCCCCCTAACGTGTTGTGATTTTTGCCTCTCGCATTAAGGTGCCTGGTTGCCATGTAGTTTGTAGTAGTGGCATGCCCTTTGGTAAGCATATGTATCTCACCAAGCCGGACAAAAATGTAATGCCAATGCATTAGCCACGCCCTACAGGAAGTGAGGCAATTTCACTTTTGTGCGAAATGCATGGCCACGAAAACGGCGCAACTCCTCCTAGACCGTTCATAGGAACGTCACCATAATTGATACACATCATCTACAGACATGGCTGACAAAAGTTGCTAAATACGTTTCACGTAGGGTAAACCGTTCAGAAGTTATACGTCAATCATTTTTCAATGCAGAATTTTACATGCTTAAAAATTCATAACAAATCTTCTAATTGCTCAACACTGCTCATACTTCACACGCAAATCACTCATTGGGCTTCTGACATGTTACCCAATTTCTGTGATGTTTCGCCACTGGGGGCGCTATTTTTGGGCAAAAAATACAATCTTTCCTCAAATTTGGTCAAACTTCACGGCCACCCTCTTACTAACTCCCATGTCATGTATACCACATTTTGGGAATTTTCGTCCATGGGGGGCGCTGTTTTTGGCCCACGCAATTGCTCCAAAACGGGTTTTTGGTAAATAATTCCATAATGCTTTTCCTTCACACCACTACCTTGTGATTGTACGTTGCTGTTGTAGACACTTATTTTTCCAACTCATAATCGCTCATGTACAGCATAGCGCCACCTACTGACATGGGAAAAACCAAAAAATTTATTCTTCAAAAATCTATATCTCATCTTCTATTTACTCAATTGTCATCAAACTTCATACGCAAACTCTTCATAGCTCACCTGACATATACGCCAAATTTTGTGCACTTTCGCCCCTGGGGGTGCTGATTATGGCAAAAATGCTATTGCAGCTTCTGATTTGTCAAACTTGGCAAGCAAACTCTTTTCAAGACCCTTATTGAGGCGCTTGCCATGGTCGACAACGCACGAAGTGCGAGACCCTATTGTTGCCATGTGTCCAATTCTGTGCTTTGTCGCCATTGTGGGAGTAATGTCTCTTGCCGCAGAAGCTGTGGAAGGTGTTTCGCAGGGACGCATGCCCCCGCCCCCCTTGGCCGCTGGCGCGAGGGCCCGTCGAGGCCGCTTGCGGCTTTAATTATTCTTCCGTCTTCTTCTTCTTCTTCTTCTTCTTTATTTTTCTCCGCTGTTGGGCCATTTTCGGGGCGCTTGCCATGGGCGAAAACGCACGAAATTTGGCACCAGTTCCGAGAATTGCCACCGCTACTCAGAACCAGAAGCCCAAACTTGGCCGGGGCTCAGGGCCTCTATAGCGCCCCCTAAGTCGTTGTGATTTTGGCATCCCGCATTAAGGTGCCTGGTTGCCATATAGTTTGTAGTAGTGCCATGCCATTTGGTATGCATATGTATCTCACTAAGCCGGACAAAAATGTAATGCCAATGCATTAGCCACGCCCAACAGGAAGTGAGGTAATTTCACTTTTGTGTGAAATGCATGGCCACGAAGACGGCGCAACTCCTCCTAGACCGTTCATAGGAATGTCACCAACATTGATACACATCATCTACAGACATGGCTGACAAAAGTTACTAAATACGTTTCACGTAGGATAAACCGTTCAGAAGTTCTACGTCAATCAATTTTCGCTGCAAAATTTTACATGCTTAAAAATTCATAACAAATCTTCTGATTGCTAAAAACTGCTCATACTTCACATGCAAATCACTCATTGGGCTTCTGACATGTTACCCAATTTCTGTGCTATTTCGCCACTGGGGGCGCTATTTTTGGGCTAAAATTCCAATCTTTCCTCAAATTTGGTCAAACTTCACGGCCACCCTCTTACTACCTCCCATGTCATGTATACCACGTTTTGGAAATTTTCGTCCATGGGGGGCGCTGTTTTTGGCCGACGCAATTGCTCCAAAACAGGTTTTTGGTAAATAATTCCATAATGCTTTTCCTTCACACCACTACCTTGTGATAGTACGTTGCTGTTGTAGACACTTATTTTTCCAACTCATAATTGCTCTTGTACAGCATAGCGCCACCTACTGACATGGGAAAAACCAGAAAATTTATTCTTCAAAAATCTATTTCTCATCGTCTATTTACTCTATTGTCATCAAACTTCATACGCAAACTCTTCATAGGCCACCTGACATGTACGCCAAATTTTGTGCACTTTCGCCCCTGGGGGTGCTGGTTATGGCAAAAATGATATTGCGGCTTCTGATTTGTCACACTTGCCAAGCAAACTCTTTACAAGACCCTTATTGGGGCGCTTGCCATGGTCGACAACGCACGAAATTTGGCTCCTTTTTCTTAGACTGCCACCGCTACTGAGAACCAGAAGCCCAGATCCAGGCGGGCCTCAGGGCCTCTATAGCGCCCCCTAACTCATTGGGATTTTGGCCTCCCGCATTAAGGTGCCTGGGTGCCATGTAGTTTGTAGTAGTGGCATGCCATTTGGTACGCATATGTATCTCACTAAGCCGGACAAAAATGTAATGCCAATGCATTAGCCACGCCCAACAGGAAGTGAGGTAATTTCACTTTTGTGCGAAATGCATGGCCACGAAGACGACGCAACTCCTCCTAGACCGTTCATAGGAATGTCACCAAAATTGATACACATCATCTACAGACATGGCTGACAAAAGTTACTAAATAGGTTTCACGTAGGATAAACCATTCAGAAGTTATACGTCAATCAATTTTCAATGCAAAATTTTACATGCTTAAAAATTCATAACAAATCTTCTACTTGCTCAAAACTGCTCATAATTCACAGGCAGATCACTCATTGGGCTTCTGACACGTTAACCACTTTCTGTGATATTTCGCCACTGGGGGCGCTATTTTTGGGCAAAAATTCCTATCTTTCCTCAAATTTGGTCAAACTTCACGGCCACCCTCTTACTACCTCCCATGTCATGTATACCACATTTTGGGAATTTTCGTCCATGGGGGGCGCTGTTTTTGGCCGACGCAATTGCTCCAAAACTGGTTTTTGGTAAATAATTCCATAATGCTTTTCCTTCACACCACTACCTTGTGATAGTGCGTTGCTTTTGTAGACACTTAATTTTCCAACTCATAATCGCTCATGTACCAAAATGTAACCAAAAATTTTTTTCTTCAAAAATCTATATCTCATCTTCTATTTACTCAATTGTCATCAAACTTCATACGCAAACTCTTCATAGCTCACCTACCATGTACGCCAAATTTTGTGCACTTTCGCCCCTGGGGGTGCTGGTTATGGCAGAAATGATATTGCAGCTTCTGATTTGTCAAACTTGGCAAGCAAACTCTTTACATGACCCTTATTGGGGCGCTATTATTATTAGGGCCCGAGCACCGTACAGTGCGAGACCCTATCGTTGCCATGTGTCCAATTCTGTGCTTTGTCGCCATTGCGGGAGTAATGTCTCTTGCCGAAGAAGCTGTGGAAGGTATTTCGCGGGGACGCATGCCCCCGCCCCCCTTGGCCGCTGGCGCGAGGGCCCGTCGAGGCCGCTTGCGGCTTTAATTAGGGCCCGAGCCCTATGGGCGAAGGCCCTATTGTTCTTGTAAGAGTTCACTATTATTATTCTTCCGTCTTCTTCTTCTTCTTCCGTCTTCTTCTTCTTCTTTATTTTTCTCCGCTGTTGGGCCATTTTCGGGGCGCTTGCCATGGGCGAAAACGCACGAAATTTGGCACCAGTTCCGAGAATTGCCACCGCTACTCAGAACCAGAAGCCCAAACTTGGCCGGGGCTCAGGGCCTCTATAGCGCCCCCTAAGTCGTTGTGATTTTGGCCTCCCGCATTAAGGTGCCTGGGTGCCATGTAGTTTGTAGTACTGGCATGCCATTTGGTACGCATATGTATCTCACTAAGCCGGACAAAAATGTAATGCCAATGCATTAGCCACGCCCAACAGGAAGTGAGGTAATTTCACTTTTGTGCGAAATGCATGGCCACGAAGACGGCGCAACTCCTCCTAGACCGTTCATAGGAATGTCACCAAAATTGATACACATCATCTACAGACATGGCTGACAAAAGTTACTAAATACGTTTCACGTAGGATAAACCGTTCAGAAGTTATACGTCAATCAATTTTCGATGCAAAATTTTACATGCTTAAAAATTCATAACAAATCTTCTGATTGCTCAAAACTGCTCATAATTCACACGCAAATCACTCATTGGGCTTCTGACATGTTACCCAATTTCTGTGATATTTCGCCACTGGGGGCGCTATTTTTGGGCAAAAATTCCAATCTTTCCTCAAATTTGGTCAAACTTCACGGCCACCCTCTTACTACCTCCCATGTCATGTATACCACGTTTTGGAAATTTTCGTCCATGGGGGGCGCTGTTTTTGGCCGAAGCAATTGCTCCAAAACGGGTTTTTGGTAAATAATTCCATAATGCTTTTCCTTCACACCACTACCTTGTGATAGTACGTTGCTGTTGTAGACACTTATTTTTCCAACTCATAATCGCTCATGTACAGCATAGCGCCACCTACTGACATGGGAAAAACCAAAAAATTTATTCTTCAAAAATCTATATCTCATCTTCTATTTACTCAATTGTCATCAAACTTCATACGCTAACTCTTCATAGCTCACCTGACGTCTACGCCAGATTTTGTGCACTTTCGCCCCTGGGGGTGCTGGTTATGGCAAAAATGATATTGCAGCTTCTGATTTGTCAAACTTGCCAAGCAAACTCTTTTCAAGACCCTTATTGGGGCGCTTGCCATGGTCGACAACGCACGAAATTTGGCTCCTTTTTCTTAGACTGCCGCCGCTCCTGAGAACCAGAAGCCCAGATCCAGGCGGGCCTCAGGGCCTCTATAGCGCCCACTAACTCGTTGTGATTTTGGCCTCCCGCATTAAGGTGCCTGGTTGCCATGTAGTTTGTAGTAGTGGCATGCCATTTGGTACGCATATATATCTCACTAAGCCGGACAAAAATGTAATGCCAATGCATTAGCCACGCCCAACAGGAAGTGAGGTAATTTCACTTCTGTGCGAAATGCATGGCCACGAAGACGGCGCAACTCCTCCTAGACCGTTCATAGGAATGTCACCAAAATTGATACACATCATCTACAGACATGGCTGACAAAAGTTCCTAAATAGGTTTCACGTAGCATAAACCGTTCAGAAGTTATACGTCAATCAATTTTCAATGCAACATTTTACATGCTTAAAAATTCATAACAAATCTTCTACTTGCTCAAAACTGCTCATACTTCACACGCAGATCACTCATTGGGCTTCTGACATGTTACCCACTTTCTGTGATATTTCGCCACTGGGGGCGCTATTTTTGGGCAAAAATTCCAGTCTTTCCTCAAATTTGGTCAAACTTCACGGCCACCCTCTTACTACCTCCCATGTCATGTATACCACATTTTGGGAATTTTCGTCCATGGGGGGCGCTGTTTTTGGCCGACGCAATTGCTCCAAAACGGGTTTTTGGTAAATAATTCCATAATGCTTTTCCTTCACACCACTACCTTGTGAAAGTGCGTTGCTGTTGTAGACACTTATTTTTCCAACTCATAATCGCTCATGTACAGCATAGCGCCACCTACTGACATGGGAAAAACCAAAAATTTTATTCTTCAAAAATCTATATCTCATCTTCTATTTACTCAATTGTCATCAAACTTCATACGCAAACTCTTCATAGCTCACCTGACATGTACGCATAATTTTGTGCACTTTCGCCCCTGGGGGTGCTGGTTATGGCAGAAATGCTATTGCAGCTTCTGATTTGTCAAACTTGGCAAGCAAACTCTTTACAAGACCCTTATTAGGGCGCTATTATTATTAGGGCCCGAGCACCGTACAGTGCGAGACCCTATCGTTGCCATGTGTCCAATTCTGTTCTTTGTCGCCATTGCGGGAGTAATGTCTCTTGCCGAAGAAGCTGTGGAAGGTATTTCGCGGGGACGCATGCCCCCGCCCCCCTTGGCCGCTGGCGCGAGGGCCCGTCGAGGCCGCTTGCGGCTTTAATTAGGGCCCGAGCCCTATGGGCGAAGGCCCTATTGTTCTTGTAAGAGTTCACTATTATTATTCTTCCGTCTTCTTCTTTATTTTTCTCCGCTGTTGGGCCATTTTCGGGGCACTTGCCATAGGCGAAAACGCACGAAATTTGGCACCAGTTCCGAGAATTGCCACCGCTACTCAGACCCAAAAGCCCAAACTTGGCCGGGGCTCAGGACCTCTATAGCGCCCCCTAAGTCGTTGTGATTTTGGTCTCCCGCATTAAGGTGCCTGGTTGCCATGTAGTTAGTAGTAGTGGCATGCCATTTGGTACGCATATGTATCTCACTAAGCCGGACAAAAATGTAATGCCAATGCATTAGCCACGCCCAACAGGAAGTGAGGTAATTTCACTTTTGTGCAAAATGCATGGCCACGAAGACGGCGCAACTCCTCCTAGACCGTTCATAGGAGTGTCACCAAAATTGATACACATCATCTACAGACATGGCTGACAAAAGTTACTAAATGGGTTTCACGTAGCATAAACCGTTCAGAAGTTATACGTCAATCAATTTTCAATGCAACATTTTACATGCTTAGAAATTCATAACAAATCTTCTACTTGCTCAAAACTGCTCATACTTCACACGCAGATCACTCATTGGGCTTCTGACATGTTACCCACTTTCTGTGATATTTCGCCACTGGGGGCGCTATTTTTGGGCAAAAATTCCAATCTTTCCTCAAATTTGGTCAAACTTCACGGCCACCCTCTTACTACCTCCCATGTCATGTCTACCACATTTTGGGAATTTTCGTCCATGGGGGGCGCTGTTTTTGGCCGACGCAATTGCTCCAAAACGGGTTTTTGGTAAATGATTCCAAATGCTTTTCCTTCATACCACTACCTTGTGATAGTGCGTTGCTGTTGTAGACACTTATTTTTCCAACTCATAATCGCTCATGTACAGCATAGCGCCACCTACTGACATGGGAAAAACCAAAATTTTTATTCTTCAAAAATCTATATCTCATCTTCTATTTACTCTATTGTCATCAAACTTCATACGCAAACTCTTCATAGCTCACCTGACATGTACGCCTAATTTTGTGCACTTTCGCCCCTGGGGGTGCTGGTTATGGCAAAAGTGATATTGCAGCTTCTGATTTGTCAAACTTGGCAAGCAAACTCTTTACAAGACCCTTATTAGGGCGCTATTATTATTAGGGCCCGAGCACCGTACAGTGCGAGACCCTATCGTTGCCATGTGTCCAATTCTGTTCTTTGTCGCCATTGCGGGAGTAATGTCTCTTGCCGAAGAAGCTGTGGAAGGTATTTCGCGGGGACGCATGCCCCCGCCCCCCTTGGCCGCTGGCGCGAGGGCCCGTCGAGGCCGCTTGCGGCTTTAATTATTCTTCCGTCTTCTTCTTCTTCTTCTTCTTCCGTCTTCTTCTTCTTCTTTATTTTTCTCCGCTGTTGGGCCATTTTCGGGGCACTTGCCATGGGCGAAAACGCACGAAATTTGGCACCAGTTCCGAGAATTGCCACCGCTACTCAGAACCAGAAGCCCAAACTTGGCCGGGCCTCAGGGCCTCTATAGCGC
Organism: Neoarius graeffei; assembly: GCF_027579695.1. Classification (NCBI taxonomy): domain Eukaryota; kingdom Metazoa; phylum Chordata; class Actinopteri; order Siluriformes; family Ariidae; genus Neoarius; species Neoarius graeffei. The sequence goes on from NC_083588.1 coordinate 36,599,586, forward strand.
CCCCTAAGTCGTTGTGATTTTGGCCTCCCGCATTAAGGTGCCTGGGTGCCATGTAGTTTGTAGTAGTGGCATGCCATTTGGTACGCATATGTATCTCACTAAGCCGGACAAAAATGTAATGCCAATGCATTAGCCACGCCCAACAGGAAGTGAGGTAATTTCACTTTTATCCGAAATGCATGGCCACGAAGTCGGCGCAACTCCTCCTAGACCGTTCATAGGAATGTCACCAAAATTGATACACATCATCTACAGACATGGCTGACAAAAGTTACTAAATACGTTTCACGTAGGATAAACCGTTCAGAAGTTTTACGTCAATCAATTTTCGATGCAAAATTTTACATGCTTAAAAATTCATAACAAATCTTCTGATTGCTCAAAACTGCTCATACTTCACACGCAAATCAGTCATTGGGCTTCTGACATGTTACCCAATTTCTGTGATATTTCGCCACTGGGGGCGCTATTTTTGGGCAAAAATTCCAATCTTTCCTCAAATTTGGTCAAACTTCACGGCCACCCTCTTTCTACCTCCCATGTCATGTATACCACGTTTTGGAACTTTTTGTCCATGGGGGGCGCTGTTTTTGGCCGACGCAATTGCTCCAAAACGGGTTTTTGGTTTATAGTTCCATAATGCTTTTCCTTCACACCACTACCTTGTGATAGTACGTTGCTGTTGTAGACACTTATTTTTCCAACTCATAATCGCTCATGTACAGCATAGCGCCACCTACTGACATGGGAAAAACCAAAAAATTTATTCTTCAAAAATCTATATCTCATCTTCTATTTTCTCAATTGTCATCAAACTTCATACGCAAACTCTTCATAGCTCACCTGACATATACGCCAAATTTTGTGCACTTTCGCCACTGGGGGCGCTATTTTTGGGCAAAAAATCCAATCTTTCCTCAAATTTGGTCAAACTTCACGGCCACCCTCTTACTACCTCCCATGTCATGTATACCACATCTTGGGAATTTTCATCCATGGGGGGCGCTGTTTTTGGCCGACGCAATTGCTCCATAACGGGTTTTTGGTAAATAATTCCATAATGCTTTTCCTTCACACCACTACCTTGTGAGAGTACGTTGCTGTTGTGGACACTTATTTTTCCAACTCATAATCGCTCATGTACAGCATAGCGCCACCTACTGACATGGGAAAAACCAAAAAATTTATTCTTCAAAAATCTATATCTCATCTTCTATTTACTCAATTGTCATCAAACTTCATACACAAACTCTTCATAGCTCACCTGACATATACGCCAAATTTTGTGCACTTTCGCCCCTGGGGATGCTGGTTATGGCAAAAATGATATTGCAGCTTCTGATTTGTCAAACTTGGCAAGCAAACTCTTTACAAGACCCTTACTGGGGCGCTTGCCATGGTCGACAACGCACGAAATTTGGCTCCTTTTTCTTAGACTGCCACCGCTACTGAGAACCAGAAGCCCAGATCCAGGCGGGCCTCAGGGCCTGATATTGCAGCTTCTGATTTGTCAAACTTGGCAAGCAAACTCTTTACAAGACCCTTACTGGGGCGCTTGCCATGGTCGACAACGCACGAAATTTGGCTCCTTTTTCTTAGACTGCCACCGCTACTGAGAACCAGAAGCCCAGATCCAGGCGGGCCTCAGGGCCTCTATAGCGCCCCCCGAGCACCGTGCAGTGCGAGACCCTATTGTTACCATGTGTCCAATTCTGTGCTTTGTCGCCATTGTGGGAGTAATGTCTCTTGCCGAAGAAGCTGTGGAAGTTATTTCGCGGGGACGCATGCCCCCGCCCCCCTTGGCCGCTGGCGCGAGGGCCCGTCGAGGCCGCTTGCGGCTTTAATTATTGTTGTTGCTGTTGCCGCTGCTGCTTCTTCCGTGTTGTTTTTGCTTTGATATTCGCGCCAAGGTTTATGCAAACGTAGCGCCGTAACTTCCGTATACAGCGACGTAACTGACGTATACAGCAACGTAATGACGTATGCAGCAACGTAATGACGTGGCTCTGCTTAGCCCCGCGAGCTATGGAAAAGCAAACTGGTTCTCAGCTGGCTCGCAAGTTGAACGAGTTGTGAACCAGCACCAGGACTGGCTCCGAACCAGCCCTGGAACTGATTTGGTGGAAAAGGGGTAATTGTAGGATTTTTAATGAATTAATTGGTAAATTCCTCGGTAAAATAAGTATTTGGTCACCTACAAACAAGCAAGATTTCTGGCTCTCACAGACCTGTAACAACTTCTTTAAGAGGCTCCTCTGTCCTCCACTTGTTACCTGTATTAATGGCACCTGTTTGAACTCGTTATCAGTATAAAAGACACCTGTCCACAACCTCAAACAGTCACACTCCAAACTCCACTATGGCCAAGACCAAAGAGCTGTCAAAGGACACCAGAAACAAAATTGTAGACCTGCACCAGGCTGGGAAGACTGAATCTGCAATAGGTAAGCAGCTTGGTGTGAAGAAATCAACTGTGGGAGCAATTATTAGAAAATGGAAGACATACAAGACCACTGATAATCTCCCTCGATCTGGGGCTCCACACAAGATTTCACCCCGTGGGGTCAAAATGATCACAAGAACGGTGAGCAAAAATCCCAGAACCACACGGGGGGACCTAGTGAACGACCTGCAGAGAGCTGGGACCAAAGTAACAAAGGCTACCATCAGTAACACACTACGCCGCCAGGGACTCAAATCCTGCAGTGCCAGACGTGTCCCCCTGCTTAAGCCAGTACATGTCCAGGCCCGTCTGAAGTTTGCTAGAGAGCATTTGGATGATCCAGAAGAGGATTGGGAGAATATCATATGGTCAGATGAAACCAAAACAGAACTTTTTGGTAAAAACTCAACTTGTCGTGTTTGGAAGAGAAAGAATGCTGAGTTGCATCCAAAGAACACCATACCTACTGTGAAGCATGGGGGTGGAAACATCATGCTTTGGGGTTGTTTTTCTGCAAAGGGACCAGGACGACTGATCCGTGTAAAGGAAAGAATGAATGGGGCCATGTATCGTGAGATTCTGAGTGAAAACCTCCTTCCATCAGCAATGGCCCTTTTCCACTGCCCTTTTTCAGCTCACTTCAGCTCGCTTCAGCTCACTTCAGCCCGACACGGCTCGCGTTTCGACTACCTCAGAGCAGCACGACTCAGCTCGCTTCAGCCCTGCTTTGCACCCAAAACTCGCACGGTTTTGGAGTAGGGCTGAAGCGAGACAAACCGAGCTGAGTGGGGCTAGGGGCGTGAGCAGACACTCCCCTGTGCACTGATTGGTGAGGAGGAGTGTCCTCACATGCCCACACATGCCCCGCGAGCACGCTGGGATCTGTAAACACCATAAACCCGGAAGAAGAAGAATTACGAATTACAAGAATTTCTGAAACCTTATGCGCCTCGCCTCATCTATACGCTCTTGCCAGTATCTGTTGGCATTGTCGGTGACAACAAGCCACAGCACCAAGACCAGCAACACTAACGACTCCATGTCCTCCATGTTTATTGTTTACTATCCGGGTTGTGAGACTACCGCTTAAAAGGCCACTGATGTCACTGTTTGCGCCGCCTAACGACATCACGTGACGTCCACCCACTTTCGCTAACTCCACCCAATGTGTCCACCCACTTCCAGCCAGCACGGTTCAGTGCGGTTGTAGTCGAAATGCAACTCCAACAGCCCCGCTCAGCTCGACTCAGCCCAACTCAGCACGGCACGGCTCAGCCCAACTCAGCCGCGTTGGTAGTGGAAAAGCAGCACAAGGGCATTGAAGATGAAACGTGACTGGATCTTTCAGCATGACAATGATCCCAAACACACCGCCTGGGCAATGAAGGAGTGGCTTCGTAAGAAGCATTTCAAGGTCCTGGAGTGGCCTAGCCAGTCTCCAGATCTCAACCCCATAGAAAATCTTTGGAGGGAGTTGAAAGTCCGTGTTGCCCAGCGACAGCCCCAAAACATCACTGCTCTAGAGGAGATCTGCATGGAGGAATGGGCCAAAATACCACCAACAGTGTGTGAAAACCTTGTGAAGACTTACAGAAAACATTTTGACCTCTGTCATTGCCAACAAAGGGTATATAACAAAGTATTGAGATGAACTTTTGTTATTGACCAAATACTTATATTCCACCATAATTTGCAAATAAATTCTTTAAAAGTCAGACAATGTGATTTTCTGGATTTTTTTCTCATTTTGTCTCTCATAGTTGAGGTATACCTATGATGAAAATTACAGGCCTCTCTCATCTTTTTAAGTGGGAGAACTTGCACAATTGGTGACTGACTAAATACTTTTTTGCCCCACTGTATACCAAGTTTCAAATCTGTATCATGAATAGTTTTGGATATATGCTCCGGAAACAAACATTGCTCTTAGAAACTAAGTCAAAATCTATTTTTTTTTAATGTAAAAATTTGAAAAATACTTTTTTTTCCAAAAATCCAAAATAGCAAAACACCAGTTCACATGTTGCTTGATATGTATACAAAGTTTCATGACGATATCTTCAGCAGTTTTAAAGATATGGCCCGGAAACGAAAACATGACCGGACGGACGGACAGAACCTGTTTCTATATCCCCCGCCAAACTTCGTTTGGGCGGAGGATAAAAAACATACAGGCCAGTTGTTACTATTATCCATATTCGCAACACTGTTTAAATTAGCTGTTTAAACAAACAACATGTAGAAAGAAAACGCAGAACGTCAAGGATGTAATAGCTCATCTGGCCTGCCATCAAAACACCCATGACCACCAAAACATCAAACAAAACTGAAATGTGACAATGTGAGAGAGGTCCAACCTCCATGACAAATTGTTTACAACAGGAAAATCAACAAAGGACTAAATTTTGTTTCCTACGGGAAGATCTACCCAAAACATAAACCAGAACTGAATTCACATGATAAATGAGAGAGGAGATACAATTCTAGTCAGAAGAAAATTTATGTTGACCTAATTATTAATTTGTTAGCAAAAAAATTGACAATACAATGACCAAGTCTTGTGCAGAAGGTCTAGTTCTTTCAACAACAACAAAAAAAAATCAGAACTGAAATCCATTGAGAATTGAGGGAGGAGAAACAATTTAACTGAAAATAAACAAAGTTGTAAAATAAGTTGTAAACAAATTGTTTACAACAAGAAAATCATCAAACAAATGACCATGTTTTGTTCCCTGGGGAAGATCTACCCAAAACATCGATCAGAACTGAAATCGGGTGAGAAGTGAGAGAGGAGATACAATTCTAATGAGAAGCCACAAAATTCATGAAGTTGACCTAATTAGCAGTTCGTTAGGAAAAATGACAATACAACAACCAAGGGTTGTGCAGAAGGTCTTGTTCTTTCAAACAAAACAATCAGAACCGAAATCCACCGAGAATTGAGGGAGGTGATAAGATTTAAGTGAAAATAAACAAAGTTGGAAACAAATTGTTTACAACAGGAAAATCAAGAAACAAATGACCAAGTTTTGTTCCTCAAGGGAAAATCTAACCAAAGCATCGATCAGAGCTGGAATCGGATGAGAAATGAGAGAAGATAAAATTCTAGTGAGAAGCCTGGAAAATTCATTAATTTGGCCTAATTACTAACTCATTAGCAAAACATTTGACAAAACAACGACCAAGTTTTGTGCAGAGTGATGAGTTCTTTCAAACAAAACAATCAGAACAGAAATCCGTGGAGAATTGACGGAGGAGATACGATTTAACTGAATTGTGGATGACGGACGCCATGCCATGGCAATAGCTCATCGGCCTTATGGCCACATGAGCTAAAAAACAACAATAATATTACTTTATGGATGCAAGTGATAAAAAGTAGTGCTGTCAAAGTTAACGCGATAATAACGCGTTAACGCGATCAAAAAAAATAGTGCTGTTAACGCAAATTCTAGTTTGGCCCTGCGAGTCACCCGTAGTTCCTGTTGAGGCTTGTCGCGCGCTGCTTCAATAAGAGTACGTGTGAGTGATGGAGAAAGGCATAGACATATAAACATTCTCGCCGCCATATTGGATGGGGCAAAGTGGAGATTCTTCAACCGTCTCTGGTATAGCGTCTAGACAGTGGCCGAGAATAAAGATGCCTCATTCATGTGCTGCGTTTAACTGTACCAACAGGTTTACCGTCCAAACGAGATCACATGGGATTACCTTTCACAGGTGAGACTGGAAAAATATTTTTCAATACTGTTCCTTCAGTCTTCAGTTTCCCAGCTCATCTCCACCGGGGAGGTGTAGAGTTATAAGCAGTGAGAATTAGAGAATACAGTGCCACACTATGATGAACGTTTTTGAACGTATGATGAATGTTTTTATTTTTGTTATCTGTTTTTTTCTTCTTTTATGGCAAATACTTCTCTTCAAAAGAAACTAATGAAGAGTAAAATAAAACATTTTTTTATTTTCACAGTGATATGCACTTTATTTCTCATCCCTTGGTTTTCTCATCTAATATGGAAGTTATGGATGTCAGTGGCTGTGACAAGACGTGTTATGCTCTGCAATAAAAAAAAAACCATTGGTACAAAGCAAGTCCATTCACTTTTTTATGCTGATAAGAGAATTACAATGGTTTTTCATGTGACAAAAATGTGCGATTAAATTGCGATTAATCGCGAGTTAACTATGACAGTCGCGACATTAATCGCAATTAAATATTTTAATCGCTTGACAGCACTAATAAAAAGATGACCACGTCACTTTTTGGAAGTCCGAGATAAAGCTCAAGTCTCTGAGTTTGAAGTCAGTGTCAAGTCTCAAGACTTTATCTGTACACTTTAGTTAATGCTAAGAGGAAAAATCCACCCTGAGCAACTTGCCTTTTAATATTTATCATTAATTTGTGATACTCAGTGGCATACAAGATATTTTCTATTATGAAATCTGAGTGACACTGTTGGTTTATACTTTCATCACCATGTTGAACTAATTTTACGTGGTTAATGGCTTCTTACAATTAGGGCTCAATATTAACTTTTTAATCCACTTGTCCAGTCAGACACGCAGCAAGATTTTTCACTTTTCCTGACCATAACCTTTTTATTACTATGTATTTACTAGTTCAATGAAAGGGAAGTGCTTAACAAAGTCTATCAAAAAGCAGGTATAGTTATGATAATCATTATGCTTTAAAGATTTATAATTTTTCAATAAAACTCAAACTTTAACTGTAACAATAAACAAAACCTATCCAATGCCCCATTATGGTGCATGTGTTGTTATACCCCATTACCTGATCTGCAATTTTAAGAGTTAGACTCACTCAAATTCAAAGCTTCTGGAGGAAATAAAGTTAAATCTTAATTAATCCAGTAAAACATGAAGTATAAATTAATTTAAAGACAGATTTAAAAACATTGTGATCACCAGGTAAAAGGAGATTCCTGTTTTTGAGCCACTTTGGAAGGAAGTTGCGTTTCCTTTTCTTTTCATTTGACTGTTTGGTTTCTGTTCATCCTTCTATCTTTTTGGGATTGTCGTCACTTTCTTTTGCCGAAATGAAACCGAAAGAAAACAAGCTGGACATGATGAGGGTGACAGAATCACGTTCTGAATGAAAACAAACCGTAAGTGAGTTTGGCACTGTCGTAAAATTCCCGCGAAATATTTTACAACATTTGTGATCATTAATGTGTTCCCTACAAAAGAAAAATACAACGAATGTCCGAATGAAATGAAGGTTCACAACAGATATTTATTTTATTGGGGTATTTGATCATAATTTCTCTGATTTCGATGAATTCAAAGTTTAATAATGTATAATTAGATATTACGACGTGGTTATTTTACGCACGCACCTGCTGTACTCGGCTTCCTCAGAATTTCGTAAACAATAACACAGCCGGATCACCAAGGGGATTGAACTAGTTTTGTTGGAACTTTATTGATGCAGCGCTTGAATAATTACTATAAAAATGGTGATTTTCAACAAGTATTCAACTTGTCCCTTCGGACAGGCAGATACGGATTTGACTGTCCGGACCAAACATTTGGTTGTCCCGGACAGTCAGACTACCATTAATGTCGACCCCTGACAATGCCATCTCTACCTAAAGACACCTAAGCCTTTTGACTGTCCAGTTCTCATACCTCCTCATCTGTACACACCAACTTTTGTCCAATTTTTGTTGTCTCATGTACTTCTACTGTACATTTCTCTTTAATATGACATTCAATATCATTGAAAAATGTTGAGGGAGAAGATAAGCTATTGTGCCTTTTTTTGGATTACTATGGTTACAACCATGGGCGCTGCCAGGGGGGGAAAGGTTAGAACAATTCTAGGGGCCCAGAACTGCCATGGGGCCTTTTAAGGGGCTGATAATATGCTTTTAATGATTTTAATAAGACTTTTGAAATAACAACAATGCAATATTCCATCTGGTAAAATGAGCTAATTGAACAAGGTTGTCTATTTCTTGAGTTCTTCAACATATTGTCATTTAACCCTCCCCCTTTTGCGAAATGGTACGGTCCAGTTCTGGTAGAAGCGCGATGTGTTAAATCTGTGTGCTGATCAGTGCAACGCTACTTGCTGCTGTGTCGCGGTGCAGCAGCCAGCCAGCCAGCAGTGGAGTGCGTACAGTCTATGATCGCTAAATATGAAGAGTGGCTGTCAAAAACGTAAAGAAAGGCAGCTGAAAGCTGAGAGGGACCGGAGAGGCAGGCAACTGGTCACTCAGTTTTTCCCAAAGAAAGGTAGCTATCGCTCACGTGTGTTCAAAATATTAGCGAATGGTAAATGAACAGTATGAACGTGGTTGGATTAGCCCATCAAGAGAACACTTTTACAGTTTGTACAGTGACATTTTTTCCATTTTAATAACTGAACTGACTTGTGTGATAATAAACAAGATGAAATATTAAGTTATGCTGGTGCTAATAACTAGTGCTAATAACCAGTTTCATAACTAATGGGGTGCCCTAAATATGCACAGATTCAGCCTCAGGGGGACCTCCGCCCTACCAAACCACTGAACCCCCCTTTGAAGAAGGAGGTAAGCAGCAATACAACCCATAAATGCTTTAGGATTGAAGTTTTTAATGAGCGAGCGCCATATATAGTTTGCTAGATTAAAGTGTTGCTAATAAGGGACACCAGTCAAGTGATTGACATGGTTACGTGTTCTATGATTTATTAGCAGTCACATCACACATTTCACTACCAATTGTCCTAGCACAAAAAGGCATGTGGCAAAATCTTGAATTTTCATTTGTGATTGTAAATGCACCAGAATTAGTCACTGACCAGTTTTCATCTAGTCCCTGGTAGGTTAATACATAAAATGTAATAAAGTCACAAACTCAAGGTCCATGGGCTATCAAAAGTCAAATAATGACAATAGTGCAATTGTGACGAGGGTGGGCAAAGTTGGGGGGCCCAAAATTCTAATCTTTCATGGGGCCCAAAATTTCTGGTGGCGCCCCTGGTTACAACAATTGGTCAGACAATGGCACTGGTCTTAATAGTGCTCCTTGCTCAAGCAAGAAAGATTCCAGGTCATAACTGAGACACGCTTTGGCCAGCAATGTCCCACAGACATAACCCTAAGCACCACTTAGGTAGTTAAATCTGTGGTCTGAATATTGATTTGCACCAATTTAGGTTGACAGTCCTAATTTATTCATTTTGCTCATCCTTTTATCCAGGCAGAAATGTCACTAGTCTAGACTCATGTGTCTGTCAAAGTGTGACTCAAGTCCCTAACTTAGGCTACGTTTACATTACGTCGAATCAGCGGATCATCAGATTAACGTTCTTAAAATGATTCGCGTTTACACTAAAACCGTTAGCCGTGCACACAGCAACACCAATACGCGGATACGCTCGGCTCCGCAGGCATCCTGCGCTCCAAATCACTCCACCCTGAACAGCGAGTGCCCTCTGGAGGGTGCGCACTCCGGCCCTGCGCAGCTCACAGAGTGCGCGAGTGAAGTGAACAAGCCACGATTCGGGACTGAGCTGCTGTGTGTGTGATCCCAGCGCATATCACTTATTACTTGCAAGTGGAAGGATGGCAAGCCTAAAGACAATCATAACTACACAATGGGCAGTATTTGCATCAGTATTTGCAGTATTTTCATACTTTTATACTCTTTAATGAAAGGTGATACAAGGCGGAAGTCCGCGCCGTTTTTCAGCAGTCGCGTCACATGACCAACGCCAGCGAATCAGGAAGGTGGATGTCACAGTGACGTTGTCCAATGAGACGCCAGCTAGAGCTCAGCACAGCGTATTCGCGTATTCTGAATGTTTACACAGCACCGGAGCTGATACGATCTAGATTGAATACGTGGACGCTGGCGGATTCCCGTTTCCCCGCTTTTCCAGGGGGGTTAATGTAAACGGACAGTGCATCCGCGAAGAAAACGAGACAGATACGGTCTAGTGTAAACGTAGCCTTAGAGACTATCTCCTGTATAAAGGCTTGTCTTCAAAGGAGCTTGAAGTTTTGCTGGAAGGCAGTTACACACATCTTGAATAATGTCATGCAGGAAACACAACCATTATTGAAGAGTAGCCACACTACAGAGCTGGGTAATATGCATTGGAGGTTTCTTTAAAGTGCATATTCTGGACTAATTTCGTGTTTTTTTATATGAAAGAATGACCCTTTACACACTCATCCAGAAGGGTAATTTTGCACAAGGCCATCTGTCTACAGCAAAAATAAATAAAATAATAAAACGCGTCTGGAAAAATCCCAAGGGAGTCTGGAGCCAGATTCGTGACGTTACCTGTGGAAGCGCCAGCAGGCTGCGCGAGCTTTGCACGGTTTCAGTGCACAGCCTGTGTAGCCCAAGCGCTCCCATTTCTCTCTCATTTTCCGGTCTTTTGGAAAACGATGAGTACTAATCCCATCAAGATTGGTGTTGCTACACCCTCCTACGATACATCTGTTAACCATTTTAATAATTACACGATAACGTTGAAGAAATTTGCAGAAAACCACCAGGTCGTTTTCTCATAAACAAACCAGCGCTGACAAAGGATTCAGAGGGAGGCATGCCGCAGATGATGTCACGAAAATCAATGTTTGCCGGGAAATCCAAATGCCAAGTTTTTTTCAGAGGCGGACCAATTCGCCTCAAATGGCTTGATTTCAACTGAATCTTTCTGGTATTGTGCAAGGTAAAAAATTGCAGAGAATGCAGAATGTTACAGATATTTGACCAAAGTTTAATATTTTAATGAATTTACCCGTGATATGCACTTTAAGCTCAAGAAAACTCAACCCTTTAATTTCCCAAAAAGGTCATGCCATTCTTTCATCCTTATTATAAGCGAGCCGGGTTGTCAGTGTTAACCATTAGCTTTTGTTGCAATGATTTCCAAATGGTTTCCATGTGACAGCCATATAATTATATGAGCTTTGTAAAGCAGATACAGTTATGCAGTATCATTAGAAACTTGCTTTTAAGGAGTTCTAAAAGATCTTTTTAGGCCACTACTAAGTGTATATTAACTGTCCTATTTTCAAGTGGTTTCACACTCCAAATGCAGGGAATTATCAGCATATCATTACACCCAAGATATGTACTTTGTGTCATTCACAGTTGCAGCTTTCATGCTTTACACATTTCTAATTCGATGAATATGTTCACATCTGCGTACAACAAATCTCACATACAATGACCTTCTAAGGGTTTATTGTACCATTTCAGAGTTCTGTCCTCACTACAAATGGACAACAGCTTGTTAATTTCAGCATCAATGCAATTTACAGAAAGTTCACCTGTTTTTATTCTTTGATGACTTTAAGTTGTTGCCTCATTGCGCTAAGAATTTAAAACATTTGCCTCAAAAAGTTTACAGTATCACTGAATAAACAATCATCAAAATATTATCCTCTTTCTCAGCAATGTATGGCTTATAGTCACACACGAGGCCTCGTGATTATTTCCCTGGAATTGTACTAGGCCTCCCATTAAGATAGAAATGTTATATCATAAGATAAAGGTAATCAGTCAGAATTACTTTGTATTGATTTTTCACTGAAATTCAAAAGAAGTCACCAAATAAGAACAGATTATATTCAAGGCAAAATGGTTCCGTTAAACATCTAGGTTGATGACTTAACTCACTTGACATGATGTTCCTCCTCCAGACATAAGCTGGATCTTTTAATTGGGTGATGAACTAGCTAACGTACAGTGTCTTGCAAAGGTATTCATCACCCTTCGTGTTTGTCCTGTTTTGTCGCATTACAAACTGGAATTAAAATGGATTTTGGGGGGGTTAGCACCATTTGATTTACACAACTTGCCTACCATTTTAAAGGTGAAAATTGTTGTTTTATTGTGACACAAACAATAATTAAGATGAAAAAACAGAAATCTGGAGTGTGCATAAGTATTCACCCCCTTTCGTATGAAACCCCTAAATAAGAGCTGGTCCAACCAATTCACTTCATAAGTCACATAATTAGTTGATTAAGATCCACCCGTATGCAATCAAAGTGTCACATGATCTGTCACATGACATCTGTATAAATCAACCTGTTCTGGAAGGACCCTGACTCTGCTACACTAATAAGCAAGCAACATGAAAACCAAGGAGCCTCCAAACAGGTCAGAGACAAAGTTGTGAAGAAGTATAGATCAGGGTTGGGTTATTAAAAAATATCCCAAACTTTGAATATCTCACTAAGCATCATTAAATCCATTACCGCAAAATGGAAAGAATATGGCACTACTACAAGCCTGACAAGAGAAGGCCGCCCACCAAAACTCACAGACTGGGCAAGGAGGGCATTAATCAGAAACGCAACAAAGACACCAAAGATAAGACTGAAGGAGCTGCAAAGATCCACAGCAGAGATGGGAGAATCTGTCCATAGGACCACTTAAAGCTGTACACTCCACAGAGCAGGGCTTTACAGAAGAGTGGCCAGAAAAAAAAGTCATTGCTTATGAAAACATGTTTGGAGTTTGCCCAACAGCATCGTGCAGACTCCCCAAACACATGGAAGAAGATTCTCTGGTCAAATGAGACTAAAATTGATCTTTTTGGCCATCATGGGAAATGCCATGTGGGGCGCAAACCCATCACCCTGAGAACGCCATTCCTACAGTGAAGCATGGTGGTGGCAGCATCATGCTGTGGGGATATTTTTCATCTGCAGGGACAGGAAAGCTGGTCAGGACTGAAGAAAAGATGGATGGAACTAAATACAGGGCAATTCTGGAGGAAAACCTGTTTGAGTTGGCCAGAGGTTTCAGACTGGGACGAAGGTTTACATTCCAGTAGGACAATGACCCTAAACATACTGCTAAAGCTACACTGGAGTGGTTTAAAGGGAAACATTTAAATGTCTTGGAATGGCCTAATCAAAGCCCAGACCTCAATTCAATTGAGAATCTGTGGCATAATTATTTGAAGATTGCTATACACCAACACAACCCATCTAACTTGAAGGAGTTGGATCAGTTTTGCCTTGAGGAATGGGTAAAAATCCCAGTAGGTAGATGTGCTAAGCTAATAGAGACATACCCCAAAGACTTGCAGCTGTAATTGTAGCAAAAGGTGGCTCTACAAAGTACTGACTTTTTTTTTGGGGGGGGGGGGGGGGGGAATACCTATGCATACTCCAGATTTCTGGGGGGGGGTCATCTTTATTATTGTTTGCATTACGATAAAACAACAATTTGCACCTTTAAAGTGGTAGGCATGTTGTGTAAATCAAATGGTGCCAACACCCCAAAAATTTAGTTTCATTCTAGCTTGTAATGCAACAAAACAGGACAAACACCAAGGGGACTTATTATTTGTCCCCCTCTTGTACATACATTTTCAATATGCTACCATGACTTGGGATATTTAATCCTTTTATCAGTCTGTGAATGCTACTGTCAGCAACTCTTTTTGTCTAACGTGGCTTAATATATTATATACAGTGCCTTGCAAAAGTATTCATCCTCCTTGGTGTTTGTCCTGTTTGGTCACATTACAAGCTGGTATTAAAATGGATTTTTGGGGGGTTGGCACCATTTGATTTATACAACATGCCTGCCACTTTAAAGGCGCACATTATTTTTTTATTGTGACACAAACAACAATTAAGATGAAAAAACAGAAATCTGGAGTGTGCATAGGTATTCACCCTCCTCAAAGTCAATACTTTGTAGAGCCAACTTTTGCTATAATTACTGCTGCAAGTCTCTTGGGGTATGTCTCAATTAGCTTAGCACATCTAGCCACTGGGATTTTTGCCCATTCCTCAAGGCAAAACTGATCCAACTCCTTCAAGTTAGATGGTTGCGTTGGTGTACAGCAATCTTCAAATTATGTCACAGATTCTCAATTGGATTGAGGTCTGGGATTTGATTAAGCCATTCCAAGACATTTAAATGTTTCCCTTTAAACCACTCCAGTGTAGCTTTAGCAGTATGTTTAGGGTCATTGTCCTGCTGGAACGTAAACCTTCATCCCAGTCTGAAACCGCTGGCTGACTCAAACAGGTTTTCCTCCAGAATTGCCCTGTATTTAGTGCCATCCATCTTTTCTTCAGTCCTGACCAGCTTTCCTGGCCCTGCAGATGAAAAATATCCCCACAGCATCCCATGATGGCCAAAAAGTTTAATTTTTGTCTCATTTGACCAGAGATTCTTCTTCCATGTGTTTGGGGAGTCTGCCACATGCTGTTGGGCAAACTCCAAATGTGTTTTCTTCAGCAATGGCTTTTTTCTGGTCACTCTTCCATAAGGCCCTGCTCTGGAGTGTACAGCTTAAAGTGGTCCTATGGACAGATACTCCCATCTCTGCTGTGGATCTCTGCAGCTCCTTCAGTGTTATCTTTGGTGTCTTTGTTGCATCTCTGATTAATGCCCTCCTTGCACAGGCTGTGAGTTTTGGTGGGCGGCCTTCTCTTGTTAGGTTTGTAGTGGTGCCATTCTTTCCATTTTGCTCGAATGGATTTAATGGTGCTCCCTGGGATATTCAAAGTTTGGGATATTTTTTATAACCCAACCCTGATCTATACTTCTCCACAACTTTGTCTCTGACCTGTTTGGAGGCTCCTTGGTTCTCATGTTGCTTGCTTAGTAGTGTTGCAGAGTCAGGGTCCTTCCAGAACAGGTTGATTTATACAGACATCATGTGACAGATCATGTGACACTTTGATTGCATACAGGTGGATCTTAATCAACTAATTATGTGACTTATGAAGTGAACTGGTTGGACCAGCTCTTATTTAGGGGTTTCATACGAAAGGGGGGTGAATACCTACGCACACTCCAGATCTTAATTATTGTTTGGGTCACAATAAAAAAAATTAAAAAAAAAAAAACATTGTGCACCTTTAAAGTGGTCGGCATGTTGTGGAAATCAAATGGTGCTAACCCCCCAAAAATCCATTTTAATTCCAGCTTGTAATGTGACAAAACAGGATAAACACCAAGGGGGATGAATAGTTTTGCAAGGCACTGTATAATCATAGAAATATGGCCCTTTTCCACTACCCTTTTTCAGCTCACTTCAGCTCGCTTCAGCCCAACACGGCTCGCGTTTCGACTACCTCAGAGCAGCACGACTCAGCTCGCTTCAGCCCTGCTTAGCACCCAAAACTCGCACGGTTTTGGAGTGGGGCTGAAGCGAGCCAAACCAAGCCGAGTGGGGCTAGGGGCATGAGGAGACACTCCCCTGTGCACTGATTGGTGAGGAGGAGTGTCCTCACATGCCCACACACGCCCCGCGAGCACGCTGGGATCTGTAAACACCGTAAACCCGGAAGAAGAAGAATTACGAACTACGAGAATTTCTGAAGCCTTATGCGCCTCGCCTCATCTATACGCTCTTGCCAGTATCTGTTGGCATTGTCGGTGACAACAAGCCACAGCACCAAGACCAGCAACACTAACGACTCCATGTCCTCCATGTTTATTGTTTACTATCCGGGTCGTGAGACTACCGCTTAAAAGGCCACTGATGTCACTGTTTGCGCCGCCTAACGACATCACGTGACGTCCACCCACTTTCGCTAACTCCACCCAATGTGTCCACCCACTTCCAGCCAGCACGGTTCAGCGCGGTTGTAGTCGAAATGCAACTCCAACAGCCCCACTCAGCTCGACTCAGCCCGACTCAGCACGGCACGGCTCAGCCCAACTCAGCCGCATTGGTAGTGGAAAAGTGGCTTTAATGGTCTTTAATAGCTAGAAATAAACTGAATGTTAGTGAAACCTGAAAATAACCAGAAATACACAGTCTATTTTTGCCTGTTTTAAATGAGATGCCATATTTTGTTTTAATCTAACATATGTCACTTCTTCCAAGTCTATTGGTCTAAATCCTTAACAGTCATGTTGAGCTCCAATTGAAACAGAATCCAGCCTGCTGCTGCCCTACTAAGAGTTTCGGTAAGTCTGTGAGGACTGTGAATGAGTGAAGCTGGAAGGAGTGACACAGTAAAGACATTCAGAGTGCTGAGTCATTCAAGCTGCTCAGAAACAGAGCGGTATGGCCATGTTCGCCGGAACTCCCCAAACTGAAACCGTGACCATGTGGCTCTCTTAGGAAAAAGCAGGAAAAAATAGTACGAAGCTTCAGTAAGTTGGACAGCCAACAAGCTAAAACTACAGATTGTAGCAAAACTTGGCGAACTATCCCACTGCAGACTCACTACAGGAAGGAAGTTGCATCATCTTCCTCATTATACATCAGTGACGTCATCATCCTCATGACAGAAGCTACTCATTATTTTATGGGAAATTTAGAACGTTTGCTAGCAAAGTACCAACTAGCACTGCCACTTTCATATGAGAAAAACATGAAAAGTCATATTTTTTATCTAATATCAACCTAAATAAATATTTAGCAAGCAATTCAGAGGAAAAATTAACTGATACAAATATACTATAGACTTTAACATATCACGATAATTTATTTCAATACTGATATCATTTTGTTGTATTGCCTAATCCTAGCCCTACTTAAAAGCAAAAAGCATTTGTGCCTCAGCAATAAATAAATAAATAAATAAATAAATAAATCTCATTATCTCTAGCCGCTTTATCCTGTTCTACAGGGTCGCAGGCAAGCTGGAGCCTATCCCAGCTGACTACGGGCTAAAGGCGGGGTACACCCTGGACAAGTCGCCAGGTCATCACAGGGCTGACACATAGACACAGACAACCATTCACACTCACATTCACACCTACGGTCAATTTAGAGTCACCAGTTAACCTAACCTGCATGTCTTTGGACTGTGGGGGAAACCGGAGCACCCGGAGGAAACCCACGCGGACACGGGGAGAACATGCAAACTCCGCACAGAAAGGCCCTCGCCGGCCACGGGGCTCGAACCCGGACCTTCTTGCTGTGAGGCGACAGCGCTAACCACTACACCACCGTGTAGTGGTTAGCTACAAAATGAGAATATCTAAGCTATTATATTGGTATAAATATACAGGCGATTATAGAAAATCACACGTGTGATTGGTTGGGAAATTCGGACTAGTTCTCAATAATCACCTCGAGTGGCTCAGCAAAATGGCAGCCAATCGCTTTGTCACCATAAAGGAGGAAGAATTAAGGCCAATTTATGCTGACAACGCAGTCCTCGCAGATGGCGTCACAGATGGCGTCTACGTAGCCCCCCCCCCTTCGCAGACGCTCTGCGCGCACCTCCCAAAAATTGTGATGACCGCAGAAGCCTCGCAGACAGCGTCGCAGACAAGAGGGCTCTGATTGGTCCACTCTACATCCGTTGTACACGCACTTCTGCTTCCCTACTTTCCCGGTTTGGTTTGTTTTCACGACCGCCATTTTTAAAAACACGAGCAAAGATGGAGCAGCACGAAGAGCGGTTGATCGAGGAAGTGAGGAAGTACGTACATCTATACGACTCCAGTTCTAGTCATTATAAGTAACCGGAGGATAAACACTCCACTAACCACACCCACCAACTACTCCTAGCGATTTCGCGACTTCGTGCCCCCTTGCGTTGTGGCGGTGAATAACATCGCGCACGCCTATTACTCCCCGCTCAACGATAAATTACAACTGTCTGCGAAAAGCTATCTGCGAAAGCCTTGTCGCAAGAGCATGCAGAGGCCATTACAAATAATGAAAGTAAATGCTGTTCCTAAAAGCACTAAAGATGCTACCAAGTTTAGTCTAAAACTACTGGAAGGTAAGGTGGAATTGTGATTTACGTATTTTATCGATTTCAAAATAAAGTCGGCATCGATAAGTGACAAGTCTGCACCGCGCCTTTATTACGTTTGCATGCTACTTCTGAAGTTTGAAATAAATTATTTTTAATACAATTTTTAAAAAATAATCACCTGTGTATTTATACTAAAACCGGCTCAGGTTCAGTGAATATCGGTGAATAATAACCTCGACTTCGTCTCTGTTATTATTCACCGATATTCACTTCACCTTCGGCGAATAATTGTTTAAATGTAGATCAACTGTGACCCTGACCAGGATAAAATGGTTACTGAAGATGAATGAATGAATGAATGATACATTACTGTTTGAAATCACATCATTATCTTCAGTACTATTATTTTGATAACTAATATGATAGTCTGTCATCGTCATACAGACCTGCAGACTTCAGCCTAAATTGTGTGATGTAGTACTGGATTCTTTTGTCCTGTGTAGAATTGCTACTTTGGTAAGATGTTTCTGCAAATGTTGATGCTAATTCTGTCAATAAGCTCACATGTGCTGTTGAAGGAAGGAAGTAAAACCTGTATATATAGCATACAGCTGAAAGACAGTTAAAGTGATTTTCTATGAAAACACACCACTGAGTACACTGACTAAGGTTTGCTTCTGTTCAAATATGTTAAGCCAAAAGATTTCTGGTCTACAGTCTGCTAGCTTTCTGTGAGCCTTGTTGTTCAGGCACTGTCAACAGATAAATCACTATCACTGAAGAACTGGATTTGAGGTGAATAAAGTATTCTGTGATAGCATACTTTTCCCATCGACACTGTAAGATATTATATAAAAGTGTTGAAATTGACCATGCATGCTTCTGGGCAGCACGGTGACACAGCAGGTAGCATTTTTGCCTCGCAGCTCCAGGATCACCAATTCAATTCTGAACTTGGGTTACTGTCTGTGTGCAGATTCACATGTTCTCCCCATATTCAAGTGAGTTTCCTCAGGGTTCTCTGGTTTCCGCCCCATCTCAAAAACATGCAAATTGGCTATGCTAAATTGCCCGTGTGTGTGTGTGTGTGTGTGTGTGTGTGTGTGTGTGTGTGTGTGCGCGCATGGTGTACATCCGGAGTGAATTCTCCCACCTTGCATCCAGGTTTACTGAGATAGGCTCTAGATCTACACTAACCCTAACCAACATAAAGAGGTTACTGAACATGAACAAATGAATGAATGAATGAATGAATGAATGAATGTCATCTTGGGGGTTGGTCTAGAGTTTTGGTTGTAATTACGGCAATTTTTAAAAGCTATGGATTGGTGCAGCATTTTCCAATATTAAAAGTAAGACCCAAACATGACTGTTCCCCTTTAAAGCTATAGTCAATAATTTTGCTGTGGATTACATTTGATTTGAACTAGATGTTCTGAGATTCATAATTTCAATACAACCTCCCTTTCATTGTTTCCTCTAAAACCACAACTGCAAAATACACACACATGCCCTGCCTAAGCTAGAACACCTGAATACTGAAAGGCAAGTAGGATTGGCTGTTTTATTATTTATGACTGACTATTTTTTGTTTACTGATCCTCGGGAGCCACAAAGACAGGAGTGGTTATTCCGCGCAGACAGTTTACTGCCAGCTACACAAATCTGAGGAGAATTTGTCCAAATATTACAAAAAGTGATTTTATGCCCAAACGTTAACCTGTGTGGCCATAACAGCTCTTTAGATCAGGTGTCATCAAATGGATGTAGATGAACTAAACTAAACAGTTGAAAAATTCCTGCAGCAGACCTGATAAACAAAAGAAAAGTAGTTCAGCGACTACTTTGATAGCTTCTGTAACAGCTTCTGTAACAGCTTCTTCTGTTGTGGTTTGTCCATTCATTCATTCATTCATCCATTCATTCTCTCTCAGGGCTAACATACAGAGAGATAGACAGCTACTCACGCTCACATTCACACCTATGGCCAGTTGATCAAATCTGCATGTCATTAAATCGTGGGAGAAAACTGGAGTTTATCCAATCAAACGCATTTGTGTAAATTATTTAGCGGCTCATCAAGCCAAAGATGAGCTATGTTAGGTCAGAAAGGGGAGAGTTGTCATGGATTTGTCATTTTATTTACCCATTAGGTCTGATTAGTGAAATGATAACATGGCTTGTTTAAAAAAAAAAAAGTCAACAATGAAAACTGAACACAAAGATAAACAGACAGATAAGTATGAGTTTAGTATCCCTATGTCAATTTCAAACTAAATTTCAAAACAAGCATAAGCATTTCAAATTGTTATACGTATAGACAGTTTATAATTTTAATTACAAGATTTAGTTGAAGAGCCCTGCTTTAGACAATAAATCAAACCTTAAGACTCCCTTATGATAAGATTTTGCTAGAAAGTATATTATATTCAGATAAATGATTTAAAATCAAGGGGCGGCACGGTCGTGTAGTGGTTAGCACTGTCGCCTCACAGCAAGAAGGTCCTGGGTTCGAGCCCAGCAGCCAGCAAGGGCCTTTCTGTGTGGAGTTTGCATGTTCTTCCCGTGTCTGCATGGGTTTCCTCCGGGTGCTCCGGTTTCCCCCACAGTCCAAAGACATGCAGGTTAGGCTAATTGGTGGCTCTAAATTGACCGTAGGTGTGAATGTGAGTGTGAATCATTGTTTGCCTTTGTGTGTCAGCCCTGCGATAACCTGGTGACTTGTCCAGGGTGTACCCCGCCTCTCGCCCATAATCAGCTGGGATAGGCTCCAACTTGCCTGCGACCCTGTAGAACAGGATAAGCGGCTACAGATAACGGATGGATTTAAAATCAAGCTGTCGCCTCACGGCAAGAAGGTCCTGGGTTCGAGCCCAGCAGCCAGCAAAGGCCTTTCTGTGTGGAGTAAGCGGCTACAAATAACGGATGGATGGATTTCAAGTCAAACTGGATGGGAAATATAAGAGACAGCAAATCAAGTGATGTTTTTTGGGATGTTTACGTGGCCTAGCTAGACACTGCTCAATCATAGAGAGTCTCTCTCTCTCTCCCTCAAGCTGTGCCTTCTGACAGCATGACGAACAGAATCTGAAAGTAGTAACAGTTGTCTAGTGTCACCACGTTCGATCCCTTGCCTAGAAGACATCGGCAGTTGCCTCTAAACCATGTGCAGCACGGGGATTAATAAGAAAGGCAGGAAAACAACATGTAAACAAAGCACGTATGCTAAAAAAAAGCGTCCAACTTCCGTTCTCTGGAAGGCCTGCGAGCATTCCCAGCACACACACACACACACGTGCACAGACCGAGTGGAGGATGTGCAAAAGCAAAACAAAGAGGCTGATGTATCCGGTGGATGTGAAAGGAGAAGCGCCGCTCACCTCCTCGGCGTGTTTCCGGAGCGCCTTCTCGCGCTCGTACTGCGTGATGAGCTGCTCGTTGTCCTCTTTGAGCAGCTCCAGCTCCACTTCGTGCTCCTGGTTCTCAGCGAACACCGAGTCCAGGTTCTCCAGCACGGCCACGACGAGCGGCATCAGCTCCTTCACCACGTCCTCGTCGTATTTACCGATGAGGCGCTCGAACTCGCGGTAGATGGAGCTGGCCAGGCCCGACACGCGCTCCGACATAATCGCCGCCGTGCCCGGGTCGTCCTGGTACACCACTCCGTCCTCCAGCTCCATTTTCTTTCCCTTGCTGGCGCAAAACAAAGGGGCCCTGTATCACTTTCTCGGCGACCAGCTTCTCTGAGGTCTCTGTGGGTGTCAACGTGGAAGAGGAAAATCACAAAACCCCCACAGTCTCTGCCTGGAAGTGACCGCCGTTTGGACCGTTCTTACGTGGAATCTTCTTCTCCTCCCGGAGTCTCGGCTCACAACAGCTGACCACGCCGTCGCGCAGTGACGTCATGTCCTCAAAGCGCGCGCGACATGATTGTCTTCACTGAGACAATAATATACGGGCTGTTTTACAATCAGGGGACGCAAGCTAAAACCACATCTGACACTTATTATCTTCAATATCAAAAGGCTTAACTAAATAAACTTGGTTGTTTATTGTAGCCCTGTGATAGCTCTACACTCACAGAAATATTTAACCCTAACTTTTAAGATTTATGTAATTTTATTAAATGACAAATTCCCATTCACTTTTTTTTAGATAATTTTAATACAAACCTACCAAATAAACCTTACATGATTCATATTCATTAGTGTAATAAAGATTATATATTTTGAATGCATAATCCTCGGGTTTACGTATTTAATATTAATAAAGTATAACGATTCTAAATGAATAATAATGAGAGTAATTATTTAAAATACATAAAGTGTATTGTTTGAATTGCATAATAATCAGGTTACCTATAGGTAACCTGATTATTATGTAATTCAAACAATATACTTTATGTATATTATATACTCTAAATGAATAATAATGAGAGTAGTTATTTAAAATACATAAAGTATATTGTTTGAATTGCATAATAATTATGCAACCAGATTATTATGCAATTCAAACAATATACTTTATGTATTTTAAATAACTACTCTCATTATTATTCATTTAGAGTAGTTATACTTTATTAATATTAAATACGTAAACCCGAGGATTATGCATTCAAAATATATAATCTTTATGACACTAATGAATATGAATCATGTAAGGTTTATTTGGTAGGTTTGTGTTAAAATTATCTAAAAAAAAAGTGAATGGGAATTTGTCATTTAATAAAATTACATAAATCTTAAAAGTTAGGGTTAAATATTTCTGTGAGTGATTTACCATGTAAAAAAAATTTGGTGATGACGTTATTTTTGGTGAATGTATGGCAATATATGTCATATTTAGCAAAATTACTCGTGTCATTTAGAAAAAGTGCTTTTTTGACCACAGGTAGCTCCAAAAGGGATGCACTTAAATCATTCTTTATACCATAAAATAAATATTTGGTTCCATATCATTGGAAAAATAGTTAAGTTTTAATGTTGAATGCCAGTAAGTTTTCAGACTATTTTGATCAAATTAGTATGTAATTGTGTCAAAAAAATGTCCTCTCCGAGACAGCTAATTTTTCAATATAAAATAACATATCTAAAATGATTATTTTCATCCTAAAATGTGGTCAAGATATTGGGACATAAATATTAGAGACAACTAACACAAAGCTTACAGCCTTATATTTAAAAGCACTATGGAAGTCGTGGATTCTGATTTGGCAAAAAAAATGTCCTCTCCGAGAATCACTTCATTTGTTTCTCCCATCTTATAGCAGATTACACAAAACTACCATACACACATGTCAAGAAATTACCTGAAATCTGTTCTTTAACTTGGCGGCATGGTGGTGTAGTGGTTAGTGCTGTCGCCTCACAGCAAGAAGGTCCGGATTCGAGCCCTGTGGCCGGCGAGGGCCTTTCTGTGCGGAGTTTGCATGTTCTCCCCGTGTCCACGTGGGTTTCCTCCGGGTGCTCCGGTTTCCCCCACAGTCCAAAGACATGCAGGTTAGGTTAACTGGTGACTCTAAATTGACCATAGGTGTGAATGTGAGTGTGAATGGTTGTCTGTGTCTATATGTCAGCCCTGTGATGACCTGGCGACTTGTCCAGGGTGTACCCCGCCTTTCGCCCGTAGTCAGCTGGGATAGGCTCCAGCTTGCCTGCGACCCTGTAGAAGGATAAAGCGGCTAGAGATAATGAGATTTGAGATGAGATGTTCTTTAACTTGTCCTTCACTTAAAAACTGGTACAAGAACCAGTTTGAATCAATTTGAATTTTGGACCCCTGTGACACAAACTTTGTACCCTGATTGTAAAACTATATATATATATATATATATATATATATATATATATATATATATATATATATATATATATATTTGACAGGCCTAGAAATTCATATATTTTTTCACCAGCCAGCCGGACTAGTTACCTTCCAAAGCAACTAGCCAAAGTTTGTTCATGTATGAATTTTACTTCTGTCAAAAATAACACAAAAGAGAGTAGTTACCATTGTTCATGACTAATGTGCATTTATTTCAAGACCTGAGTATTTTGATACTGTTGTCATCTCATCTCATCTCATTATCTCTAGCCGCTTTATCCTGTTCTACAGGGTCGCAGGCAAGCTGGAGCCTATCCCAGCTGACTACGGGCGAAAGGCGGGGTACACCCTGGACAAGTCGCCAGGTCATCACAGGGCTGACACAAGACACAGACAACCATTCACACTCACATTCACACTTACGGTCAATTTAGAGCCACCAGTTAACCTAACCTGCATGTCTTTGGACTGTGGGGGAAATCGGAGCACCCGGAGGAAACCCACGCGGACACGGAGAACATGCAAACTCTGCACAGAAAGGCCCTCGCCGGCCACGGACCTCGAACCCGGACCTTCTTGCTGTGAGGCGACAGTGCTAACCACTACACCACCGTGCCGCTCCGACTAGGAATCAACTTGAAAAAAATTAATTATTCCATAAAAATCGTATCGCAGCCAAGGCCTACCCTGCTCCCACGTTTGCTTATAAGTCCTTTGTTGTTTCTCCTTCTTGTACGCTTTATCGGCGGCCTTTTTCTCCTCTTCAGACCAAGGTCGCTTTGTCCCCGTCTCTGGCGGTTTCTGTACACCTTTCAGAAAATTCCACATCGCAACGTAGCTTTGGCAGATGTAGATGTAAACAACAACAAAAACACGTGTTTAAATGGGCGATAATGTGGCCACATCTATTGAATTTGATAACGTGATTACTGCGATATTCAACGAGATGCGTTATATGCATGCGCAGTAGTGAAAAAACCGACAGCCTGACTCGTACACGATATGATTCGGAATTCTTCGGTATTTTCCGTCCTGCCGATAAACACATCGATGAACACAGACACGGCACACGCTTAATATGTGGCGGCTTTAGTTGACAGTGTGTCTGAATCTTCGCTTCATGTATATTTTTTATTTTCAACTAGACAGCCGGGCTGGTTAGTGACAGGAATTACCCGCCAAATGACAAATTAAGTCGCCTCAGGCGACCGGACCACCGCGAATTTCGAGCCATGTATCTATATATATAATACTTATATATTATATAATATAATATTAAATATGATTAATCAAATCAATAAATGCTTGCTTAATTATATATAATAATGAAATAATAATAATAATAATAGGAGAATTAAAGTAAAAACATTCAAATAATAATAATACAGTACTACCATTGTTGTAACATTATTATTATTAGTAGTAATAAGTCAAGTTTCAAGTTTCTTTGTATAGTGCTTTTAACAATAGACATTGTCCCAAAGCAACTTGACAGAATTTTAATCACTTTAAACATGAGATAATTAAACATAAAGTCAGCTTCGTTACTTTATGTTAAAGCTGTTAATGTGATGGTCATGTTGTCTGTTGTTGCCCAGATGGGGATGGGTTCCCTTTTGGGTCTGGTGTAGTGGTTAGCACGGTCGCCTCACAGCAAGAAGGTTCTCGGTTCAGCCGGTGAGGGCCTTTCTGTGTGGAGTTTGCATGTTCTCCCTGTGTCCGCGTGGGTTTCCTCCGGGTGCTCCAGTTTCCCCAACAGTCCAAAGACATGCGGTTAGGTTAATATGGGACGGCCTTGGGCTGAGGTGCCCTTGAGCGAGGCACCTAACTCCCGACTGCTCCCCGGGCGCTGTTAGCATGGCTGCCCACTGCTCTGGGTATGTGTGTGTGCTCATTGCTCACGTGTGTGCGCGCATGTGTGTGTTCACTGCTTCAGATGGGTTAAATGCAGAGAGAAAAATTCACAAGTGTGTGATGAATAAAGTTGTGCTTTCTTTCTTTCTCTCAAGGTTTCTTCCTCATCTCGTCTGAGGGAGTTTTTCCTTGCCACAGGCTTGCTCATTAGGGATAGATTAGGATTAAAATTAGCTCGTGTTTTAAGTCGTTCAAATTCTGTAGAGCTGCTTTGCAACAATGTCTATTGTTAAAAGCGCTATACAAATAAATTTGACTTGACTTAAAGGAAAAGGCAACTTTTGTACAAAACCAGGTGTGTAATAGGAGAAAAACATATACGTAATCAATTCCGTTAATTATTTCCATTATATATCGAACATGAAAAAATATTTTTAACTTTGAAATCATGAATTGACACAGAGGAGTCGAAGTTGGAGGAGTTAGCCATTTTGAGATTGTGGGCAACTATAAACCAATCAGAATCTTTCGTTAATGCGCCTCCCTCTGATCTGTGACGTCACTGGGCCCATGAAAACAGTGTTTACAAGCAGATCACTGTGATTAGGAGTCCCGGCGGGTGGCTTGTATTCGATTCGTTTATATCCCGACCTTGTCAGCTGTCAGATTTATGTTCATGGACCCGGTAAGCTGGTAAATAATATATATATTTTTTTCTTTACCAAATTCTAACAGGGCACGGTGGTGTAGTGGTTAGCGCTGTCGCCTCACAGCAAGAAGGTCTGGGTTCGAGCCCCGGGGCCGGCGAAGGCCTTTCTGTGTGGAGTTTGCATGTTCTCCCCGTGTCTGCGTGGGTTTCCTCCGGGTGCTCCGGTTTCCCCCACAGTCCAAAGACATGCAGGTTAGGTTAACTGGTGACTCTAAATTGACCGTAGGTGTGAATGTGAGTGTGAATGGTTGTCTGTGTCTATGTGTCAGCCCTGTGATGACCTGGCGACTTGTCCAGGGTGTACCCCGCCTTTCGCCCGTAGTCAGCTGGGATAGGCTCCAGCTTGCCTGCGACCCTGTAGAAGGATAAAGCGGCTAGAGATAATGAGATGAGATGAAATTCTAACAGAAAACGAGAGCGCCCGAAAGGGAAAACCGAGCCGAGCCGCTTCACGCATGCGCAGTAGGCTTGGTAGGACAAATCCAAATAGGAGTCATTCAGGATTCAGCCATGTTTTTGCTCCGTGTTTTTACTCAACCAAAGTTATACAGTATTATGAGCTTTAAGTTGCATAAGTAAAACCATTTGGTGAAACTTTGAAGAAGCGATTGTACTGGTTTTTTACCTTATTACCATGAAGCACTGAAGAGTTCTTTTCAGTGGTGGGCCGCATGACGTCACGCAGTAGATCAATATGGCGGAATGCATCTTCGCTGAGCTCAGCGCAAGCCCATATTATTAAAAGTTAAAAGATACTATTATGCGGTCTGTTCTTTCTCTATAAATTCCATGATCGATTACTTTATATATTCATCTATCTATTTGTGGTGATTTTGTACAAAAGTTGCCTTTTCCTTTAATTTTGTCCCTAATCTATCCCCAATAAGCAAACCTGTGGCGACGGTGGCAAGGAAAAACTCCCTCAGACGACATGAGGAAGAAACCTCGAGAGGAACCAGACTCAAAAGGGAACCCATCCTTATTTGGGCAACAACAGACAACGTGACTATAACATTAACAGTTTTAACAAGTCAGTTTCGTTGATGTTATAACTCTTCATTGATGGAAACTTGAGTGCAAAACTGTTCATGACAACTGCAGTCCTAAAGTTAGCAAGTCAGCTGTAGTCCTCAGCCATAAAAGCATTACTGTAAGTGTCCAGAGCGTCTTCCAAGCATGACTTTCAACTGTCCGTATGGAGCCGTCCTCTACAGGAGCGATGTGATGAGACTCCAACCAGACGTAGGGCATCAGGATGGATCAGGCAGGTCCGAGGAGCAGAAGAGGTCAGCACCTCGATCTCAGGATTGACATGTAACTCAGAGGAACAGATTTTTTTTTTGGGGGGGGGAGAAAACACAGGTTGTTAGGTATGCCCAATGTCACCTGAATAAGTAGGAACAGTATACATTTTGCGCTGAGTTCAAACAGGGACTCTGGAGCAATTCCAGCGTTATGGACGTGACACTTGAACTCAAAATGGCAACAAATGACCCAGTGCATGTTTTATTGTCTCCCAGTATTTAAACAGGTGTTGCATATTTTAAGGCTGTACCATACTGGAGAAGTGATAGAACAAGAACAATTCCCATAGTACATCTAGGGCATGCCAGAAAATGCCAATAAAAGATGCGTTATGGATGTGACAGAAAAAGTCTCACTTTTCTTGGGTGACTGTACATTTTTATCAAACTCTGTGAAATTGTAAACCTAATGTCGAAATGGAGATATCCATTTGATAGAGGGGTCCAAGGTGAATATTAAAAAATCTTTGTTTAAAATATTTTGTATTTCATGCAGAGTTTCGGAAGGAATGTGGATGTGACGAAATTCCGTTATGGATGTGACGCGTCTGAAATAGACATGGCATATGTTTAGAAAATCAGCAATTTAACCACCATAACCCTTTGAAAAACTCTCTAAATATCAGCTAAAACTATCAAAGTTCTTAAATAATATTTAGGATGGCTATTGTTTTGCTGTTTTGTGGATTTTAGCATACATTTCTGTGGCTTGTGGCAATAATATAGAATTGTACATGATCAAAGTTGATTTTAGCTTGGGGTTTACATTATAAGAAAGAAAGACTGACAGTGACATATTAGGTTGGTTACAAATTGGTTCAACTTATTCACATCTGTAAAATACAGGCCTAGGTGATATCTCTGGGAGTGGTTTTGATGTATTACATGTTGCTTTATTTTTGCATGGTGAGGTTGACATTTACATGGAATTGCCCTCTGGCAAAACTAACTATGAAAGTATAACTAAAAGGAGAGAGCCAGAAGGTAACACGGGCATGAGGGAGCCCCGGGACATAAAGCAGCAGCCACTACACCATCAACAAACTCGAGTGAGCAAGCGAGTGGGGAACTGACAGCATCTATACATCCCAGTTTACCAAAACACTCTATGTCTGAGGACCCTCCAGATCTACACCTTTACCTCATAAACACCATTAACAAAAGGCTTGACTAAACAGATGTTTTCAGCCTAGACTTAAATGCTGAGACTGTGTCTGATTCCCGAACATTACTTGGAAGGCTGTTCCATAACTGTGGGGCTTTGTAAGAAAAGGCTCTGCCCCCTGATGTAGTCTTCACTATACGAGGTACCAGCAGATAGCCTGCACCTTTTGATCTAAGTAGGCGTGGCAGGTCATAAAGGACCAGAAGTTCACTCAGGTACTGTGGTGCGAGACCATTCAGTGCTTTAAAGGTCAATAGTAGTATTTTGTAATCAATACGAAATTTGATTGGGAGCCAATGCAGTGTGGATAAGACAGAGGTGATGTGGTCATATTTTCTAGTAAGGACTCTTGCTGCTGCATTTTGAACTAACTGGAGCTTGTTTATGCACTTATTGGAACATCCAGACAGTAAGGCATTACAATAATCCAACCTGGAGGTAACGAAAGCATGAACTAGTTTTTCTGCGTCGTGTAGTAACATTACATTTCTTATCTTAGAAATTATTAGTAGTAGTAACCTTATACTGTATATATGGGGGGTGTAATATGTAGTAGTCTTTGTTTTTGTTTGCTTGTTTGTTTTTATTCTGCCTCGTCAGCATAGTTAGAGTTAAAACATATTTTTCATAGTTACAGATCCTTCTTCCTCATACCATAACAATCCCTGAAAGACTCCGGAAATTACTTGGCTCTTGCACAACCAAATTTAAAGATTGAGTGTTTCCCTCTTAAACCTACTTTTTATGTAGTAATATTGTTGCTTTAATCATGTAATTAATACTTTCATATTATACTTGAATAATTTTAATAAAAACTGTTTTAAATAATTTGTCATGACCATACATTAAAAAGAAACAGTACAATGTTTTTGTAAGAAAACATCAATCATTATTTGTCATACTGTACATTATATATTTATTGTATGTGCATTAGGACAGTGTTTCTCAACCACAGAGCCGTGGTCCACCCTCGAGTGGGCTGCGATTTTTTTTCTTCAAGTTGATAGTAGGATACAGTTGCTGGGTTGCGTCCGACGTCACATCCATCTCATTAAGCTATGGTCACACTACAGCTCGCGATGGGTTATCGATGAAAATGAGGCATTTTGGCGGCGATACATGGTGACATCCACATGAGCTAAAATTGTGGTCACACAGCACGTGAACACTCGACTGTCACGCCTTTGCACACTCGAGTCTGGCGTAGCTTGTGCGGCCGCGCCCACTCATGGAGCACGTTTTGCACATGCTTGGTCGTTATGGGAAACACCTGATATTGATTTGAGCACAATCAGCACGTGCAGATACGGACGCTGTTTTCACGGAGGCTTTGCGAAGTATCATCATTATCACATTTGTTTCGAGCCATGTTTATAACGCTGTTTAAATACTCTGTTTTATGATTCTGCTTTCTGTTTTACTTTTGTTTTTGTAAATATCACATCTGCTAATAAACACACTTCCTGCACTTAGATCTGTCTACTGCTGTCTATCTTGTAGTGTCCTGATCCCCAGATCTTTAACCCAGCCGCATATAAGAAGTTGTACACCTTCATGCTCTTCCAGGTTTTCATCTGTTTGTCCATGTAGAACGAGGTATGCAGCACCAGGTAGTTTGAGATGTTGGGGAACTCAACGGATGGATAATTTTCCAACTCATAGGAAAAATCCTTCTTTGTTAGCGTGTAAGGATCTAATCCCACTGAGTGGTTTCTATATCCACTTCTTTTCAGTGAACTTCTTGGTTTTAATAACTTGCTTGTTTGCTGAACACAAACTTGGCAATAAGTTCTTGTGTTCATGGACCAGACTCCACTTTTGGATCATTAATCCCTTTTGACTGAGAATGCCCTGCATGCGTGGTTTTATGTTGGCTTCTGGCACATCCGTACAGTTTTAAATACAACGCCTACAATTAAAAACAGTTTGTTTTTATTGCATTTATTTAATTCCTGGGCTCCCATCTGTAACAGGGAGTGATGTTGCATCCCATTAATACACTTTACAATAGATTATTAGATTCTAATAGAATAGATGAGCCAAAATATTTGGGGATCTTTCTTAATGGGCCCCGACATGTTACAAGTATGATTAGATGGACCTTACAGTAGAAAAGGTTGAGAACCCCTGCATTAGTACAACAGATGAAGGAAACAAAGATCACATAAAATAATTGCTCTGGTTATAAAAGCATCGCATTTTTAATCTGTTCAACACTTTATATGTCACAAAAATTGATTTTATGCATAAAATTATGAAACTAAAAAATGAATCTATCAAAAACAAGTATTGTTTTAAGGTATGTTCTTAATTTATCATCATCCAGGCACAGGATTATTTTGTTATCAGCAAATTGCGTATGTTCAACTGTATGTAAAAGTAAAATCAGTTTAGCTAAATGTGAAAGTTGTTCATCTAGTTTGTGCAACTTGCTCTGACTTGCATGTCTTCAGTGCAACAGTTATATTCTGTCGATAAATTCCACATTATTGCATCTTAATAAACTCACATATGTTTAGATATAATCAAATGAGTTTATCTTCAAATTGTTGCTTTATTATTGATCAAAATATAGGCCACTCTTGATAACAGTAATGTATTTTTTATGTTTTCCTGACACAATATATTCTCGATTGACCTCTAGATTGTGCTTTATACATACATACATACATACATACATACATACATACATACATATCCACAGCATCCACTAAATCCCACCTCCTGCATTTTGATTGGCCATTACTTCTTAAAAGCGGTCCGCTGATTGGACACTTGAGAAGCGCTCAAAATCACAAACCAGAGGAATATGAGACATAACATGGGGTGTTTCTGTACAGATCAAATGTCTTTCCTATCACCTATATCTAAATGTATCTATTATTTGCATATACTTTAATGGAAAGCAAAAATATTTTTGCCGTTATGACATAAATAGAGCGGCAGCTACAATTATCGACAGTCCATAATTATCGACATCTTTTCAGATTTACCAATAAAAAACAATTTTACAAAGGTGAGTTTCAGTTACAACAGTTATTATTGGTTAATTAATCAACCGGAAGACCCCCCCCCTCACCCTTTGATCTTGTCGTCTGATGACAGCTCGTTACCCCTGAGATGGAATTTTTTTTTAGCACGATCAGCAAGTTGAGTAAAACCCGGACATTATCATCGCAGGTAAACATGGTGAAAAGATCATGGATGTGTTTTTACTGGTCAAATTCACCGATATTTCATGATCTCCTTGACAAAACCTGCTTTATTTCTTTACTCTTTCATTTGACAGTCGCCATTTTGTATCTAAACGTGCTTTTGAAAAGTCAAGTGAGGTGTCGATAATAGTGATCACTTTCCCCAGTGTCCACTGTTATCGACACCCCGTGGAATTAAGTGACATTTACAACTGTTATGGATCGATCTTTGTGTAACATTGTTGAAGTAGATGAAGTACTTTAAAAAAAATAAAAGTGCTGTGATTTATAATCAGGCGGCACGGTGGTGTAGTGGTTAGCGCTGTCGCCTCACAGCAAGAAGGTCCTGGGTTCAAGCCCCGGGGCCGGCGAGGGCCTTTCTGTGTGGAGTTTGCATGTTCTCCCTGTGTCCGCGTGGGTTTCCTCCGGGTGCTCCGGTTTCCCCCACAGTCCAAAGACATGCAGGTTAGGTTAACTGGTGACTCTAAATTGACCGTAGGTGTGAATGTGAGTGTGAATGGTTGTCTGGGTCTATGTGTCAGCCCTGTGATGACCTGGCGACTTGTCCAGGGTGTACCCCGCCTTTCGCCCGTAGTCAGCTGGGATAGGCTCCAGCTTGCCTGCGACCCTGTAGAAGGATAAAGCGGCTAGAGATAATGAGATTTATAATCTTTTTTTTTTCTGATTCATAACAGAATGGAATGTTTATAGAGTATTTGAAATCCTATTGCAATAAATAGAATTAGACCAGAAGTAAATTACCAGTATATAAAAAATTACATGCTTGAAATATTCAGATTTTTCTATTCCATTCAGAATATATAAACGCACGTTTGAGAAGTCATGTGAGGTGTCGATAATAATAGTGATCACTTTCACCGGTGTCCACCATTATCAACACCCTTTGGATTTATATATATATATGTGCGTGTGTGTGTACTGTGTGTATATATATAAAATCACTGTCGCCTCACAGCAAGAAGGTCCTGGGTTTGAGCCCAGTGGCCGGTGAGGGCCTTTCTGTGTGGAGTTTGCATGTTCTCCCCGTGTCCGCGTGGGTTTCCTACGGGTGCTCCGGTTTCCCCCACAGTCCAAAGACATGCAGGTTAGGTTAACTGGTGACTCTAAATTGACTGTAGGTGTGAGTGTGAATGGTTGTCTGTGTCTATGTGTCAGCCCTGTGATGACCTGGCGACTTGTCCAGGGTGTACCCCGCCTTTCACCCGTAGTCAGCTGGGATAGGCTCCAGCTTGCCCGTGACCCTGTAGAACAGGATAAGCAGCTACAGATAATGGATGGATGGATGGATGGATGGATATACGCGTGTGTGTGTGTGTATATATCACATATTACAATATCAGTAGACATTTTATATTTTGGTTTGAGGCATGACATGCGACCTTTGACCTGGATTTTCATGCGGTTACAATGTCAATTTCCTGTTGACATTTATTAGTAAACTACAAAACTAGAAATTAATACAAACAACAACGAATGATTAACAAAATGTGATCTATGAAAATACTTAGAAAGTGAGTAGAAAGTGGAACAAAAAGATTTTCTGACAGGTTTCACATTATCAGTTCATTTGTTTACAAACAGAATTACTTCCTCATTTACATAAGCACTGACCGATATATTTATATAAAAGATATTTTGGACTAAATATTAATTTATGTAAAACAAAATTTCAATAAAAAATATGTACCATTGCCTGTAGATAGTTTATGGGGGAGGGACCTCCCCTCCACGGGAGAGGAAGAAATTTGCTGGGATACAGTATGGGAGAATCTACATGACACCTCCAAAAACCGTGACCATCAATTGATACATTTTAAATGTATACACAGGATGTATCTAACCCCCAGGAAACGTCATGCTATGAAAATCACCACATCTCCTAACTGCGACTTATGCACACTCAATACTGCAGGATCATTTATACACACGTATTGGGATTGTCCCAGTGTGTCTGCTTTCTGGAGACAAATCTCCATCACCTTAAGCGATACGCTTGGTCATTATCCCACTACCACCGTCTTTACTCCTGCTTAATGATGACTCCACTTTAGAACGCTCTCTTCAACAAAGGCGCTTATTATGGGCTGGCCTCACTGCAGCTAAGAAAATGTTGACACTGAGATGGCAGCCACCTCATAACTTGCCATGGCAACAATGGGCCAACTCTTTCCTGGACATTGTCATGATGGAGAGATCATGCAGCTAGTCAGAAAACAATTAGTGCATGGGATGCAGCTTACACTTTGGTTAAAGAAAGAGTGAGGCATAATTATCCATAATTTACATGATGATTTATGTTTGTATGTTATACTTATACCTGCACATGTATTTTTTCCTCTTTTTTTTGTTTGGATTGTATTTTGAGATCCAGGATGGGTTGGTTAGGCCGGGGTCGCCATGGGTTTGGGGGGTGGGTGGGTTATCATTTTTTTACACTTTGTGTCATGGATATCTTGTGTTGTACATACTCTTGAAGACGCACAATAAAAAAAATTTGATAAAAAAAAACGCCCCAAAAATATGTTTTGTTAACTTAATATCACATACTGATTATTATTTTTTTATATAAATAATCAGCTGGATGTGGGCGGCACAGTGGTGTAGTGGTTAGCGCTGCCGCCTCACACCAAGAAGGTCCGGGTTCGAACCCCGTGGCCGGTGAGGGCCTTTCTGTGCGGAGTTTGCATGTTCTCCCCGTGTCCGCGTGGGTTTCTTCAGGGTGCTCCGGTTTCCCCCACAGTCCAAAGACATGCAGGTTAGGTTAACCGGTGACTCTAAATTGACCGTAGGTGTGAGTGTGAATGGTTGTCTGTGTCTATGTGTCAGCCCTGTGATGACCTGGCGACTTGTCCAGGGTGTACCCCACCTTTCGCCCGTAGTCAGCTGGGATAGGCTCCAGCTTGCCTGCGACCCTGTAGAAGGATAAAGCGGCTAGAGATAATGAGATGAGATGAGATTGTATTTTGAGATCCGGGATGGGTTCATTAGGGCAGCGTTTCTCAACCTTTTTTCCTTCAGCGCACCCTTCAGAAGTATGCAAATTCTCAAGGCACCCCATATAAAATATATGCAGTCACGCTGACCCCAGCAGTGTGACATGGGAAAGGGGGCCGTGAGACAAATTTTGATGATGCATGAGGCGGCGATGATCTGCATCTGTAACTATCGTTTTTTGGAATTTGAATTCATTTTATTTATTTCAATGTTAGAATATATAATTTTTTGACGGCACCCCTAACGAAGCCAGACGGCACCCCAGTTGAGAAAGGGTGGGTTAGGGGGTCGCCATGGGTTTGGGTGGGTGGGGTGTTATCATTTGGTTACACTTTGTGTCATGGATATCTCGTGTTGTACATACTCTTGAAGACGCACAATAAAAAAACATTTGATAAAAAAAAAATATATATATATGTTTTGTTAAGGGTGGCACAGTGGTGTAGTGGTTAGCGCTGTCGCCTCACAGCAAGAAGGTCCGGGTTCGAGCCCCATGGCTGGCGAGGGCCTTTCTGTGCGGAGTTTGTATGTTCTTTCCGTGTCCGCGTGGGTTTCCTCCGGGTGCTCCGGTTTCCCCCACAGTCCAAAGACATGCAGGTTAGGTTAACTGGTGACTCTAAATTGACCGTAGGTGTGAATGTGAGTGTGAATGGTTGTCTGTGTCTATGTGTCAGCCCTGTGATGACCTGGCGACTTGTCCAGGGTGTACCCCGCCTTTCGCCCATAGTCAGCTGGGATAGGCTCCAGCTTGCCTGCGACCCTGTAGAACAGGATAAAGCGGCTAGAGATAATGAGATGAGATGTTTTGTTAATACCACATACCGATTTTTTTTTATATAAATAATCAGGGGTGGCACGGTGGTGTAGTGGTTAGTGCTGTCACCTCACAGCAAGAAGGTCCGGGTTCGAGCCCCGTGGCTGGCGAGGGCCTTTCTGTGTGGAGTTTGCATGTTCTCCCCGTGTCCGCGTGGGTTTCCTCCGGGTGCTCCGGTTTCCCCCACAGTCCAAAGACATGCAGGTTAGGTTAACTGGTGACCAGAGGCGCATCTTGTCACCAGTCAAGGCAGGCAGCTGCTTGGGGCCCCTGATCCACTAGGTGGCGAAAGAGAGTCGAGATTTGACACTTGCGTTTTGAAAAGTCATTGCGCGTATTAACCTGCAAATAGAAAATTGTGCCTGTTGTACATAAACCAGCTATTCTTCTAATTATGACGTCAAGAAGAAAATGAAGAGGAGCTATCCACCCGGGAATGTAAAAAAGAAAAAAGAGGAAGAGGAGAGAAGAAAGCAAGACAGTGGTAAGTCAGTCGAAATAATAATGAATGATGTAGTGCTATATAATGGTGCTAGTCTAGTTTCACTCGCGTTAGCATGGCCATACTTTTCTTTTGTTGATTTTAATGACTGTACTACAGTCACTGCCTGGTTTAATTTGACAGCAAAGTTAGTTAACTTAAGTTGGCTCTCCAGCAGACCGCACGGTGTGCCATGCATGCCCATACACAAAGGCTAAAAGCCTTTAAAGTTTTTTGTTTTGTTTGTTTGTTTTAATATAATTGGCAATTACCTTGCACTGTCTGTTAAAATGAACAGAAACTTACAGTAATTTAAGAAATATAGAAAACGCTGCTCACAAATTGTTGTTTTTATGAAACATTTATGAAAATGCTGACATCTTTTTGTAACTTCACTTTTTGTAGCGTGTGAAATAAAAAAAACATTACTGTTCACAATTTGTTGTTGATTTATTGAACTGCATGTGTTCGTAACTTCACAATTTGTAACTTGTGAAATAAAAAAAAACTATATTGCTTAGAATTTGTTGATGTTTTATTAAAATAAAGAGTTTGTCCTAGTGAATTTCTGTTGTGTGGTGTGGGGGGATTTCTGCTTGGGGCCCCACCAGACCCTAGAATCGCCTCTGCTGGTGACTCTAAATTGAGCGTAGGTGTGAATGTGAGTGTGAATGGTTGTCTGTGTCTGTGTCAGCCCTGTGATGACCTGGCGACTTGTCCAGGGTGTACCCCGCCTTTCTCCCGTAGTCAGCTGGGATAGGCTCCAGCTTGCCTGCGACCCTGTAGAAGGATAAAGCGGCTAGAGATAATGAGATGAGATGAAATAAATAATCAGCTGAATGTCGATAACCGTGGACAAAGGTGTCGATAATTGTAGCGCCGTGTCACGTGATCTGATACGCTAAGTAATCGGGAATCAATTCATTTTTTTCCAGTGGAAGTTTGAGTAACTATTCATGCACAATTTACACACTGAAAGTCTTTTCTACCTTTGTAACGGCCAAAAGATCATTAAGGTGTCGATAATTGTAGCCGCCGCTCGAGTAGCCGCGTTTTCTCTCCAGTTGACCATTTATTTCGGCTATAACTGATTGTGATTAAAGCTGTGTGATACTAGTCTAGTTGTTTGGGTGGAAACGTGTCATATAGATTCATTATCGGATTAGTGAGGAATTCTGCTGTTTACAGCTTTTGTTGGTTATTTTTCTCCACAGTCTTTTCTTTCTCGACGTCCAATCGACCGACGGCTTCAGGAGGAAGAGGAGGGATTAGTCTGAATACGGGTGGGTTATGAGTTGTTTTTTTTTTTGTAAACCTGGCAACCTTGTTTAAACTTACTGTGCTGTGTGTGCGTGTTAGAGAAAGTGTTTTTCGGATGAGCAGGTATCTGTTTTACTTTATTTTACTCTCCAGTTGGTTAACTTTGACGAGGCTGTTAGTGTATTTGTGTCGAGGGCGCAGCTGGTAACCGCAGGGAAGTTCGGAAAGACTCAACATTAGTGCTAATACTAAACTAGTGCTAATGCTAAATGTAGCCGCTGTTGCTGCAGGATGTATTTTTGTTAGCTATGTCGGAATAATTACTGAATTCAAGGAATAGTGTCATTAACTTGACACTATTAAATCAACAGTTGAACCTTAATAATAATAATAATAATAATAATAATAGAGCCCCCCCCTCCCCTCAGGTGCTTCCTGCTCTGACTGAACTGTTGTTGCTTCAGAAGGAGCTCCACTTTGTGTGAGAGGCCCATTATCCACTGGTTAGCTACATGAAACTTTGTAATATATTATTATTCTGTAATTTTATGAAGTTTTCGGTGTAATTTTTTTTAAACAACAAACCCATTTTCAAATCTTGACAGGAAATGAGGTGTTGCTGCTGAAGGCACGTTTGAGGATTAATGGAGGACTTCAAGTGGGAGCCCAAGGTGACTTCTTTTATAAAATGTTTTTATCATGGATGCATTTGGAAACTTTGTCCAGTGCAACAAGTTGGTCATATTGCTTTTTGAGGATATCGGTGTTGCTCCTTTGTTCGTTCGTTCATTTATTCACTTTAAATAACGCTTTTATCCTGGTCATGGTCATGGTGGATCCGGGCCGTATCCCAGGAATACTGGGAATGATGTGGGAATACCTCCTGGATGGAACAGGAGTCCATTGCAGGGCACCATTCACACTTATGCTGGGATCAGACTACACAAATTCAGCCTGATTTTGATATGACAAGTTTCCAGTCTGTGGCCCGAATATGAATGTCAGGAATGATGAACAGGTCTTGTAGGGTGACATACTCTGAGAACAGTGATGTGGCTGCTGGGATGCCCAACGACTCCCTGATGACATGTCTAGCATGTCAGAAATTTTTGTGTTTTCTCACGTACTTTGACCACTCCTACGATGTGTTCTTTGATAGCCATAATTGGCAATTTCTTGATCCTCCTCCCTATATAGGGTGGCACGGTGGTGTAGTGGTTAGCACTGTTGCCTCACAGCAAGAAGGTCCGGGTTTGAGCCCCGTGGCCGGCAAAGGCCTTTCTGTGCGGAGTTTGCATGTTCTCCCCGTGTCCGCGTGGGTTTTCTCCAGGTGCTCCGGTTTCCCCCACAGTCCAAAGACATGCAGGTTAGGTTAACTGGTGACTCTAAATTGACCGTAGGTGTGAATGTGAGTGTGAATGGTTGTCTGTGTCTATGTGTCAGCCCTGTGATGACCTGGCAACTTGTCCATGGTGTACCCCGCCTCTCGCCCGTAGTCAGCTGGGATAGGCTCCAGCTTGCCTGTGACCCTGTAGAACAGGATAAAGCAGCTAGAGATAATGAGATGGTTACAGTGGATTCGGGTCGTATCCCAGGAATACTGGGAATGATGTGGGAATCCCTCCTGGATGGAACAGGAGTCTATTGCAGGGCACCATTCACAGACTCATTCACACTTATGCTGGGATTAGACTACACAAATTCAGCCTGATTTTGATATATTTTTTTCCCCACAGCTGGAAAATTTCCAGTCTGTGGCCCGAATACGAATATCAGGAATGACGAACGGGTCTTGTAGTGTGACATACTCTGAGAACAGTGATGTGGCTGCTGGGATGCCCAACGACTCTTTGATGACATGTCTAGCATGTCAGAAATTATTTCTTGATCCTCCTCCCTATATAGGGTGGCATGGTGGTGTAGTGGTTAGCACTGTTGCCAGAAGTTCTGGGTTCAAGCCCAGTGGCAGACGGGGCCTTTCTGTGTGGAGTTTGCATGTTTTCCCCTATGTCTGTGTGGGGTTCCTCTGGGTGCTCCGGTTTCCCCCACAGTTCGAAGACATGCAGGTTAGGTTAACATGGCGCACTCATGGCCTGGGGTTGGGCTGAAGTGCCCTTGAGCAAGGGCACCTAATCCACAACTGCTCCCCGAGTGCTGTAGCATCATTGCGCACTGCTCTTGGGTATGTGTGTGCGCTCGTTTCTCACTTGTGTGTGCATGTGTGTGTTCACTGCTTCCCATGGGTTAAATGGAGAGGTTAAATTTCACTGTGTGCTTAAGTCTGTGCGAGTGTACATGTGACAAACAAATGCTTCTTGGCTATATGTATAGTCCATACAGCCAGTTGTTGCTCGATACCCTCCTTGTCAGCCACCAACCAGGGATGATGGTACGGTTTCAATCATAGACACTGTCTCTCC
This sequence comes from Neoarius graeffei, assembly GCF_027579695.1. Classification (NCBI taxonomy): domain Eukaryota; kingdom Metazoa; phylum Chordata; class Actinopteri; order Siluriformes; family Ariidae; genus Neoarius; species Neoarius graeffei. Next base: position 36,639,733 of record NC_083588.1, read on the forward strand.
AAGTTGTCACCTACTTTTCCAGGTTGTCTTGATAATAAGTCTAGTCCATACAGCCAATTGCTGTTCAACACCCCCCTCGTCAGCCCCCAACCAGGGATGATGGCACAGTTTGATCAGGGTCAAATTTGAAGTGTTACCTGCCTCCGGACCAAGACATGGTAAAAATATATGGCGCTATTACCCTGTCCACACTAGGGATTTTGTACCGATACGATACTACTTTCGTACCACAACACCTGTCCACACTAGCAACTATACCGGTACTGTGGTGGTATAACTGTATCGGTACGAAACCCACAAATGTATGGGTTTCGTATCTGTACTGTAGCTCTTCGCTGTAGTGTGGACAGATGAAGCGGTTCTGTATCGATACAAATATAATGCACATGCGCAAAGTCACACACCTTAATCGATGTCTTCGCTGAATAAAATAGTGAAGAACGGAGATTCGTTTTCTTTTTCTTTCTCAACTGCCTCGCGCGTTTTATACGATTTGACTGAATAAATGACCACCAGAAATACGGACTGTACATTGACAACAAAAAGTACACACACGTTGTTTCATCCGCCATATTCTCGGAAGGAAGTTACTCGGTAACCATGAAAACATTTCGCACACGCGCATTTCAACTATCGTGAAAGAAAACCGCAAACATTTCTCACTTGTGTGGACAGATGCACTAAACTGTACCGGTATACTTTGTATCAATACAGTTATACCACTATCGTACCGGTATATATGTGAACACAGCTTATGATTGCCTAATCTGACATGGTGACCATCTTGAAAGACAAAGGCCCAATCCCAATTCTAATTTCTACCCCTTCCCCTTGGCCCTTCCCCTTGAAACTGAGCTACAAGGGATAGGGCTTGAAATTCAACCCCTACGTATTGGGATAGCCCTTCAACGATCGCATACGTCATCGCGTACCTCCGTCAGCGTTTACGTTAGCAAAACGCGACCAAATGCGTCATTGGCTGCGACCAGCCGCTACAGTCAGAGCCAGAGGCAGAACCAGAAATCTCTGCTGGCAGGGTGTGATTTGTTAACTAACACCACTGAATGGGATATCTTTGGCGCTTCGTGCACCACATCCGACAGAATGAGGTGTCAGAACACTCATGTAAACAATAAAAGCGAGAATAACAGAACAAAACGTACGCAGTCAAGCAACTGAAAACAATACTCACTCCCAAAGCTTTTTAGCAGCAGCTTGGATTTCAGAAATCGCTGCTCATTCTCAGCTCGAAAGCGAATCAAGCGGCGTGTTTCCTCTGGATAACAACTTAAAACACGTAAATAATGGAGAAAATACATTTATGACAATCTTTCGCCGCGGGAACCGCCATCTTTCTGAAATCCGCATAAAATCTCGCTGAAATCCGCATGGCATTGTGGGAAATCACTCAAACCCCTTCGTTCGGAGTCAGCTCCAGGAAAATCTCCGTTTGGAGGGGTACAGAAGCCCTTCCCCTACCCCTCCGCGTTAACTGGGATTGGGATACCCCTACCCCTTCACGTGAACGCGCAAAATGGAGGGGAAGGGCCAAGGGGTTGGTCCAAGGGGTGAAATGGGATTCGGCCAAAAATATCATGTAATTTGATCCCAGCATTAGGGGCAATTTGGCCTCACCAATCCACTTACTGGCATGTTTTTTGGGAGGTGGAAGAAAACCCGGAGGAAACCCAAATGGACTGTGCTGACCTCAATAGAGATCTTGCAGTCACGTGACCGGAATGTAAACAGCCGCCATCTTGTCGGTAAAAAACACAGCTGAATACTGCTGCACTCGTATACAAAATGGATCAATTTCAACCGACAGACTACACTGCTCATTTTTCTAATGAACAGATAATTAGATGTATGTCTAAAATAAATGACCTACAGATTAGTGACCCTTATCGATTACCGGACGTAGTTTTCACGACCGTGTCAGTGGATATTGAACTGCCAGAGGTGGAATACCCAGACGTGTATAATTACCTCATTAACTTTCCCTTGCGGGGCGGCACGGTGGTGTAGTGGTTAGCGCTGTCGCCTCACAGCAAGAAGGTCCGGGTTTGAGCCCCGTGTCCGGCGAGGGCCTTTCTGTGCGGAGTTTGCATGTTCTCCCCGTGTCCGTGTGGGTTTCCTCCGGGTGCTCCGGTTTCCCCCACAGTCCAAAGACATGCAGGTTAGGTTAACTGGTGACTCTAAATTGACCGTAGGTGTGAGTGTGAATGGTTGTCTGTGTCTATGTGTCAGCCCTGTGATGACCTGGCGACTTGTCCAGGGTGTACCCCGCCTTTCGCCCGTAGTCAGCTGGGATAGGCTCCAGCTTGCCTGCGACCCTGTAGAAGGATAAAGCGGCTAGAGATAATGAGATGAGACTTTCCCTCGCTGTTCAGTGGTGAAGCACTGCGTGCTTATAAATCTCTGGACAGTTATCTTTACAGAAATTCAGGATTTGTCAGCCGCCCTCAGATGTGGCATCTTGTAAACAAGAAAATAACAATCCTCATTGGACGGGTAAGTCACTTAAGTATTACTAGTACTGATACTAGATATATCAGTATCTAGTATAGCACTGACCAGCCGATAATAGAATAAGGTAATTCCAGCTGTAATTCCAAATCGTCCGTCTTGTTTACCATGGATCTGGCGTTGGAGAGGTAGAGGCTTGGCAGTGAAGATTTGAGTGGCTGTTTTCTGAGCTTAGTCAACAGGCCGGCTCTGCCTGCAGCCTCGCTTTTGCTTCCGCTCCCGACGCCGCCTCCTTCGCCTGCCAGACCCGATGATAATCCACGGAGACCCCGCTGGTCTCGCTATCTCAACCAGAATGTTGTGAATGTGATGGAAATCGCTACAAACCGTCATTTTCTGCTGGAAACCAATGTCCAGTAAGTCCATACGGTTGTAGTGGATATTGAAGTCCGGTACAGACGAACAACACGCAAAAATACACACAAAAAACATAAACGTGCACAGGTAGGGAGAGCTTGTAGCCGCAGCCATTGTAGTAGAATTGTATATAGTAGGGTTTTCCAGAAGAAAAGGTAGTAGAAGCAGAAGTAGAACCAGAAGTAGAAGGCGGAAATATGGCGTTTGACTGACAAGATGGCGTCTGTTACAATCTGGATCGGCTGTGACGTCACATGCAAGATCTCTATTGGGTGGCAGTGCTAGTACAATTACAGTTCTGTTCAACAGCAGAAAAAATTCACGATAATGGGTCACATTTTTCTGTTTAGCACTGAAAACAAAAGAGCAAATTTAAATTCCATTTGCAGAACTATCAGTAATGTAAATAACTATTAACCTTCGTGAAAATAGACCAACATGACCATGAAAGTTTAAAACTTTAAAGGTTGACCCATAATTTAATTATAAAATAAAACTTGGGTCACATGTTAATGATAATTATTGATGTGCAAATAGTTTCCAATTGGATTTTTCCTTCAAGGGAGTTCAGCAATGACTCTCTTTCTCAGTCCTGGGATTCGAACTCCTAGCCATCCAGTCACGAGTACAGAACCTTAAAACACTGAGCCACCACTTCTGCATTCAGGCACCATTATACTACATGTACAAATGTAGGTTTGTTACCTACTACCGCAGAATTAATTGAGTGTTTCCTTTTTTTCCCCCCCTCTAGATCACAGAGCTCTTGAATAGCAAGGTGGGAAAGTATCTGAGTAACCACCCCTTCATCACTCTGGTGCTGCTTGTATTTGGTCTAACAGCCTCCGTGCCTGTTGGGCTTTTCCTGGCATTTTCCGCTGTTACGTTAATCAGTGTTACCGCATATTTCATCTTTATTGAAAGTAAGGAATGCAGCCAAGAATGCAAATTAACCAGTAGATAGCATGTTGATTTAGTGAATCAGTTTTCACTTACTGCTCACATTACATTGTATTATATTTCCTATGCAGTTTTCCTGCTGACTGTTGGAGGAGTCATCTTGCTCTGTGTTCTCTGCTGTCTTGCCGTGGTGGCCTTCTGGATCTCCTGTGTGTTAAGCATCCTGTACATTATTGGCTCACATGTCCTCAATTACTCTTTTATTCCCAGGTATCTGATTTCCCCAGAGTCACTTCACGTTCTCAATGCTTCAGTGTTATACCTTCTAACATTTATCTTCTGTCTTTCACCCAGTAGAGTACCTGAAAAGACGATCTCTGCAGGAGACATGGAGACAGAAAAAGACCTAAATAGCTGAGTAATAATACCAGTGACTGTAAGGGGGGGAACCTGGACAGGGTGGCTTTATAACCTTCCATTCTATAGAAGTGAAGCCAAAATTCCTCTGCCATGCTATCAAATTTGGAGCCAGAGTTTGAGCAGTAAGGACTTTCTGCTGCTATCTAAAGGCAGAGTCTGTGCAATAGAGACAAGGGGCAAAGTCAGGTACACCTACTTTTCCCAATACCATGGTGTTTAAATTGAACAGTTATAAGAAATGATAAAACAAGGGTAGGTTAGACTAGGTTGCCTGATAAACTGGACTGTAAACTCAACTACTCCATCTAATGATGAGACGAGGCCCAATTCTGTGCTGCAGCTGGTCTCGTCCACCCAAGGCTGTCAATCACTTTGTTCCCAAGTGTATCTGTGTTGTCCTACAATATAGTAAATATTTTAAAAACTAATTTCTGGGGGAAAATAAAAATTACGGATATCAGCATCAGGAAAACTAACTGTCTGAATTAGACACGGTAGATGGAATGATGGTTTAGATGAGAGAAGTGACAGAGAAAACAGACTATTTTGTCATAAAAATATAAAGAGGATGGGCGGTGGGACACGTTTTACTGCAACCAGCCACCAGGGGCGCTAGACCTGTGGCGGCTTCATTTTTTTTTTGAGAGATGTTATGGTGTCCCAGCCACATCTTTGTCTAAACATTTTTGATGTAAACAGTGGTTTTGTACATATTTAATATTTGTAATCCCTGAAACAACATACCTCATTGTTTTTCCCTCCTTGTTATATTGTTATACTGCTATTATTTACACACACGCACAAACCATTGACTGATTTAGGCCCGGTCAGCAATATATACCAGTGTCAGTTGAGGTTTCAAAAGCCCTTGGACAACAATTGGCATTCTGTGAAATAATTATTCAGCATAATTTCAGTAAATAGACTGACATTTTTGTTAGTTTCTGATACCTGAAAGCTATCCCGGATTACAGACCGGGCCAGGGGGGCCTATAGCGATGCCGATGCTAATTGTGACATCAGAGGGCCTCTATTCTCTAGGATCTTATAACTACTTACACTGTTATAGGCTTGCATGCTAGCATTACACAATCGCTCCAAAAACACAGGAAGAATTGATTCTGATCTTGTCAAACAAGTGGATGCAGAGAGGCAATACTGGCGGGAAGTTTTGAAGAGTTGTTGCTGTAATCCAGTTTTTGGGGGAGAGGGGCCTTGCTTTCAGGGGAGACGATGAGCAGCTGGGATCACCTCACAATGGTAATTTCTTGGGCATTGTCGAACTGTTGGCCAAATTTGACCCTTTTCTAGCCGACCATCTCCAAAGGTTTGGAGGCAAGGGCAAAGGCTCTGCGTCCTACCTCTCATCAACAATCTGTGAGGAATTTATCCACTTAATGGGAGAAAGAACAAAGGAAGCAATTATCAGCGAGATTAGAGTCCAAATACTTTTCTGTTATAGTTGACTCCACTCCAGACCTTGCTCATGTGGACCAACTCCACTTTTATTTTCAGGTTTGTAAATAATGAAGTAGTTGAGCGTTTTCTGGCTTTTGAGCCTATTGGGAATCATAGTGGGAGCAGTTTGGCTGAGTGTGTTGTTGCTATGGTGGAGAACCTGGGCCTAGACTTAACTAACTGTAGAGGCCAGTCTTATGACAATGCAAGTAATATGTCAGGAAAGTACAATGGAGTCCAAGCTCATCTGAAACGAATAAACCCATTAATTTATGTCCCCTGTGCAGCACATTCATTGAATTTAGTTGGTGTCAATGCTGTTGACAGTTGCCCAGAAGCTGGCCATTTCTTTGACTTTGTGCAATCACTATACACATTTTGTACCTCGTCAACACACAGGTGGGGAAAGGTGTTTCGTGATACAGATGTGAAACTCGCATTGAAATCGTTGTCAGGTACTCGCTGGAGTTCAAGAGCTGAATCCACAAAGGCTCTTTGGAAATATTATCCACAATTGAGAGAGGCACTGAACAATATTTCCAAAGATTCACAGGAGAAACTAGAAGCGAGGCCTCTGCACTCTGTGGCAAGCTGGACACCCTAGAGATAGCCTTCATGGCACACTTTTGGGATACAATACTGCAGCGGTTCCAAGCCACAAGTCTGCAGTTGCAGAAACATAACATTGACATACACACGGCTACACGGCTTCTCCTTTCACTTCGTGACTTTGTGGCAGAACAGAGAGACAATTTCGCCTTTTTTGAAGGGTCAGCTTTAAATGTTACCCATTCAGTCTCCCAAGACTACAGGCATGACCTCCAGCACACAAAGAAGCGCAAACGTATGGCTGATGAAAGTGAAGAGCCAGGTGTTGAATTTAGTGGAAAAGAAAAGTTTCGGATTGAAACATTCAATGTTCTAATTGACAAACTTGTGTCCTGTCTTAACCATCGGTTAACTGCATACACACACTTGACCAATCTTTTTCATGTTCTTTTCATGCCTGACAATATGTCCAACAGTGAGCTCACTTCAAGGGCCAAATCACTTGCTGCAGCATATCCCACAGATTTGGACATAAGCCTGGCAGATGAACTTGTACAATACAAACCATTCATGTCAGAAAATCAAAAATGCCCAAGTACAATGCTGAAGACCATGGTGGATTTGGATCTACAGTCCACTTTTCCAAATGTCTACATAGCACTCAGACTTTTTTTGACCCTGCCTATTACAAATTGTGAAGGGGAACGTTCATTCTCCAGACTGGCTCGTATTAAGAATGAACTCAGGATGACAATGTACCAAAACCGCTTGAATTCACTTTCTCTTCTGGCAATTGAATCAGAGTTGGTCCAACAGCTTAACTTTGATGAATTAGTGGATGACTTTGCAAGAAGGAAGAGTAGGAAAAAAATTATATAGCCTAGAATGAATTATTCCTTAGGTATGGCTTAATTATTGACATATCCTAATCAGTTTCCTTAACTTCTTGACACAATACATATATCTTTAATCACTAACATTGTATGCCTTAATGTTCTAAACATACAGTATGTTCACATGTTGCCCTCTGCTAGTTTGCAACCTCAGTAGCCTGTGTGTGGGGGGCCTTTGCGAACTCCTGGCCCCGGGGCCCAGACCCCCCGTAATCCAGCCCTGCCTGAAAGGTCCCCCCCCTTCTACAATGTTCATTGTATGCTTGTATTTTATTGTAAAGAAAGTTTTCAGAGCATTTTTATGAATGCATTGCACATCTGTTACACACTGCACCTCTATTTGAATCCACAAAGTTTTCTCACAAAATGCAACAATTCTTTAAGCCCCAAAAGGGGTAAGCCAAAAAGCTTTTCATTAAAAGTGAAAAACAATGAGAATGTAGTCATGTTTTGATTAAAATAGGTCAAAGCCCTAATATTACAATTTAGATTAGAAATAAAGGGCTTTAAAAAAAATAAAAACCAGAGGCCTGAATTCATTTTATTTATTTTTTTTTTTATTTGAGGTGATAACATAAAAACTCAAATGAAATCCCTAGCGGAATGACTCATGAAGGGGGACATCAAGCATACTGAATATAAATGAGTGTCAAAAATAAACAAGTGATCTGCAAATCCTATGAAATCTATAAACACACAAGATCTTGTTTGATGATTTGCACATCACGTTAAATTCCATGTACTTTTGTTGATGAATTACTGCATCTAAAGAACAAATACTTAGTTGCAGGATACTACCATCTTGTCCTGTGTTTTGTACTGCTGAGTAACTACAGCCTTAACAGAGATATACAATCCATAGTAATTTGGAGCCAATACATAAGGAATAAAACTTATCAGTGCTGAATGATTTGGCAGTACAAAACATTTTCACACAAAAGTTGACGCATTTACAAGGAAACATTTCAGATTATATACTGTCCATAATGCTGTTCAAATGAATATAAGGCGTTTGTGCAAGTTTATGTACTTTGAAAGGCTATTGGAATCTAAAGCAATTTCATGTTTTAGGAAAGAATGAGATGGGTTAAAATATTTCTGTGGATAGGAATTTGTCATTTATGTTGAACAAACTTTACCTGATTCAATATGCCTAGAAACCTTGAGACCACAAATAAGAGTTAAAGGGTGTATTTAATCTGGCTAATCTAACTTAAGCTTATGGAACGTCACATAGAAAAGTAGGTGTTTTTTTTTTTTTTTTTTTTTTTTTATTAACAGCACTAAAGGTATTGCAAGATGCTGAAAACAAAATAATTCCATTGCCAAATCCAAGAGAAGTCCTCATTGCAGTCATTGTGCTGTTGATTTACATCCTGATGACATTTCACAAACAGCAGCAGCTTCACATGCTCGTTCTGTCTTCGGCCTCTTGCTGTGGCATTGCTGGCCCGTGCCCCCCACACGAGTCTGAATGGTGACACAGGTCTGCTTTTCTTTGGCAATTATGCTGGCAAGCTCAGCTTCTTTCCTTTCAGCACTGTTTGGACCAGAGACACAAATGGTAAAACAGGCCCTTAATCACATTGCCCCACAATTATCACCACAGCTCATGGGAATGCCATCTGTTTCTAAGTAACATGCCTGAACAGAAGGCACTCAACTCCAGCCCTGGGAAACTGCCCTGCTCAAGGCAACTGATAATCTAATAATCAAGCCCATCATGACCTGGATCAGGTATGGTGGGAGAATGAAAAATAAGAATAATACATTCTATGCACAATACTAGCTCCCCAGAAGTGGAGTTTTGAACCTGAGGACAAAATCACTATGACTTAATCCATTTCTTTCATCAGCTCACCTTTTGTAACATAAAGGTAGAAGAAGTCACAATACAAGATGGTCTGGACCACCCCAGCTACAATAGCGATCATGTCAAAGAAGCCCTCAAAGTAGAACCTCCAGATCCAGTTGAAGAGATAGAGGGCACGGTAGACCCCCAGGCAGAACAGATAGTGGGTGGTGATGGTCTCAGCCTCTCCAGTCTTACTGATCAGGAAGAGCTGAGGCAGGATGGCCACTGACTCAAGGTAGATGGAGAATGTCCACAGGATCTGATTTCATCATAAAAGGATGAGTTTTATTTTTCTGGTACCCAATGGCAAAAATGCAAACTTACTGATGGCCAGTTCAACAATGATTTTTACATGCAACATACCTCCAAAGGAGAGAAGTCATGATTGACCAAAAAGGCCAGGCCTCCAACAGGAACTACCAGAAACTCCACTCTAAAGGTGTCATGATTTCCATCATAAGTAGCCTTGAATTTCACATAGATTAGGTACACAGTGGCATAGGCGCATCCAACGTAGATGACCTGGAAGGAGAAACAAGAGGAAAGGGCTGTCGTGAACACAAGCTCTATCTTGTCTCACATGGAAACAAAAACGTTTTTGCTGAAATGAGATCACCTACCTTCATGCAGGTGTTGTAGAGAGAAATAAAGGAGGTGATCAGATCCAGATAACGTGTTGTGAAAACCAGCGCAAAGAGGATCTGGCTTTTCCCAGAGATACCTGGAAAACAAATAAATAAAAATAAAAAAATCAGCCAGTCTGTGTTTGCATGGATGGGGCAGATATGAACAGCATTTAAATACTCAAGTGATGCACATGGCTCGGTAGCCAGCTATGTTTATAATAACTAAGACATGTATCTTCAGGACTTTGAAATGCAATGCTATGAAGCCTATAAGGTCCTGCCACGTCATGAGAAATCTCGTAATTATGTATGGACTTCATGCTGGAGAAGGATTTAAATAACGCTCATTTACACACCAGTCTACCGAGATCGCAGTCTGAAACATCAGTGCAAACCTAAAAGTCATATTGGTTTGCACTTTGGCATATTTTGATCAACGTTATCGACTCAGCACGGTGCTCAAACAGTAAACAGTTAATCATGGCTCCTTTTATTAGAAATAGGGGGTAAAACGCACAACAGCTTCAGTCAGTCATTCACTTATTCAGCAGAAACTAATCATACAAGAAATTTAAAAGTTAGCTGACAAAGTATGGAACCAGCCATCAAATAGTGGTACCTACACCTCCAGCTACTATAATTTAAGCTAACAAGGACATTATTCATTGCCATTTTACCGTCTGAGAACATCCTACAACCATTGTTAGTGATCCCCTGTTAATCTAGCTTCTCATAAGTGCTGAAGTATCTGGCTAGTTTTGTTAATCCATAAGCGTTAGCTAGCAACAGGAATGTTAGCTACTTGTACTAGCTCACTCAGAAGTTACCTCAGGTAACGCTCACTAAATTACTCCTCAGTAACCAACATTTCACACTGTAGTTTACTTACTAATAGCAATAAAATCAACAAGTCAAATTAAAAAAAAAACTCATTCAAATGAAAAAAAAGAGGAGTTGACTCGTTAGCTTTGGTTAGCTTGCTAACGCTAAATTAGCAAGAACAGGATGAGGGAACAACTGCATTGCCATTTGCAGCAGCGACAACAATAACAGCAAAAATTCTCATCTACAGACACACAGGATAAAACTAAAAAGTACTGTATACACTTAAAATAAAATATAACATAATAAACACGCCTATTTCCCCCACAGTTGGTCAGTTTACCTGCGCAGGAGCGGGTTTTCCAGATTTTGAGCAGCAGAATGATGATTGCCGCTAAGTGAGACAGATCTCCGGCCAGCCTAAAGATATTCATTGTAGCTTCTGAAATGTTCCCCGACTTGAACACAAATCAAGACGACGTTTTTATCCGCTATTACGAATACCAGACGGCTGCAATTTGCTTGAACCGATTTCCAACACTTTTCCAGCGCATTCCTCCGAGAAATATGGCGAACACGGGGCGACGTGGCCGGTAGACGTGGCCAAGAGTTAAATTACAATGCAAGCCGGGAAAAGTAGTTAAAGACGGAGCGCGAGCCTGGCCACGCCCACTGAGGGGGCCTCTGGGATGAGGGTTTGGTTTGAGGGTTGCTTTACAGTCAGGGTACGCAAGCTAAAAATCACATTTAACGCTTATTATCTTCAATATCAAAAGGCTTGACTAAATAAACTTGGTTGTTTATTGTAGCCCTGTGATAGCTCTATTTACCATGCAAAAAAAAAAATTGGTGATAACGTTATTTTTGGTGAATGTATGGCAATATATGTCATATTTAGCAAAATTACTCGTGTCATTTAGAAAAAAGTGCTTTTTTGACCACAGGTAGCTCCAAAAGGGATGCACTTAAAATCATTCTTTATACCATAAAACAAATATTTGGTTCCATATCATTGGAAACATAGTTTTAATGTTGAATGCCAGTAAGTTTTCAGACTATTTTGATCAAATTAGTATGTAATTGTGTCAAAAAAAGTCCTCTCCGAGACAGCTAATTTTTCAATATAAAATAACATATATCTAAAATGGGCGGCACGGTGGTGTAGTGGTTAGCGCTGTCGCCTCACAGCAAGAAGGTCCTGGGTTCGAGCCCCGGGGCTGGCGAGGGCCTTTCTGTGTGGAGTTTGCATGTTCTCCCCGTGTCCGCGTGGGTTTCCTCCGGGTGCTCCGGTTTCCCCCAAAGACATGCAGGTTAGGTTAACTGGTGACTCTAAATTGACCGTGAGTGTGAATGGTTGTCTGTGTCTATGTGTCAGCCCTGTGATGACCTGGCGACTTGTCCAGGGTGTACCCCGCCTTTCGCCCGTAGTCAGCTGGGATAGGCTCCAGCTTGCCTGCGACCCTGTAGAAGGATAAAGCGGCTAGAGATAATGAGATTTGATATCTAAAATGATTATTTTCATCAGTGGCGTGCACAGACATTTCGAGGGGCAAGTGCTCTGGGGGGAAAAAAGGGCACTTTTTTGCGCATGTGGAACACCTTATTATAAAAGTCTGAGATTTAACCCTCCTCTTGTGTTCATAATCATATCAAAGTTTTGGGTATTTTTCTGTAGTTCCATCTTTAAAACGTCTGATAAAGTCTGATCTTCCCGTCACTGACTTGAGTCTCAAGACTGTGTTTATTCACAGATTTCCGTGAGATCATCTTAAAATTTGTAACGAAATATACACACTCAATGGGCTCAACGGAGCTCTCCTTTATTTGCATAACGGCGTGCATACTAGCATAACGTGATATTCTTAATCATTATAAAAACAGGTCGGAATTGATGGAGAGTGGGGTTGCCTCAATGGTTTAGGCTACATTTAAAATGTTCAGTTTGTTTCTCCATATGGAAAGGGAGCAGATAAGCTGGCAAAGGCTGCCATGTGCAGTTGTTTCTGTATGCGACGGGCTACTTCACGACAAAATAATTACAGCTTGGGCTTAGAGGGCAAACAATACATTTTCACTTGATTCATGTGTTACCTGGCTGGTGGGGCAGGGGAAGAGCTGACTGACTGCCCGATGTGTTGTCTGCGCTACGACAAGGCCGTGGCTTCCAGGACACTATGCTGCTGCAACTTCACATTGAATGCACTGCATGCTTGTTCACGTGACAGAGCAAGAGAGACAGAGGTCCGGTGTGTGTGCGGAGGGGGCACACATCGGGACATTATTTTCACACACGCTTTTAATGCCGCGGCTTTTCTAAAAGATCATGTCGACATTGGCCTCAGTAAACTGTAAAAAAAAAAAAAATTCAAAAGGGCACTTTTTTGGACAGAGGGCAGAGGGGCAGGTGCTTGAGCACCACCTCGTGTCTATCTGTGCATGCCACTGATTTTCATCCTAAAATGTGGTCAAGATATTGGGACATAAATATTAGAGACAACTAACACAAAGCTTACAGCCTTATATTTAAAAGCACTATGGAAGTAGTGGATTCTGAATTGTCAAAAAAAAAAGTCCTCTCCGAGAATCACTTCATTTGTTTCTCCCATCTTATAGCAGATTACACAAAACTACCATACACATATGTCAAAAAATTACCTGAAATCTGTTCTTTAACTTGTCCTTCACTTAAAAACTGGTACAAGAACCAGTTTGAATCAATTTGAATTTTGGACCCCTGTGACACAAACTTTGTACCCTGATTGTAAAACAACCCTTAACCCAAACACAACACATTTCACTGTGTGGAGAGAAAACAGGGGCGCCATGATAAATGCTTCTTTCTCTTTAGATAATTAAGGTTTCTTAAGCCCAGTAACTGTAAAAGGACAAACATGCATTAGAGACACTGGGTTAGTGCAGAATACAGCTGAAGTCTAAAGACAACTCAATACTTCCAAAGGGTCTTCTGAATTTCCATCCATCCATCCATCCATAGGTACACCCAGGGGTGCAGATCCTATGTCAGGATTGGGGGGGACACAAAAGTGATTTTTTTTTTTTGCCCGTATGCAACTCATACCATGCAACCATAAATCACAACTTCGTAGAGGCTCGCCACATCATTCAAAAAGTACTGCACAGGGAATCATTTGTGCTGGAATGCAGAGTCAGAAATATATTTGTCAAACATTATTTGTTCCACCATTTCTATCTAAAACGTGAAGAATGTGAAGTCTGAAAATACATTTGTTTGTGCAATTTTGAATAATTTAGGGGATTTTTATTGGGGGGGGCAATTCATGTTTTTCAGAAATTGGGGGGGGGCATTCCCCCCGTCCCCCCGGGATCTGCACCCATGGGTACACCCTGGACAAGTCGCCAGATTATCACAGGGCTGACAAACATCCATTCACAATTTAGATTTAGTCAATTTAGAGCCACCAATTAACCTAACCTGCATGTCTTTGGACTGTGTGGGAAACCCACGCAGACATGGGGAGAACATACAAACTCCACACAGAAAGGCTGTCGTCAACCACTGGGCTCGAACCCAGGACCATCTTGCTGTGAGGTGACAGTGCTAACTACTACAGCACTGTGCCATCCAGAATTTACATACTTTTCCAAATCAGGAAATGAGAATCTTTAAATTCCAGAAGTTTCGAGGCGTTACCAAAAAAAAAAGACCCTAATAAATCTATCACAACAACAACAAGGGAAGCCATGACCTAATGGTTAGAGAAGCAGCTTTGGGACTAAAAGATCACTGGTTTGATTCCCTAGACCAGCAGGAATGGCTGAGGCGCCCTTGAGCAAAGCACCTAATCCCAGGCTGCTCTGGATACATTGTATGTCGCTCTGGGTAAGAGCATCTGCTAAATGCCATTAATGTAATATAATAGTAGCTGCACAAGAAGGACTAGAGCATGACAGGGTGTATATTATTGGAAAATAATCAACAACAAGGTATGCTGTTATATAAAACTAATCAAGAGTAGGGTGCTATTAAAACTCAGTTTTGTTGAATACTCAATTCTGATTGGTCAATTACTGCATTCTAGAGTCTGTTATTTATATATAATAGACCATTGCTATGGACTACATCATTAGTGGAAGCAATAAAATAATTTTTGAAATCAATATTTTGTGTCAAATTATTGATTTCTTTAGTAAGTAGCCATGTAATAGGTGAGATAATGTAGAGCAAGCCAGTCATTATTGCAAAACGAACCCTTTCAGGGTGATTCAAGACCCGTCTGCTTCATGTCAGGATCTTGCATCATCCTGACTGGGTTTACTTCACAATAACAACGAGCTCACTGTACATTATCCATCCATCCATCCATCCATCCATTATCTACAAGTATGTCACTTATCCATCAGGGACATGGGGAAACTGAAGCCAATCTCAGGTGACTTTGGGTGAGATGCAGGATACACCCTTGGTAGTCTGCCAATCTATTACAGGGCTAACACAGAGACACACAACCATTCACACTCACATTCACACCTATGGGCAATTTACTGAGTTCACCGTACATTATTCCTACATAATTAACAACAATGCACTGTAATAGGAAGACAATCATCATCATCAAGGCATGCTGTTTTTGGAAATGAATCAAGGACAAGGGATGCTCTTATAGGAAAAAAAGAACATCAAGGTGCTGTTAGAACAAAAATAATCAATGAAAGGTCACTATTATAGGAAGATAATCAACAATGGGTTGTGCTGTTATAGGAAAATAACCAACAGCAGCATGCTGTTAGAGAAAAAATTAAATATACAGTGCTGTGCAAAAATCTTAGGCACCCAATTTTTTCATACAAACTTTATTATAGATTTTTATTTTATAACTTCTACATTATCACGTCAATACAAAATATTTCAGAGTTTCAAACGTTTGTTTTCCAGCACAAAATTAAATGTTACAGAAAAAAAATTGTATCTGATCAGCGTATTACATAAGAGAACGCTTTTCAGATTAAAAAAGAAAACATAATGAAGGCTACTGGGTTTTGGTACAAAATTAAGAAGCAAATGTGGCAAAGTGTCCAGAAGAACTGTGACTGGTTCTTCAAAATGCGCAGTAAAACCTACAGCTCATTTCCTTATAAAACTGTACTCACTGTACCGGAGACTACTATTTTTTTTTTAAAGCAAAGGGTTGTCTCACACCAAATATTGACTATGTTTCATTTATTATGGATTACTGCTGTTTATAGTATTTTAAAATATTGAAACATTTCATTTCATTATTTTTAAGCCATTTTTGGTCTACAGCATTTCTTTACATGTGCCTAAGACGTTTGCACAGTACTGTATGTGAGGGCATGCTGTTACAAACTAACCAAGGATGAGGCATGCTGTTCTATGAGAATAATAAACATCACAGTACTGTTGTGGGTTGTGAATCTCATCAGCAACAATGATGAGTCAGTGTACAGGGAGGAGGCAGAGCAGCTCGCTGAATGCTGTTGAGACAACAATCTATCTCTTAATGTTGATAAGACCAAAGAATTGATTGTTGACTTCAGGAAGATCAGCGATTCGACCACCTGCAGCCGCACATCAATGGAACAACTGGACAGAGTCAAAAGCTCTAAGTTTCTTGGTGTTCACATCACAGAAGACCTCTGTCATTGTCTCTCACTGTTTTGGTATGTTGCACCATAGTCCTATGGCAAATAATATTTTGTTCCAATGTATACAAGCTAGGGCGGCATGGTGGTATAGTGGTTAGCACTGTCGCCTCACAGCAAGAAGGTCCTGGGTTCGAGCCCAATGGCCGGCGAGGGCCTTTCTGTGTGGAGTTTGCATGCTGTCCACATGGGTTTCCTCTGGGTGCTCCGGTTTCCAGTCCAAAGGCATGGAGGTTAGGCTAATTGGTGGCTCTAAATTGACCGTAGGTGTGAATGGTTGTCTGTGTCTATCAGGGGCGATTTCTCAGAGACAACAAGGGAAGCCGAACTTCCTCTAAAATTTTCTCCCCAAACTGCGGCGTCTACGACGTTGAATTCTCATTAAAACAATAACTTGCATAACATAATATATGCCCAAGATTGTATTTACGTTCATAACTATCCTTATGTCATCCTGTAACTTATTTGAGTGATGTCTGACGAACTTGCAGCTTGCTACGAGAATCACCTTTGCTGGCAGCCGGGTATCCGTTGCAGTCTACGAGATGGCTCTGAACAGCCAATTTCGGCTAGTTGTTATTGGTTAAAATCAACAAAATCATCACTTCCAGGGAAGCCGGGTATCTCTGGGGGTAAACGGGACATGGGAGGACCAAGAAGCCGGGCTGATAAAGGATTATTGGAGGTGGTGTTTGAAAAACATGAGGAGGGTGGTCGCTGTACTTTGGCGTCGGCGAGGAACACGGTAAGCATGATCAGTCAGTCCCTAGCGGATGTCGAGAAAGTGTAGTCGTGTGCCAAAGTGCTGTCCGAATTTCTTTTCATATAAACGTTTCTTCTCATTGATGTCTCTGTACATTACTCTGTAAATAAATGTAAATATTACTCATTGTGCTCCGTTAACTTTCATCCATTCTATCAGTTTGATCATTCGTAAATTCACTCGTTTATTTCATTTGTAGTTCAATCAACGTGGTTGTAGGCTAGCTTGAGCCTTATTGGGATCTGCAGTGCTAGCTGCTAACAGCTGGTATCTATCTGCTATAATGGCAAACGTCGTGGACACGCTTTTGTCAAAACATTTTGACACTGCCAATATGAGGAGAAAGTGAGCAAGGCAGACCAAAGCCCAAGCTCAATCTCATTCAAAAATCAGCAGGTCATAACAGGTCTTTTCAGGTGTCTTGGTATGAAAATGTGAACTGGTTGACTGGGTCTCCTGTGACTAATAAAATGTACTGTTGGCCATGTCTTTTGATCAAGCCCTCTCAGGGAAATTTAGTTTGGTCAAAAGATGGGTTTGGGGACCTGGTGAATTTCAAAAGGGCTTGCAAAAGGCATGAAACGAGCAATGAGCATGTCACTACATGTGCAAGACTTAGCTGTCTGGGGAGGGTCAGGGTGGAACATGCCATCGATGAAGGTGCTCGTATACAGTGTGCACCAGCTGGTATGACAGGGTCACAGACCATTTTCTGGAAAAGGAGCGGAGGGCAGAATTTGTGTATAAATAGTGTGCATCATATAATGTTCATGAATCTGAAGTGTGTATATTGTTCAGTAATGTTAAGAGAATGGTGGGCTCTGTGTTATAGGTTATACCTGGGTATAATATTCAAGGTTCTGTGTGTTGCATAGCCTACCTGGTTATGAATTTCCAGACTGTGTTGCAGAAGATGTTCAAGGATGCGTTGCACAGCTGGGTGTTGTGTTAAAGACTCTGTGTTGCATATCAGGGTATGATGTTCAAGGCTCTTCGTTGAATAGCCAGTGATTTTTGGATGTTTGATATTTTTGATTAAGGATATGAGGCACTAGCCTGGCAAGCCAGACTATAACATGAAATGTACAAGCAAAAATATTTTCTGCCACTAGGTGGGGTTGTTTAGTTCACTATGCTAATGGGGCACACCTTTCTATGCTTTGATATCCGGCCTACAGGTTTTACGATGAATGCGTAAAATGGGCTTCCCCTGTTTTAAAAACCAGCAGCCGCCACTGGTGTCTATGTATCAGCCCTGCGATGACCTGGTGACTTGTCCAGGGTGTACCCCGCCTCTCGCCCATAGTCAGCTGGGATAGGCTCCAGCTTGCCTGCAACCCTGTTGGACAGGATAAGCGGCTACAGATAATGGATGGTATACAAGCTATATAGAGGAATGACAATTAAAAAAAAAACCCAAACATTTGACTTGACTTATTATAACAAAATAATCAAAGACTCTTATAACAACAGAGTGTGATATTATAGAAAAATAATCATTGACAGCATTTTGTCATCCGAAAAGAAAAGACAGGCCATGCTGTTCACAGGAAAATAATTAAAAACAGAGTGCTGTAGAAAAATAATCAACAACAGTGTGGCATGTGGCAATACAAGTACAATGTTAATGTATTAATGAATGACAGCATTCTGAGAACTCAACAATGCTGCTCTAAATGATAGTTAAATAACACAAGACACGTTAAACTGACCGACTTCATTTCATTGCCTGCAATAACAGCCTTTTTTTTCACTATCAGCAAACCCTTAGACTTTTTAACTTTAAAAACACTGATTAGCCCACATTTTGAGGCATTAACGTGGGACAGAAGCTGTAATTTCGTGTTTGTCTGTCATGTAGTGTTTGTAATTTAGTCTGCAAGGGTGAATCAAATGAACCTATACAATAAAGATATACATTTTTCAATGTGTTTACAGTGTATATATCTTACAGTATTTTATGTTTGAAAGTATATAATCACAAAAATCTTTGTCGAAATGCGATTTTATTTTTTAACTTAAAAAATACAGAGATGACTCATACATTACATTACATGGCATTTAGCAGGCGCTCTTATCCAGAGCGATGTACAACAAGTGCAAAAGTCAGGTACACGAAGTGTTGAACTTCTAGACAAGAAAGTTCTAATGCCAATTGAACAGAGGTGGACAAAGTACTCAACTTCATTACTTAAGTCAAGGTACAAATTCCACTGGTCTAATGTTACTCCAAGTGAAAGTTGGACAGTCAAATTTTTACTTAAGTTAAAGTACTGAACGACTTGCTTTTAAAAATACTTAAGTATTAAAAGTACATTTTCTGTCAATGCATTGTTGTATTATTGCCACGACACTTACAAAACCTAATGCCGTTACCAAAGACAGAAATGTGAATTCACAAAATGAACACATGCTGTGTCATCATGGTGGTTTAATGTTAAGCTAGCTAGTCAGTGAAACTCCACCTGACATGCTAGCAAACTCTTTTCAAACTCTAAATCATATTGGGTAGCTAACGTCACTAGAAAAGAAACATTTCTACATTCTGTTTATTTGGCAAGATTATGTTAAAACATTTCTGAAAGGACTTCAGATAAATTAACGTTATTCATGTTAGCGTAACCCCGTTTTTACATGCTAACTAACAGTGTCCAAGTTAACTAGCTATGTGTAAATGACACATAGCTAGTGGACAAGGTGATGGCAACTTGGCGGGCAAATCCATAGAAAGTCATTTGACTAACCAGACTGCATAGCTATTGCAATGTTATCGCTAGCTCTAAAAGCACAGACAACTTCATTACAAGCTTTCTCTTGGAATAAAACGTTTATATACCTCATTATACTTCTGCAGATTGGATGGCAAGTTTTTGTAGGCTGTGATATGGTTCGTTTTCAACAAACAAAGCAAGCATTTAAAATGAAAAGTATCTTTAATTCTTTCAGAAAACTGAAACATGGTTTCCAGGTATGACCATGAGTGTGTGCATTCTCCAGAAAAAAACACCTCCTTCCATTTTGCCATCAACTGATTTTCAAATAATGCTGTTGAGAAATAATTGAACTTGATTTTATACAGTCTATGGATGTGACGTGACTCTAGTGATTACTGATCAGCTGTCTAAGTGTCACCTGTGAAAAAACCAATCACATTTTAGGGAAAAAAAAAGAAAAACTTTCAAAGCCACTTCATAGTAACGAGTAACAGGGACCTTGACAGAAATGTAGTGGAGTAAAAAGTACAATATTTGTCTTTTAAATGTAGTGAAGTTAAAGTCATAAGTTTCCAAAAAAAACCTCAAGTAAAGTACAGATACTCAAAAAGTGTACTTAAGTACAGTACTCAAGTAAATGTACTTTGTTACTGTCCACCTCTACAACTGAACAAGTGACAGCAATACCTAGTGTAATATGCTATTGAAATACCAATACTCAAACAGCCAAGGAAACAAGCCAACCATATAAAGTACAACTAAATAGAGAACTCGAAACGGCTAAAGGCTAGATCGTATACAGCCTGGGTTGGTCTAGACCAAAATGCAGTTACACAGTGGGCAGGGAAGCAGGGGAGAGGTGCAGCCTGAAGAGGTGAGTCTTCAGTCTGCACTTGAAGGTGATCAGGGAGTTGGCAGTTCTGACCTCAGTGGGAAGGTCATTCCACCAATGAGGAACCAGGACAGAATCATTCTATGCTTGTACTTTAAGGGTGCTATGTGTAAGAATTTGTCCATTTGACAAAGTTATATTCCACATTCCAAACACATAACAGGCAGTATATTACCAGAAAGTTGGGATGTATTGGAAGAAACAAGGAAATGTACAGTTCATCGTCCCCTTCTGCTTCTTCCCCCCCACTACTGGATTCATACAATCTAACTTTTCAGTCATCAGTTATAAAAAAAAAATGCAGGGCATAAATACACAAAATTTGACCAAACTGCTGAAACTCTGCACTGCTATCTTATAATCTAGCTCAGCTAAGCTAGCTGGTTAGCATGCTAACTTCAGGAGATATCTCTGGAAGAAAAAAAAAACAGTACATAGATGTCTTTGGCATAACGTCAAAGCTGTTACTTCACATTCTGTCAATAATTTTGGTTAATTGTTTTATGTTTTAAACTTAAATTCTTACAAATTCCTATACATAGGACTTTTAATAAAAAGTTATTAAAACTGGGTTCATTAAATAAAAAATATTTTAAAAATACATATACATTATTATATACTGTATCTGTAATAAGATGTGTTGTGGCTGGGTAAAACTGACAGACAGCTTTCAAAAACATCTGGAACTTATGCTGTTAATAAAAATCTTTAGGGGTTAATAGTGTAAGCCAAACTTATCAAAATGGAAGCAGTATAGTAACTTTATTGTATACATCTGCAGTATAACACCATTTATATAACTAAGAATGATTAAAACTTCAACTTCAAGCAAGACTGAGACCAACTGTACTCAAAATTCAGAAATTTATTGTACAATCAAGCATCAGTTGTTTTGTGCTAAGAGTATAAATGTGCAGTCATGTATACATGAATTAGCTTGGGTATGGGTGGTAGGGTGTGTGTGTGTGTGTGTGTGTGTGTGTGTGTGAGGAGCTGTGGGGTGTGTTTACTACTTTTTAGTGTGTGGTGGTGGTGAACCTCACTCTCCTTCATGGTCTGTAGCAGTGGCGGCTGGTAGTCTTTCAAACAGGGGAGGCTGGTCGGTTACGATATTTCCAGATTTTAAAAGAAAAAAGAAAAAACACATCAATTTTGCCCATACTCTTGCCTCTGATCTGGCTGATTATTGGCAGGGTCACAAACTGAGAAATAACAGGTTCTTTTGGCCCATTAGCCTACTGTCCAATATACATGATGGTGGTGTTGGGGGGAGTATATTTTAACATTTTATATTTTAAAATTGTGGCATGTTGTTTAAAAATTGATCATTATTGTGTAGGTGCAATTGGTAATTGAGTGATCGATCTCATTAAATCTGAAGGTTAATGTGACAGCGGGGGCGTGGTCAAGCGCCGGTCTGTGACAGGAGGGCGGAGTCAGGGAAGGTGAGTGGCAGAATCACTACACCTGACGGCAATTAACCTGTGTTTGTGTGTCTTCCCAGTAACCGCGCCCTATTTAAGGAGGCAGAGGGAAAGCAGAGGAGAGCTTCCCGAGACAAGACGACAGTGTGTGTGTGTCTCGAATGTTCGTAGTGAAATTGTCAAACTGAAAAGTACGGCAATAAAGCCTTCTGAATACCTTGATCTCTGTCCTGCCGTCCTCTGTGCTCCACCCACACCTAGGGAACTTACTACAGTGGTGCCGAAACCCGGAAAAAGTGGAGCACCAACCAAGCAGCCCCATGGAATCCTCCCTGTTTGCCGACCTGGTCCACGCCCTCACCACGGCTCAGCAAAGCCAGCACCAGGCGCTCGTCACACTCCGAAAGGAACAAGAGCGGCGCTTCGAAGCCCTGGTGCTGGCCCAGCAGGAAGATCGCGAGGCGTTCCGGCATCTCCTCGCGTCGGCGGGGTCCACCAGCGCTCCGGCCGCGGGCCCGTCCCCCCTCACTGTCACCAAGATGGGTCCGCAGGACGACCCTGAGGCGTTCCTCACGTTGTTTGAACAGGTTGCCGAAGCCTCGGGGTGGCCGATGGAGCAACGCGCGGCGCGCCTCCTCCCCCT
Source organism: Neoarius graeffei (assembly GCF_027579695.1). Lineage (NCBI taxonomy): Eukaryota > Metazoa > Chordata > Actinopteri > Siluriformes > Ariidae > Neoarius > Neoarius graeffei. The sequence goes on from NC_083588.1 coordinate 36,662,218, forward strand.
GCTAACGGGAGAGGCACAGCTGGCTGCGCTACAGCTCCCCGCTGACCGCCGGCTGGCCTACGTGGACCTCTGCCGGGCCATCCTCCAGCGCGTGGGGTGCACACCGGAACAACAGCGCCAGCGCTTCCGCGCGCTGCGATTGGAGGAAGTCGGCCGGCCGTTCGCGTTCGGCCAGCAGCTCCGGGACGCCTGCTGGCAGTGGTTGAGGGCCAACGATCGTGACGCCGAGGGAATCGTTGACCAGGTGGTACTGGAACAGTTCATCGCCCGCTTACCAGCAGGAACCGCGGAGTGGGTCCAGTGCCACCGCCCGGTGTCGCTGGATCAGGCAGTCGGGCTGGCGGAGGATCATTTGGCAGCTGTTCCGGCGGCAGGACAGCCGACAATGTCAACCCTTCTCTCCTCTTCTCTCTCTCTCTCTCCTTCCTTCTGTGTCCTGTCCTCGCCCCATTCCCCCACCACGGAGACGGGGGCCAGCTCCACCCCAGCCGGCCTGCCGCACCCATGGTGCCCTCCCGTTTCTCCCTTCTGTGTCTGTCTCTTCCCCCCCTCAGGTGAGTGAGCCCCAGAGCACCGGTGCAGAGGGAAAGCCCGGACCGGTTTGCTGGCACTGCAGGGAGCTGGGCCACCTGCAACAACAATGCACGGCAATGGAAGTGGGCGCGGTGGTACGGATCCCCGACGCGCCAGAGGCCGCCCTCGATTGGGCCGGAGCGTATCGCATACCGGTGAGTGTCCAAGGGGCTACATATCAGGCGTTGGTGGATTCTGGTTGCAATCAGACCTCGATCCGCCAAAGCCTGGTTCAAGACGAGGCATTGGGGGGAGCACAGGGGGTGAAGGTGTTGTGTGTGCACGGAGATGTTCACAGCTACCCTTTGGTGTCGGTCCACATATTTTTCAGAGGGGAAAAATCTATAGTGAAGGCGGCAGTTAATCCTCGCCTTACCCACTCTTTGATTTTGGGGATTGATTGGCCGGGATTTCGGGGTTTAATGACGCGCCTAGTAAAGAGTGGGTCCTGCCATTTGACAGGGGGAGGTCTCGGTGTCGCTTTGGCAGGAGCAGCTGTCACAGAGCCGTCTACGTCATCTCCGCGTCAGAGTGAGGAGCCGCCGGCTCCTCCTCTCTCTATTGGGGAATCCCTCGCGGATTTCCCATTAGAACAATCGCGAGATGAGACTCTGCGGCATGCGTTTGACCAAGTGAGAGTAATCGATGGTCAAACGCTCCAGCCGAACGCCACCCCGTCCTTCCCCTACTTCGCAGTTATGAAGGATAGATTATACCGAGTGACGCAGGACACTCAAACTAAAGAGCGAGTCACACAGCTGTTAATTCCGAAGAGCCGCCGGGAATTGGTATTCCAGGCGGCTCACTTTAATCCTATGGCTGGACACTTAGGGCAGGATAAAACACTAGCCCGAATAATGGCCCGATTCTATTGGCCGGGGATTCGCGGCGATGTTCGTAGGTGGTGTACGGCATGCCGCGAATGCCAATTAGTAAATCCAGCGGCCATTCCAAAAGCGCCTTTGTGCCCTCTTCCGTTAATCGAGACCCCGTTCAAGAGAATTGGGATGGATCTCGTCAGGCCATTAGATCGGTCAGCACGAGGGTACCGCTTTATATTAGTTCTGGTAGACTATGCAACATGATACCCGGAAGCAGTGCCTCTGCGCAATGTCTCAGCACATAGTATTGTGGAGGCACTCTTCCGCGTCATCTCCCAAGTTGGAATCCCGAAAGAGATTCTGACTGATCAAGGCACCTCGTTTATGTCACGTACACTGAACGAACTGTATGGGTTGTTGGGGATTAAGCCGATCCGCACCAGTGTGTATCACCCACAAACGGACGGTTTAGTAGAACGGTTCAACCGCACCCTCAAAAATATTATTAAAAAATTCGTGAGTGAGGACGCACGTAATTGGGATAAGTGGCTCGAACCCTTGCTGTTCTCAGTGCGAGAGGTCCCCCAAGCCTCCACGGGGTTCTCCCCGTTCGAATAATTATATGGGCGTAAGCTGCGCAGCATCCTAGATGTGCTGCGGGAAAATTGGGAGGAGGGACCTTCACAAAGCAAAAACGAAATTCAGTACGTTATGGACCTGCACGCAAAACTCCACACGCTCACCCACCTAACTCAGGAGAATTTGCGGCAGGCCCAGGAACGGCAAGCCCGCCTGTACAACAAGGGTACGCGCCTTAGAGAGTTCACTCCGGGAGATAAGGTACTCGTATTGTTGCCCATGTCGAGCTCCAAATTGATCGCCAAGTGGCAAGGACCCTTTGAGGTCACACGGCGAGTCGGGGACGTCGACTATGAGGTGAGGCAAACGGACAGGGGTGGGGCGCTACAGATTTACCACCTCAATCTGCTTAAACTCTGGAACGAGGAGGTCCCCATGGCGTTGGTGTCGGTAGTTCCGGAGAAGGCGGAGCTGGGGCCGGAGATTCAAAAAGGGACATTGGCATCACGTACCTCTCCGGTCCCCTGTGGAGACCACCTCTCCCCGACCCAACTCATGGAGGTCACTCAGTTGCAGGCCGAGTTTTCGGATGTGTTCTCGCCCCTGCCCGGTCGCACTAACCTCATAGAGCACCACATAGAGACGCCCCCAGGGGTGGTAGTGCGTAGCCGCCCTTACAGGCTACCCGAACACAAAAAAAAGGTGGTTCGGGAAGAACTTCAGACCATGCTCGAAATGGGCATCGTCGAGGAGTCCCACAGTGACTGGAGCAGCCCGGTGGTCTTGGTACCCAAGGCCGACAGGTCGGTCCGGTTCTGTGTGGACTATAGAAAAGTCAACGCGGTGTCTAAATTCGACGCGTACCCAATGCCTCGTATTGACGAGCTGCTCGATCGACTAGGCACGGCTCGCTTTTATTCGACACTGGATTTGACGAAGGGATATTGGCAGATCCCCTTGACTCCATTATCCCGGGAAAAAACGGCCTTTTCCACACCGTTCGGCTTGCACCAATTTGTCACACTTCCTTTTGGGCTGTTTGGGGCGCCTGCTACGTTTCAGCGGCCGATGGACAGGGTCCTCCACCCCCACGCCACCTATGCGGCCGCATACCTTGATGATATAATCATTTATAGTAACGACTGGCAGCGGCACTTACAACACCTGAGGGCCGTCCTTAGGTTGCTGAGGCGAGCGGGTCTCACTGCCAACCCAAAGAAGTGTGTGTGGGTGCAATCAGTTAATTATTGATATTAAGTGATCAATCTCGTTAAATCAGTCTCATTAAATTTTGAAGGTTAATAATTAAAAATGAATCAATCCCATTGAATCGTTTAATTTGACTCGTTTGAATTGAATCATACCATAGAATCAGTCTCATTCAATGAATCGTTTAGTGAATCATTTAGTGAATCGTTCAATGAATCATTTAGTGAATCGTTCAATTAATCATTTAGTGAATCATACCATTAATCCTGGATAAATTACCAGACAGCTAGATTATGGTATATTTCCAAATTATTACAATCACTTACCATATTACATAACATATGCACCCTTTCTGAATTCTTTGAGAAGATTGGGGACTTCATATTGTTCACACAAATAAACACAGTTTGTTTAATAAATGAATTTATTATACAAAGATAAAAATAATAAATCAATATATACAAGCAGTGAGGTGTGTGTGTGTGTGTGTGTAGGACTTGACCATGTGTTTAGCCTCGTGTAGCTAACTACACGTGGTGGAGGCCTAGCTTGTTGGTAGCTAAACAAAAGAATGTTATCTCATCATCTCTAGCCGCTTTATCCTTCTACAGGGTCGCAGGCAAGCTGGAGCCTATCCCAGCTGACTATGGGCGAAAGGCGGGGTACACCCTGGACAAGTCGCCAGGTCATCACAGGGCTGACACATAGACACAGACAACCATTCACACTCACATTCAGACCTACGGTCAATTTAGAGTCACCAGTTAACCTAACCTGCATGTCTTTGGACTGTGGGGGAAACCGGAGCACCCAGAGGAAACCCACGCGGACACGGGGAGAACATGCAAACTCCACACAGAAAGGCCCTCGCCGGCCCCGGGGCTCGAACCCAGGACCTTCTTGCTGTGAGGCGACAGCGCTAACCACTACACCACCGTGCCGCCCAGAATGTTATCTAAACAGAACAAAGGATTAGCTCTGTGTTTAGCCTTGTGTTGCTAGTGTGAGTTTGCTAAAGGCCCTATGGCCTAGCTAAAGTGTGTTTGTTAGGCCTGGTGAGGCCTACTGAGCACGTGTTGCTAAAGACAAGGGTATTAGCCGTAGCTAACTAAAAGCTAGCTTGTGGATTTCTAGCTGAGGTGTGGTTTATCAGGCCTGATGGCCTGCTGAGCACATGGTAGGCCTTGATTAGCTTTGTGTTGCTAAGCAGACAAAAGGGAAGCTGTAGCTAACCCACTAGCTCATAACCATACTGAATCCACTGAAATCTTGAGATCAAGATGTATAATAAGAGAACTATATGTTAGTAGTAAAGAAAAGCATGCACAGCCTATCTATTAAAAAAACAATTGAGAGAACATAGAACAAAATAAATCAACACGCTGCGTGTCTAACAGTGTAACAGATAAACCTGGGTTTAAATTCACACTATTTCAATAAAAGCAAATTCCTAAGACTATCCTAATTATGCCCAAATGCCAAAATCTTACTTAATCCTGCCTTTAGCAAGATATGAAGAACTATTCGCCGGTGTAGCTTCAGGCCTCGCCGTGGGAGCACGTGAGTCGCTCGTGATGGAGGCGCAGAGAACTTTCGGGTCCAGCGGAGCACTTGGGTGGTTCCCGTGGAAAGCAGAGGATTCTTGGTCCGAACCTCAGCGTTCGTGAGGAAAAGTCTCTGATCAGAATAAGATGCACAGCGCTTTTGAGTTAAAAAGGATTCAATCGCTTCTTAACTTTTAACTGCCTGGGCTGCAGTCGTGACGTCACTTCTAATGCAAGTAAACCGGTTGTAACTCAGGTTGAGTTTAAAGATCGCGCGACTCTAGAGTTTACCTTTGCCAAGGGTAAGTGAGAAAATCGCGTTGAGTGATGGATCTTGCAAGAAAGAAGACGTCTTTTGGGTGAAGAGCGCCTCTTTATACGTCCAGATTCATCGGAAGCCAGACGTGAGAGACAAAGATAGTGGAGCTTCCGCTTGGATTTATGCATGCATGGCAGACTGACGTAGGTGATCCCGCCCACGCGTGACGTAGGTCACACGGAAGTTGCCTGGGAATTGTAGTTCTGACACAAGATGGCGGCATGATACCTACATGTGCGATTGGGCGGGTGGAAGTACGGTATCTGGGCTTCCACTTGGGCAACGGGCAGGTGCGTCCCCAAATTAACAAGACAGCAATTGCGGCCTGCCCGAGGCCCAAGACCAAAAAGGGGGTGAGACAGTTCCTGGGGCTGGCTGGCTACTATCGTAGGTTTATACCTAATTATTCGGACATCACCAGCCCGCTGACTGATCTCACTAAAAAGGGGGCACCAGATCTGGTCCAGTGGACGGAGCAGTGCCAGCGGGCTTTCTCTGAGGTAAAGGCTGCGCTGTGTGGGGGGGGGCACTATTACACTCCCTTGACTTTTCTCTCCCTTTTGTGTTGCAGACCGACGCGTCGGACAGAGGGCTGGGGGCGGTGTTGTCCCAGGAGGTGGAGGGGGAGGACCGCCCCATCCTGTACATTAGCAGGAAGTTGTCGGTGCGTGAGGGGCGCTACAGCACAATCGAAAAAGAATGTCTAGCGATCAAGTGGGCGGTCCTCGCCCTCCGTTACTACCTGCTGGGGCGCCCTTTCACCCTCTGTTCGGACCACGTGCCCCTCCAGTGGCTCCACCGCATGAAAGATGCCAACGCATGGATCACCTGTTGGTATCTGGCACTCCAACCCTTCAATTTCAAGGTGGTCCACAGGCCGGGGGCGCAGATGGTCGTGGCGGACTTCCTCTCCCGTCAAGGGGGGGGGAGTCGGCTGCAGGCCGGACGGCCGCCCGGCCTGAGTCGAGCGGTGGGGGTATGTGGCAGCAGGGGCGTGGTCAAGTGCTGGTCTGTGACAGGAGGGCGGAGTCAGGGAAGGTGAGTGGCAGAATCACTACACCTGACGGCAATTAACCTGTGTTTGTGTGTCTTCCCAGTAACCGCGCCCTATTTAAGGAGGCAGAGGGAAAGCAGAGGAGAGCTTCCCGAGACAAGACGACAGTGTGTGTGTGTCTCGAATGTTCGTAGTGAAATTGTCAAACTGAAAAGTACGGCAATAAAGCCTTCTGAATACCTTGATCTCTGTCCTGCCATCCTCTGTGCTCCACCCACACCTAGGGAACTTACTACAGTTAATAAATTGAATTGAATCATTCTCATTGAATCAGTCTCATTAATTAATACCATTAATTTTGGTGCTTAATAAATTATCAAACAGTTAAATTATGGTATATTCCAAATTATTATGATCACTTACCATATTACATAACTCATATCAGGGGCGCAGATAGGATTTTTGAACTGGGGGGGACTGAGCTGTCAGCAAATGATTCCATTTTGTGTAAATGCATATATATATATATATATATATATATATATATATATATATATATATATATATATATATATATATATATGTGTGTGTGTGTATGTGTGTACTGAAGCTTCAATATACATTCGAATTGTGAGTTTTCTAACTGAATGAACATTGGTAGACAAAGGCCTACCTGGTCAACATTGCTCGGTTTTTGAAAAAAACGCTGTAATTGTTTTTTGTTTTTTCATTGTTGACCCCACCAGGGATTGCCTGCAGGCCAGGAGGACAATGTTAACATCTTGAATCTCATAATTTCAGTTAACAGTTGCTGCTTACTAAAATAACATTATACATAAAAATAACAACATTAAAAGATATTCACCTACAGCCTAGAATGCTGTTATTTTACATTTAGCCTACTTCAGGTAAGTCCAAATTCCTTCTTATTACTATCAGACTAGCTACTCAACATTACAAAACAAGTATTTGTCACATCTGGGAAAGGCAACAGGCATAGGATATTTACATCTTTTGGTTCTTGAAACAAACACTGTGATTTTTTTCCCCCTCTTCTCTGGCTTAATGTGGCAGAAAGATCACCAGCTCGGTCATTAGACAGTTGTTTATGATCACTATGGTTACCGCGACAGGCAAAGTCCCCAGCTCCCCTTAGGACCCCGGGGTCGAGATGGTGCGTTACATTTACATTGGAAGTCGGAACTTGGAGCTCCGAACAACATAACCTCAGAACTGAACACTTCCCAGTTTAAAAACTGGGACATCATGGAACATGGAATTCGAAAAAAATGGACAGTTAATGAAATCAAACGAAAACCCCAACGTTTATGCTGGTAGATGCTAGATTTCAATGCTTTTCCGACTTCAAACTTCCAACCTACGAGTACAACTGAACGCACCATTAGTCGCAGCAGAAACACTGTTGCTATCAAATGGATGAGCTGTGCAGTGTTATTAACCGAGAATTACGTGGAAAATGAACACCTTGCTTTCCCAACTCTGCAAGGATCTGCTCCAGCCTACACCGATTCAAGAAGGGGAAAATGTGGATTGATCACTGACAAGGCTACTGCTGCTGCCATTTCAACTTTGTGCTGCAATGTAAGTTAGTCTAACTAACGGAACATTAATCCTCACTTTTTCTACCTATGTGTGGCGCCTTACGTAGGGACGGTGGGTGGGGGGGACAGATGGAGGTCACTATAAATCTGGGGGGGACATGTCCACCCCGTCCCCCGTGCCATCTGCGCCCTTGACTCATATGCACCTTTGAATTCTTTGAGATTGGGTACTTCAAAGATATTGGAACACAAGTAAACACACAGTTTCAATAATAAATTAATTTATTATAACAAAGATAAAAATGGATAATATCAGTTGGAATCTATACACAGTGTGTGTGTTATGTGTGTGTGTGTGTGTCCACATGGCCTGAACAAAGAGTTAGCTTGGATGGCTAGCTAAGGTGTGTTTGTGTGTGTGTGTGGAAACAAAAGAATTAGCTCTGGTAGCTAACTCCACGTGTGTTTGTGGGGGGAGGATGACGACCTCATGGTCCCTTGAGACAATACAATTAGCCCTGGATGCTAATGAAACAAAAGAATTAGCCATGTGTTTAGCTAAGGCCCAAGGATCCTACCTCGTGGAGTTAAGACAAAAGGTTAGCCGGTAGCTAACCCACTAGCTCATAACACTACTAAATCCACTGAAATCTTGATGAGGTCAAAATGTGTAATAAGGAAATTGAGGATGTTAGTAAGGAATGGACCACTTGCATGTGACATCACAGCCAATCCAGATTGTAAACAGACGCCATCTTGTCGGTCAAACGCCATATTTCCGTCTTCTACTTCTACTTCCACTTCTGGTTCTACTTCTGCCTTTTCTTCTGGAAAACCCTACTATATACAATTCTACTACAACGTCAACTCCACTGAAAATCAATAAAACATAAGACAATTGGAATCCTGTGTCTGAGTCCTTCCCTTTCAAGTGTGGGAAACCCATGATGCTCACATACACTTGACAGTAGGCTGCCACGGGACCCTGACAGGCGTGCAAAATGGATTGCTGCTATCAGGTATACCATATATACAGTAATAGTGATAGACTACCGATACTTGATCTAACTGATAATATAAAATATTCAACCATCATAGTGGATATGGCGGCGCATGATGGGGATGCTGCGGCTACAAGCTCTCCCTACCTGTGCACGTTTTTTATGTTTTTGTGTGTATTTTTGCGTGTTGTTCGTCTGTACCGGACTTCAATATCCACTCAACCATATGGACTTACTGGACATTGGTTTCCAGCAGAAAATGATGGTTTGTAGCGATTTCCATCGCATGCACAACATTCTGGACGAGATAGCGAGACCAGCGAGGTCTCCGTGAATTGTTATCGGGTCTGGCAGGCGAAGGAGGCGGCGTCGGGAGAGGAAGCAAAAGCGAGGCTGCAGAGCCGGCCTGTTGACTAAGCTCAGAAAACAGCCACTCAAAACTCCACTGCCAAGCCTCTACCTCTCCAACGTCAGATCCATGGTAAACAAGAAGGACGATTTGGAATTACAGCTGGAATTACCTTATTCTATTCTATAATTGGCTGGTCAGTGCTAGTACTCAATACTTAAGTGACTTACCCTTCCAATGAGGATTGTTATTTTCTTGTTTACAAGATGCCACATCTGAGGGGGGCTGACGAATCCTGAATTTCTGTAAAGATAACTGTCCAGAGATTTATAAGCACACAGTGCTTCAGCACTGAACAGCGAGGGAAAGTTAATGAGGTAATTATACACATCTGGGTATTCCACCTCTGGCAGTTCAATATCCACTGACACGGTCGTGAAAACTACGTCCAGTAATCGATAAGGGTCACTAATCTGTAGGTCGTTTATTTTAGATATATATCTAGTTATCTGTTCATTAGAAAAATGAGCCGTGTAGTCCGTCGGTTGAAATTGATCCATTTTGTACATGAGTGCAGCAGTATTCAGCTGTGTTGTTGACCGACAAGATGGCAGCTGTTTACATTCCGGTCACATGACTGCAAGAGGTCTATAGAGAAGCATGCACAGCCTATCTATTAAACAATTGAGAGAATAAAACAAAATGGACAATCATCAATTCAACACGCTGAGTGTCTACAGTGTAAACAATTAAACCGTTCCTGAGTTTAAATTCACACTACTTCAGTAAAGCTAATTCCTAAGACTAGTTTTATGCCCAAAATTTGCCAGTCTTACTTAGCATCTTGCTTATAGCAAGATTATGAGAAGAAGTTCCGAGACTTTTGGAGTTTCACCGTTGTGGAGCACGTGAGTCGCGTCCGTGAAGGCAGAGGATTTCTTGGTCCGACGCGTGGTCGCTCGTGATGAAAAGAAAGTCTCTGATCAAATCATGTGCACAGCGTTTTAAAATTAGAAAGATTCGGTCGCTTCTAACATTAATTAACTGCTTGGGCTGCAGTCCGTATGTACATATAATGAATAAACAAACCGGCTGTAACTCTATCTGAGTTTAAAATCGCACGATTCTGTATTTTTACCGTGGCCAGGGGTAAACAAAGAAAATCGCACTGAATCGTGGATCTTGCAAGAAAAAGACGTCTTTCTTGGGTTTTCTGGTGCAGGGTATCTCTTTGTGTCCAGATGGCTTGACATCCACGACAAGAGAGAGAGACAGAAGTGTTGTTCCGTTTCTTATGCCTTCCTGTAGGATGTGACGTAGGTGATCCCGCCCAGGCGTGACGTAGGCCAATGCAGAAGTTGGCTGATGGGAAATGTAGTTTCTTAAAGGGACTGTGTGTTACCTACAATTGAAAGCAGCTCTTTGTCAGGAACCTCAGCAGTAACAGCAGAGTGTTCTGGAATAGGCACAAGCACTGACCTTGGGGAGCCAAACATAGAGCTGGGTGCCACACATTTCATTCAATGACACTTTCCTTATATTTTACTTATTTTGACTGAGAAATGTTTTATTGACAATTTTGATAACCCTTCACTTTTAATCCAGGTCTGTAGTGTGAAATGTTCTCGGCTGTGTTTTTGTTTAAAAATGTTTTCCAAATGGTAGCTGTGTTTAATTCATATCCAGAAAAATATATATTCCAATATAATATACTCAGCATAAACATTTTAAATAGAGTCTATATTTTTGGTCCATCCATGACATATTACTAAAGTAGCCTATTTACTGTTGTTGATGTGGGTCACTTGCTGTTAGCCAATTCACTTTCTCGTACCAGGAGAGCTGAAAGGAACAAGTATTATTCCCTACCTTTTTCACCAAGTCAATTTGAGGCGTTGGTCTACCCTGCTCTTTAATTTTAATTTTTTCCTCGAAAGCAAGACTGGCAAATGGCTTCGCCAAAATTAAATCAGCAATGCTTGGCATCCGTGCGCAGCTTTCTTGCTAGCTGACTAGCCCCCTCAAGTTCAGTCACTCAAATAAACAACATTTCTGGAACTAAGATAGCAAACTTGACAACACTATATTTACACTTTTTATTTACAATGAAAATATATACAAACTAAAAAAGCTGGTAGAAACCGTATGTAATGAATGAAATCGAAATGTAAGCCGATCTCTTACAATACACCACAGCACTTGCGAATCTGCATGGGACTGAACTGAAATTCACCGCTGCCTGTCTATTTGAAATGAGCTGTCAATCAAAGAAAATATCCGGCCGCTTTCACCAATCACCAGTCTTTTCGCGGAAAGCTTTGCCATGTCCCTCCCACTGTGAGGCTGGGAGTCCGTGGGGCGGGCGTTTTCGCAGTATTTGTCCAATAACCGTCTTGCATTTTGATATTGAAAGCGCATCGCTCCCAAATGCCATTGAAGTCCACTGAGGCTAGGCTGCATCGCACTGTCACGAGGGGGGAAAACTCACGTACACATTAGGCGAACTGGGGAAAGTTATAACGGAATGATTTCGCACTGTAGTTGGGTTGAGCACTTATATTTCTATGATTCTGGGTCTGAAATAGCAATGTTATAAGGTCGGCTATAACATAAGCCTAGCGCAATTCATCCTACACGATGTTCGTCATTTTTAGAGGAGGCTGAGCCTCCCTCGTTGTCTTAGAGCAATCGCCCGTGGTCTGTAGCAAACTGTAATTAGCTGTTGGAATTCAAATGTCTCAATTAACATTGAAACAAACATCAAACAAAGAGAAAAAAAACTTCTATAGAAAAATAAAATGTTCTAATATCAAATGCTTAAAAAGAGCTTGAATCGCCATATCATTGCATTTGCTTGTGGGTTGGTTTTATCTAACAGGAGCTGCTTGCAGAGTGTATGGTATCAAAAACGTCAGAAAGTACGTACATATTACTGTACTGGAGATTCAATGATTTCTATTTTGTTTGGCTGACAGTAATAACAGAAATATTAAAATATCACTTTATCCTGACAAGACAGAACAAGGGAAGCCATGGCCTAATGGCTAGAGAGGCAGCTTTGGGACCAGAAGGTCACTGATTTGATTCCCCAAACCAGCATGAATGACTGAAGTGCCCTTGAGCAAGACATCTAACCCCCAACTGCCCTGGGTATGTTATACATCACTTTAGATAAGAGCATCTGATAAATACCATTATTTTTATTTATTTTATTTATTTATCTCAGACATGCAGACAATGTACAGTCCATAATATTATAAAATGTATAAAATTGCATAAAAAATATATAAAATCTGTAAAATAGAAATAAAAACAGAACACATTAATGTAATGTTTCTTTTGATCATTTTTGTTTATTTAATTACATTATCATTATTACTTTCCTTTTCAGGGGGCGGCACGGTGGTGTAGTGGTTAGCGCTGTCGCCTCACAGCAAGAAGGTCCGGGTTCGAGCCCTGTGGCCGGCGAGGGCCTTTCTGTGCGGAGTTTGCATGTTCTCCCCGTGTCCGCGTGGGTTTCCTCCGGGTACTCCGGTTTCCCCCACAGTCCAAAGACATGCAGGTTAGGTTAACTGGTGACTCTAAATTGACCGTAGGTGTGAATGCAAGTGTGAATGGTTGTCTGTGTCTATGTGTCAGCCCTGTGATGACCTGGCGACTTGTCCAGGGTGTACCCCGCCTTTCGCCCGTAGTCAGCTGGGATAGGCTCCAGCTTGCCTGCGACCCTGTAGAACAGGATAAAGTGGCTAGAGATAATGAGATGAGATGAGACTTTCCTTTTCAGCAGGGGTTCATGGGCATGTAATTAATTAATGTCATCCCAGATGTTGTTGCTATCTTCCCACCACATTTATGCATCAGTCCATCTCCACAACAGTGTTTAGTAAACAGAACTAATGACCTGTTGTTTCTCACTGGTGAGCTGTACATGCTGTCCTGCTACATTAGATACCATCAGTGCAAGATCCTGAGGAGAGGATTTGGCCACGTCAGCTCTATAGGTCCAGTTGACGAGAGTTCTCAAATATTTTGCAGCCAAGGAAGCCTTTGAATGTAAAATTAATTCCACTGAGCCCCCAGTGCAGTTTTATGAACACAGTCCAACCTGTTAGACTCATTATTGTAAAGTATTGAGTGTACAATAACAATTTGGCTATTTATTGAAACCTTGGAATTTTCTCTTCCTGAACTTTCCAATGACAGAACATCAGTTCAAATGACATTATTTATATGTTACTGAGCTTTGCATTAAACCCATTCAAGTGGTCAGTCAAAGAGGATAATGATTTTAAGAACTCAATACTAAATAGAATAAGTATGATAATTGTCATTTGTGATTTCCATGACAGAGCCCCTGACTATGCTTCTTGATCACAAACCTCTGTGAGTCCCTAGACTCCAGTGAACCACACCGGAGCCAAGTGTGTGTGTGTGTGTGTTTCATCCACCTTCCTAAATCTTTTGATCCACAGGGCTTTATCTGAGTACGTTAATATCTGAGTACATACAGTTTTTGTCAACAGGTACACTATCAGTGAGTGGACACTGAGTGCCAGGTTTAGCCTACAGATCACCAACACCTCACTGACACAGAATCCCACAGATTACAGACAATTCCAGGGGCAAAATATTGTTGAGTATAATCACATGCTGGTCAGTTAAGGCAATGGGTTCTGATAAAATTTATCAGAATTTGGGCCCAAAATGGTCAGAACACAACCAACTATATTTAGTGGTTGTGTGGCTTCTAAATACAGTACCAGTCAAAAGTCTGGACACCCCTACTCATTCATAGGTTTGTCTGTATTTTGACTATTTTGTACATTGTAGTACAATACTGAAGACATCAAAACTATGAAATAACATATGGAACATATATGGAATTATGCAGTAAACAAAAAAGCATAAACAAATATATGTTTCATATATTATAGGTTCTTTAAAGCAGCCAGCGTTTACCTTGATGACGCTTTGCACACTATTGGCATTATCTTAACCAGCTTCATGAGGTAGTCACCTGAAATGCTTTTCAATTAACAGCTGTGCCTCGTCAAAAGTTAATTAGTGCAATTTCTTGCCTTCTGAATGCATTTGAGATCAAACAGTAAATAGTAAATAATAGCAAAACAGTAAATAACCCTATTCCACAATTGTAGTAATCCATATTATATCATGAACCTCTCAACTAAGTAAAGAGAAACGACGTCCGTCATTACTTTAAGACATGAAGTGTTTGTTAATTAATAAAAATAAAGAAAAACCATTGAATTAGAAGGTGTGTTCAAACTTTTGACTGGTACTGTAAGTGCAGAATGTGGCCTAATGTAAAATTGTATTCTATATCATGTGGGTGGAGGGATGGTGGTTTCAACAAGGCTGTGCTCTAGCAACCAGATTCGAATTAATTAATCCCATTTATTCTGCCCAAGCACATGGCCATGAACAACCAGCACTGATCCATTGTTCTTTTTGCTTGACATACTTGTGTAAAAACCCATAAAAAGCCAGTTAGATTACAAATCCTAAAGAGGGAACTGATGAGTAGGTAATTAGCAAAATTGCCAAAGTATGACAGTAGATGGCATAATAATGGCAAGATGATGAAAGAAAAAAAAAAAACAGGCTCTGTACAATACCAGTTAAACTGTTGTGTTCCATACTATACAGTAAAGCTAAAATTCTCAGTTTGTCTTCTGTCCCTGAATTATTTCTTCTTCTTCTAATTCTTCTTCAATTGATTGATTGATTGATTGATTGATTGATTGATTGATTGATTGTGAAGCCCACAATAGATCTGGCTTATAACTCATTCATTCACTGTTGGTAGATTGAAGTTTCTCGACAACAGGGGGCCATTACTCAAGTAACATCACTGTCACAAATTTCAAGTACATGAATTAAAGGCCTGAGACACACCCTACACAAACACAGGGTGCATGCAGTTCTGCTTCCATTGTAGTAAACAGCAACTTATTTCAGCAATATTCATGCAATCAGAGACACGTACCATTAAAAGCATTTCCACACCACACCTTCATAGTAGGCACTGATATCATCTCAATGATGCCAATGATATGCTGTATTTATTCATCAAATGCCCACAGCCACAGTTGTTTCTTACATTATAGATACAGAACTTTTGATATTCTCCAGAAAGAAATATTCAGCAGCTTTCTTTATTCTTAATTGTTTCATTTTCTCCATGTTGTTGTTAAAAGCAGAACAACTTCCACATTTTACACAAGGCTTTGATCATTTCCTCTAGAAATATTAAGCCCAGAGCCATATACTGTACTTCAGCCAGGCTGTAGTGAGGAGTATGGATTTTTAAAATGCCAGGCTGCATCAATGACACAGTGGCTTTGGCTTTTAAAGAACCACCTAAAGACTCTATGGCAAGATTTATTTGTTAGCCAGTACATAAAGTATTTTAAAATTTAGCTAACATTAGCTTAAATATAAGACATAGCCTTATTTTTATTTATAAGTACGTAATCATTTTTAGAAATTATTATTATTATTATTATTATTATTATTATTATTATTATTATTATCATCAGTTGTGCCATTTTAAAACATAACTTTCATGGCATGATTTTTTTCTTTACTTTCATGTGTAAAAAGGTTTACTCAGCACAAGCATATGACAAAGTAAATTCCTAGCATGGGTCACACTGTTAGGGAGGAAGGAAGAGCCTTGGAGAAAGGTTTCGACTACTTCTCTCTTTTATGAAACAACTGGTTTGTCAGCAACTCTTAAACAACTCTGCCATTACACAGATCTCACGAGAAACTTTCAACCCAACTTATCATAAAGATGGTCCTTTACCTCTTCTTTTATATTTTCTTCTTTACCCCAGGTAAGAAGCTGAAAGTTTTTCTTTGATGATTAAGAAGCAGATTTTAGCCTCAGTTCTGAGTTATGGAGTATTTTAATGCTTTAAGTTCTTTAAGTTCTTTACAACATAACTTACAGACTAAAGTATAAAGAAATTACTTGATATAGAATAGATGATGAAACTTTATATAACACCCCCGATAGCAGAGGGTCGTTGAAACGACGTAGAGTTTTGGTCAGAATGGTCGGTTTCCGTCGTACGTCAGAAAATCAACGTTGAAACGGCGCCGTGAAACGTCGATTTCTCCGCCGTCTGAGAGGGTCGATTTATCACCGTTGAATCAACGTGGGTTAAGGTTGATCTGTCGACCGTCAGAGAAGGTTGAATATACAGTGGTGCTTGAAAGTTTGTGAACCCTTTAGAATTTTCTATGTTTCTGCATAAATATGACCAAAAACAACATCAGATTTTCACACAAGTCTTAAAAGTAGATAAAGAGAATCCAGTTAAACAAATGAGACAAAAATATTATACTTGGTCATTTATTTATTGAGGAAAATGATCCAATATTACATATCTGTGAGTGGCAAAAGTATGTGAACCTTTGCTTTCAGTATCTGGTGTGACCCCCTTGTGCAGCAATAACCGCAACTAAACGTTTCCGGTAACTGTTGATCAGTCCTGCACACCGGCTTGGAGGAATTTTAGCCCATTCCTCCGTACAGAACAGCTTCAACTCTGGGGTGTTGGTGGGTTTCCTCACATGAACTGCTCGCTTCAGGTCCTTCCACAACATTTCGATTAGATTAAGGTCAGGACTTTGACTTGGCCATTCCAAAACATTAACTTTATTCTTCTTTAACCATTCTTTGGTAGAATGACTTGTGTGCATAGGGTCATTGTCTTGCTCCATGACCCACCTTCTCTTGAGATTCAGTTCATGGACAGATGTCCTGACATTTTCCTTTAGAATTTGCTGGTATAATTCAGAATTCATTGTTCCATCAATTATGGCAAGTCATCCTGGCCCAGATGCAGAAAAACAGGCCCAAATCATGATACTACCAACACCATGTTTCACGGATGGGATAAGGTTTTTATGCTGGAATGCAGTGTTTTCCTTTCTCCAAACATAATGCTTCTCATTTAAACCAAAAAGTTCTATTTTGGTCTCATCCGTCCACTAAACATTTTTCCAATAGCCTTCTGGCTTGTTCACGTGATCTTTAGCAAACTGCAGACAAGCAGCAATGTTCTTTTTGGAGAGCAGTGGCTTTCTCCTTGCAACCCTGCCATGCACACCATTGTTGTTCAGTGTTCTCCTGATGGTGGACTCATGAACATTAACATTAGCCAATGTGAGAGAGGCCTTCAGTTGCTTAGAAGTTACCCTGGGGTCCTTTGTGACCTCGCCAACTATCACACGCCTTGCTCTTGGAGTGATCTTTGTTGGTCGACCACTCCTGGGGAGGGGAACAATGGTCTTGAATTTCTTCCATTTGTACACAATCTGTCTGACTGTGGATTGGTTGGGTCCAAACTCTTTAGAGATGGTTTTGTAAACTTTTCCAACCTCATGAGCATCAACAATGCTTTTTCTGAGGTCCTCAGAAATCTCCTTTGTTCGTGCCATGATACACTTCCACAAACATGTGTTGTGAAGATCAGACTTTGATAGATCCCTGTTCTTCAAATAAAACAGGGTGCCCACTCACACCTGATTGTCATCCAATCGATTGAAAACACCTGACTCTCATTTCACCTTCAAATTAACTGCTAATCCTAGAGGTTCACATACTTTTGCCACTCACAGATGTATAATATTGGATCATTTTCCTCAATAAATAAATGACCAAGTATAATATTTTTGTCTCATTTGTTTAACTGGGTTCTCTTTATCAACTTTCAGGACTTGTGTGAAAATCTGATGTTGTTTTAGGTCATATTTATGCAGAAATCTAGAAAATTCTAAAGGGTTCACAAACTTTCAAGTACCACTGTACGACGTTGAACCATCGTCACTTTTGCCGGCCAGTTTTCAACATTGGTAGGAACTGGCAGCCAGGGGGGATCACACTGTGTAATTATTAAAAATGTGTAAACCATTCACTAAAGTTCTAATGTTAGAATATAATACAAACAGTGCTATAAAACATTGGGATTTGTCAATGTTGATGAAAATTTACAACCAACAATTAATACTGAACAATGTACTGTTTAACTTACACAAATGAAAATGTGAACATATATTAAAGGAAATTCCACCTTGAAACCTATTAAATGTGTTTAATGATCCTCTTACTAACTTGTTGATTTGGATGATGCTGAATTTTGTTGTTCCTATAAGATGCTAATATTTGTGTCATGAGCTGATGTCACACAGTGGCAACACTAGTACAATTACAATGGAGTTTAATTGCAGGGAAAAAAACCCTAAAGGAACATAACATAAGGGATAATGGTTAGATTTTGCTGTTACTTCCTAAAAGAAAAAGATCAAGAGCTTATTTTCTTATGCATCACTTCTAGCAATGTTCAGTGTCATGAGAAATCTGATGTAGAAGCATAGTGGAGACAACAAATGCTGGACTCCCAGTTCCAGAATGCAGTGCGAATGTACAAAGTTGCCGTGCGAAGTTACAACAGAGACTTGACTCAGCTAGTTAGCGATCTATGATGACAAGCACGATGGTGTTAATGGAGTTATTAGCATGAAAATGTAAACTTTGGAACCAAGTGTACAGATGTGGAAATGAGAGAGCTGGACAGACTAAAGGGCTAAAGTGCTGCTGCATTGTTTGTGTTAGGCAAAGATGAAGTAAGGGCTAAATCCCACACGTGTCATTATTAGTAATGTAGGAAATTGCTAAAGTGAAAATGGATCAACATGTCAATAAAGACATTTGAACTAAAAATAGTAATTTTTTTCATTACAGAATAAATATTGGCTGCTAATTGGTCACATTAAGTTAACATGCAAGTTGTTTCAGGTGGATATTTCCTTTAAGTGATCATATTACTTAGGTGGATATTTCCTTTAAGTGATCATATATGCTGGAATGGACCACTTTTGGATCTTCCTGTTACAGGACTCTCAGTGAGCATGTGCACTGTAAATGTCGCACAGCCCCAGGAGCATCTTGATGGGAGATTTAACCAGTCAGTCAACATCACCTGCCACGTCAACATATCCTGCCCAAACAAAAAACCTGTTGTGCAATGGTATGTGTTCACAACAGACTCCTATCTTCAACTGGATATAAAAAATCAGCCAAAGAAGTATAAATTGCAAGGCACAGACCTACACATCACCTGGCTCTCACAAAGCAATAATGGCGTGTATTACTGCGCTGCGTTTGACAATGATTCAAAAAACAGTGGTGCACAGGCTATTGGGACTGGCACAACACTGACAGTGAAAGGTAAAATGCCTTGCTGTTTTACAAATGATGTGTCGATTTTTGAATCTTTGTTAAATCTATCTTCAAATTCTTCCTTGTATTCAGAAAATGAAAATGACAATAACATTGGAAACATTCTGCTGATCATACTGGTGGTCTTACTGTCCCTCTATAGTTTAATCATCCTGGCTCTCTTCATCTGTATAAAGGTAAAGTGTATTATTATTTTTTTTAAAATAAATACATAAGGACTTTCAAAAATTCAAACAAATATCACTTACCATGTCACATTCATCCAAACTAAACTGAGTAAATAAAATTTTTCAGACTGGACGAGCCACACTGTTTAACAGAAGACAAACTCAAAGCCAGAGCAAGGTATTGCTACAGTTTACATTTTATTATTATTCATATATTGATGTTCATTATGGCAGCACGGTGATGTAGTGGTTAGCACTGTCGCCTCACAGCAAGAAGGTCCTGGGTTCGAGCCCAGCGGCTGACAAGGGCCTTTCTGTGTGGAGTTTGCATGTTCTCCCCGTGTCCGCGTGGGTTTCCTCCGGGTGCTCCGGTTTCCCCCACAGTCCAAAGGCATGCAGGTTAGGCTAATTGGTGGCTCTAAATTGACCGTAGGTGTGAATGTGAGTGTGAATGGTTGTCTGTGTCTATGTGTCAGCCCTGTGATGACCTGGCGACTTGTCCAGGGTGTACCCGCCTCTCGCCCATAGTCAGCTGGGATAGGCTCCAGCTTGCCTGCGACCCTGTAGAACAGGATAAGCGGCTACAGATAATGGATGGATGGATGGATGTTCATTATACCACAGTGCTGTTGAATTCTCCAGAAGGTGCTCAAATCAGAAAGCATGGCTCTGACAGCAGTTCCAGCTGGAACATAAATGAAAGGTTTATATTAATTCACTATTAATGCACTAATTCTAAAGGTTTATCATTTGCTATCATTTTTTTGGTCTTATTACCTTGCAGAAAGGGGAAAAAAGAAAAGGCGATGAAGGAATGATCTAATGTATATCATGCATAATTTATATCTAATATATATCATATCTGACTGTTTATATACAATGTAACTGATAACATCAATTAACGCACATTCTATTAGATCAAATACAGCTGTAATTTGTTTAACATGTGAACTGTCATTCACACATAATAAATTAAACATTGTAATTGCTGAGTTAGAAGAGAAATAACACACTCCAAGCCGTGCTTTTTTGCCGCTTCACATTATGCCGTAACACAAAATACAATCATGGATTATTTTCCCAAAGCAGCATGGCCCATTGTGTGTTATTTCTTACCTAGATCACACTATAGTGTTGTGATTCAGTCATTGGCACAAGAGCAGAGGCCGAGTGCCATAGCTAATCAAGGCTGTGCTAGTATTCTGTACAACGACCGTAGGTGTGAATGTGAGTGTGAATGGTTGTTTGTCTTTGTGTGTCAGCCCTGCGACAACCTGGTGACTTGTCCAGGGTGTACCCCACTTCTCACCCATAGTCAGCTGGGATAGGCTCCAGCTTGCCTGCGACCCTGTAGAACAGGATAAGTGGCTACAGATAATGGCTGGATGGATGGACTTTTGAAATGATTAGCCTAGATTAGCTTTCTCATGTTCTTCATTGTTATAGGTTTAAGTCATCTATCTTATTCTCTCTCTAATTCACTCCTTCATTCATGCCATTACTATAACAGTATATCACTGATTGTAATATTTTTAATAAAGCTCAGTCACTGGTATGGTTATGGTGTGAAACAGGAATTCTAGGTGTATTTAAACTGTACTTTTTCCTTAAAGTAAATATTTTGAATGGGTCTTCTGGTCACCTCTGTATATATTTGGTGTTATCTAGTTAATCTAGCCCAGTAATCTAGTTGTGTTGAAAAAGTTGTTTCCTGTTACGCATCTCAGGGTGACTCAACCAGGAGAGTCCACTTCAGAGTTGTGGTGCAAGAACTGTACAGCAAGCGGAACTTGCGAAGAAACAAGAAAAACAGGCACACTGAAGTTTCACAGGAA
Source organism: Neoarius graeffei (assembly GCF_027579695.1). NCBI lineage: Eukaryota > Metazoa > Chordata > Actinopteri > Siluriformes > Ariidae > Neoarius > Neoarius graeffei. The sequence continues at coordinate 36,683,444 of NC_083588.1, forward strand.
AATAAGGTTTCTTGTCATTCTGATCCCACCAACACTCTAAAAAATAATGGGGCCAGTACCAGTTCTTCAGGGCGATGCCATAGAAGAACCTTTTTTCAGGGCTTCAAAGAACCGTTCATGCAACAGTTCTTTAAAGAACCATTTAAACCATTTGTTTGAGCAGTGAAGACAGATTTGTGTAAACATAGCCAATGTGCATTGACCAGCAAATGGTAAGAGAATGCCAGCCTCTGAAGAACCATTTCCAATGTGAAGAACCTTTCGCATAATGTAATGGTTCATCACAGAGTTTTGACTCTCCGTGGAACCATCCAGAGATTTGAAGAACCACTGAAGCACCTTTATTTTTTAGAGTGAAGATAAAAGGCCAATTTGTGAATTAAATGTGTGGATGGCATGCTTTAATATCTCTGATTCTTTTACAGGTTGAAAATCCACGGTCCCACACTGAGAGAGAAGACGTATACCAAAACCTGAACAGGTCCCGATAAAACATCAGCTCAAACACCAAAACCCCTCAGCTTTATAGTATAAAAAGAAGAAGAAAAAAACAAAAACAAAGCAGAAGTGACGGAAAGAAGAACCTTCAGCTTGGGAACCAACTCTTACTCCTTTGTCTTACTCTACTATAATAAGCCAAACTGAGAAAATATTTTAGTGTGACACTGGAACCATTGCCACAGACTCTCCTGTGTTGTGGTGGTGAGGGGTGCTGTTCTCTGTTTCACATCTCCATAGTGCTTCATTGCCTGTTTAAAATATGTTTTTTTTAAAACTTCTTAGTGATAGAATAATAGTTTTTTTTAATGAATCTGTTCAGTACTGCTCCTGAAGTAAATTGAACTGAGGAAAAATATTAACGAATTAGCTGCTAAAGTTTTAAGAATGGATGCAACTTTTTTCTTTTTCTTTTTTTTTTTGCTGGTAAAGGTGTATAATTAGGCAGCAGATGATTTATATTAAATGCAGACCAGAATAAATCAGACCAGAATATCTAAGACAGAAGAACACACGTGTGGCTGCCTGGGAAAACCCATCACATTGTGAAATTTTGACATTTTGAGCTATATATATTTCTGGAAACTCCAGGCTTTTTTTTTTTTTTAACTGAAATGTGTTTTCCTTTTCTGTGGCTCTCAATCAGGAATGCAGTTCTACTGTTGTCAAAGGTACAAAGGGAGAAAACTGAATTTAAAGATCATGGGCCTTTTGACAGCCTGTCTGACTACAAACTGAATTCATTGCCATTTTGTTATCGCACATAGCTATGAGCCAGGTTAAGCAAAGCCTGAAATTGTGTGAGAAATGTATTCATTGCTGCGCTTATTAAACTGGTTCCTTATCCCACCTCATCTTTTCAAGGCAGTTAGAAAGTAAATTTTTAAAAATCATTTTCATGTACAGTGGTGCTTGAAAGTTTGTGAACCCTTTAGAATTTTCTATATTTCTGCATAAATATGACCTAAAACATCATCAGATTTTCACACAAGTCCTAAAAGTAGGTAAAGAGAACCCAGTTAAACAAATAAGACAAAAATATTATACTTGGTCATTTATTTATTGAGGAAAATGATCCAATATTACATATCTGTGAGTGGCAAAAGTATGTGAACCTCTAGGATTAACAGTTAATTTGAAGGTGAAATTAGAGTCAGCTGATTTCAATCGATAGGATGACAATCAGGTGTGAGTGGGCACCCTGTTTTATTTAAAGAACAGGGATCTATCAAAGTCTGATCTTCACAACACATGTTTGTGGAAGTGTATAATACTACGAACAAAGGAGATTTCTGAGGACCTCAGAAACAGCATTGTTGATGCTCATCAGGCTAGAAAAGGTAACAAAACAATCTCTAAAGAGTTTGGACTCCACCCATCCACAGTCAGACAGATTGTGTACAAATGCAGGAAATTTAAGACCATTGTTACCCTCCCCAGGAGTGGTCAACCAACAAAGATCACTCCAAGAGCAAGGCGTGTAATAGTCGGCGAGGTCACAAAGGACCCCAGGGTAACTTCTAAGCAACTGAAGGCCTCTCTCACGTTGGTTAATATTAATGTTCATGAGTCCACCATCAGGCGGCACGGTGGTGTAGTGGTTAGCGCTGTCACCTCACAGCAAGAAGGTCCTGGGTTCAAGCCCTGGGCAGGGCTCAAAATTAACTTTTTTTCTTTGTGGTCCCGAATTCTGTGTTGTATTGTCCCGAATGGAAGCAATAGTGTCCCCATTTTTTTCCTCTCTGAAATAACCAGTGGTTAATATTATCATATGAAGTTACTATTATATTTGTAACTATACGATTTTGAACCCTTTATATCATTTTTACAATAAGTCACAAAACACAAGTGACACATGTCCAATACATCATCTACTTCAAAATTAGTTATTGCATTTTCAGTTTATTAAACTTTGGCGATCTCACTGTATGAATAGATACCCATTTATTTAAAAGGGGCCATCTAGCTCATTCAGAAAATGCTTCAACTCACTACATCTGCAGTACACTTTAGCTGAAAATAAGACCCCTTTTATGTTCGTTTCATCTACTTATACCTTGAATATCTGTTGGCATATATAAGGCCAACTTATCATTTTCACCATTACCGTTATCCATTTTTATGTAATATACCTGTTGCCCCATTCAGAGATGTTTTGAAAGCCATCAGCCATACCATCAATGGATGAAATGCACACCCATGTTGCAAGCAGTACAATAGAAGGTTTGACCCAAAAAACAAAATATTTTAATCCAGTCTACAGTGTGCGCGGCACGGTGGTGTAGTGGTTAGCGCTGTCGCCTCACAGCAAGAAGGTCCTGGGTTCGAGCCCTGGGGCCGGCGAGGGCCTTTCTGTGCGGAGTTTGCATGTTCTCCCCGTGTCCGCGTGGGTTTCCTCCGGTTTCCCCCACAGTCCAAAGACATGCAGGTTAGGTTAACTGGTGACTCTAAATTGACCGTAGGTGTGAGTGTGAATGGTTGTCTGTGTCTATGTGTCAGCCCTGTGATGACCTGGCGACTTGTCCAGGGTGTACCCCGCCTTTCGCCCATAGTCAGCTGGGATAGGCTCCAGCTTGCCTGCGACCCTGTAGAAGGATAAAGCGGCTAGAGATAATGAGATGAGATGAGTCTACAGTGTAAAATAAAGGAAAAACGCCATCATATCGAGGTACCACCTCAAAATGATTGGATACTGACACGTCAATCAGACTGAAGCCCGCGAGCAGCCCGTCCCTTCTGTGTGTGTGTGAGAGCGAGCAGAGTGTCACACAGAGCGCAGGATTCTCTCAGTGCGCTCCTTCCAAACAACGGGGATTTACACGGAAACGGAAGGAGATATTCACAAAATTCTTTCACAGTGAGCGCCACAAGGTTCTCCTGAACACACGGATGTAATTTTTTTTGTCTGTAGTGTAAAAAATGAGGTCACTAGAGCGAGTTAAAAACGAGTGACTTTTCTGCCACGTTTATAATGGGAGTTTATGAGGCTGCGCGGCTGTGCTCTCATTACTTTCAGGCTTCTCATTCAAAAACTGTAAATCCTATCGCTCAGGTAGACACATTGTGTGAATCAGGATGAGTGTGGCTACTACTTTTGAGAAAATTATGTGTGTGGAGTGAAAATTGGGGCTGAAAACACAGTTTAAATGAGAAAGTTTGAGCTATTTTTCCAAGCTCTTTACACTCTAACTTAACGAGCTCCACTGGTGTGTAACGCAATAGACACCCATTATAAAGCCGGACTTTCTCAGGCTTTATAAGGGGGAGGAGGGGTGGAGACGCGGGGGGTGGGAGTGTTTCTTGTCAAAATATGGCTTGCGGGACCCGTTATTCCAAAATCTTGTACTGCACCTTTAATGTAGAACTTTTTTTCTAGATCTATTTTTTCCCATTGTCCCGGGATTGTCCCAGATATGATAATTTTGTGTCCCGATGACATTTTTTATGGTCCCCGGGACGTCGGGACACCGTTAGTTTTGAGCGCTGGCCCCGGGGCCGGCGAGGGCCTTTCTGTGTGGAGTTTGCATGTTCTCCCCGTGTCCGCGTGGGTTTCCTCTGGGTGCTCCGGTTTCTCCCACAGTCCAAAGACATGCAGGTTAGGTTAACTGGTGACTCTAAATTGACCGTAGGTGTGACTGTGAGTGTGAATGGTTGTCTGTGTCTATGTGTCAGCCCTGTGATGACCTGGCGACTTGTCCAGGGTGTACCCCGCCTTTCGCCCATAGTCAGCTGGGATAGGCTCCAGCTTGCCTGCGACCCTGTAGAAGGATAAAGCGGCTAGAGATAATGAGATGAGATGAGTCTACAGTGTAAAATAAAGGAAAAACGCCATCATATCGAGGTACCACCTCAAAATGATTGGATACTGACACGTCAATCAGACTGAAGCCCGCGAGCAGCCCGTCCCTTCTGTGTGTGTGTGAGAGCGAGCAGAGTGTCACACAGAGCGCAGGATTCTCTCAGTGCGCTCCTTCCAAACAACGGGGATTTACATGAAAACGGAAGGAGATATTCACAAAATTCTTTCACAGTGAGCGCCACAAGGTTCTCCTGAACACACGGATGTAATTTTTTTTGTCTGTAGTGTAAAAAATGAGGTCACTAGAGCGAGTTAAAAACGAGTGACTTTTCTGCCACGTTTATAATGGGAGTTTATGAGGCTGCGCGGCTGTGCTCTCATTACTTTCAGGCTTCTCATTCAAAAACTGTAAATCCTATCGCTCAGGTAGACACATTGTGTGAATCAGGACGAGTGTGGCTACTACTTTTGAGAAAATTATGTGTGTGGAGTGAAAATTGGGGCTGAAAACACAGTTTAAATGAGAAAGTTTGAGCTATTTTTCCAAGCTCTTTACACTCTAACTTAACGAGCTCCACTGGTGTGTAACGCAATAGACACCCATTATAAAGCCGGACTTTCTCAGGCTTTATAAGGGGGAGGAGGGGTGGAGACGCGGGGGGTGGGAGTGTTTCTTGTCAAAATATGGCTTGCGGGACCCGTTATTCCAAAATCTTGTACTGCACCTTTAATGTAGAACTTTTTTTCTAGATCTATTTTTTCCCATTGTCCCGGGATTGTCCCAGATATGATAATTTTGTGTCCCGATGACATTTTTTATGGTCCCCGGGACGTCGGGACACCGTTAGTTTTGAGCACTGGCCCCGGGGCCGGCGAGGGCCTTTCTGTGTGGAGTTTGCATGTTCTCCCCGTGTCCGCGTGGGTTTCCTCCGGGTGCTCCGGTTTCTCCCACAGTCCAAAGACATGCAGGTTAGGTTAACTGGTGACTCTAAATTGACCGTAGGTGTGACTGTGAGTGTGAATGGTTGTCTGTGTCTATGTGTCAGCCCTGTGATGACCTGGCGACTTGTCCAGGGTGTACCCCGCCTTTCGCCTGTAGTCATCTGGGATAGGCTCCAGCTTGCCTGCGACCCTGTAGAAGGATAAAGCGGCTTGAGATAATGAGATGAGATGAGATGAGATGAGATGAGATGAGATGAGATGAGATGAGATGAGTCCACCATCAGGAGAACACTGAACAACAATGGTGTGCATGGCAGGCTTGCAAGGAGAAAGTCACTGCTCTCCAAAAAGAACATTGCTGCTCATCTGCAGTTTGCTAAATATCATGTGGTCAAGCCAGACAGCTATTGGAAAAATGTTTTGTGAAGGATGAGACCAAAATAGAACATTTTGGTTGAAATGAGAAGCCTCATGTTTGGAGAAAGGAAAACACTGCATTCCAGCATAAGAACCATATCCCATCTGTGAAACATGGTGGTGGTAGTATCATGGTTTGGGCCTGTTTTGTTGCATCTGGGCCAGGACGGCTTGCCATCATTGATGGAACAATGAATTCTGAATTATACCAGTGAATTCTAAAGGAAAATGTCAGGACATCTGTCCATGAACTGAATCTCAAGAGAAGGTGGGTCATGCAGCAAGACAACGAACTTAAGCACACAAGTCGTTCTACCAAAGAATGATTAAACAAGAATACAGTTAATGTTTTGGAATGGCCAAGTCAAAGTCCTGACCTTAATCCAATTGAAATGTTGTGGAAGGACCTGAAGCGAGCAGTTCATGTGAGGAAACCCACCAACATCCCAGATCTGAAGCTGTTCTGTATTGAGGAATGGGCTAAAATTCCTCCAAGCCAGTGTGCAGGACTGATCAACAATTACCGGAAATGTTTAGTTGCAGTTATTGCTGCACAAGGGGGTCACACCAGATACTGAAAGCAAAGGTTCACATACTTTTGCCTCTCACAGATATGTAATATTGGATCATTTTCCTCAATAAATAAATGACCAAGTATAATATTTTTGTCTCATTTGTTTAACTGGGTTCTCTTTATCTACTTTTAGGACTTGTGTGAAAATCTGATGATGTTTTAGGTCATTTTTATGCAGAAATATAGAAAATTCAAAAGGGTTCACAAACTTTCAAGCACCACTGTACATGAAGAATATTTATGGTTTCTTAAAGTTGAGGGCAAAGTTACAAGCAGAATAAAATACAATTTTGGCCGAAACGTAATTTTTCCTCTGTTTGACTGTTTGCCAGAATCCAGCCACAATGACATCCAACAGGTGTTCACAAGCTGACACACATATATACACACACACACATACACGTGCATTGCGGTCTTTTTGTACCAGTGCTATTAATATATCAGACTTGTAGTTCTCTTTTTAAAATCATACTTCTATCATTGGTGATATTAGTGGTTTCATCTCAGCCACTGCAAAACAAACCAGTGACAGTCAGTGGACTGATTAGATAAATTCAGAAAGGACTTGGGTACATTTCAGAGGATTCATACAAAACAACAACAACAACAGCAACAGTGTGTAGTTGCTGTTTACATTAATTAAATAAAACCCATGGGCTTACTTTAATCACTAATGAAGTATGATATCAGTGTACGTATTTACAGCAGTTAGTAGTACTTAGTAATAATGTGCTTTCATTAAAGTGCCAGTTTAACGAAAATTACATCATAAAATCCCGGGTTTACTGTGTGTGATATGCTCAAATAGGTTGTAAAGTTCACTGATAAATAAAAAAATTGGTTTGAAAAATGATTCTTTTGCGTCTGAAATGAATTCTGTTCCAAAAATCACTGAAAGCTTGTCCGCCATTATTAGATCACAGCGATTTACTGGTCAGTGGCACTGCATGTGTGACCTTATATACACCACTGCCTTCTTTTGTGTCCACACAGACTCTATACTATTCTCTGCAATGGCGTGCATTCTTGATACTGATTCTTTTGATAAAGACAACGAAACCTCTTCAAATTTGCCCTCAATCTTTGATTGGTTGTCTGAGGATGATTTAGAACCTATAGCCATGGAGAAAGAGGCAGATGAATATGCAAGCCAAGTCACTCGTGAAGAAGAAGAGCAACAACTGTTCCAGCAGTTTTCTGGAACCCAGGAAGTTAATACATGGTACAAATCATTGTTTGCTAATTCATTTTTTTAATTAAATTTTTTTTTTACTGATTTAATGTTCAACTTTCACAGTTATGATAAAGCAGTGTCTCTTTATAATTGTCATCTCTGTAACCTCACTTGGTAAGCACAAGGCTACATAATGGCAGTAATTAGGCACTTTCAGTGCTTGAGCTGGCAGGAGTGGGTGGCGCATTGTGCCATATGCATTGTGCACAGAGAGCGCACAACAGCCAGGAGATTGCTGAAAAAGTTAATGCTGATACCGGTCTGTTTTAGCCAGCATTAACTTTTTCAGCAGTTTGTGCTCCAGTAGCTCTTCTGTGGGATTGGACTAACATGAACTAACATGAACTACAACCCTGATTCCAAAAAAGTTGGGACAAAGTACAAATTGTAAATAAAAACGGAATGCAATGATGTGGAAGTTTCAAAATTCCATATTTTATTCAGAATAGAACATAGATGACATATCAAATGATTAAACTGAGAAAATGTATCATTTAAAGAGAAAAATTAGGTGATTTTAAATTTCATGACAACAACACATCTCAAAAAAGTTGGGACAAGGCCATGTTTACCACTGTGAGACATCCCCTTTTCTCTTTACAACAGTCTGTAAATGTCTGGGGACTGAGGAGACAAGTTGCTCAAGTTTAGGGATAGGAATGTTAACCCATTCTTGTCTAATGTAGGATTCTAGTTGCTCAACTGTCTTAGGTCTTTTTTGTCGTATCTTCCGTTATATGATGCGCCAAATGTTTTCTATGGGTGAAAGATCTGGACTGCAGGCTGGCCAGTTCAGTACCCGGACCCTTCTTCTATGCAGCCATGATGCTGTAATTGATGCAGTATGTGGTTTGGCATTGTCATGTTGGAAAATGCAAGGTCTTCCCTGAAAGAGACGTCGTCTGGATGGGAGCATATGTTGCTCTAGAACCTGGATATACCTTTCAGCATTGATGGTGTCTTTCCTGATGTGTAAGCTGCCCATGCCACACGCACTAACACAACCCCATACCATCAGAGATGCAGGCTTCTGAACTGAGCGCTGATAACAACTTGGGTCGTCCTTCTCCTCTTTAGTCCGAATGCCATGGCATCCCTGATTTCCATAAAGAACTTCAAATTTTGATTCGTCTGACCACAGAACAGTTTTCCACTTTGCCACAGTCCATTTTAAATGAGCCTTGGCCCAGAGAAGACGTCTGCGCTTCTGGATCATGTTTAGATACGGCTTCTTCTTTGAACTATAGAGTTTTGGCTGGCAACGGCGGATGGCATGGTGAATTGTGTTCACAGATAATGTTCTCTGGAAATATTCCTGAGCCCATTTTGTGATTTCCAATACAGAAGCATGCCTGTATGTGATGCAGTGCCGTCTAAGGGCCCGAAGATCACGGGCACCCAGTATGGTTTTCCGGCCTTGACCCTTACGCACAGAGATTCTTCCAGATTCTCTGAATCTTTTGATGATCTTATGCACTGTAGATGATGATATGTTGCAATTTTACACTGTCGAACTCCTTTCCACTATTTGTCGGTGCAGAATTAGGGGGATTGGTGATCCTCTTCCCATCTTTACTTCTGAGAGCCGCTGCCACACCAAGATGCTCTTTTTATACCCAGTCATGTTAATGACCTATTGCCAGTTGACCTAATGAGTTGCAATTTGGTCCTCCAGCTGTTCCTTTTTTGTACCTTTAACTTTTCCAGCCTCTTATTGCCCCTGTCCCAACTTTTTTGAAATGTGTTGCTGTCATGAAATTTCAAATGAGCCAATATTTGGCATGAAATTTCAAAATGTCTCACCTTCGACATTTGATATGTTGTCTATGTTCTATTGTGAATACAATATCAGTTTTTGAGATTTGTAAATTATTGCATTCCGTTTTTATTTACAATTTGTACTTTGTCCCAACTTTTTTGGAATCGGGGTTGTACAATAATGTGTTGTATTTAGTTTGATGGTGTTGTTAACAGGTTGTGAAAAATGTATGGTGACAAAATGATTTCTGTTTTGACATGATTGATACATTTTAAGAATCTTTGGAAATAATATAGCCTATAATATAAATGTCTTCCCTGCTGAAAAAAAACTTGTTCTGTCCAACTAACAGCCATCAAACACAGCTGAGATGATCAAACTGGTGGATTGTCTTTGTCAGTAGCTATTATTTTCCAGCTTCCTTATTACTTGAACAAATTAATGTTTGAATTTTTAAAATAACTTGTCTATGACTGCAGCATTTGGGCGGCATGGTGGTGTAAGTGGTTAACACAGTCGCCTTACAGCAAGAAGGTTCTGGGTTCGAGCCCAGCAGCCGGTGGGGGCCTTTCTGTGTGGAGTTTGCATGTTCTCCCTGCATCTGCGTGGGTTTCCTCTGGGTGCTCCGGTTTCCCCCACAGTCCAAAGACATGAATATGGGACGACCTTGGGCTGAGGTGCCCTTGAGCGAGGCACCTAACTCTCAACTGCTCCCCGGGCACTGTTAGCATGGCTGCCCACTGCTCTGGGTATGTGTGTGTGCTCATTGCTCACATGTGTGCATGTGTGTGTTCACTGCTTCAGATGGGTTAAATGCAGAGAGGAATTTCACAAGTGTGTGATGAATAATGTTGTGCTTGTGCATTAAGTAGTTTCCTTTCTGCCAGCACTAATACCAGCTGGTAAATATGAGCTACCACTTTGAGCAGCTCGGCCTGGGTTTTGGTGGCTGGTTAGACTAATACCACCCTTTCTTAACAGAGTTTTATTAATATATTTGTTTCATAATAAATGTGTTAGAATATTGGTGGTAGTTAAAGATTGTTTGACTGTGTATTGTTTCATTTTGTCTGTTAATGAAATTAAAATGCATGTCGGATATTTATCTTTCAGGAAGGAAACTTCTTCGAGCAGCCACTAGAGGGCATCAGATAGCGAGAATCCGAATGGAAATATCGCGAGAATTGTGTTGAAATAAATCCCGCCGGAAGTCTCGTCGGGCCTTTTTCTTCCTGAATACACATCACGTAAGTTAGCATGGCCTTGCGTTAGCGCAAGCCTGTATCCATTTATATCTTTGAAATCCGTAGTAGTAGTGTACATTTTAGTTAGTATAATAAGTTTCTAATGTATCTGTATTTTTGAAACGTCAAAATTGCGAGGATGGCTTGAATAAAGATAAATTTCTGTTATGCATTGGGATGGTTTCAGAAATGGCGGAATGCTTGCTAGCTAGCGGTATTAATTAAAATATACAGTTGAACACTAATATTACAGGATGGGTTATCTTATGAATGTTATTGTTTCGTCCTGTTGTTTCAAAATGAAAATATTTCATTTAATCAGCTAGTGAGAAATCCTCCGTCGTTCATTATGCAGCATGGCACTGTGTCAAGTCTCATATATATGACAAACTTGCAAGTAAAGAATATTTGTAATGGTATTTTAATTTATTTTTTATCTTTTAGCAAATGGCGGACGACGCCGGTGGTAGAGGAGGTTTCCGTGGTGGTTTCGGCACTGGCGGCCGGGGCCGCGGTCGTGGTCGTGGTAGAGGCCGGGGGAGAGGGCGCGGAGCACGGGGCGGCAAGGCCGAGGACAAGGAGGTACCAGCTTCTCCAAGATTTCATCATCGTTCCTTTTCTAGATTGAAAACCCAAGCTCAAGAGGCTATGACTTGTCTAACATGGTTTACCTGGGTTTGTTTTAGTGGGTGCCTGTGACCAAGCTTGGTCGTTTGGTGAAGGACATGAAGATCAAGTCCCTGGAAGAGATCTATCTGTATTCTCTGCCCATCAAGGTGAGGGAGAACTGGATCCCTGTCTGGATTATAGCTGAACTTTTTTAACAGTAATATCAATAGGCTTTATGAGTAAGGAGTAAAAGACAATGTGGCTAGATGTTCGAGGAACGTGATGCCGTTACCGCTCTGAAAGTGATTTTGATTTTTCCAGTGTTTTGTACATCCCAGTGTACTTATGTTCTCTACCGTAGCCATTTTCCAATCCCAAGTTTCTTTCTTGAAAAACAAGTCACAACTTTCAGTTGATGGCTTTTATTAATGTTTTGGATCATCTCCAAAACTCAGTTCCTGATGTCACTTGTTGCACTCTACAGCATCTCTTGAAGCTAATGTCTAGGGAAACTTTTTTTTTAAAGTCACAAGTCTTAAAGCTCTGATACTGACTGAAATGCTATCTTTATTTAAGCTCATGAACTATCAAAATGCCTGAGTAATGTATTAGAATGAGCATATTAGAAATCTGCAATTGGACCCAACACCTAACTGATCAGATTCAAGAGTTCAATAGCACTGGTGTAATGCACTGTACACTGCCATTACATGTTTATCTACTTCAGCAGCTTATCACATTTTACAAATTATGAACCACTTTGTATCCCCCCCCCCCAAAAAAAAATACCACTCCTGTTTTGATGCCACCTTGCTGACAGTCATAACTCCCAGTACTTGGAATATTTTAGGCATGTCACACAATAATTCTTTGGATTAATGTTGTATTGAATATTTTTAATGTTCTGAATCGGACTTATCCTTTTGTTTTAGGAGTCTGAGATCATAGATTTTTTCCTAGGCTCAGCCCTGAAGGATGAAGTCCTGAAGATCATGCCTGTCCAGAAGCAGACTAGGGCTGGTCAGCGCACCAGGTTTAAGGTGATTTTGTGTGTTTTTTGTTTTGAGCATTGTCTCATCTCATCTCTAGCCGCTTTATCCTTCTACAGGGTCACAGGCAAGCTGGAGCCTATCCCAGCTGACTACGGGCGAAAGGCGGGGTACACCCTGGACAAGTCGCCAGCTCATCACAGGGCTGACACATAGACACAGACAACCATTCACACTCACATTCACACCTACGGTCAATTTAGAGTCACCAGTTAACCTAACCTGCATGTCTTTGGACTGTGGGGGAAACCGGAGCACCCGGAGGAAACCCACGCGGACACGGGGAGAACATGCAAACTCCACACAGAAAGGCCCTCGCCGGCCCCGGGGCTCGAACCCAGGACCTTCTTGCTGTGAGGCGACAGCGCTAACCACTACACCACCGTGCCGCCTTTGAGCATTGTGTAATTTATTAATGATTGAAATCAAGTCATCATGAAATTTTAATGTTGGTTTTGTGTTAGGCTTTTGTTGCTATCGGTGACTACAATGGACATGTTGGTCTGGGAGTGAAGTGCTCTAAAGAGGTGGCCACAGCCATCCGTGGTGCCATCATTCTGGCCAAGCTGTCCATCATCCCTGTCAGGAGAGGTTACTGGGGTAACAAGATTGGAAAGCCCCATACTGTCCCCTGCAAGGTGAAGAAATGGGATTTGACGAGGCAGCTCAATGTTTTTGTTGGGGGGCATTGTGTAGTAAGAAGTGATTAGACTTGTGCTAACTTGAACTGTGACTTTAGGTGACTGGTCGCTGTGGCTCTGTCCTGGTGCGTCTGATCCCTGCTCCCCGTGGTACTGGCATTGTGTCTGCTCCTGTTCCCAAGAAGCTGCTCATGATGGCTGGTATTGACGACTGCTACACCTCAGCCAGAGGCTGCACGGCCACCCTGGGCAACTTTGGTATGTGGAGGCATTTGTTGTTTTGTCCTAGGTGCACATGCACTCGTTACTCAGAGATTCTCATTTTGTACCTCTTGTGTGTGAAATGCATGGAGTATGTGCTCAGTGAAATCTGTTCCTTAATTGGTTGTGGTTTTTTTTTTTTTTAAATTGCTGCTACTCAGATTTTTGGCATGTGTAAATCCCCCCACCCCACTTCCTTTTTAGCCAAGGCTACTTTTGATGCCATCTCCAAGACCTACAGCTATCTGACCCCTGATCTCTGGAAGGAGACAGTGTTTACCAAGTCTCCCTACCAGGTAAATAGCTGCTGATGTTTGTAAATTAAGTGGGACATGAAGATTAGATAATTTCTAACCATTTCTTCTCTTTCAGGAATTCACTGATCATCTGGCCAAAACTCACACCAGGGTCTCAGTACAGAGGAGTCAGGCTGCTCTTCAGGCCTCCTAAATTTTGTACAATGGATTTGAAATTAAAATCCTGAAAACAATCTTGCTTGCCTGAGTCTTGTTTTATGTAGGTCTGAGAGAGATCCAGAGCTCTTTGTAGATCTTGAGGGGTTTTTTTGGGGGGGGAGGGGGTGATATTTAAAACAACCTATTTGAAGTATGCATAGGATTTGTTTTGCCAAAAAGAAATGACAACTAATAGAACTTCAAGCCTTTAGCTAATTTATGGTTTTGCTTGGGTATGTCAATTTTATGCGATCTAGTATTTTTAAAATTTGCCTGAGGTCAGACAAGCTGCAGGTTTAAAAAAAAAAGCATTCGACCTTGTATTTAGTAAGGAGTAGCAATCTGGAGATGCTCCATATCAAGTTAAATCACAATGCTTAGAACTGCCTACACTATGAGCCAACTGCATGCAAGAACTTAACCAGCTGTATTTTCTGACTAACCTAGGTTAGGACATCAAGTTGCCTTGTAAAAGAGATCTTCGATCTCAATGGGACAAACCTGGTTAATAAAGGTTAATACCTGCATTGCAATTTTTTGGTTATGCTTTGAAACTATGTAACTGGTTAATATCCTGATCTCAGTTTTACCTACATGGTACAATAGGATCATGTAAGGAAGCAGCATTCATCAAGGACTGATTCCCAGTGGGACCCAAAGTGTAAGAGGGAGGGTTTTGCTTGTGAGCATGTAGTTAGGTATGAAGCTCTAATCTTTATTTTGAGAAATACACCTAGGTATATCAAAATGTAGGGTAAAACAGGCATAACTGGTCAAGATTATCTGGGTGAACTGAAAAACCAACAGGAGCACTTACAGGGTGTCAACATGAGTAAGGAACCTGGAGCTTTGTGGCTGTCAAACATCTTGCTAATCTCAGTTCATTTTGTGAATATTTATAAATTGGTCCAAGGCAGCATTTCTTAGTTCAGTAAAGTGGTAATCCCAGCACAATGAATAAGACTTCATGCTGACTTGTTCTAATTTCAGGAAAATGTAAGGAAAGCAATGATTTTACTGACCCAATAAAATAATTTCAGTAAATGTATTTATTTTACACATTTATACAAAGTGGAGGTGCACACAAGTTTATGCTTCCTCTGCCTGTTTCATCATCCTCTCCTTCTGCTTCATCAAGCATTTTCTTGCACTGGCATATGCACCGAGATCACCATCTGAAACAAAAGTGAGTTTTTAAGCAACATATGTTTAACTTCAAATCTTTACTGTGTAATGAAATTCCTTTCAAGCTATGAATCTCTAAGCTCCTTGCTGATCTTATGAACAAAACAGTGGACCACTGCAGGGAGGGATGACTGATGAGACCTTGTAAAGTATCAAAGGTTTATAGGGCTGCTTACTGTCCATCCATGTCTTTTGGTTGAACATGAATGTATATGTGCACTCACAGCGTGACTGGTAAGCCCTGGAGACCTCTTTAAACTGCTGCAGCTCCTTGCCACAGTTCTGCTTGTAGCTGGGCCCCTCGCGCTGCTGACAGGCACGGACACGCTGCTCGATGATTTTCACAATCTCCTGGTCCACCTTGCTACAAATCAAAACATACAGTTCAGGGATGTTGCAGAATGAAATCAGGACATGATGAATACTGAAGGACAAGGCTGGGTTTAGTGGTGCTCAGGCATGGTCCTGGAGAACCACAATCCAGCACAGTTCGATTATTGCTTTGTTCAAATCTACCTGGTGATTATGTAACAAGCTGAAACAAGTATAACTGAGGAAGGAAATCATCAAACTGTGGTACAGCACCTTGCACAAATGCTCACACCCCTTGAACTTTTCCACATTTCATCATGTTACAACCTGGAACTGAAATGATGGACTTAACTGGGGTTTTTACTATTTGTTTTGCAAAATATACCCAACATTTGAATTTTGCATTGTGACAAACATTCATAGGCATTTGTTGGTGCATAAGTATTCACCCAGCTGGATCAATCCTGATATCTGGAGCCTGATATTTTTGCCTATTCTTTTTAGCAAAATTGCTTAATCTTTGTTGGTAATATGCAATTTTCAAGTTTCAGATTGTAGTTTGGGCTTTGACTGCTTCATTCGATCACATTCAGGTTCTTGGCTTTGAACCTCTTCAGTGTAAATTTGACATTATATTCAGGATAATTTTCTCAGAAGATGAGCATTCACTGCAAGCTTTCTTCTAGGACTACTCTGTATTTGGCTCCATCCATTTTGCCCTCAACCCTGACCAGTGTCCCTGTCCCTGCTGATGAAATGCATCCTCAACATGATGCGATCAGCACCATGCTTCACTGTAGGAACAGTGTTCTCAGGGTAATGAGCTGTGAGGTTTCCCGGCAAACATAGCACTTTGTGGCAAGTTCAGTTTCAGTCTCATCAGACCAGAATGCTTCCAACAAAGGCTTTCTTCTCACCACTCTTCCTTAAAGCCAGGCCTTGTGCAGTAGCCGAATTGTGGCTGTCCTGTGAACAGTTTCTCCCATCTGAGCTGCAGATCTCTTTCAGTCAAATCAAGTTTGTTTGTTTGTATAGCGCTTTTAACAAAAGGAGCCAATTTTATCCCTAATCTATCCCCAGTGAGCAAGCCCATGGCGACAGTGGCAAGGAAAAACTCCCCCAGACGACATGAAGAAACCTCGAGAGGAACCAGACCCAAAAAGGAACCAATCCTCACCTGGACAACAACAGACATGACTAACATTAACAGTTTTAACATGAAGTCAGTTTGATCGATGTTATAACTCTACATTAATGGAAACTTGAGTGCAAAACTGTCCATGACAACCACAGTCCCAAAGTTAGCAAGCCAACTGTAGTCCTCAGCCACAAAAGCATTACTGTAAGTGTCCAGAGTGTCTTCCAAGTGTGACTTTCAACTGTCCACATGAGGCCGTCCTTCACAGGAGCGATGTGATGAGACTCCAACCAGACATAGGGCGTCAGGATGGATCAGGCAGAATCCATGGCCTCTTGGTTGCTCGTCTGACTGCTAGCCTCCTACACCTTAGTTGTGTCTTATTTTTTTTTAAACATAATGGCTAGAACGGTGGTATTTGTAAATAATTTAGTAAACTATATTGTTTGTTCTAATCAAATTCAATATTATGGGCTATTTTATGTAGATTTATGACACACAAAATCACTATTAAGTCCATTCCAACTCATTGTACTCCAAAAATAATTGTGAGGAAAGGTTCAAGGGGGGAGGATGAGGGGATACTTATGCAAGGCATTATATATTCCAGTCCTAATTAGTTGATGTGCACCTCTGGTTTAGTCCAGACTTACTGATCTCGTCTCCACTGCATTTCTGCTTCATAATAACAAACATAATCGCCTTCTTGGCACTCAGTCAGCTCTGGGACACGGCGAAACTTCTGGTGGTAGTAGTGGAGTTTGTTTTGGGGCTGAAGGCTTTCTAGAGCATCTGGAGGAAAATAACAAACAAACAAAAAATTAAGTTACACTACCGTTCAAAAGTTTGGGGTCACCCAGACAAATTTTGTGCTTTCCATGAAAAGTCACACTTTTATTTACCACCATAAGTTGTAAAATGAATAGAAAATATAGTCAAGACATTTTTCTGGCCATTTTGAGCATTTAATCGACCCCACAAATGTGATGCTCCAGAAACTCAATCTGCTCAAAGGAAGGTCAGTTTTATAGCTTCTCTAAAGAGCTCAACTGTTTTCAGCTGTGCTAACATGATTGTACAAGGGTTTTCTAATCATCCATTAGCCTTCTGAGGCAATGAGCAAACACATTGTACCATTAGAACACTGGAGTGAGAGTTGCTGGAAATGGGCCTCTATACACCTATGGAGATATTGCACCAAAAACCAGACATTTGCAGCTAGAATAGTCATTTACCACATTAGCAATGTATAGAGTGTATTTATGATTAGTTTAAAGTGATCTTCATTGAAAAGAACAGTGCTTTTCTTTCAAAAATAAGGAAAATGTCAAAGTGACCCCAAACTTTTGAACGGTAGTGTACATACACTCTTCATTCACATCACCAGCTGCAGCTGACACTACAGTCATGCTAAGTTGCTAGCTAGTAGCAAGTTACAGCTAAGAGAATGGCAGTTAGGTAGATTCATCACGTTTAAAACCTGCTCTCAATATAAAAAAAGCTATAGATAGTGACTAATAGACATTACAGACGATAATAGTTTTTGAATAAACTGCTCCTGGAGCTGAATAATGTAAACTCACTCCTGAATGCAGTCACAGGGAGATCCACAGAGTAATAGAAAAGCTTCGATGCGATTAAAACCGGGTTTGGAAGAACAGTCTGTTTATCTACAACCGGAGTCCGCCGTGGGGGCTCAGGATACGCGTCTTTATCATAATCATCTGGCATTTTCAGTTGCGAAATTGAATTTTAAAGCCTTTCCTATTCGACCTCAAAACCCTCTCCTTTCTTTTTTTTCCCCTACAGTGCGCATGCGCAGCTTGTACCAACATGGAGGAAAGGACAAGAGTGGAAATAAAAATGTACAGGTTGTGTTAAAGATATTAACCAGTCACCAAAACAAAAACGGGGGATCATACCCTAAGTTAAAACTAAATAAAAACAAACAAGCAAACAATTTCATAATTAAAAAAACACATTACGTTATTAAGAGGTCAAATGTAAAAGGTTATGGGTGACACAGTGTTTAGGCATTTCTTCGCCACTAGATGTCGCTGTTCGCCAAAATGACAGAACTAAAGACGTAATCGTGGGAAGAAGAGGGGTAGTGAGATTTTTGGAGGGAGTAGGAGTGAGTGTTTACAGAGGAACAGAATTGAGTCGGAGAGGCGTCGGTGGAGGATGCTGAGAGTATCAGTGTGTGGGATTGGTGGCGGTTGGCATAAACCGATTTGTGACTGGGTCTGGATTAGCCTTAGATCATGGGTGATGAGGATATTGGTGGGGGGAGAGGAAGAGGAGTTAGTACTCCGCGGTTAGGTAGTTCTAAAGAGGAAAACAAGAGAAAAGAACGTGAGAATGAACTGGGAGAGAGGAGTAGAGATGTGAGAAGGAGAGTTGTTCACGATCCTGACTCTGACTTGAAGGCGATCATTAAGTTTAAGGAAGGTAATGATGTTAGAGATATTAGTTTAGTCGCTTTAACTACAGCAGACCTCTTTGGTTCATTCTGTCCGGCCAGCCTAAGGTTAATTAGAAATTACAAAATAAACGTATTTTCTAATTTTACCCCATGCATGGACTGAATGTGCATTGCTTTTATTTTGAAGTTGTGTTCAACAAAAACGCAATGCGCGCGACATGAACATGACATGAAATCCCATAGACATATAAACATAGACTCCGCATTGAGCTGGTGGCCCGTTGCTGGGATACGTCAGAGTGTCCGCCATATTGGATGTGGCAAATCTTCCCCGTAAACCAATGCAAGTAAATGGACAACTTCATAAAGCCCCTTTCTACAATAATATTTAACTCGATGCCTTTTATTCACCCATTAAGACACACATGTATATATCTGGGAAACAAACAGGCATCAAAACAACACATATAACTTTTAATGTGATGGTTATAAATAGTGTGCGAAATACCCTGTACACTGCAAACTAGCGACAGATAGCTCAGGTAAGCTAATCAGTCAGCATACCGTAGCAAGCTACCAAAACCTGAGGCCACAATAACCAACCTACAAGACTGAATATGATAAATGATGGAAATAGTGAAAAAACTGGAAATTGTTAATGAAAATAAAAATTTACTGTTTTATTTATTGAGTCACCACACAGACCTACTCTCGTTGAATAAAGTGAGCCGAGTGACCGCCAAACTGAGTTCGGCCAGGTTCTAACGTCATACCAAAACAAAATACATCACTGATTCCTTCACATTCAGAAAGGTTAAAAACATTCATCATACATTCAAAAATGTTCACCATAGTGTGGCACTGTATTATCTAATTCTCACTGCTTATAACTCTACACCTACCCGGTGGAGATGAGCTGGGAAACTGAAGACTGAAGGAACAGCTCCCTCTCTGATCCTGACTGTCTGACCTGTTCTGTCAAAATCCTCCATTCTGAAGTGTTCACTGCAGAGCATGGATGACGGAGTAGCAGAAAACCCTTCCCGTCGCACAGCTGTCTCCCACTGCTTTTTCATGTCTTTATTTTTGGGAAACCTACATAGTATGTGAAAAGTTAGCTAAGCAACTAACAACAATCAGCGTAGTTACGAAGGAAATACTTTGTTGTTTGGAGACGGGTTTCACCGAGCGGCTATTATGCACGAGACTTCATATTAGCCACAAAGTCAGAAAAATCTGTTTGTAAAATTACATTATAATGACCAAATACAATGAAAAGTATTTTTCCAGTCTCACCTGTGAAAGGTAATCCCATGTGATCTCGTTTGGACGGTAAACCTGTTGGTACAGTTAAACGCAGCACATGAATGAGGCATCTTTATTCTCGGCTACTGTCTAGATGCTATACCAGAGATGGTTGAAGAATCTCCACTTTGTCACATCCAATATGGCGGCGAGGATGACATATGATTCTACGCAGAATGCAGCGTCTATGTTTATATGTCTGTGAAATCCCACGAAACCTAATCCCCCGATAACTACTTCCGTAATTTGTCCAGACCAACCACAAACTTGTACGTCATCCTTCAAACGGTCCAGCCAATCACATAGTGTGACATCACCAGCAGGCGTCGGAGCCTGAGCCGATCTGTAGATCTGATACCTACACCGAATCGACGTTGTTGGGAGCAGATCACAAGAAGACTTTAGCTCCCAAAATGTCCGCAAAAAGAAGAAAGGTAGATGCCGAATGCAGGGCTTTCAACAAAACATGGACTGCTAAGTATTTATTTACTGAAGTCAGAGATAAAGCCGTGTGTTTAGTTTGTGGAGAGCAGATTGCCGTGTTCAAAGACTACAATTTGAGTCGGCATTACCAGACGAAGCACGCTGAGAAATACCGAAACTTGACTGATGCTGAAATAGCGTGGACATCGGAAGCTTTGCTGGCTAAGCTAGAAAAGCAGCAAGGCTTTTTTTTTTAACCAAGCGTCACACATCCAGGGATGCAGCAACCAAGACCAGCTTTGTGCTTTCCCACAAAATCGCTAAAAACAGTAAGCCATTCTCGGAGGGGGAATTTGTGAAAGAGTGCTTGGTGGACTTGGTGCTTGATATTTGGAGTAGAAAGACAATATTGTGATGTCTTTATTGTGTTTTGGGGTGAATGTGACTGAAAAAAAAATGGTACAAACGTTCACATTTTGTTAACCATTGTTTTAGGAAATTTGATTGAATAAATGACATTTTTTGTAAGGCAACCTCGTTTTTTCCATACTCTTACCAGTCTTAGCAGCTTGTAAAAAACAATGTTATTTACTGCTTTATATAAAGAAATGCAGTTAATATTATGCAGCATTTAGTTCAGCCCTCCACAATTTTCTGTTTCTCATGTGGCCCCATGGAAAAAATAATTGCCCACCCTTGAACTACAGGGTTGAAGAAGGCTTGCGGAGAGATTGAAATGGCGAAGGTGTTGAGGGATGGAAGCCTACTGGTTAAGTGTAAGGACGGTGGACAAAGGGAAAAAGTAATGAAACCTTAGTCAATCTGTAAGCAAGAAATAGCAGAGGTAAGAAAGTTTGGTGAGCGTGGAGCAAGAGGAGTAATATCAGGAGTGGCGCTTAGTGAAAACTTGGAGGAAATAAAAAAAACATTAAAGGAGGGTCGGTTTTGGGAATTAGAAGATTGATGGCAAAGAGAGATGGAGCTAAGGTTGAGAGTAGGGGAGACTGGGTATGGTTATAACATTTTTTTCAGCACTGAAAACTATCATTTTTTTCAAAGCTACAGTTCTAGAACTTTCAGGCAAAGTACCCAAATTTGTCCACTACAAGTGGCAACCATTTAAATCTCCTCAACTATGTCACAAAATTTGTGAGATTATGACAAATACAGTGTGTACCTTTGTTACAACCTACCCCACTACTGGGGTAGGTTGTAACAGATAGACAAAATGCAGAAAAACAATGGAACTTCATTCGATATGCTGATTTATTGCATAAACAGGGTTTGAAAATAGATTCACCAACATATATTGTAGACCTATAACATACAATCCATTCACATAAAGAATTAAGATCATATTGTTTTAAACAAAATATAAAAAGCATAACGTTTATACTTTGTGTGTGTATATTTGTGTCTTGTGAGGAGAGAGAGAGAGCTGAACAGTCACACACAAAGATAAAATGAATGAACATGGACATGTCCACTAGCCCCATTCCACAGAACATTTTTTTTAGAGGTCATAGCTAATTTTGGTAACACCGAACAAATTAAATGCATCCTTGAAAGGTCTAATACAAATTGCGAGGTCTTGACTTTTGCCTATTCTACCCTGTTCTCAGCTATCATGCTTATCTCATGTGGAGTTAGCCCAAAGTATATATCAGCTGCCTGGCTAATGTAATCTGCCAATATCTCCTCCTGCTCCCTGTTGAAGACTCTGTTCGGACTGACATATCCTACCAGAGGAAGGTTCAGCGATCCCTGGTCTTTCAGGAGTTTGAACTTCTGCCAATACCTATGAAGGGAAACATGGCAGATACCATGCTTTCTTGCCACTGCCCTGACAGATGTTCCTTTTTTAACCTCCTCTGCTGCTCTTTTTAGTACCTTGGCATCCACTCCACGATTAGTTTTCCTCACCCATGTTCTAGGCATTCTGTAGAATCATTAAAATCACAAAAAATATCTTCTTTGTATGTAAGGGGATGGTTGTAACACTTTCAAAAAATGTGTTACAACCTACCCCACCACTGTCATCCACTGTTTAGCAAGCTGTATTAGTATGGTGCTTTGACATTAGCAAGGGAGAGCTACACCATTCTTTTCTAGAGAAACTATAGTTTGACCTGATATAACTCTTACAACTTTGTCTCCAATGGTAAAAGCACTAGAAAAAAAACTCTTAAAAAAAATTTCAAGAATGGAAAGTTCAAGAATGGAATATGCTAGCCTGGTATATGGATCTGCCTCCAAATTAGTTCTGTCCTGGCTAGATGTAATTCAAGCTAAAGCTCTTAGGATATGCACAGGAGCTGTGCGGTCAGCGCCTGTATGTGCTCTCCAAGTCGAAATAGGAGAAATGACACTTAGTCTTCGCCGGAAGCAACTGCAGGCTAATTACTGGGTGAATATGAAGGGTCAAACAGACAATCATCCAGTTAAAGCAATAAGTCAGCCAAGCTGGGAGAGAGAGGTGGCAAAATTGTCAAGCTATGGATGGTCAGGTGACACTGTAGCGAAGGAACTGTCAATACATGACAAAGTCTTCTGTCCTGTTGTATTGTGGCCCACTGTTCCTTTGTGGCAGCTGGAGGTACCTAAAGTTGATTTGGAGCTACTTGAACTAAAAGCAGAGAGTAAATCTGGAGACTTAATTAGTGCATTTCACATCCAGGTAGCAGAGAGATATCAAGACCACATTTTAATCTTTACTGATGGGTCAACAGATGCCACTGGTGCAGCTTTTATTGTCCAAGGGTGGAACGTTAAATCATACAAGAGAATATCAGATTTTTTGAATGTGTTCACAGTAGAATTGTATGCTATTCTAATGGCAGTGCAGTGGGCAGCTCAGATAAATAATCAGAAAGTACTGGTGTGCAGTGACTCTGTGTCAGCTGTTAGTAGTATTGGGACAGGTTCATCCAGAAGTCAACAAGACCTCATTTATGACATTCTTTTGGCAATCAGGGATGTGACGAGAAAAGGGATTGAGTTGTCATTGATGTGGGTTCCCGCACATATAGGTATTCCAACAAATGAGAAAGTGAATAGGCTAGCAAAAAAAAGCAGTGAAAAAAAGAAAATGTAGACATATTAATCTATCCAAAGCAGAGGGCAAGTGTATTGTCTGGAAACAAGTTAACCTAATATGGCAGCAGTGCTGGGAACAAGAGACTAAGGGGAGACATTTATTCTCTTTAACTAATAGAGTGACTGATTCAGTAACCTGTAAAAGAAGAGGGTGGAAAAGGAAGGATGAAGTCACTATTTCTAGGTTGAGAATTGGCCATACTTACCTCAATAATACTCTCTTCCTTCTAGGAAAACATCAGGATGGACTGTGCCTAGAATGTCAACAGCCAGAGACAGTACAACATGTTCTTATTGCCTGTAATAAATACAGTAGAGAAAGACAAGAACTTCTAACAGAACTCAGGAAAGTGGGCATGAAAGAAGTGTCAGTGGGATCAATTTTAGAAATGGGGTCAACTGGGAAGAGAAAGTGTTGGCTTTTTAAATATCTGAAGGACATTGGACTCGAGAATCTAATGCAATAATGGAATGACACTGAAGGTGGCAGCAATGCAACAAATTGGATGCCAGCTTCCATAAAACGCCATAGAAGAAGAAGACGTAATCGTGAGTCGTTTCTGTCATTTAAAGGTGCCCTTCCACCAAAAACGTTTAATACTGGCTCTTTTTGAAATACCATAGTTCACTCGAGTTGCATATGCATGCTGCATGTGAAAATTTAATTCTACTCCCATTCCCTATATTAGCTTATGAAAGAAAATAGTCAGAAAAACGAGCGAATCTGAAAAAGCCCTACGAACTTGCGTCACTTCAAAAATTAGTATTCATGGCCTCACCCGCCTTGGCTTGCGACCGCCCACGGGAAGAAAGTTCAGATTTAAGCGCGAGGAGAGATAGCAGAGCCCATCTCGTCAGTAGCTAATGAAGAGGACCTAACAGCAAGTTGAAAACATGTCTGAACAAGTTCGTGCCTGTGTTATTTGTGGCAGTAACACATCAACGTTGCATGTTTGGGGAGGCTGGGACCTCCCCTGCCCGAGTTACGAGCGTTCAAAGTCGGGCTGGAGCCACCGACAGAAACGAAACCTAAGCGGAGCGCCGCGGCTCGCCTCGGGGCGAATTACGTCCCGAGGCGCGGGGCTAGCCCGCCCTGGCAGCGCTGGTTTGTTGGGGAGAGGGCAGAGGTCTCTGGCTGCCAAGTTTGGGGAGGCTAGGACCTCCCCTGCCCGAGTTACAAGCGTCCAAAGTCGGGCTGGAGCCGCCGACAGAAACGAAACCTAAGCGGAGCAACGTTGCAAGATAGAAGAGCCGAAGAAGAAATGGTTGGAATTTATCTTTGGAACACTACCAGCGAAGTATAATGCAACGTTAGTACTGTGTTCTGATCATTTCAACCACAGTGACTTTTCAAACTTCGGCGCCTTCAGTAGTGGTTTTACTTCGAGGTTGTTTTTAATACTTGGATCTGTACCGTCAAGATGATCGACCACCAGCTCACAAGCTGTAAGTAAAACATGAACTTTTTGTTCGAAGGTTTTTGTTACAAAATAGCATGTTCATATTCTCCACGTTAGCATGCATGACATGGTCACAAGCTAGGCAGGGATGAAAGTTTTCTGCTTTTTGGCGGATTTCCGCTTTTTCTGGGTAAAAAAACCCGACCTTTTTATATTATGCCAAATCCGTTGAGAATTTTTTTTATTAATTTCGAGGGGTTGGGGTATGTTCCTTCCAGGGGCGATTTCTCAGAGACAACAAGGGAAGCCGAGCTTCCCCTAAAATTCTCTCCTCAAACTGCGGCGTCTACGACGTTGAATTCTCATTAAAACAATAACTTGCATAACATAATATATGCCCAAGATTGTATTTATGTTCATAACTATCCTGTAACTTATTTGAGTGATGTCTGACGAACTTGCAGTTTGCTATGAGAATCACCTTTGCTGCCAGGCTGTAACCTTTCTTATTTCAATGGGCTTTATGGACTGGCAGCAGTGTTGCCAGATTGGGCGGTTTTAAGTGCATTTTGGCAGGTTTTGAACATATTTTGGGATGGAAAACGTCAGCAGTATCTGGCAACACTGACTGGCAGCCGGGCATCCGTTGCAGTCTACGAGACGGCTCTGAACAGCCAATTTCGGCTAGTTGTTATTGGTTAAAATCAACAAAATCGTCACTTCCAGGGAAGCTGGGCTTCTCTGGGACTAAACGAGACAGTGGGAGGGGCAAGAAGCCGGGCTGATAAAGGATTATTGGAGGTAGTGTTTGAAAGACATGAGGAGGGCGGTACTTCGGCGAGGAACACGAAAGTATGATCAGTCAGTCCCTAGCGGATGTTGAGAAAGTGTAGTCGTGTGCCAAAGTGCTGTCCGAATTTCTTTTCATATAAACGTTTCTTCTCATTGATGTCTCTGTACATTACTCTGTAAATAAATGTAAATATTACTCGTTGTGCTCCGTTAACTTTCATCCATTCTATCAGTTTGATCATTCGTGAATTCACTCTTTTATTTCATTTGTAGTTCAATCTGGTTGTAGGCTAGCTTGAGCCTTATTGGGATCTGCAGTGCTAGCTGCTAACAGAAATTGGTAAAGTCTCTGGAAAGCACAACCAGCTAGTATGACAGGGTCACAGACCATTTTCTGGAAAAGGAGCGGAGGGCAGAATTTGTGTATAAATAGTGTTCATGTTCATGAATCTGAAGTGTGTATATTGTTCAGTAATGTTAAGAGAATGGTGGGCTCTGTGTTATAGGTTATACCTGGGTATAATATTCAAGGTTCTGTGTGTTGCATAGCCTACCTGGTTATGAATTTCCAGACTGTGTTGCAGAAGATGTTCAAGGATGTGTTGCACAGCTGGGTGTTGTGTTAAAGACTCTGTGTTGCATATCAGGGTATGATGTTCAAGGCTCTTCGTTGAATAGCCAGTGATTTTTGGATGTTTGATATTTTTGATTAAGGATATGAGGCACTAGCCTGGCAAGCCAGACTATAACATGAAATGTACAAGCAAAAATACTTTCTGCCACTAGGTAGGGTTGTCTAGTTCACTATGCTAATGGGGCACACATTTCTATGCTTTGATATCCAGCCTACAGGTTTTACGATGAATGCGTAAAATGGGCTTCCCCTGTTTTAAAAACCAGCAGCCGCCACTGGTTCCTTCATGCTGTTCAAACTTTATTAACTCCAACGATGTTTACACATTATTTGCAAGTTGCCATCTTTAGTCTCGTTTAAATCACGTTGAATGTGATGTAAAATTCGTGTTATCTACATTGTTATTGGTCAAAACATCGATGTTGAGACCATAATAGCCAATCAAAACAGTTTTTACAAAGACACCCACATCCGCTTGTTCTGACCCACTGGAGGGAGCGTCACAGTGCTGTTAGCCAATCAGAGATAACACGTTTACTAATTGCTGTTAGCCAATCAGAGGTAACATGTTTACATGTCATGAATATTAATGAGTAAGAGCTGAAATCCTGTCATTCTCCCACCACCCACTCCTCCACCAAACTAGAACAGCCTGAAACAGGAGAACCACAGCATTTTTTTCACCAAAACCGGCTCACAGGGCATTCATACTAGAGACCACCACGCAATTAATGAAAAAATGATGCAATGAGACCTTTAAAATAAACAGACGGGTGGCACTGTGCTGTAGTAGTTAGCACTGTCACTTCACAGCAAGAAGGTTCTGGGTTCAAGCCCAGCGGCTGGCGAGGGCCTTTCTGTGTGGAGTTTGCATGTTCTCCCCGTGTCTGCATGGGTTTCCTCCGGGTGCTCCGGTTTCCCCCACAATCCAAAGACATGCAGGTTAGACTAATTGGTGGCTCCAAATTGACCGTAGGTGTGAATGTGAGTGTGAATGGTTGTCTGTGTCTGTGTCAGCCCTGTGATGACCTGGCGACTTGTCCAGGGTGTACCCCGCCTCTCGCCCATAGTCAGCTGGGATAGGCTCCAGCTTGCCTGCGACCCTGTAGCTGGGCTCACGCTAGCCGCTCGCACGTCTGCAAATTGCGAAGTTTTATTCCAATTTGCGAAAAGAAAATCATCTGTATTCGCATTTTATGCGAAAGTCATTTAAAGTTTAAGCAAAATCCATCAAACAATTGCGATTTCTCAAGATAAACAGTACCTTTCAGGGCCTGAATTTGGGCGCGGGATTGCGGGTATCGCGCATATATATATATTTTTAATTCCCACACCTTTAACGATTCCAATGCGAGAGATTCTTGCACACATTACTTGATTCCTGCACACATTACTCGTCAATCTAATAATGGGTCAGTGTGAATGCGCGACTACCTTCTGTTCTCAAGGTTACTTGAATTGAACCGTCCTTTTACTGACTGACCCCCCTCTCCCCCCGCAGCCTACTCAGAAAAAAAAAAACAGCAGACACAGACAGTTCACACACACACACAGATACAGCGCGTGCACTCTTCCTCTCTCGGACTTTCGCTGTAAAACAAACCTGGACCGCTGGCTAAAACGTACAAGTGCAGTGGCAGAAGTTTCCCCTGCTAAGAGGAAAACTCCTGAATCTGATGGTGGTAATAGCAGTGTGAGTGATACCGTTGAGAATACACAGGACGAGACAGCTAACGTTAACGTCGATGTTGCGAAGGGAATTAGATCAGAGCATGGCTATAAGAAAAAAGTATTTACAAGGAAAAGCAAAGGACACTGATATTGACAAAAGGGATGACCACTAGGAGAAAGAGTAGGAAAGACTACATGTACAAGAATCCTGCACTCAGCAAAGATGAATTGTTCAGTGTTGAGAACAATTTGATTTTTTTTAAATTAAAGATGGCATATGACACAGGAGACAGGGCTATATGGTATAAGAGAATCCTGAAAAGTCAACAAAGACTGTTGTCATGTTAACGTTCTATGTGTGGACTGAAACAAAGTTTGTAAATTCATTCAGTGTTAAGAACAGTTTGATAGTGTTTTCTTATTTTAATTGTAGACATTAAACAGATGACAGGGATGATCAGATCAAACATGAGAATAGAAAAATGATATAAAAGCTGATAAAAAAAGATGATATAAAAATGTTATAAAAGGAAAAAGCAAAGGTCACTGATTAAAGAGATGGTCACTAAACGAAGAGACAAATAACACAAACATATTTAAGAGAATCCTGAAAAGTCAGCAGACTGGTTTAAGTTAGATTTTAAGTTAGACTTGTTGTGTCAATAAATTCATTGAGTGCTATTAAGAACAGACTGATTTTTTTCTTTTTTTATAATTAAACACAGCAGTGACACTTAAAGAATAGTGCACGAAGATGAGGAAGAAGCAGCTGTGTAAAGCAACACTAAGGAGGTTGTAAAATTAACTTAACTAAAAGGCATACAACCTTCTAAACTCTTCCTAGAGCCTTACTTGCACTGCTAGAAAAAGGCTATTGGTGTTTGATGCAGTCAGTCAGCAATGTCATGCTGTAAAGGATCTCTTTCATTTTGTGGTGGTTTTCTACCCTCCACCCGAAACTGAACAGTCCATATCTTAGACGGCTGGTGGGAATAATACTTGCATTTATCCACCTGGCCTTTGTCTGACAATGCTATCCAAATTTGGAGATATCAAAATGAAAAGTCTGCTAAAAAGGATACATACTGTAGAGAGCTTCAATCTGAGTAGTGGCAGAAGGTAAGACCTAAGCTATTTAAGCCCACAAGTAGCGTTCCCCACAAACTGTATAAATCCCCCCCAAACTGTGTAAATCCCCCCCATTTGAGTCACTGAGGGGGGAATTCCCCCCCATTCTGAAAAATGAAATTCAGGCCCTGCCTTTCGTGTCCATCTTCGATGTTTTGATTTATAACCAACGCCCCCGAGTTTCGAAGCTTCTTATTGATTGACTGCAAATTACGTCTTCCAATAGCATCGGACCTTACATATAAAATGATCAATTTCCGAGTTGCGCTGATAATGTCGGCAATTCTCACTCATTAGTGAACAAGATTATAGCGAGGTTTGTTTAAAATAAATTATCCGACTTTACGTATGACAAAAATTTATCTAAAAAGTGAGAACATATTAGAATATTCTGTTAGCTTTCTCAGTTAGGGATAAAAACACGATATAGCCATTCTAAAGATGTATTTTCTACATATCAACCCTGACAGAACTTTGGAAGAACTCACAGATGAACCAGGATATATCGACCAAGTGTACCTTGTTTTCAGAGCGTTTTGACGCACATGGTTCAAAGTTTTGACTGCAAGTGTTTCATTTGAGAAATTAATGGTGAATATCATTATATTTGGGTTATGAGATTAATTTATAAGAAACAACCATTGATTTTAACTCCCTGAGCTCCCTTCATCCTACCCATAAAGACACCCCCCTCCCCCTAAACACACACACACGGATCCCAATTACACACACACACACACACACACACACACACACACACACACACACACACGCCCACACAGGCCAGTCAGCATACTACAGAGGGTGACTAAGGGCTAAAAGGTGCATAGATAGCAAAGAATGCAAAGCACATCACACCAGATGTTAGATATAATTATAATGAAAAATATGGACTCCGTAAACCAGATTAAGCGGGTTAAATTAAACACACAATTTCATTACATATATACAGTTGATGAAATGATCAAAATAAGAGGATTCACCAACAAACTACAATAACAATTCATTTTTCAATATTATGTCAGTGCAAGAAACATTTAGAAGTATAACATATCTTGCTAAAAAAAATTACTTTGCTAAAAAGAAAATTGTTCTTTTAGCATTTCTTGCTAAGCAAAATTGCAAATTGCTAAAGAAAAATTTGAGTCTTTAGCACTTTTCGCTAAAACAATTTGGGTCCTAGAGTGAGCACAGACTTGATGGCGAGACACTCCTTCTCGATTGTGCTGTATCTGCTTTCACGCATCAAGAGTTTCTGGCTGATGTACAGCACGGGGTGTTTCTCGCCCTCCACTTCCTGGGACAAAACGGCCCCCAGCCCTCTGTCCAATGCATCAGTCTGCAAAATAAAGGGGAGAGAGAAGTCAGGGGAGTGTAAAAGTGGCCCCCCACACAGTGCAGCTTTTACCTCAGAGAAGGCCTGTTGGCACTGCTCCGTCCACTGGACCGGATCTGGAGCCCCCTTTAGTGAGATCAGTTAGCAGGCTGGTGACGCCCAAATAATTAGGTAGAAACCTACGATAATAGCCAGCCAGCCCCAAGAACTGTCTCACCTCCTTTTTGGTCTTGGGCCTCGGGCAGGCCGCAATTGCTGCGGTCTTGTTAATTTGGGGACGCACCTGCCCATGGCCCAAGTGGAACCCCAGATACCATACTTCCACCTGCCCAATCGCACACTTTTTTGGGTTAGCTATGAGGCCCGCTTGCCTCAGTGACTTTAGGACAGCCCTCAGGTGTTCCAAGTGCCGCGGCCAATCATTACGATGTCGTCTAGATAGGCGGCCGCGTAGGCAGCGTGAGGGCAGAGGACCCTGTCCATAAGCCACTGGAACGTAGCGGGCACCTCAAACAACCCAAAAGGGAGCATGACAAATTGGTGTAATCCAAACGGTGTGGAAAAAGCCGTTTTCTCTCGGGATAGAGGAGTCAAGGGGATCTACCAATATCCCTTTGTTAGATCCAGTGTCGAATAAAAGCGAGCAGCGCCTAACCGATCAAGCAACTCATCAATGCGAGGCATTGGGTATGCGTCAAATTTAGACACCGCGTTGACCTTTCTATAGTCCACGCAGAACCGGACCGACCCGTCGATCTTGGGAACCAGGACCACTGGGCTGCTCCAGTCACTGTGGGACTCCTCGACTATGCCCATTTCGAGCATGGCCTTGAGTTTGTCCCAAACCACCTTTTTCTTGTGTTCGGGCAAGCAGTAAGGGCGGCTACGCACTACCACCCCTGGGGTCATTTCGATGTGGTGTTCTATGAGGTGGGTATGACCAGGAAGGGGCGAGAACATGTCGGAAAATTCCTTCTGCAACTTGGCTACCTCCGTGAGTTGGGCCGGTGAGAGGTGGTCTCCACAAGGGACCGGAGTGGTCCGAGATGTTATCTTTTTTACCTCCGGCCCCAGCTCTGCCTTCTCTGGGACTACCGACGCCAACGCCACGGGGACCCCCTCATTCCAGTGTTTTAAAAGGTTGAGGTGGTAGATTTGCAGTGCCCCATCCCTATCCGTTCACTTCACCTCATAGTCGACATCCCCGACTCGCCGTATGACCTCAAAGGGCCCTTGCCACTTGGCGACTAATTTAGAACTCAACGTGGGCAATAATATGAGCACTTTGTCTCCCGGCGTGAACTCTCTAAGGCACGTGCCCCTGTCATACAGCCGGCTTTGCCGTTCTTGTGCCTGCCATAAATTCTCCTGGGTTAGGTGCGTGAGGGTGTGGAGTTTTGCGCACAGGTCAAGAACGTACTGGATTTCATTTTTACTCGGTGAAGGTCCCTCCTCCCAATTTTCCCGTAACACATCCAGAATGCCACGCGGCTTATGCCCATATAATAATTTGAAGGGAGAAAACCCCGTGGAGGCTTGCGGTACCTCTTGTACTGCGAACAACAGGGGCTCGAGCCACTTATCCCAATTATGCGCATCTTCACTTACGAATTTACAGATTATGTTTTTGAGTGTCTGGTTAAATTGCTCTACTAAGCCATCCATTTTTGGGTGATAAACACTGGTGCAGATAGACTTAATCCCCAGTAACCCATACAGCTCGCGCAGTGTGCGTGACATAAACAAAGTGCCTTGGTCTGTCAGGATTTCTTTCGGAATCCCGACCCGGGAGATAAAGCAGAAGAGCACTTCCGCAATACTGCGTGCTGAGATATTGCGGAGAGGCACTGCTTCCGGATATTGTGTTGCATAGTCCATTAGAACTAAAATAAAGCGATATCCCCGCGCTGACCGATCTAATGGCCCGATGAGATCCATCCCAATTCGCTCAAACGGGGTCTCGATTAGAGGAAGAGGGCGCAAAGGCGCTTTTGGAGTGGCCGTGGGATTTACTAATTGGCATTCGCGGCATGCCACACACCACCGACAGACATCCCCGTGAATCCCTGGCCAATAGAATCGGGCCATTATTCGGGCTAGTGTTTTATCTTGCCCCAAGTGTCCAGCCATGGGATTAAAGTGAGCCGCATGGAACACGAGTTCCCTACGGCTCTTTGGGATTAACAACTGGGTTATTTGTTCCTTGGTTTGAGTGTCCTGCGTCACTCGGTACAATTTATCTTTAATAATGGCAAAATAGGGGAAGGTTGGTGTTGCGCTTGGCTGAAGAGTTTGACCATCAGTTACTCTCACTTGGTCAAATGCATGCTGCAGAGTCTCGTCTTGCGACTGCTCTAACGGGAAATCCCCAAGGGAATCCCCGAGAGAGGGAGGAGGAGCGGGCTGCTCCTCACTCTGTCGGTGTTGATGTAGATGGCTCTGCGACAGCTTCTCCAGTCAACGCCACACCGGGACTTTCCCGTGACCTACTAGTGCAGGACCCACTGCATGTTAAATATTCCATTAGGTTTTTTAATCCCAGCCAATCAGTACCCAAAATCAACAAGTGGGTGAGACAGGGACTAACCGCCGCCTTTATTCTATGCATTTGGCCCCAGAATAGAATTTGGACAGACACTAGAGCAGGGGTTCTCAAAGTTTTGATAGGTGAGGGCCAATTTAGGGACCCAACATTGAACTGAGGGCCGCCAAAGGGGTGGGGGGGAGAAAAAGAAAAAAAAAAGAAAAAAAAAATCCCATTTGTAATCATTTAAATGACCAGGTTGCATCTCTACAGTTTACATTTATTGCAATTAGGGGTCAACCGATAATCGGCCTGGCCGATATATCGGGCCGATATTCTGCATTTTTAGGGTTATCGGTATCGGCCATAATTTCCACCGATATGCCGATAACATGCCTTTTTGCAGCCATTTCGTTCCTAATGCGACTGTCACTCCACGTCCTTTCCTGCACTCGCCGCTCTGAGTTCAAGAACACGGTCCCGCCCACCACAACATCTGATTTGTTTGGCACAAGGGATACAGCTAATCAACACGCGTAGCTAACCGCTGTGAACTGTTTCAAGGTGGCCGTATGGGCACTCGGGCAGAAGCAGATCCCACTTCAAGGTAAGGACACGCTGCTTTTGCCGCAATAAGTCACAAACACACAAGTTGCAAAAGCACAACATCATTATATGTTTACATTCTTCATCTACTACTCGTTAAAATTGTCCATTTGCATCTGTGTAGCCAGGCAAACTTAGCTTATGGAAGGAAGCACTTGAATTAGCCTACAACCAACTAGTCTCGCTGAAACTACATGTAATGTTGTGCATAGTAAGCAGTCCCCAGCATAACGTAGGCTGCAGTCATTTTTAAATCCCCGTCTGGAAACGTTGTGAATGTGTCAGTAGTTCTACTCGAACAGTAGAATGACAGCCATACAGAGAGGTGGTCAAGGGAAGACGAAATAAAACGTAGTGTTTGTGTTCTGTAGGCTAGCGCAAGCCTACTGGCTATTTGTTATGGTGATGAGTAAACTTCATGACGTGACTCGTGCTCAGAAAGCGCATTGCACTTGTATATGTTAGGTAACTTTATAAAGCGCTATTTGAACATTTAAACAAGCCAGGTGTGATATGGTGCTAGCAGGCTATGCTTGTCAGGACGCTTGTTGTGGGCTCAGTAATTAATTGTGTCGTGGATGCACACTTGCTTGGATAAACGGTAATGAACGAAATACATCAATTAAACTCTTGACTTAAATGTTCTTATGGTACTTCACATTGCGCTGTAATGTACTCCACTAATATTTATAATTCTTGCGCAAGTTATTCTCCTCGCTAGCGCTTCTGATTCGGAAAGCGATATACTCTTAAAGGAGCAGCCGCTCCTTTTAACCAGAGCTTTTAACATGCAGAGCAACTGTGCTTCCTTCACTACAATATAATCCTAAATTGGGAATATTAGGCTTGGGCATTAAAGACCCACTGACACAACTTTTTACACCACGTAATATGTGTATTTATTGTTTTATTGCTGTATTGTGAAATAAAATATCCAAAACTCAACTTGAATAAAGGGTCGTCTTTGTAGAAAATCAAGAATTTCAGAGCCGATTTTGTGTTTTTTGCCCCGGCTTCTACAAGCGCCATGAGCCATTTGCCCGTTTTTGCCGCTAGGGCGAGTGACGTCACATCAGTGTATGTCGTTCTGGATTGCATGAAAACAAAACATGAAGCAGGGAAGCTATCGAGATTGTCTGCCCTCACGTCTATTAAAGATTCTGTTTAAACAGCATAATGTCTTAAACATATGGTCCTGGTCACGTCACACTATTGGTCCCACTCCAAAAAACATCATGTCTAAGCTCCTGTTAGATCATGTTAGATACAGTAGCTACCAGAAGTTTAGGTCATATTTATGCAGAAATATCAAAAACTCTAAAGGGTTCACAAACTTTCAAAACATGCCGGATGACATCTTATATCTATCACTCCACACATATATCATGTATATTATCCTAACTAAATATATGAAACAAGGTATTGGCCTTTCAGTTGTTGTACATTACTGGTATTAGCTGCTTTGGCCTATTGATAAGTAATATGCAATGGTATAAGACGCATTTGTGACGTTACAACAAATTTTAAACAACATACATGTATTGAATAACAACACATAGCCACGTACCCTGGCTCATTCTCTTTTGGCAAAGGCACCACCGGACTTTCGCTTTTTGACCGCCCCTTCGGGGGGTCTGCTGTCATCTGTTTCTCTTTTAACAGATTGATTCGGCCCGGGCCTGTCAAACAACGTCGGCACAGCTGACTCCTCCAACACCAGTGGATAAGTTGGATCAAACGTTCTTCGAGTTCTGGACGACAAAGTGAAACAGTGCTCCTCGAAATGTGCTGAACAGAGACATGACCATTTTGTTGACTTCCAGTTTGCACGTGTTTTGGAAACGTTTCTTTCCCACTCTTTTGCTATTTCAGGGTGTTTTTTCCAAGGAAAGGAATGGAGTTTCACTCCTTCCGACGTGGTGTTAGAACACCTGTAAGGCCAATTTATGCTGACAACCCAGTCCTCGCAGATGGTGTCGCAGACAGTGTCTGCGTAGCCCCCCCACCTTCGCAGACGCTCTGCGCGCACCTCCCAAAAATTGTGACCACCGCAGAAGCCTCGCAGACAGCGCTGCAGACAAGAGGGCTCTGATTGGTCCACTCTACCCGCTGTACACGCACTTCCACTTCCCTACTTTCCCGGTTTGTTTTGTTTTCACGACCGTCATTTTTAAAAACACGAGCGAAGATGGAGCAGCATGAAGAGCGGTTGATTGAGGAAGTGAGGAAGTACGTACATCTATACGACTCCAGTTCTAGTCATTATAAAAAAAAAAAGTTCTAGTCATTATAAGTAACCGGAGGATAAACACTCCACTAACCACACCCACCAACTACTCCTAGCGACTTCGCGCCCCCTTGCGTTGTGGCGGTGAATAACATCGCGCATGCCTATTCCCCCGCTCAACAATAAATTACAACTGTCTGCGAAAAGCTATCTGCGAAAGCCTTGTCGCAAGAGCATGCAGAGGCCTGTAAGCCACACATATAATCCCTTTTCGGTTAGACGCCATTTAACTTTTTCACGCAAGGAAATCACAACAAAACCACAGCTCAATATCACAAGACTTGTGAGAACTGAACCAACATAGTGACTTGTAAACAAAAACGACACACTGATGTGACGTCACTTCCGGCATCTCTGAATGAGCCCAGTTCATATCCAGGTCAATCTCCCTGCGCGAAATTTAAAATTACTTCTGATGTTTAAAACGGACAGTTAAACCAAGAATTAAAACCAGAATTTATCTTTGGAGTCATATTGTTTGTTTAAAAATTAATACGAAATGACTGTCAGTGGGTCTTTAAAAGCATTAGAATGTAGATGGTTACTTGTTAAGTTGTTACATAATAGGGAGTGATAGCCTACTTTATGTTTGATTTTACTTTTTAAAAAATGCTGCAGGCAGCTCCCTACACTTGATTTGTTATTTAAAAACTACTTGAAGTTGGTAAGTCTTACTTAGTTCTTAGTGTAAAAGAATCCAGAGTGTATTTTCATTTATTTTCCACTGAAAATAGTGAGCTGTAATATAGTAGGGAGTGATTTATTTTTTTATTGGTGAATATTTATTTTATTATTATTTTATTTCTCATTTTATTCTAACTAATGTTTGACTTTATTGTACAAATGCTACTGGCATCTCCCTGCACAAAATTTCATGTTCAATTTTACAATTAAACATACATTTCATGGATATGAAGGTCTGTGTCAGTGTGTGCCATGTTTAATTTCATGTGAATTATAATGTTTACATTTATCGGTTGCACATATCAGTTATCGGCATCCCAATTCCATAATAATCGGTATCGGCCCTGAAAAAAACATATCGGTCGATCCCTAATTGCAATAAACACATTTTAATTCAAAACTGAGGCTAAACCTGGCAAAACTTGTGAAAATCTTGAGAAAAATTGCAATGCACACAAAATCCCTGGGGTTCTCTACCCTCAACAGACAAATTTGGGATATAACAGTCCTGTGTGCAGTCAATTTCAACTACAAACTTATTTAGAACAAACAGTCTTAGTGTGCCTTGCTTCTTATCAGCATGGGCCTTATTCAGGGGCAATTCCAGCTACCAAAGCACCACAGGAAAACCTGATAGAGAGAGAGACAGACAGACACAGAGGGGGGAAGAGAAAGAAACTTTTAAAATGGAAGCTTACTGTGCAGTGTAGCCTCTTTTAAGTTGTTCAAGCTTACTGGTGTGCTCCTTGCCACTGAATTTATCGTAGGTTTTATGTTTGGTATCATAATGCCATTTTATACTGAATTCCTTGCGCACTGCAATTACCTGCCTGCAGATCAGACAAGCGACTTTATCCGACCCGTGAGGTTCGACAAAGTAATCGTTTGTCCATTTATCTTGAAACTGCCTTTTCTCCTCGCTAACATTACGTTTTTTTCTTGAGGGGCCCGGCTCCCGCTCTGGCTCTCGCTTCTCCATCTTCACACGACCGTTGATGGCCTTCTGGGAGTGAGGTCAAGTGCGATCGGTCGGACCACACCTGTAATTACCGCTTATGCCTATAGATGCCGCTAAACACCACTAAACGGAGATTCATTCTTTCAAAGCAATGTACAGTTTTAACAGTTTTATAGATATTCTCAGATGTTATGGCGGGCCGCCAGAAATGTTTCCGTGGGCCGCTATTGGCCCGCGGGCCGCACTTTGAGAACCTATGCACTAGAGGGTAATGGTGAACATCCTCATGCACACACAACACTTTCACCGCTTGTGCTCCCCCCAATGCCACACCTTGCACCAGGCGTTGGTGAATTGAGGTCTGATTGCAACCGGGATCCACCAAAGCGTGATATGTAGCCCCTTGAATACTCACCGGTATGCGATACGTTCCGGCCCAATCAGGGGTGGTTTCTGGTGCGTCGGGGATCTGGATTACAGCACCCACCTCCCTTGCGGAGCTCTGACCTTGGAGATGCTCCGATTCCTCACCGCGCCAGCACACCGGCCCAGGCTTTCCCTCTGCACTGGTGTTATGGGTTTCACTCACCTGAGGCGGAGACAACACAAACACAGGAGAGGGAGAGGGGAGGACACCACGGGTGCGACGGGCCGGCTGGGGAGGAGCCAGCTGCCACTTCTGTGGCAGGGGAACGGGGTGGGGAGGGGGATGAGAAGCGGGGAGAAAAGAGAGAGAGAGAGAGAGAGAAGAGAAGCAAGGGGAGACGCCTCGTCTGCCTGCCGTCGGAGCTGCCTCCAGATGGTCCTCCGCCAGCTCGATGGCTCGTTTCAGTGACGCCGGGTGATGACACTGGACCCATTCCGCTGTTCCTTCCGGAAGTCGAAAGACAAACTGCTCCAGTGCCACCAGATCAATGATCTCGTCGGCGTTGCGGTTTTCTGTCCTCAGCCACCGCCAGCAGGCATCCCGGAGTTGCTGGCCGAATGCAAAAGGCCGGCCGACTTCCTCCAATGCCAGTGTCCGGAAGCGCTGGCGATGTTACTCCAGGGAGCGGCTGAGCCGCTGCAGGATGGCTTTCGTTAGGTCAGTGTAGACCAGCCGGCTGTCAGCAGGGAGCTGCTGCACTGCGAGCTGCGCCTTGCCAGTCAGGAGCGGGAGAAGGCGTGCTGCTCCTGCGGCCACCCCACGCCTTGGCTGCTTGCTCGAAAAGAGCGAGGAACGCTTCCGGATCGTCCTGCAGTCCCATCTTTGTGAGGGTGGCGGCAGCGGTGGTCGACGCACCTGCTGACGCGAGCCAGTGCCGAAACGCCTGGCGATCTTCCTGCTGGGCCAGCATCAAGGCTTTGAAGCTTTGCTCCTGCTCCTTTCGAAGGGCAATCAGCACTTGATGTGTTAGGGTTTTGCTGGGATTCGAACCTGGTTCGATGGTGTGATAATCCAGCAAACCCCCACTAGGCCACCAGGGGGATGACTCAAATGCAGAGGCGTGAGGCGGAAGTAGAAAAAGAATCAAAAGGTTTATTTAAACTATATACACTATATACAGGGCAAAACAAAAGACAAAAAAAACCAAAGAGTATAATCCAAAAGAAAAGCAAAGTGCAAAAATACAAAAGCTAAGAAGATCAAAAAACACAGTACAAAGGAAACTGGAGATAAACATAACAGCACAAAGACTCCGTGACAAGAGGACTGAACTCAGGGGTATAAATAGACAAACTAATTAAGGACACAGGTGAAGATAATTAGGCAATTAACACAAACACCAAAACACAGGAACAGTGGCGGCCTCTAGAGGCCAAAATAAACACGACATGAAAAGGAAATAACAGCGGCCTCTAGAGGCCAAAACAGTCCTAGTCCTAACAGGACCCCCCCCTCTAGGAGCGTCTCCTGACGTTCCCAGGGCGATCCGGATGGGCCGAATGGAAGTCCCGACATAGTTCTTTATCAAGGACATCCCGAGCAGGAACCCAGCAGCGCTCCTCAGGACCATAGCCCTCCCAGTCCACCAGATATTGCAACCCGCCGCGGACCCGGCGGGAGTCAAGCAGGCGATTCACAGTGAACACAGTCTGCCCCTGGAAGATGCGGGGGGGTGGGGGGTTCCTAGGGGCAGGGGCATACGTAGACGTCAGTACGGGCCGTAACAGGGAAACATGGAAAGTGGGGTTGATCCTCAGAGTCCAGGGCAACTGGAGCCGGTAGGAGACAGGGTTCACCCTGCGCACCACCTTGAAGGGGCCAATGTAGCGAGGAGCAAGCTTGCGGTTCTCCACCCGCAGTGGAAGGTCCTTAGTGGACAGCCAAACACGCTGCCCAGGGCGGAAAGCGTGTGCAGGTCTTCTATGGCGGTTGGCCTGAGTCTGGTTGGTTCTGGAGGTCTGTATGAGGGTCTTCCTGACCTTGCTCCAGGTCTTGCGACACCGTCTCACATATTGGTTGACCGAGGGCACCCCCGCGTCCTCCTCCTGGTCCGGGAACAGAGGTGGCTGGAACCCGAATTGGCACTGGAATGGCGACAGCTTGGTGGCCGATGACTGCAGGGTGTTGTGGGCGTACTCCGCCCATGGCAGCCAGGTGCTCCACGATGTCGGGTTATCCATAGCCAGGCCTCGCAGGGTGGTTTCCAGGTCCTGGTTGAGCCTCTCCGTCTGACCATTGGACTGTGGGTGAAACCCAGAGGAGAGGCTGGCAGTGGCTCCGATGACCTTGCAGAACCCGTGCCACACTCGGGAGGAGAACTGGGGCCCTCGGTCTGAGACGATGTCCTGTGGAAGACCAAAGACTCGGAAGACATGATTAAACAAAAGTTTCGCAGTTTCAAGAGCAGAGGGGAGTTTGCACAGTGGTATGAAGCGGCAGGCCTTGGAGAATCTGTCAACTAAGACCAAAATGACCGTGTTACCTTGTGACTCAGGGAGACCCGTGATAAAGTCGACTGCCACGTGGGACCAGGGACGCCGGGGAATGGTCAGAGGATGCAGGAGACCCTGGGGACGCTGTCGTGGGTTCTTGGTTCTGGTGCAAACCTCACAGGACAGGACAAATGACCTTACTTCCTTCTCCATGTTAGGCCACCAGAAGCGTCTTTTCAGGAAGTCCAGGGTCCTCCGAGCTCCCGGGTGGGCGGTGAGAGGGGAAGAGTGACCCCACTGGAGAACCTTGGCCCGGGCTTGATGTGGGACGTACAAGAGGCCTGGTGGCCCCGTCCCAGGACCGGGGTCCTGGCGTTGGGCTCGTCGGACAGCCTCCTCAATACCCCAGCGGACAGGGGCCACAATCCGGGACACAGGGATAATAGGCCCGACTTCATTCTCCCTGTTAGTGGCAGAGAACAGTCTGGACAGTGCGTCAGGTTTGGTGTTCTTGGAGCCGGGGCGGTATGAGAGGGTGAAGTCAAACCGATTGAAAAACAGGGCCCACCTAGCCTGTCGAGGGTTCAGTCTCTTGGCTTGCTGGAGGTACTCCAGGTTCTTGTGGTCAGTCCAAACCAGGAATGGATGTTGTGCTCCCTCCAGCCAGTGCCTCCACTCCTCAAGGGCCAGTTTGACCGCTAGCAGTTCTCGATCCCCCACATCGTACCGGGACTCAGCAGGACTCAGGCGGTGGGAGAAGTAAGCGCAGGGGTGCAGCTTTCCTTCCGAATGTTGAGAGAGCACCGCGCCAACACCACTGTCCGAGGCGTCCACCTCCACGATGAATGGTTGGGAGGTGTCCGGGAGAACCAGAATGGGTGCCGTGCAGAAGCGGTCCTTGAGGTCTTTGAACGCCTTTTCTGCCTGAGGAGACCAGCCATAAGATCCACCTGTCCCTTTGGTGAGGTCAGACATGGGTGCTGCCACAGAACTGAAGTTCCTGATGAACTTGCGGTAGAAGTTAGCGAATCCTAAGAACCGCTGAACCTCCTTAACGGACTTGGGAGTAGGCCAATCCCGGACGGCCAGGGTCTTGGCAGGGTCCATTTGGAGTTGGCCTGTCCGTACAATAAATCCCAGAAAGGAGACCTCGGGAACATGAAATTCGCATTTCTGGGCCTTGGCGAACAGATTGTTCTGTAGCAGCCTCTGGAGAACCTGGCGGACATGGTGGCGGTGCTCCTGCACGGTCTTGGAAAAGATAAGGATGTCGTCGAGGTAGACAAAAACGTATAGGTTAATCATGTCCCTTAAGACGTCGTTGATTAGGGCCTGAAAAACAGCTGGTGCGTTGGTGAGTCCGAAGGGCATCACCTGGTATTCGTAGTGCCCAGACGGGGTGTTAAAGGCAGTCTTCCACTCGTCTCCCTGTCGGATACGGATGAGGTGGTATGCGTTCCGTAGGTCCAACTTGGTGAAGACGGTGGCGCCTTGGAGCAGGTCGAAAGCTGTGGACATCAGCGGAAGGGGATATCGGTTGCGCACAGTGATCTTATTCAGGCCCCTGTAATCAATACATGGTCGGAGCCCCCCATCCTTCTTGCCGACAAAGAAGAAGCCGGCTCCAGCAGGTGAAGTGGAGGGTCGAATAAACCCAGAGACCAGGGCATCTTTGAGGTATTCCTCCATGGCCTTGCGTTCTGGCTGAGAGAGTGAAAACAGTCTGCCACGAGGAGGGGTAGTCCCAGGGAGCAAGTCGATGGCACAGTCGTAGGCCCGGTGCGGAGGAAGAACGGCGGCCCTGCTCTTGCTGAATACCTCCTTGAGATCCCAGTACTCTGTGGGAACTTGAGATAACTCGGTGAGATCAGGGGGCTCGGCAGGAGACACAGGAGAGCTAGAGAGCAGACAAGAGGCATGGCATGCAGGGCCCCATTCCACAACCTGGCTTGTTACCCAGTCTATGCGAGGGTTGTGGCGATTAAGCCAAGGAAGGCCTAGAATAACTGGGAACTCAGGTGAAGGAATCAGGTGCAGGGATATTTCTTCCTTGTGACCTTGAGACTGGAGGAAAACTGGAGAAGTAACTTGGGTGACTCTTCCATCACCTAACGCTTGGCCATCGAGGGCAGACACAGACAGTGGGACTTCAAGAGGTGCAGTCGGAATATTGATGCTTTGGGCGAAGTGAATATCCATAAAGTTCCCAGCCGCCCCTGAGTCTATCAAAGCTTGACAAGAGTGGACAGACTCACCCCAGGAGATGGAGACCGGGATGTAGATTCCTTGGCCAGGGAGTCCGGGAGAGAGGGTAGGCCCCGTCACAACCCTCCCTCGGCTGGACGGGGCGGTCCTTTTCCCAAGAGTTCGGGACATGATGCTCGGAAGTGACCAGGCTTGCCACAGTAGATGCAGCACTTGTCCCTCCTTCTGCGCTCCCTCTCAGATGCGGAGAGGCGAGTACGACCCACTTGCATGGGTTCTGGACAGTCACTGAAGGAGGTAGACGGTCTCCAGGTAGAGGTAGGGAGGCTGGGGGGGCTCAAGGCTTGGTGGCGTTCTCTCATCCTGTTGTCCAGACGAATAGCATGTGAGATGAGGGTTTCGAGGTCACTTGGGCATCCAATAGAGGCCAGACCGTCCTTGATGGGGTCAGACAGACCATGGTGGAAGGCTGACACCAGGGCAGTCTCGTTCCATCCACTTACTGCTGCGAGTGTTCGGAACGAGATGGCGTAATCTGCGACGCTTCCTCCTTGCCGGATGGACATGAGCTTTCGGGCTGCGTCGGTACTGATGTCTGCCTGATCGAAGACCCGAAGCATCTCTTCAGAAAACAGCTGGAAATCAAAGCACTCAGGTCCCTGTCTTTGCCAGATAGCAGTAGCCCAGGCTCGCGCCTTACCAGCTAATAAGGTGATCACAAAGGCAATCTTGCGGCGATCCGTAGTGTAGGTGGTAGGCTGAAGCTCAAAGGTGAGTTGACACTGGGTAAGGAACTCTCGGCACTCACTGTGCTTGCCGTCATACCTCTGTGGTGCAGGAAGGCTGGGTTCGCGAGGTGAAGAAGGCAGCATTGCAGGAGGCACTGGAGCAGGAGTGGGAGCTGGATCAGGAGCAGGAACTGGATCAGGAGCAGGAGATGCAGGCAGAGATGTCAGCTGTGCCAGGGTTTTCCCAATTTGCTGAAGCAGTTCCTCGTGGCGAGCGAGGGCCTCACGTTGGCTGGTGAGCGTACGTCCATGAGCGTCCATGGTCGCTCCGAAGCGTGTCAAAGCTGCCATAATTCCCTGAAGGTTGGCCGGGTAGACAGTTGAAGCAGCCTCTGCTGAGTCGGTCATGACGGAGTCTTTCTGTTAGGGTTTTGCTGGGATTCGAACCTGGTTCGTTGGTGTGATAATCCAGCAAACCCCCACTAGGCCACCAGGGGGATGACTCAAATGCAGAGGCGTGAGGCGGAAGTAGAAAAAGAATCAAAAGGTTTATTTAAACTATATACACTATATACAGGGCAAAACAAAAGACAAAAAAAACCAAAGAGTATAATCCAAAAGAAAAGCAAAGTGCAAAAATACAAAAGCTAAGAAGATCAAAAAACACAGTACAAAGGAAACTGGAGATAAACATAACAGCACAAAGACTCCGTGACAAGAGGACTGAACTCAGGGGTATAAATAGACAAACTAATTAAGGACACAGGTGAAGATAATTAGGCAATTAACACAAACACCAAAACACAGGAACAGTGGCGGCCTCTAGAGGCCAAAATAAACACGACATGAAAAGGAAATAACAGCGGCCTCTAGAGGCCAAAACAGTCCTAGTCCTAACATGATGCTAGTTCTGCTGGGCGGTAGCGAGGGCAAGGATGAGCTCTTCAAATGGCGGCGACTCCATGGGGTGGTTCCCTTCTGTGCTCCCGGGTTTCCGCACCACTGTAATACTTCCTGATGTGGGTGGAGCACAGAAGCACGGCAGGCGAGAGTTGATGTTTACACAAATACTTTATT
This sequence comes from Neoarius graeffei, assembly GCF_027579695.1. NCBI lineage: Eukaryota > Metazoa > Chordata > Actinopteri > Siluriformes > Ariidae > Neoarius > Neoarius graeffei. Next base: position 36,727,699 of record NC_083588.1, read on the forward strand.
GAGCTTTTCAGCTTCCTTGCTTCCTTTCATCACTCACTCACACATGCATTGTGGTTGGGGAGAGAGCTCCCTTTCTCTGCTCTCTCTCTCCTTTTTATGCTCCGTCCCTGTAACAAACAGTGACACCCACACACACATTAATTGACAGCAGGTGGAATGACTTAGCCACTTACCTTCCCTGACCCCGCCCTCCATTCACAGCCTGCTGCTTGACCACGCCCCCGCTGCCACACACACACACACACACACACACACATCTCATCTCATCTCATTATCTCTAGCCGCTTTATCCTTCTACAGGGTCGCAGGCAAGCTGGAGCCTATCCCAGCTGACTACGGGCGAAAGGCGGGGTACACCCTGGACAAGTCGCCAGGTCATCACAGGGCTGACACATAGACACAGACAACCATTCACACTCACATTCACACCTACGGTTAATTTAGAGTCACCAGTTAACCTAACCTGCATGTCTTTGGACTGTGGGGGAAACCGGAGCACCCGGAGGAAACCCACGCGGACACGGGGAGAACATGCAAACTCCACACAGAAAGGCCCTCGCCGGCCCCGGGGCTCGAACCCAGGACCTTCTTGCTGTGAGGCGACAGCGCTAACCACTACACCACCGTGCCGCCCCACACACACACATATATATATATATATATATATATATATATATACACACACATATATATATATATATATATGTGTGTGTGTGTGTGTGTGATATTACACAGTTGCGTGACGATATGAAGTTTATCTTTGAGTGTTGAATGTTTATATATCATGAGTGAGTGAAGCGAACGAGTTTAAATATTTTCAAAACAAGAAGATAAACTTCATATCTTCACACCACCGTGTAATGTTCTTAATGTTATATGGGGACACACACACGCGCGCGCGCGCAAACCCGAAAAGTTATTCAAAAGAATTTTAATTTTGAATGGGTTCGCCAATTTGAAAAATGCAAGTCCAGTCAGCGAGAAAATACTGGGAGTGATATCATGGGAGTGAAATATTGGGAATTATTATACATACAGGACACTTTTTCCATGGAATAAAAACATGTATTCTATTCCCTTCTAGTGGGTTTCATTCGTTTGGTTTGAAAGCATGCAATATTGTTATCATATTGCTTATCCTACATGTATTATGGCACTCTACCCAATGGAGAATGAGCATGCAATATTGGTACAATATTGCACATTGTCAAGCCAACATGATGTCACACATCGGAGCTCATGTGCATATACAATGACAAAAATTTTTCTGCTGCACATGCGCAGAACCATTCAGGGGTGGATCCAGGAAAATGGAAAGGGGGCCACCCCAGTAAGGCCAGGGGTCTGGGGCCCTCTGGCGGCCTCTGTAAGCTCTGCAGTTTTTAAATGCCTGGAGATGCATTTTGAGCTGTAAGAGACATGTTGTAAATGAAATCTCTTAAAGCAAATTACCATATCAAAAATATGTTTTATTATCACTGAAAATGATCTTGTCATAGTTGCCGGGAAATGCGTAGAATAGAATTACAACTGATATATGGTAAGATTTATGAAAGTTGCATTGTCATATAATGCATTACCACATGACACACAAAGCACCTTATATCAATAAATTATTAATATTTTAGCAACTGTAATCTGAGCTCCTGCTCAGGACATTCAATGTACATACTAGAAAAGCACTCGGAGAGCACAGACCTCCGCCAAGAATCCTTTAAAAAATTCCGGAATCCAGAAGGTGATCCGGATCACCTCCAAAATGTAATGGATTGTTACTTGTGCCCAGTCACACCTCCGGAAAAAATTTCAGAGCAATCCGTTCATAACTTTTTCCGTAATGTTGCCAACAGACAAACCAACAAACAAACCAATGCTACCGAAAACATAACCTCCTTGGTGGAGGTAATAAGATTGAATATACCCAGGGAAACTGAGGGAATGTAAGTGGCCACTTCAGACAGAGCTTAATACTGTGGTAACTATAAACAAAGACTGCAAGAGTTGAATGTTTATAATACAAAGTCAGTAACTGCAATTTGAGCTCCTGAGTCTAATAGACTGAGATAATGATACAATGATTGTATGAGTTGCATATGAACAAGTCTTATCATAAGTCTTAGTTCCCAAGCCTCAGGGGATTTCAAGCAGATTTTCTTCAGAGCTGCTGTAAAAGTCAACATCTCTCACAGACCTATCCAGCTGCTGTCGTAAAAATCAAAGTGAGGCTCACCCCCAAAATGGCACATGTATCATGTACATGCACAGGGTACAGGGATACCCTATTAATAAATACAAGCAGTAGCCGGACAGCTGACACGTGTGTGCGCGGTAAGCCTACTGCAGCGTCTTATCATTTTGGCTTGTGAACATCCGTGTTAATGATACCATAAACATAAAAGGATGGTGCACACACTTTACATGTAGTCTACAGTGCAGTCCGGGAATGCAGTATGTTATGTACATACACGAAGTTTCCGCACCCTGTTAAAATCCAACAGGACTTGCCCAGCTTGCTTTTCACTACACTCATGTCATGAGCAAAAAAACCTAAGCTACAGGCATGTGAGAAAATTAGGACACCCCATTAAATAATCAGCTTTTTATTTAGAAATGGTACACATACCAATATCCAGGCATGTTTTTATGTATTTTTCAAAAAGAAAGTGATTTGATTGCAATTTAACAACAAAAATGAACATTGTTTGACAAATCCAAAAAAAGAAAAAAAATAAAGTATGTATTTCAATGGAGGAAAAAGTTAGGACACCCTACCCCCTAGTAGCTAGTGTTGCCCCCTTTGGCTGATATAACTTCAACGAGACGCATTTTGTAGCCTTTTACCAGTCTCTGACATCGATCAGGAGAAAGTTTGGCCCACTCCTCAATGCAGAATTCTTTTAGCTGTGAGATGTTTGAGGGGTGTCTTGCATGTACAGCCCGTTTCAAGTCACCCCACAGCATTTCGATGGGATTAAGATCAGGGCTTTGACTTGGCCATTCCAGGACTCTCCACTTCTTCTTTTTTAGCCAGTCCTTGGTGGATTTGCTGGTATGCTTTGGGTCATTGTCTTGTTGCAGTATCCAGTTACGCTTCAGCTTTAATTTTTTGACAGATGGTTTCACATTTTCTTCAAGCACCCTCTGATACACAGTAGAATTCATGGTGGATTCTATGATGGTGAGTTGGCCAGGTCCTGCTGCAGCAAAGCATCCCCAAACCATGACACTGCCCCCTCCATGCTTTACAGTTGGTATGAGGTTCTTTTCTTGGAAGGCTGTATTTGGTTTACGCCAAACATGTCTTCTGTTCTGGTGTCCAAATAATTCAATTTTAGACTCATCTGTCCAAAGAACCTTATTCCAGAAGTCGTGGTCTTTGTCTATGTTCTCTCTGGCAAACTTCAGTCTGGCCTTGATGTTTTTTTTAGAGAGCAAAGGTTTCTTCCTTGCACACCTCCCATGCAAGTCACACTTGTGCAGTCTCTTTCTGATGGTAGAGTCGTGCACTTTCACATTGACAGTTGCCAGAACCTGCTGTAATTCCCTTGATGACACTTTAGGATTTTTCAGGACCTCTTTGACCATCTTGCGTTCTGCTCTTGGGGTAAACTTGCTCGGACGGCCAGATCTTGGCATGGTGGCAGTTGTTTTAAATGTCCTCCACTTGTAAATAATTTTGCGAATGGTGGAATGGCTAATGTTAAATGCTTTTGAAATCTTTTTGAATCCTTTACCAGAGTCGTAAGCGGCCACAATCTTCTTTCTGAGGGCATCAGGAAGCTCTTTAGACCTCACCATGGCGCTCACCTCAACATCCCAACTGTCAGGGCCACACCAAACTAAATTTGAGGTTTAAATAGGGCAAGGCTCCATTCAAATGCTGGGTAACGATGTACTAATCATGTGCACCTGACGTGATGCACCTGTTTGGGATTTTCAACATTTTAAGAGGGATAATATAGGGGGGTGTCCTAATTTATTCCTCACCAGAAATTGCATTATTTTTTAATTAAATTTTACAGAAAGTTTTAAAAAGGCTTTTCTTATTTTTTTATTGTTTAGTTATATTACTTGGATCCCTCATTTTAATTAAAATTTACATTAAATACCCATATGTCCAAATATATTTTAAAATACACAGGATTTCATGAGGTGTCCTAATTTTTTCACATGCCTGTAGGCTCTACTATCCATCCATCCATTATCTCTAGCCGCTTATCCTGTTCTACAGGGTCACAGGCAAGCTGGAGCCTATCCCAGCTGACTATGGGCGAGAGGCGGGGTACACCCTGGACAAGTCACCAGGTCATCGCAGGGCTGACACAGAGACAAACAACCATTCACACTCACATTCACACCTACGGTCAATTTAGAGCCACCAATTAACCTAACCTGCATGTCTTTGGGGGAAACTGGAGCACCCAGAGGAAACCCACGCAGACACGAGGAGAACATGCAAACTCCACATAGAAAGGCCATTGCTGGCCGCGAACTCAGGACCTTCTTGCTGTGAGGCGATAGTGCTAACCACTACATCACTGTGCCGCCCAGCTCTACTATTAAATATAAATTTATACCATAAACTCTTTAGCTCAATCCCACATAGTGGTTTATTTTGTTTTTTTTTAAAAAACCTTATTAATTAAAAAATGGTGGGCATATCTCTGTATAACACCTCTTTAACTTCGGGGAAACAGAGGAATGGGAAGCAGGCTTCAGAACAGGTGAGTTCTCTTTTTATTGTGCACACATTTCAGTGACTATTCACGTTACACAAACACTCTCCACTCACACGGGACGGGTTGTCACAGCTGTCTCTCTCATTCCTGACTGTCTGAAAGACACACAGAGACACAGGTTAATAGACAGCCAGTAATTTGACACAGGTGCACGTTATCATATATTACCTGCCGGTTCAACCTTCCTCCTCGCCATTCACAGCCTACGCTCAACCGCGCCCCTGCTGCCACATACCCCCACCGCCCAACTCAGGCCAGGGAGCCATTCAGCCTGCAGCTGACTCCCCCCCAGGTGGGAGAGATAATCTGCCACCACCATCTGCACCCCCAGCCTGTGGACCACCTTGAATTTAAAGGGTTGAAGGGCCAGATACCAACGAGTAAGCCATGTGTTGGCATCTTTCAAGGGATGGAGCCACTGGAGCAGGGCATGGTCAGAACAGAGGGTGAATGGGCATCCTAGCAGGTAGTACTGGTGAGTAAGGATCTCCCACTTGATGGCCAGACACTCCTTTTCTATTGTGCTGTACTTTGACTCTCGCATGGAGAGCTTGTGGCTGATGTACAGCACTGGATGCTCCTCCCCCTCCACTACCTGGGACAAAACAGCCCCCAGCCCTCTGTCGAATATGTCGGTCTGTAAAACAAAAGGGAGAGAAAAGTCAGGAGAATGCAACAGCGGGCCCCCACACAAAACTGCCTTTACCTGAGCAAAAGCCCATTCACATGGCTCTGTCCACTGGACCAGATCTGGCGCCCCCTTTTTAGTGAGGTCAGTCAGTGGGCTGGTGCCCAAAAAGTCAAAAAAATTAGGCACAAACTGCCTATAATAGCCAGCCAGCCCCAGGAACTGCCTCACCCCCTTTTTGGTCTTAGGTCTCAGGCAGGCCGCAATTGCTGCAGTCTTATCAATTTGGGAATGCACCTGCCCATGACCCAAGTGGAAGCCCAGATACTGTACTTCCACCCATCCAATTGCACACTTCTTCTGGTTTGCTGTGAATCCAGCACGCCTCAGCGACTTCAGGACCACCCTAAGATGCTGTAAATGCTGCTCCCAATCATTACTATAAATGATTGTCATCTAGATAAGCTGATGCATAAGCACTGTGGGGGCGGAGAATTTGGTCCATGAGACACTGAAATGTTGCCGGAGCCCCAAACAACCCAAAAGGAAGAGTGACAAATTGGTGTAAGCCAAATGGAGTAGAAAAGGCAATTTTCTCATGGGATAATGGAGTCAAGGGGATCTGCCAATATCCCTTTGTTAAATCCAGTGTTGAGTAAAAGTGAGCTGCACCTAACCGATCGAGCAATTCATCAATGTGAGGCACTGGATATGCGTCAGATTTAGACACTGCAGTGGCTTTTCTATAGTCCATACAGAACTGGACTGACCCATCGATCTTGGGAACCAAAACCAGTGGGCTGCTCCAGGTGCTGTGCGACTCCTCAATTACTCCCATCTTAAGCATAGCCTGGAGTTCGTCCCAAACCACATTTTTCTTGTGTTTGGGGAGCCAATACGGGTGGCTGTGCACCACCACCCATGGGGGAGTCTCAATGTGATGTTCTATGAGGTTAGTGCGACCAGGGAAGGGTGAGAACACATCGGAGAACTCCTCCTACAACCTAATCACCTGTGCTCTCTGGGACGAGGAGATGGAGGTGGTCTCCACAGGAGACCTCTGGTCCCAGCTCCACCCTCTCTGGGACTATGGTCGTCAGAGCCACAGGAACCTCCTGTCTCCATGGTTTCAGGAGATTGAGGCGATAAATTTGATATGTGTCACCCCTATCTGGCCGTTTGACTTCATAGTCGACTTCCCCAATTCACCGTGTGACCTCAAAGGGCTCTTGTCACTTGGTGAGCGATTTTGAACTTGAGGTGGGCAGTAAAATGAGGACTTTATCTCCTGGTGCAAATTCCCTTAGCTGTTCCCCTCTGTTGCACAAGCGAGCTTAATGTTCTTGGGCCTGTAGCAAATTCTCCTGGGTTATATGACTCAGTGCATGGAGTTTTGCTCTCAGGTCAAGAATGTATTGAATTTCATTGTTGCTTTAAGAAGGCCCCTCCTCCCAATTTTCTCTAATGATGTCTAAGACACCATGGGGCTTGTGCCCATACATCAATTCAAATGGGGAAAACCCAGTGGAGGCTTGTGGGACCTCGCACTCTGCAAACAGCAAAGGGTTGAGCCATCTGTCTCAATTTTTAGCATCCTTGTGAATGAACTTACAAATCATATTCTTAAGTGTTTGGCTAAATCGTTCAACCAGCCCATCCATTTCTGGATGATAAACACTAGTATGAATCAATTTAATCCCAAATAATTTGTACAATATGCACGGTGTGCAAGATATAAAAGTAGTGCCCTGATCAGTCAGGATTTTTTCGGAATCCTGACTCAGGAGATAACGCGGAAGAGTGCCTCCACAACACTACATGCTGAGATATTGCAGAGAGGCACTGCTTCTGGATATCATGTTGCATAATCCACTATGACTAACACAAAGCGATACCCATTGCAGATCAATCTAATGGCCCAATGAGATTTATGCCATTTCATTCAAAGGGGATCTCCATTAATGGCAACAGGAGCAATGGCGGTTTTGGTGTGCCCGCTGGATTCACCAACTGGCATTCATGACATGCCATACACCACCTGCGGACATCGGCGTGAATCCCTGGCCAATAGAAACAGGCCATGAGATGATTTAGTGTCTTATCCTGCCCCAAATGCCCAGCCAGAGGATTATGATGAGCTGCATGGAATAAAAAGTTCCTTATGGTTCCTTGGGACCAACAACTGTCATCTTTTCTTTAGTTTGAGTGTCCTGCATCACTCAATACAGCCCATCCTTAATAATACAAAAGTAGGGGAAGGAAAGCGCAATGTTAGGCTGGAGGATTTGGCCATCAATTACTTTCACTTCATCAAAAGCATGTCTCATAGATTTGTCACGTGCCTACTCCAATGGGAAGTCCCCAAAGGGATTTCCCAGAGAAGGAGTGCATTTCCCAGTGCCCTTCCCAGTGCCCCACATTGAGTCAGGCTTTGATGTATGGAGGTCTGATTACAACCTGAATCCACCAAAGCCTGATGTGTACCCCCTTGAATACTCACAACTATCCTGTACACCCCCCCCCACACACACACACAGACTTGATCAGAGGAAGCCTGTGGTGCATCAGAGATGTGAATCAGTAGCCTCACCTCCTTGCGGAAGCACTGATTCCCCACCTTCCCTCCGCACCTACAGACCTGCCCAGGCTCAATCTCAGTTCTGGTGGGCATGGATAAGTTCATCTGTGGAGAGAGAGGGGGGGTTAATGGTGGCACAGACACAGAAGGAGAAGGGAGAGTAGCAACATGAGGACAGACATGACAAGCCAGACCGCCTCCTCCAGCGACATCGTTTGGTGACGTTGGACCCATGCTGACGTCTCGCTCGGCAGCTGGGCAACAAACTGCTCCAGTGTCACTTGCTCGATGATTAATTCAACGTCGCGCTCACTGGCCAGCAGCCACTGTCGGCAGGCATCCCGAAGCTGTTGTGCAAACTCAAACAGCTGGCCCACTTTGCCATATGCCAGCGAGCAGAAGTGCTGGCGCTGCTGTTCTGGGCCATGGCCGACCTGCTGTAGGATGGCTTGCTTCAGTTGGGGGTACTCCAGCATGTTGGTGGCTAGGAGCTGTTGAGCCGCAAACTGGGCTTTCCCTGACAGGAGCGGCAGTAGGTGAGCCACCCACTGTGAGGTTGGCCACAAGCTCACCTCCATGACATGCTCGAAAAGCTCGGGGAAGGTGTCAGGGTCATCCTGCAGCCCCATCTTAACCAGCTGGATGGGCACACTGGCCACAGGAATGATGGCTGGAGCACCCGCTGACTGGATCCAGCTCTGAATCACCAGGTCCTCTGCCTGGGCTTTGAGCAGAGCCTGGAAGTGCCGGCCCTGATCTACAGACAGCACGATGAGGGCATGCTGCTGGCACTGGAGGTTGTTGAAAAGTATTTTTGTAGGAGCTCTCTGCGTGGTTCAGACTCTGTGGTGGTGTTCGTTCCTCCGGCCCGGGTTTTGGCACCAGTGTAACACCTCTTTAACTTGGGGAAACAGAGGAACAGGAAACAGGCTTCAGAACAAGTGAGTTCTCTTTCTATTGTGCACTCTTTTCAGTGACTATTCACATTACACAAACACACAACGGGGTGTCACAGCTCTCTCTCTTGTTCCTGGCTGTCTGAAAGACACACAGAGGCACAGGTTTATAGACAGCCAGTAATTCGACACAGGTGCACTTCATCACATGTTACCTGCCAGTTCAACCTGCCTCCTCGCTGTTCACAGCTGATGCTCAACCATGCCCCCATACTCGGTATCTGCAATACAATCAAGTTACAATTCCAAGTAACCATGTAGTAAAACTATTTTTTTTGGACGGGGGACACACGCTGGATGCGCCCCTCCCCTTAAATCCACACCAGCCATTTCTTTGTCTGTTGGGAAAGGGAAAAGATGAGGCTAATCCAGTGCTACTGCTAGGATTAGCTGTGCTATAATTAAGCACGAAATAAATAAACTGAAACTAAAGATGTGCTGAACACCTGAAAGACTACCAAAACTTTATTATATATTCTTCATGCATATTTACAAGAGAAAACATACCAATGGACATCGAAAAACTGGAAAAGAGACACATGGGAGACGTAAAACTTCCAAGCTAGCGAGCAACTGTGACAATTTGTACAACCCCAATTCCAAAAAAGTTGGGACAAAGTACGAATTGTAAATAAAAACGGAATGCAATGATGTGGAAGTTTCAAAATTCCATATTTTATTCAGAATAGAACATAAATGACATATCAAATGTTTAAGCTGAGAAAATGTATCATTTAAAGAGAAAAATTAGGTGATTTTAAATTTCATGACAACAACACATCTCAAAAAAGTTGGGACAAGGCCATGTTTACCACTGTGAGACATCCCCTTTTCTCTTTACAACAGTCTGTAAACGTCTGGGGACTGAGGAGACAAGTTGCTCAAGTTTAGGGATAGGAATGTTAACCCATTCTTGTCTAATGTAGGATTCTAGTTGCTCAACTGTCTTAGGTCTTTTTTGTCGTATCTTCCATTTTATGATGCGCCAAATGTTTTCTATGGGTGAAAGATCTGGACTGCAGGCTGGCCAGTTCAGTACCCGGACCCTTCTTCTACGCAGCCATGATGCTGTAATTGATGCAGTATGTGGTTTGGCATTGTCATGTTGGAAAATGCAAGGTCTTCCCTGAAAGAGACGTCGTCTGGATGGGAGCATATGTTGCTCTAGAACCTAGATATACCTTTCAGCATTGATGGTGTCTTTCCAGATGTGTAAGCTGCCCATGCCACACGCACTAATGCAACCCCATACCATCAGAGATGCAGGCTTCTGAACTGAGCGCTGATAACAACTTGGGTCGTCCTTCTCCTCTTTAGTCCGAAAGATACGGCGTCCCTGATTTCCATAAAGAACTTCATATTTTGATTCGACTGACCACAGAACAGTTTTCCACTTTGCCACAGTCCATTTTAAATGAGCCTTGGCCCAGAGAAGACGTCTGCGCTTCTGGATCATGTTTAGATATGGCTTCTTCTTTGAACTATAGAGTTTTAGCTGGCAACGGCGGATGGCACGGTGAATTGTGTTCACAGATAATGTTCTCTGGAAATATTCCTGAGCCCATTTTGTGATTTCCAATACAGAAGCATGCCTGTATGTGATGCAGTGCCGTCTAAGGGCCCGAAGATCACGGGCACCCAGTATGGTTTTCCGGCCTTGACCCTTACGCACAGAGATTCTTCCAGATTCTCTGAATCTTTTGATGATATTATGCACTGTAGATGATGATATGTTCAAACTCTTTGCAATTTTACACTGTCGAATTCCTTTCTGATATTGCTCCACTATTTGTCGGCGCAGAATTAGGGGGATTGGTGATCCTCTTCTCATCTTTACTTCTGAGAGCCGCTGCCACTCCAAGATGCTCTTTTTATACCCAGTCATGTTAATGACCTATTGCCAATTGACCTAATGAGTTGCAATTTGGTCCTCCAGCTGTTCCTTTTTTGTACCTTTAACTTTTCCAGCCTCTTATTGCCCCTGTCCCAACTTTTTTGAGATGTGTTGCTGTCATGAAATTTCAAATGAGCCAATATTTGGCATGAAATTTCAAAATGTCTCACTTTCGACATTTGATATGTTGTCTATTTTCTATTGTGAATACAATATCAGTTTTTGAGATTTGTCAATTATTGCATTCCGTTTTTATTTACAATTTGTACTTTGTCCCAACTTTTTTGGAATCGGGGTTGTAAGTAAACAGGTTTGCTTCATTAAATACGGAAGATTTTGAGAGAATTTTGGCTGCCAGATAGCTCTGTTGTATGTAATTGTCTGTGTTGATTTTAAAAGTAACAAAGTAAATTACATAGGGAAATGAATACTTAAGTATGAGTGAAAAATACTGTGGCAAGCATGCGTGGAAGAAGACAGAAATCTTAGTTTCTGGGCTGTTAGCCTGTGCTACTAGCGCTCAATAGCACTGGCTTGACTGCACTAACATTGGCCTTCACTAACTACTGATGAATGCTACACCAGCTGGAAGGTGACTGCACTGCTGCGCTGATGAACGCTACAGCAGCTGGAAGGTTACTGCACTGCTGCACTAACAGCACCGAATCAGAGCACCATTTTCCCTCAGCCAGAGCACCGTTCCCTCCTGCTTCAAGACCACAACCATCGTCCCTCTTCCCAAGAAGAGCCCACTCGCCTGCCTGAATGATTACAGGCCAATAGCACTCACTCCAATCATCTCAAAGTGCTTTGAGAGAATGGTACTGGCCCACATTCAGAACAGCATACCGGAAACCCTGGACCCCCTGCAGTATGCCTACAGGCCCAACAGGTCCATCTCAGATGCCATCGCTGTTGCCTTCCATTATGCCCTCTCCCACCTGGAAAACAAAGACTCTTACATCAGGATGCTCTTTGTTGACTACAGTTCTGCCTTTAACACTGTCATCCTCCACAAACTCATCCATAAACTGTCCACACTTGGTTTGCACCCCACCCTCTGTGACTGGCTCATTGACTTCCTGACTGGCAGGCCCCAGACTGTCAGGATTGGTAATAGGACTTCATCCAGCATCATCACAAACATTGGCACCCCACAGGGATGCGTCCTCAGCCCCATCCTCTACAAACTGTTCACCCATGACTGTGTCGCCTCCCACAAGGACGTCATCCTGAAGTTCGCGGACGACACCGCAGTGATGGGACGCATCACTGGCAGTGATGAAATGGCCTACAGGAGGGAGGTGACCAGTCTGGTGTCATGGTGTGAGGACAACAACCTCACCCTCAACACAGACAAGACGAAGGAGATGATAGTGGACATGAGGAAGGAGAGGAGACCTCATCAGCCACTGTTCATCCGTGAGCTTGAGGTGGAGAGGGTGAGTAGCTTCAAATACCTGGGTGTTCACATCAGTGAGGACCTCACATGGACACCTAACACCATACAGTTGGTTAGGAAGGCTCAACAGCGACTGTACTTTCTGAGGAGGCTGAGGAAGTTTGGCATGTCACCCAAGATCCTCAGCGACTTCTACAGCTGCGTGATTGAGAGCATCCTGACCAACTGTATCACTGTGTGGTACGGCAGCACTACAGCAATGGACCACAAATGCCTGCAGAGGGTGGTGAAGACTGCTGAGAGGATCACCAAAACTCCACTGCCCTCTCTGCAGAGCATCTACCACCGCAGAGTCCACAGGAGAGCTGCCTCCATCCTCAAAGACCCCACCCACCCCCAGCACGGACTGTTCACACTCCTACCCTCAGGCTGGAGGTACAGAAGTCTGAAATGTAAGACTGTCAGACTAAAGAACTCTTTCTTTCCTACTGCCATCAGACTCCTGAACAGCTGACAGGAGTATATAACCATGGATTACCTCCCTGTAAACTGTCCTTGACTGTTTACATTTGTTTGCACATTACTGCCATTTTTGCTGCTGTTCCTTGACTGTTTACATCTGGTCACATTGTTTACACATATTTGCACATTACTGCCATTTTGCTGCTGTTTCCTCGACTGGTTACATTTGTGGCAGTGGGGGCGTGGTCAAGCATCGGTCTGTGACCGGAGGGCGGAGTCAGGGAAGGTAAGTGGCAGAATCACTACACTTGATGTGAATTAACCTGTGTTTGTGTGTCTTCCCCAGTGACCGCGCCCTATTTAAGGAGGAGAGCGAGAGCAGAGCGGGCTCTCTCCCGACCAGAACACGTGTGTGTGGCGTGTGTGTATAAGTATATAAGTAAACATAGAAGCTGAAAAGCTGACAGTAAAAGAGTTATTGAGAACTCAGTACTGGCCTGCCGTGCTTCTGTGCTCCACCCACCTAGAACACTTGCTACAACATTGTTTGCACATTCGCACATTACTGCCCTTCTGCTGCCACGTCTGATCATTGCCTTATTTTTGCATTACACTACCTATTTTGCACTACATTTACCTTTATTTTGTACTATACTGGGTTTTTGTTGCTTTTGCTTTTCTTTGTTTTTATTTTTGCACTATATTGCCTTTACTTTGTATTACTTCTTCCGCCTATTTATTTATTTGTAATTGGCATTCATGGTGGACAGCAAACTAAGAATTTCATTGTGCAAGTGGACATGTCCTTATTGTGTATATGATAATAAACACTTTGAACCGTGGGTAAGCTAGTGTTGGCCTTCGCTAACACTACTGATGAATGCTACACTGGCTGGAAGGTGACTGCACGGCCATGCTAACAGCACCGAATCGCGAGTAAGCTAGCATTGGCTTTTGAGGATGCTGATATGAAGAGAATGTATAATAATAATAATAATAATAATAATAATAAATATTGGTTGGCTTTTTTCATGGTCTATCAGATATATTCCATTTAGTTAGCAAAAATAGATTATCATCTTCCAACCCAGAACTCTATAGTGTCAGTATTTTAACTTAATCCTACAGACAGGTTTCTGCTCTGTGATGTCTATTTGCTCTCCACAACGTTACTGGAGTGTTGTCATAACCTGTTTCCTTTTCCTTCTTAAGAAATCAGTCCATTAAGTACACATTACCAATATTGCAGTGTTGTTGAGGAAGAAGCCTGACCAGAAGCATCATTTATATCAAACAATACACGAGCTCTATTGGGAAACACACACTTACAGCACACAACTGTAGACTTGGTATTTAGCCACAGAACTGGCTAAACAAGGGAAGCCCCACAGAGGTAAACAAACCCCAACAAAAAAGTGCTGCTGGATGGGAGGTAATCATATTGTCTTATGGGATGTAGATAAGACCACCATTATCATGTCCAAGCCCAGGACTAGCCAAGATCAAGCCAAGACTGAGTCTTAAGGGGGTCAAAGCCAAGACAAGCTCAATTCAGAAAACCATTTGTGCATTGTGCCAATGATTAGGCTATGTTTTCTAGAAATCCAAATACATATGAAATGTTGAGAAGTAATTGGCAGTTTCCATTAGCTATTCATCAGTTGTCTAATTCCTTTCTTGTGCAATGTCTTGTGCAGATATACACCATATGGCCAAAGGTATGCGGACATCTGGCCGTCACACCCATGTGTGGGCTTTCCACACAATGTTGCCACTCAACTGCACTCAGTTGTCTACAGTGTTTTTGTATGCTGTAGCATTATGATTTACCTTCATTAGAGCTGGTCCCGGGCGGCATGGTGGTGCAGTGGTTAGCACTGTCACCTCACAGCAACAAGGTTTCGGGTTTGAAGTTTGTGGCCGCCGAGGGCCTTTCTCTGTGGAGTTTGCATGTTCTCCGGTTTCTCCCACAGTCCAAAGACATGTGGTTAGGTTAACTGACTACTCTAAATTGCCCATAGGTGTGAATGGTTGAGAGGAGAAAACCTCGATAATAATCCAGTAGAAGGCAATGGAAAACCATTACTGTATTTATTCCTAGAAACTCCTCTGGAGCTCAGAGTGGTGTAGTGACATGCGAGAGAGAGAGAGAGAGAGAGAGAGAGAGAGAGAGCGCTGGTCCAGTGTGACAGTGCCCTTGTGCACAAAGAGAAGTGAATAAAGACATCAGAGCCCTGACTTTTTTTTAAGATGAATTGGAACACCAACTGTATACCAGGCCTTCTTGTCCAATATCAGTGCCTGATGTCACTAATAATCTTATGCCTGAATAGGCACAAATCCCCACAGCCATATTTTAATATCTAGTGGAAAGCCTTCCTAGAAAAGTGGAGGCTGTTACAGGTGAGAACAATGGGCCAATTCCATATTAATAACCATGTTTTTGGAATGGAAAAGGTGTGATGAATGGGTGTCCAGATACTTTTGGCCATATACTGTATTTTCAAAGATATTAGTGAAATCAAGAATAACAGAGTAACTGGACCATCTCTCCCCAATTGCTGGTGGACTCTGTCTCACCAGTCTACATCAGTTGTCAGTGTTGCAACTTGGCACCACCAGGCTAAGGTGAAAAGCAATCCCTCTTATCTGAGCCAGCCACCAATTTAGAATCCTTAAACTTTTAGGTCCTCATATAAGTCTTAGGACAGCACTTGGCTCTGTCTCTTTCAGCCTTGTGCTTTGGACTGCAAGGGTAGCCATGGTAAGTGAGCTTCTGTTATTTCTAACTTTAAACTGATTTAGAACAATGCTCAGTGCTGTATTGCTTTTAGTGGGGTGAATGTGATGACCTCTAACCTTTAGTTGTTTTTTTTATTGTTTGTTTTGTTATTGTAACTGTAAAGTGACCTTGGATGTGAGAAAGGTGCTATATAGATTAAACACATTATTATTATTATTATTATTATTATTATTATTATTATTATTATGTAGTTCTGTATGCTGTAAGCATTTGAGATTCTTTTTCTTGGTATAATGCAGAAAGGCAACACAGTGCCATTACGTTTTTGCATGGGGTCTGGGTCTACAGAGAGAAAAAAACTTATTTGTTTCAGTGCTATAAATTAAAAAAAGTCTATTTAACTGATTTTTGTTATTAAGGTTTAACTTCAGCTAATTTACAAATAAGGCATGCCTCTATCTTCCATTTATTTTATTTGCTAAGCAACAGACAAAAAAATTGTGATTCAATTTCTCAGCTGAGATACTGAATCATGGAAGTCATGAAATTCCATCTATAGAACCGTAGCCCTTCTTTTCTTAATATTTACCTCTGAGACAATGCCATGTGTACATGTCCATTGTAAAACCTCAATAAAGAAGTGATGATCCTGAAATTGTGAAATTTCCAGAACAGTATAAAGGCTGAATGAGGACAAGCTTTGTGTAGGATAGTCACAATTATTATATAATCAACTAATCACAATTATTTCAACTCATTATATTCGTTTTAGCTAAATGTTTAATATTTTTAATAATATATTGTCTGTAGTCAACCAAGCAGACAACAAACCTTAAACATGAGGTTTATTCTTCTTCATCAGTTTGTTAATGCATTTAAATCATAATTAAATTTTTCTTATTAGGTAAAAACTTTGTGACGTAGCAGTAATATTTAGTAGAGTTTGCAGCTATTGCCAAAATGTGGAGATGAAAAGGATATGACTTATAATTGATTTACGTGACTCTTGCTATTGTACATTGTTTATCGTACTTACCATAAATTCCATGCCCCATGCTGGTTTACAGAAAGTGAAAAGGTGGGGGGGAGGAGGTTTGAAAATGCTGGTTGAATATGGAGTAATCTGTGGATATATGCTGTTCTCATAGTCTCACCGTAAATTCCATGCACCTCGTCACGGGCACATGGGCTTCCTGCCCCGCAAACGGAGTAAGAGGCATCGTGGAAAGGTGCGCAGTTGGCCCAAAGATGATCCCAAACAGCCTGTCCACCTGACAGCGTTCCTGGGCTACAAGGCTGGCATGACCCACACGCTGAGGGAGGTGCATCGTTCAGGCATGAGTGAGTCATTATCTGTGATATTAAAAGCTGGGTTCCATTCTACACATATAATCAAAATGATTCAGACTGTAATTTGCTAATTCTGTACTTCTTTCATTAAATACCTCTGAATATGAATTGTCAGTGAAATGACAGTCCTAGTTTTTATGTGTTTTACATTTTAAGGCATGACGATTAGTAGTTGTTCCAAGAAAATCTTTTGCACTATCACAGAGATATCAAAGCGAGAAGAGGTAGAGGCGGTGACTATTATTGAGACCCCTCCAATGATTGTCGTGGGAGTGGTAGGATACATCAGGACTGTGAAAGGCCTCCGTTCTTTTAAGACCATCTTTGCTGAGCACATTAGTGATGAGTGCAAGCGCAGATTCTACAAAAACTGGTATACGTGTCTCTGCATATGTCCTTTATTCTATATTCACTTGCATGACTATACTAGTGCACCTCAAAAAATTTGAAAATCATGAAACAGCTCATTTTTTTTCGTAATTCAAAAAGGTAAACTTTCATCCATTCTATATTCATTACATGTAAAGTGAAATATTGCAAGCATTTTTTGTTTTAATTATTATGGCTTATAGTTCATGAAAATCAGAAATCCAGTATCTCAAAAAATTAGAATATTTCATTTCAAGTTTGAATAAAATAGTATAAATACCGTATATCTCTTGTTCTAGTTCAGTACATGCAACCACAATCATGGGGAAGACTGCTGACTTGACAGTTGTCCAGAAGACGATTATTGACATCCTCCACAAGGAGGGTAAGCCACAGAAGGTCATTGCTTAAAAAGTTGGCTGGAAAAGGTGCAAAAGAAACAGGGATGACTGCAGCCTTGAGAGGATTGTCAAGAAAAGTTGATTCAAGAACTTGGGAGAGCTTCACAAGGAGTGGACTGAGGCTGGTGTCAGTGCATCAAGAGCCACCACACACACAAATCTTCAGCAAAGGGGCTACAACTGTCACATTCCTAATATCAAGCCACTCCTGAACCAGAGACAATGTCAAAAGTGTCTTACCTGGGTTAAAGAGAGAAAGAACTGGACTGTTGCTCAGTGGTCCAAAGTCCTCTTTTTGATGAAAATAAATTTTGCATTTCATTTGGAAATCAAGGTCCTAGAGTCTGGGGGAAGAGTGGAGAGGCACAGATTCCAATGTGTTTGAAGTTCAGTGTGAAGTTTCTGCAGTCTGTGATGATTTGGGGTGAAATGTCATCTGCTGGTGTTGGTCCATTGTGTTTTATCAAGTCTAAAGTCATCGCAGCCGTCTACCAGGAGATTTTAGAGCACTTCATGCTTCCATCTGCTGACAAGCTTTATGGAGATGCTGATTTCCTTTTCCAGCAGGACTCAGCACCTGCCCACCGTGCCAAAACTACTACCAAATGGTTTGCTGACCATGATATTACTGTGCTTGATTGGCCAGCCAACTCACCTGATCTGAACCCCATAGAGAATCTATGGGGTATTGTCAAGAGGAAGATGAGAAACACCCAAACCAAAAATATAGATGAGCTGAAGGCCGCTATCAAAGCAATCTGGGTTTCAGTTACACCTCAGCAGTGCCACAGGCTGATCGCCTCCATGCTACGCCGCATTGGTGCAGTAATTCGTGGTAAAGGAGCCCCAACCAAGTATTGAGTGTATAAATGAACATACTTTTCAGAAGTTGGACATTTCTGTATTGTAAATCCTTTTTTGATTGATCTTAGGAAATATTCTAATAATTTGAGATACTGGATTTCTGATTTTTATGAGCTATAATAATCATCAAAATTCATAATCATCATCATAATCATCAAAATTAAAACAAAAACAGGCTTGAAATATTTCACTTTACATGTAATGAATATAGAATATGTGAAAGTTTACCTTTTTTAATTAAATTACAAGAAAAATTTATTTTTTCATGGTATTATAATTTTTTGAGATGCACTAGTATATCTGGAGTTACCACTGTAAGATGATGAAAATCAACATCCTCCTATTTACCTCATAGTATTCATGCAAAATGAATGAGGCAGCATGCTGGTGCAGTGGTTAACACTGTCACCTCACAGCAAGAAGCTACTGGGGCCTTCTTGTGTGGACTTTGCATGTTCTCCTCATGCCTGCATGGGTTTCCTCCGGGTGCTCCGGTTTTCTCCCACAGTCCAAAGATATCCGGGTTAGGTCAACTGGCTACTCTAAATTGTCCATAGGTGTGAATGTGAGTGTGAATGGCTGTCAGTCTCTGTGTTAGACCTTGTGATAGACTGTCAATCTGTTCAGGGTGTACCCTGCCTCTCGCCCAAAGTCAGCTGGGATTGGTTCCAGTTTCCCCCCTAACCTGCAATGGATTCATAGATAATGAATGAATGGTTTCATGCAAAGCTTTACTAACAAACCTAGACCTTTCCTACAGAGACCTTTAATTTGATTCTTAAAATAATTCTTGTTCAGGTATAAGAGCAAGAAAAAGGCCTTCGTCAAATATAGCAAGAAATGGCATGATGAAGCAGGCAAAAAGCAGCTGGAGAAGGATTTTGCCCTGATGAAGAAATACTGCTCTGTGATCAGGGTCATTGTCCATTCTCAGGTAACTGAAATGAATAGCACTGCAATTCCTTATTGCGAGCCAGAATAAATTGGCTTCCAAAACAAGTGCAACAGTTTTAGTATAACAGAGTTATTAACTTAGTGTTGAATTAAACCACTGAAAGAAAGAAAAATAAATAAACCAGACATTGTGTTATGTTGTGAAATTTATTATTTTTGGATTATGTTAACTGTACATAACAGTTGAACATCAAGTTATTTTATGAAATTACTAGGTACATGTTAGACCAGTGGTTCTCAAAGAGGTGCATGAAGATAGCCAAGCGGTTGGTTTAATTAATTAATTAATTAATTAATTAATTAATTAATTAATTAAATTGCAAAATCAGAACACACCATTATTAAAGCTATTATATTTATCATTAACTTCTTATAGTTATGAGCCTGGTTGACTGGTCACTTGTATTGAATGGGTTTAATCCAAGCCTCAATAACTCACAAACAGGTAGGCTTATAAATATAGACTTTGATCTCAAGTGCGGTTGAAAGTTCAGGATCAAAAAGCACTATGACTCCAACAAACAGGCAAAACCCAGTATTATTATACATATTTAAATACTGAACCTCATATTTCATTAGTTTAATACACTGAGGTGAGTGCTGAGGTGGTTTGTAGAATTTACTTGACAATTAAAGAAGTCATTTGCTGCAAAAAAGATTGCAAACCCTTGTGCAAGACAAGTAATGTGAAGTACTTTGGCCTCGAATTCATCTTTTAAGTGGATAAGATAAATAGATCTTTGTTCCAGACTGTGCAAGCCACACTCTAGTCCGTGTATTTATTAAATGCAGTGGATGAATAACCCATTACACTCCTTGCAATAAATGTTCCCGCCCTGTCAGTGTAAGCATGAGGCTGCAGTTTCAAATGGCAGTTTAAAAATAAATAAGGCATCAAACAGACATGGGTAGTGCTTATGCACAGTGCACTGATGTTTACTGTGTTTTATGTAGAATTATTTCAGTAAACATTTCATTGAAATGGTGATAAATGGAAATATCACATTTTTATGGTGAAGTAATTCAGCTTGAAATGTTTTCTGGATGTGTGCCATCTTATCTTCTTTTCTATTACACTTTTCATTCCCCCCCCCAAAAAAAAAGTGGTGATGACAAACATTTAGCAATACAAATTGCTAAGTAAAGCATTTAGAAGATTTCGAAAAATCCATAATTAAATGGTTTAAATTGTCTGGTGCTACATAGTGGCATAGTGTTGCCTCACAGCTCCAGGGTCGCATATTTGATCCAGAACTCAGGTTACTGTCTGTGTGGAGTACATGTTCACCCAGAGTATTTTCCTTAAGACGCAAATGTGTGTGCACATCCAGTGTGTGTTCCTGCCCCATGATCCATGTTCCTGGGATCAGGGAAAACATATGAAAATGGTTTCTTCATAGAGTTCATAAATCTCACATTGGTATTTATTATGCAGTATTAATTAAATAATATTGGCTGGAGTTGTGTGGTATATCAGATATATTCCATTCAGCTAGCATGATATTAAACTCATCTTCGAATCGTTCAGTATCATGCTAGCTGAATGGAATATGTCTGATATACCACGAAAAAAGCCAGCCATTATTATACATACACATTCCTTTTGGGTGTTCAATGTGTATCTCTTTCAAAATTCTCTCAAAATCTTCTGTATTTAATGAAGCAAACCTGGTGGCCATGTTTGTTTACAAATTGTCACAGTCGCTCCCTAGTGCGGAAGTTTTACATCTCCGACGTGTGATGTCATGTTGTCTTGACAACCATGCAGTATTGTAAACCATATTCACTGCTCATTCTCCATTGGGGAGAGTGATGTAATACACGTAAGATAAGCGATATGCTAATAATATTGCATGCTATCAAACCAAATGAATGAAACCCACTAGAAGGGAATAGAATACATGTTTTTATTCCATAGAAAAAGTTTCCTGTATGTATAATAATTCTTGATATAGGATTACTGAATATAGGATATTGCTTTTGCATAAAATGTTTTCATGTTGTATCTGCTGCAAGAATGTAAGCTTTTCATCACCTTGATATTCTCTCTCTCTCTCTCTCTCTCTCTCTCTCTCTCTCTCTCTCTCTCTCAGATGCATTTGCTTGCACTGAGGCAGAAGAAGGCCCACATCATGGAGGTGCAGCTGAATGGAGGCACTATAGCTGAGAAGGTGGACTGGGTGAGGGAGAAGCTGGAGCAGCCCGTGCCTGTGTCTTCTGTCTTCTGCCAGAGTGAAATGATCGATGTGATTGGGGTCACCAAGGGCCATGGCGTAAAGGGTAAGATGCATGATGGAACATTTCACCTCACTGCTTTATCCTTTCAATATATGAAATGCTGATACAGGGCTCTGAGAATGCTGTGCTTTCTCCTTTCATGCACTGCATAACTTTTAGTCTAGAGTTTAAACATGAGTACATCTCATGTCTTTGGGGTTGGAGAAGGCCAAGAAACTTACATTATACTTGTTTTTTTTTCTGTAAAATCCATACTATTACATGAATAAATAGAGGTAGACCAGATTTGAAACTTCAGTGTGGTATGTGTGAAGTATAGTATCGCTTTTTACTGAAATATGGCGTCTGGTTACAACTCTACATTTTTCCCCCAGTATGGCCATGCACCATAAGTGCATATTTTATTTATTATTAAGTATTAAGTATCAAATATTATCTGGTTAGAAAAATTGCAACAATATTTTTCAAGTCAATCTTTTTAGAGACACTTCATGACCTTCCGTTATTTATCAAAACAAATGTAGACATGTTTTTGTACGTTTGAAATATTGGTTCTTCACAGTTTTGTGAGGTTTTTTTTAAATATAGGCATGTCTCATATTTTTACTGTTACCAGCACACAAGGGAAAAATGGATGTTTTAACGTTGACATCCTGGTTTAAAATTACAGCTTACAAGTTACAATACAATATTGTCAGAATGCAGGCACTTATGGATGCAGGCGCAGGGGAGCCTGGTAGGGCTGTGCCGATAGACTATGCCATCATCCATCGACGATGGTGGTCATCCATCACGATGGAGAGCCACCATCGTGATACCACGCCCCCTCCTGTCATAAACATGCATATACGGTATCATCTGGGCCTATTTAACCTAAAAAGTTAGTTTTTTGTTAGTTTAGTTAGTTAGTTTTGTTTAATATATAAATATATTATATAACATATAATTATATATAAATACATAATTATATAAATCATTATAAAGTAATATCCTATTACCGCTTGTTCACGTAGGCTATGATGCAGGGACGTGCTAGTGAACATAACATGTGGTTACACAAATACAGTATGCTACTAATAATAAATTTTGACTTCATTTTTTAGCCTACACTATACTTTTAATGTAAAATTTGTCATGTTGTTCAAACAAATAGCCACTATTAACGACTTCAGTCGGGAAATATTGCACCTTATCAAACGGCAGGGAAGCGCAGACTTCGGCAGAAGTCAAATAACTTTAATCTGGTAAATAGGCCTACTTTCAGACACAAAATGGTCCACTCTAAGCCATAAAGTCAAACCAAAGG
This sequence comes from Neoarius graeffei, assembly GCF_027579695.1. Classification (NCBI taxonomy): domain Eukaryota; kingdom Metazoa; phylum Chordata; class Actinopteri; order Siluriformes; family Ariidae; genus Neoarius; species Neoarius graeffei. The sequence continues at coordinate 36,750,583 of NC_083588.1, forward strand.
AAGAATGAAGGTGATTCTGATAAATGTAAAGACAGTAAAAAAAAAACAATATTAAATCATGATTTTAAAAGCTGGTGCAATAATTCAAACACTAATAAATTGGAAAAATTAGCGCGTTCAAGTGCGCACTAAAGGCCGAAACGCATCGTCAATTGATATGGTGTAAATAAACAATGAGTAATAGCTTAAGTGTAGTTTCTTCTCATAGTTTGAATACTAGTCTTTCATTGTTAGAGCAGATTAATATCTTGCCGTGATCAGTGAGTGCTCGGGGAGGTTCGTTTCCACCTGCGCTTTGCGCAGCTCATTTCTCCGAAGCCAGCTGTGCGCAAACGCAGTGTTGACTGCTCGGCAAACTCCAAATCCTCAGTCTGTACTGGCCCTCTGTTGCGCAAGCGAGTTGGTTATGGCCAGGTTCAAATTGTGCCCAAAACAACTTAACCACGGCCATTTCAATTGCCTGATGGCTGTGACAATATTCGCCCCGTTGTTATACAGGCGATCTTTTTCTCCTCTATTTTCCATTCGGCAAGTGTCTCGCGCAATGCGTCTTCTAAATTGTCCGCTGAATGTGTCTCTGGCATGAAACTTGTCTGCAGGCATTTGGACTGCATTGCCCACTCTCGGTCCACATAATGTACGGTAGCTGACATATAGGGCATCATGTTGCAGCTGGACCGCATATCCGTTATCAAGGCCAAATATTCCACATCACCTAGCGCTTTTTTTCTTTACGTGCCAAAGCCTCAGATGAGTATCTAATACTTTTAATAATAATAATAATAATAATAATAATAATAATATATTTAATAACATGGTATTAAAATCCCCCCCCGCCCACGATATGATCGTCCATCACGATGTTTGCACTGTAAACATCGTCGATGCCAATTAAGGGGACATCGCACAGCCCTAGAGCCTGGGGCAGAGCAAACTGCAGACGTAATCCAAATCGGGATGGAGGAAGTGAGGTCAGGAACTAGCGAGGGTCGAGCAATCAGCAAACAGAGCAACGTAGACTAGACTATAAGACAAGGTCAAAATGAATTGGGAATACTGGTTATACACTGATAAACAGGTGGTAAGCAAACGGCTTGGTACGTTAGAGAGAGAACACTAAACGATACTTTGCAAAATCCAAATGTGAGAGCTGTGCTTATGTAGGCGAGGGGCTGATTACTGAATGAGATGCAGGTGATGTGATTAATAATCAGGAGACAGCGGGCGCTGTGGTTCTTGGGGTTTGTAGTTCCGAGCAGCCATGCTTGAAGGCTATTCTGAACTTGTGTTCTCTGAGCCATTACTGACAGACACCCCCTGAGGAGCTCCCTCTGGGAGTGAGTGATTTTCTGTGTCACCCCCTTCCTCTAGGTGCCAGCTTGTCTGGGTGTTGGCTGTGGAATTCATGTGTAAGCAGGGGGTCTAGTATGTCTTTGGAGCTCACCCAAATTTGCTTTTCTGGGCCGTAGCCCTCCCAATCTACCCATGGGGGGGGGGGGGGGGGGGGGTTGGTAGCTGAGCATGCACTGGAAAGATGTTAATTGTGTGGCAAAATGCTTGAAGGAGTTTTGTGCATACTCAGCCCATGGGAGAAACTGTGCCCAGTCCCTTTGGTTTCTCATACAGAAGATGCGTAAAAAACAACCCACCTCCTGATTTGCACATTCCACCTGTCCATTGGCTTGTGGATGATACCCAGACGTGAGACTTACACATTCCTAGATGGTCCATGAAACTGGTCCAATGTCGGGAGATTAACTGGGGACCCCAATCACTTACGATGTCTTCTGGAATACCAAAGTAACGGAATACATGGTTAAATAATAGTTTGGCCGTTTGAAAAGCTGTGGGCAGACCTGGTAGAGGAAGGAGTCAGAGCGCTTTGGAGACTCGATCTAAAGCCTCACTCACAACCCGCCGTAAGTGTTTTGGACACGCATGGGTCGCAGGGTTTGGTAGCTCGCAGCCGTACCGCAGGGTCATGGTGAACCCGGGGGAATGTTTGAGGGAGGAGTACAGGCAAAGTACTTGTCAAGTACAGGTTGCACACCTGACTTCCTCGAAGTGTGGGAAAAATTGCACCATTAACCCGTGGAAAGTGTATATCTGACACACGTGATCAGTGTGTGTTCAGTGAGTGTGGAGTGTGTGAGACTTGCATTTTACCAGTTTCCTGTGCTACAAGTTCGGGCCGCTCTTGTGAAGCATTTGTGATACATGTGATTAGCACGTTACAATCACTCATAACTTGCGTGTGATGCAAACCAAGAGTGGGTATAAAACCAGTGTGTCTGCAGCATTCTGCATCTGTCTTTCGACTGAAGAACATTGGATATTTTGGGGGAAAATTAAAAAATTTTCAGTTTAAAGTTTAGAAAATGGGACCCAAGAAGAAGCGAGCAAAAGTGAAGTAACCCAGCCTGAAACAGCAGAGGGGGAGGAGGAGGAAGAATTTGATGATGGTAGCAGCACCAGCGAGCCCTGTACAGACAGGGAGAAGTTTGCCTTCAAGCCGGCAGAAGGCACAGCACCCCGCCACAGGTATTTTCACAGGTACGGTAAATACACATGCTTTGAACATTCATTTCAGTATCTATATGCTTATGTAATTAATATTATATCTGCTGATTTTCATGTATGTTTCAGCTAACGACGCCCAGAAGTGAGGACATTGCAATCCCATCATCGCTGTCAGGCCCTTGTGCCATGCTCAGTGATGAGGACAAGGACATCCCGACACCCCGTCCCACCACTCAGCAGGAGTAGGAGTAGGACAGCAGCTCTGAATCAGAGTCAAAGTGTGTTTCAGTGCTCAAACTGTTATTAAGTTGGGATTTTTTTACAGTGTAATAAAATGCGTTATTCCCTTATACTCATGTTTTATTATTTGATGTTTGCATGGTAAATTAAACATATACCCAAATAAAAACAGCAAATGAGGTGGTCTTCTTCCTTTCTACAATGCTACACGCTACATGATTGGTTCCTTGGTTCCTCCCCAATATATACTATTCAAAAAAAGTAGGGGGTATTTTATTTTGAGATCCAAATTTTCACATATACAAAGGGATATGAAAGCATGTTGTATAGTTCCTTACTGAGGAAGCATTTCCAAAGAAATTCATCACCCAAACACATCAATGACACTCTCATGATCAGCACGGGATGCTACTGATGATCAAGGGGGTCGTGCCACAAATTTGCATGACTCTGAATTGGAAGGTTAGAGCCACTCCAAAGGAAGATTTTGAAGAGAAAGCATCAGATTATCAGTGGTTGAAGTCGTTAAGTAAACAGAGACCATGTGCTGTCTAACACAGGATGAGAGGTTACGTGCCCTTGGCATGCTACAGGTTGGCACAAGACAGGTCGTTGTGGCAAGAGCATTGAATGTTTCCCAGTCTGTCATCAGCAGATTATGGTCCAGACATCGTGCTACAGGGTCTGTTCAGGATAGACCACGATCCGGTCGACCAAGGGCAACAACTCAGGCTCAGGACAGATTCATCCACACTATTGCCTTGAGAAATCGTATAGTAACAGCAAATCAGATAAGGTCTCAACTTCGAAGGGATACTGGCTTGGTAGTGAGTGGCCAGACCATCAGGAATCGACTGCACAGATTTCACTTACACGTCCGACGTCCTCGTGTCATTCCCTGTTTGAGGGATCATCACATTAGGGCCAGACTCCAATGGTGTCGTCATCATCAACGCTGGGATAATCGCTGATGGAACTACGTAATGTTCTCAGATGAGTCGAGGTTCACTGTGGACTTCCTGGACAGACGCAGGAGGGTTTGGCGCCGACGTAACGAACGTTTCCATGACGTTAACGTCATTAGACATGATCCGTATGGGGGTGGCTCTGTAATGGTGTGGGGAGGCATCACTGCTGCCGGCAGAACAGACTTGCATGTTGTTGCTGGATGTGTCACAGGGCAGTACTACCGGGACAACATCTTGGCACCCCATGTTGTGCCATTTGCACGTCGTTATGGCCGCCGTTTCATTTTCCAAGATGACAATGCCAGATGTCATAGGGCCAGGATCATTACAGATTACCTCCAGCAGCAGAATATCACCAGATTACCATGGCCAGCACTCAGTCCGGACCTTTCCCCCATCGAGCATGTCTGGGACATGCTTGGACAGCGGCTATGCCAACGTCAACAACCTCCTGCCAATGTCCAAGAACTTGCTGCAGCATTGCAACAGGAATGGAATAACATTCCCCAAAATGACCTGGGATGTCTCGTTAGGAGTATGCCACGCCGAATTCGAGCTTGTCTAGCCAACCGAGGGGGTTTTACCCGCTACTGACTCGGTTTCAAAATGGTGGTAAATTTGCTGTGTGACCCTGTGTTTGTGTTGACCCTTATTCTGGAGAATCTGTCCTTTACTGACTGTACACAGGGTTTCGAATAAATTGACAAATGTTTCCTTAATGTTTTTCTGTCATTTGTTTCCTTCCTGACCTCATGATCTGCATTTCATTCTACTTGTAAATCCAATATCCCCTACTTTTTTTGAATAGTATATATACCCAGAGTCTTGCCCCTCGTGTTGTGTGCAGTTCGCGTGCGCTGCGTGCACACCACACACAGGGGTAGAAAGTGAGATGCACTTCTGTCTTGCGCGCCGCACAAATAATAAGTGTGGAACACTTCTGAGGCACGTCACTCATACAATGACCGTGCGTCACTCATGAGTTTTACTGTCATCGCAAAAAGCCCCTACTAGCCGCGTTGCTGACTTGGTTCAGGTGTACAAAAGGAATACGGGTCCCGTACGTAGTGTATGTGTTCTTGATTTGTCACAAGACCCGTAGAATTTGCATGTGCAGGACCAGAAGTCTCCACGGGCAGTCTGTGACCTTCTATGGCGCTGAACACACACAAGTGTCGCGCAAGTCTCAAGCACGGTTTGCCAAATTTTTTTACCATAGACCGCCCATAGCAGCACGTACAGCGAGGCTTTAGATTACCTTGATAACAGTGTTTCCTTGAGAAGGTGGTAAATCAGTGCTGAAATCTGTGGCTATGTGTGACCAGGGTCTCTCAGGTACTGGGAGAGTGCATAACTTTCCAGCAGGAGGGGCATTTGGTACCTTGGCTTGGGTACACTCTGAATATGAGGAGATGAAGTGATTTATGTCAGAGATCATGTTCTCCCACCAGTACTTGTTTCTTATGAGTTGGTATGTGCTTGGATGACCAGTAGCAGGTGAGGAATGAGCCCAGGTGATGAGTCTTCCCCTGATTTCAGGTGGAATGTGGAGGAGTTAGTTTTCGGGTGGGTTCTGAGTCTATGACTGCTGGATCTCTGTCAATGTCCCAAAACATTGTACAAAACACTCAGTAGGTAGTATTGGTGTGGATTCAGAGCTGTGGGTTGAGGAGATGTGGATATGAGATAGGGCATCTGCTTTGATTTTTCTGGAGCTGGGGTGGTAGAATATGATGAACTGGAAGTGTCTGAAGAATAGGGCCCACCTGGCTTGGCATGGGTTCAGCAGTTTGGCGGTCTTCAGATATTCTAGGTTCTTGTGGTCTGTAAGGATTGTGAAAGGGTGTGTGGTGCCCTCCAGCCAGTGTCTCCACTCCTCTAGGGCCAGCTTGATAGCTAGGTGCTCTTGGTTACCAGTGTCGTAGTTTCTTTCTGTAGTTGAGTTTCTTTGAAAAAATGGCTACATGGTGCAATTTATTCTTCTCCCCAATGCATTGTGATAACACCCCTTCAACTCCAGTTTCAGACGCAGCCACTTCTATGATAAATGATTTGGTGGGGTCTGGATGTTGCAGAATGGGGGCAGAGGTGAAGGCTGACTTGAGTTTATTGAATGCTTCTTCAGCCGTTGGACCCCACTTGAGCCGACATGGTCCATTTTTTAGCAGGGAGGTCAATGGGCTGGAGATGGTGCTGAAGCCCCGGATGAAGCGCCTGTAGAAATCTGCAATCTCCTTGACAGACATGGGGGTTGGCTAGGACATGACTGCTGGGACCTTGGTTTGGTCCATGCTTACTCCCTCAGTACTGATTATGTATCCCAAAAATGAGATCTGAATGACATGGAATTCACATTTCTCTGCTTTGACAAAGAGATGATTCTCGAGCAAGCATGTTAGCAGGGACCTGACATGAGCCTGATGACTGTCTTTATCTGGGGAGTAGATCAGGATGTCATCTATGTACACAATGATGAATTTTCCCAGCATGTCTCTCAATATGTAATTTATTAGGCACTGGAAAACACTTGTAGCTGAAGAAAGGCCATATGGCTGACTAAGTACTCAAAATGGTCGGCAGCAGTACTGAAGGCCGTCTTCCGTTCGTCCCCCTCCCGAATGTGGACCAGGTTGTAGGCACTGCAGAGGTCCAGTTTAGAGAAAACTCTTGCCGATCTTAGTTGTCCTAATGCAGACAGTACGAGTAGTAGTGGGTAAGAGTATTTGACAGTGATTTGATTCAGTCCTCTGTAGTCAATACATGGCTGGAGGCCCCCCCCTTTTATCTACACAAAGAAGACACAGGAGAGGTAGACAGTCTGATATAGCCTTGCTTCAGTGCCTCCTAAACTTACTCCTCCATTGCCGATTGTTCCTTTTGGGAATGAGGCTAGATTCTGCTGTGAGGTGGGGTCGTGCCTGGGAGGTCATCTATGGCACAGTCATATGGGCGATGGGGTGGTAGACCATATGCCTTACCCTTGCTGAAGACTTCCTTCAAATCGAGATAGCAGGTCGGAACACTGTCTTGGGAATCGGGCATAGGACTCTCCACAGAGGTTGAGGAATTTGTGACTTGAGGAAGTTGCAGACAACGCTGAAGGCAGGCAGTCGACCACTACATAATATCCTCCTTCTGCCAGGTGATAAGGGGGTCATGGAGTTGAAGGCAGGGATATCCAAGGATGACATCATAATGTGGTGCTTGGGTGATGAGCAAGGAAATGTGTTTGGAATGAAGGGCCCCCACCTGTATTTGGAGAGGGGCTGTGCATGAGGTGATTAGTCCGTCTCCAGTAGGGCCCCCGTTGATAGATTTTACTTTGAGCAGCCCTGGTAGGATTTCTGTGTCCAGGTCGAATCTTTGGACAGCTGCACAGTTGATGAGATTCCCTTCTGACCCTGAGTCTATGAGTGCAGAGAGGACATGGGTAGCATCTGGCAGTTTCAAAAGTACAGGTAATCTAAGAGTTAAAAGAGTCTTGGAGTTAAAAACAGGGCTCACCAGGCTAGGTGGTTTGTGTTCCTGGTGGGCAGGAGCTCCTCTAGATGGGCGGACTGGGCATTGGGCGATTACATGACTTGCTTCGCCACAGTAGAAACATAAACCCTCTCTTCTCCTTCTTTCTCATTCGGATCACTGCAACCATGTATGAGACACCTCCATGTGTGTTGATTCACCCGTGACCTGGACAGGAGAGGTAGATGGTGCCATAGGAGGTCGGTTGGATATTAGATGATCCAGGCGAATAGCTAGGTCAATGAGGGCATCAAGGGACAAGTGTTTATTGCAGCATGCTAATTCGCTCAATACCTCGGGACACAGCCCCTGGTGAAACATGGCTTTCAGCACTGGTTCATTCCATCCACTGCCAGCAGCAAGTGTGCAAAAATCCAGGGCGTACTTGGTGACTCTTCGAACACCCTGTTGCATGGATAGAAGGGTCTCTCCAAGCTCAATTCCCTCCGGCTTGTGATTGAACACCCTCTTGAAAAGTTCTAGGAAGTGGTGGTAGGAAGTAGTAGGCTAGTCGCTGTGTTCCCATACCGCACATGCCCACTTGAGCGCCTTGCCAGTGAGGAAAGTGACAAACTTGGCAATCTTTTGTTCCTCAGTGACACTGGAGATTGAAGAAAATACAACAAGCATTGGAGGAGAAATCCCTTGCATTGTGAAACTTCACCAGAAAATATTTTGGGCAGAGGAATAAGTTGCATGGCGGCATTGGGAGGTGCCTGCGACACAACAGCAGTAAGCTGAGCCACCCTGGTGTTTAGATCACAAAGCATCTGCTGATGTTCTCCCAATAGGTGCCCCTGGGCGTTGAATGCAGTTTGCTTTGACTCCTCTGCTGCATCCCTGGATGGCGAAGTATCCTGTCAGAGTGCAGGCACTTACGGATGCAAGCGCAGGGGAGACCAGGGCAGAGCAAACTGCAGACGTACTCTAAATTGGTGTGCAAGAAGCGAGGTCAGGAACTAGGGAGGGTCGAGCAATCAGAGCAACATCTCATCTCATCTCATTTTCTCTAGCCGCTTTATCCTGTTCTACAGGGTCGCAGGCAAGCTGGAGCCTATCCCAGCTGACTACAGGTGAAAGGCGGGGTACACCCTGGACAAGTCGCCATGTCATCACAAGGCTCAGAGCAACATAGACTAGACTATAAGACAAGGTCGAGACAAAATGGGAATACTGGTCATACACTGATAAACAGGTAGTAATCAAACAGCTTTGGTACGTTAGAGAGAGAACACTAAACGATACTTTGCAAAGTCCAAGTATGAGAGCTGTGCTTATATAGGCATGGGCAGGGCCATAGCCAGCATTTTAAAATCATCGAGGTCTGTGATGCCGAAAAATTTTCGACATATTTAAATATGAGGGGTGAATTACATGTCACACAAGAGATCTATTCCTGAAATTACTTTTAATGGTGTTTGAACTGAATATCATCAGTTTTGAAAAAAAAAAATCATGTATGTGGCAAGAGTAAGAATAATTTAAGCTTGTTTAATGGTTTGATCTGGCCCAAGCAATGAGGACAAAAGATACCCAAACCATGCAGCCTATGTAACTAAGATGCATTAACAATCTGGCATCCGTTACACCTACACACAAAAAAAAAAAAATCTGGGAAAAAAATCAGTATACACCACCATGTTTTAGGCAAAGTTATCCAAGGCAAACACAAGTTGAAACTTTCCACTCTATTGCTTTGGCTTATCGAATGATTTATTTTTAAAATCACAAACAAGGTAGGCTACAACTGCGCTGCTTCGAAAATGTAAATTTAACAGCTTCATGAAAGTGCACTGATGGTTACCATGAAAAAACCGTGTCTACTGCACTGTGTTCACTCCCCTGAGTCGCGCACTCATTCGTTTTTGTGTTCTTGGTCCCAGAGCTGCACGCACGAAACAGACACAGAAGACAGAATCAACGTTTAACATAATTAACAATGCACTTTTTATGGAGACGTTTTAATGTTATTCTTAATTTTTTTTATCCAGTTGAATGTTTAGCGTACAAATGTATTTTCAGCTTTTAAAAATGACCGAGGTCCGGACCTCATAGCTGGCTACAGCCATGGGCATGGGGCTGATTACTGAACGATATGCAGGTGATGTTATTAATAATCAGGAGACAGAGGGTGCTGTGGTTCTTGGGGTTTGTAGTTCCGAGCGGCCATGTTTGAAGGCTGTTCTGAACTCGTGTTCTCTGAGCCGTTACTGACAAATACCATAAAAACTATAATTGCTACTAAGAAGCAAAAGCATAGTAAAGTATAAAGAGCGTTTCTAAGTATATACAGGACTGCTGTTAGGCTCCACTGATTTATAGTAATAATAGTGCTTTGCATCTGTATCCTCCAGGTGTGACGAGTCGCTGGCACACCAAAAAGCTGCCCAGAAAAACCCATAAAGGTCTCCGGAAGGTGGCATGCATTGGAGCCTGGCATCCGGCCCGTGTAGGCTTCACTGTTGCCCGTGCAGGTCAGAAGGGCTACCACCACCGTACAGAGCTAAACAAAAAGGTCTTTGATTCATATTGTCTTTGAACAAACAAATATTCACATGTACTGTATATCAACTAAAACTGATCTGAAGTTCACTCTGTATAATGTATAATTGAATTTGCATCTGTTCACTGCTAATTTTAGATCTACCGTATCGGAAAAGGGGTTCATATCCATGAAGGCAAAGTGGTGTGTAACAATGCCTCCACTAGCTATGACACAACTCAGAAGAGCATCACTCCACTGGTAATGAGAGCAAAAATCATAATTTATTCCACTTTGAACGAAAAGTGTTTACTTTGCTTGAGGGGATTCCAGTATTTATTTCTTCAGAACATGAGCTGTGCATTTCTAATTTCCATTTCTAAACGTCTCATACAAATAAAACATGGTTCTTTCCAATAGGGAGGCTTTCCTCATTATGGAGAGGTGAACAATGACTTTGTGATGGTGAAAGGCTGCGTGGTTGGCACAAAGAAACGAGTGCTTACTCTCAGAAAGGTATGATTTATTCATACAAAATATCATAAAATATACAATCTAAATATACTATTCAACAATGTATTGCTTGTAGAGTTTGTAATATGTCCCAGTTTATCTCTTGGTGAATTATAAAAAGTTATGACCTTTTCCCATAAGTATAACATATGTGTAGTATATGCTCTGTGTATATGAGATCATTAAGGATTTGACATACAGCCCGCTTAAAGTCCCAAATTATTTTGTTTTTGCGATAAACAGAAAGACATTTGGGTTTCAGATCAAAATATGAATATGAGATAGTAGATCAGAATTTCAGCTTTGGTTTCCTGATATTTGATTTTCATTTTGGCTCCAGAACTTTTGTGGCTTATCTCTGTATTTCATCTCTGTACTATGAATTCCAGTCTGGCCTTCTGATTATTACTGCTGATGAGTGTTTTGCATCTTGTGGTATGGCCTCTATATTTCTGCTCTCTAAGTTTTCTTCAAAGGATGGATTGTAATACTGTTACTGGCTGACATTTTGGGGTTTTTCTTCACAGCTCTCACAATGTTTGTCACCAACTATTGTTTTCCTTGGGTGACCTTTTCGATGTCTGGTTGTAGTACATCAGTTGTTTCTTTTTTTTTTCAGGACATTCCAAGTTGTTGTACTGGCTATACCCAGTGCTTGTGTGATACATCAATTTTCCCTCTTTCCTCAACTTCAAATTGGTTTGATTTTCTCCCATAGACAGCTCTCTGGTCTCGATGTTGGTTTAACCTTTTTAACAACAAATGCAGTCTTCACAGGTGAAACCCAGGGCACAATCCAAGAGTAGACATTCAGAGCTATTAATGGTTTAAACAATCTAACAGGGCATACTGTACCTGGGCAACAGGAAACACCTTTCAGTCAGATGTTACAATATTTTTTTGATCACTTGAAAAATGGGTGGGTTCAAACAAAAGGGGCCATGTTCCAAATTATTTAAAACATCTAGATGCAAATATCAGAAAAGAGAAGCTGAAATTCTGGTCTATTATCTCCTATTCCTCTTTTGATCTCAAATCCAAATGTCTTCGGTGTATAGCAAAAACAGAATTGTCCTTGCTATTCCAGTAATTTCTGAGGTTATTGTATCTCTGTGTTGATGTTTATACCATAGCGCTATTGAATGCTCTGTTCTGATTGGTCAGAAGGTGTTTGTCATTTTTCTATAAAAGCACAGCTCTGACGGTAGTTTGGGCTACAAGCATATATTAACACATTACTTCTAATACATTTTCATTTCTGTAGTAAATAAATTATTCCTATAATAAAAACACAGGGACTGTTTTTGGTGGACACTCCACAGAAACATTTTAAAAAGCATGTTTTGTGTGAGATGTTTATTTAGCATTTTTGGAAAGAGTCTCCAGTTTCAGAACTTTGTAACAGCTAGAGGTAAAGCTGAAAATTTAAGTCTTACAACAAAGGAGGGCTTTGTGGTTTCTCTGTAACATGACATACTGTATGTATTAACTTCAAGAGAGAGCAAAAAGAGACTGGTGAGTAAATGACTTCACTCTTGAAATTCTACAGCATTAAATGTAACAATGAATGAATGAAAAGTTTGATGTGTGTTTCTTTAAGTAAGAGACTGTTAGTGTTGACAAATTGCTGTGAGGAATAAAACACTTTGAGACATCATTATTAGAAAGTAATCAATTTCAGACTGGCATCACACCATCCTGTACTTTATTGTATCCTTACAACAGCACATCCTGTTGTGCTTTATTCCTTATGTGATACTACATTTACCTGTCTGTGTTTTAGTCCCTGCTTGTGCAAACCACACGCAAGACCAAGGAAACTATAGACCTCAAGTTTATTGACACCACCTCCAAATTTGGTCACGGCCGCTTCCAAACAGCTCAGGAGAAGTTTGCCTTCATGGTAAATGAGAACGTTAAACCAGGCAGTAAAGTATATAATGAACAATCACGTTACAATATGAATTACAAAATTCCCGATTCCAAAAAAGTTGGGACAAAGTACAACCCCGATTCCAAAAAAGTTGGGACAAAGTACAAATTGTAAATAAAAACGGAATGCAATAATTGACAAATCTCAAAAACTGATATTGTATTCACAATAGAACATAGACAACATATCAAATGTCGAAAGTGAGACATTTTGAAATTTCATGCCAAATATTGGCTCATTTGAAATTTCATGACAGCAACACATCTCAAAAAAGTTGGGACAGGGGCAATAAGAGGCTGGAAAAGTTAAAGGTACAAAAAAGGAACAGCTGGATGACCAAATTGCAACTCATTAGGTCAATTGGCAATAGGTCATTAACATGACTGAGTATAAAAATAGCATCTTGGAGTGGCAGCAGCTCTCAGAAGTAAAGATGGGAAGAAGATCACCAATCCCCCTAATTCTGCGCCGACAAATAGTGGAGCAATATCAGAAAGGAGTTTGACAGTGTAAAATTGCAAGGAGTTTGAACACATCATCATCTACAGTGCATAATATCAAAAGATTCAGAGAATCTGGAAGAATCTCTGTGCGTAAGGGTCAAGGCTGGAAAACCATACCGAGTGCCCGTGATCTTTGGGCCCTTAGACGGCACTGCATCACATACAGGCATGCTTCTGTATTGGAAATCACAAAATGGGCTCAGGAATATTTCCAGAGAACATTATCTGTGAACACAATTCACCGTGCCATCTGCCGTTGCCAGCTAAAGCTCTATAGTTCAAAGAAGAAGCCGTATCTAAACATGATCCAGAAGCGCAGACGTCTTCTCTGGGCCAAGGCTCATTTAAAATGGACTGTGGCAAAGTGGAAAACTGTTCTGTGGTCAGACGAATCAAAATTTGAAGTTCTTTATGGAAATCAGGGATGCCGTGGCATTCGGACTAAAGAGGAGAAGGACGACCCAAGTTGTTATCAGCGCTCAGTTCAGAAGCCTGCATCTCTGATGGTATGGGGTTGCATTAGTGCATGTGGCATGGGCAGCTTACACATCTGGAAAGACACCATCAATGCTGAAAGGTATATACAGGTTCTAGCGCAACATATGCTCCCATCCAGACGACGTCTTTTTCAGGGAAGACCTTGCATTTTCCAACATGACAATGCCAAACCACATACTGCATCAATTACAGCATCATGGCTGCGTAGAAGAAGGGTCCGGGTACTGAACTGGCCAGCCTGCAGTCCAGATCTTTCACCCATAGAAAACATTTGGCGCATCATAAAACGGAAGATACGACAAAAAAGACCTAAGAACTACAACTAGAATCCTACATTAGACAAGAATGGGTTAACATTCCTATCCCTAAACTTGAGCAACTTGTCTCCTCAGTCCCCAGACGTTTACAGACTGTTGTAAAGAGAAAAGGGGATGTCTCACAGTGGTAAACATGGCCTTGTCCCAACTTTTTTGAGATGTGTTGTTGTCATGAAATTTAAAATCACCTAATTTTTCTCTTTAAATTATATATTTTCTCAGTTTAAACATTTGATATGTCATCTATGTTCTATTCTGAATAAAATATGGAATTTTGAAACTGCCACATCACTGCATTCCGTTTTTATTTACAATTTGTACTTTGTCCCAACTTTTTTGGAATCGGGGTTGTATATCTAACAACCTCTATGCAACTGTAAGTTTATGAATTTTACTATTCAATTAAACATAGATCTGGCTGCATTAATAATAATAATAATAAACATGGGTCCATGTGATCATCCTCTTTTCTCTCATCCTCCTTCAGGGCCCTCAGAAGAAACACCTGCTGAGAAAAGCATCTGAACCTGCTGAGAAGACTATATGATGTACTGTGTCTTCCCTTTATTAATAAGCATATATTAAAAATAAAAGACTGCCTTTAGTTCTTTCAGACCTTTATGTTCTATGTAGAGTTTCACATGCAGGTCTCAAACACAATACTGTACATCAGTCAATCTGCTCCAAAAGTCACATTTCTAGTTGTTCTTCATTGTCATTATGTTAAGAATATCATTTTATAAAGACAAACAGAAATGTTCCAGACTCACATGTAAAAAATATGTAATATTATGTTTTAGGACAAAATGAAGAATCAGTGCTATTGTAATCTGTCAAAAGGAAACAAATATTGCAGGATGTTAGATGTGTGATGCAGATAGTGATATCCTTTCTTTTATTCCCAACAATGGTACCTAAATTACTGTGTCAACGACATCAATTTATGGTCAAATACTATTTTTGTAAAGATCAGCACTCTGAATTCAGCAGTTTCTTATACATCTGATTAGTATAAGTTTGCCTTAGAAATTCACGGGCCTCTGTTTGCATTGTCTTCATATTTTTCCACACACAATCAGCCATTTTCCATCAGAACTGTGTGTAGTTCAAGTGCAGGTCCAGCAATTTGTCCTGGTATGTGCCTGGAATATTGTACATATGTACATATTCTACACATTGTACACAAATGTTACAATTAGCATGTTTTGCACTTTTTCCCTCCATGTCCTTTGTGTCCGTGTTTTATTCTGAGCTCCTGCACTCCTGTTGATCCCAGCTTTTGCCTGAGAAATTCTGGAACATGTCAGTATTGTCCATCCTAGAAGACATACAGGTACAGGTCATCCATGTTGGGTATTACAATTTTTTTTTTACATACAACCAAAATATAATGCTGGTTAGAACCTGTACAATGGCTAACACAGATTCACAATATACATTTAATTCATCCATCCATTATCCCTAACCGCTTATCCTGTGCAGGGTTGTAGGGAAGCTGGAGCCTATCTCAGCTGACGATGGGCGAGAGGTGGGGTACATCCTGGACAAGTTGCCAGATCATTGCAGGGCTGATACATAGAGACAAACAACCATTCACAGTCAATTTAGAGGCACCAATTAGCCTAACCTGCATGTTTTTGGACTGTGGGGGAAACCAGTAGTCTGGCTAACGCGACTTCAAAGCTCTGCGAGCATTTGGTCTGGCAAAGATATTAAGCCCAACTGTTTCCCAAAGCACGTGGTTGACCCGCCTCCCTGAAATGCCTCAGTTTGCTACTGGTCAAAGCCAGAAAAGGCTGTGACGAAGCTTAAACCAATCACATCACTCTTTCCTCTGACGTATGTGACGTGATGGGGCTAACTGGTAGATTAAACTCTTACCGAAGCCGGTCGGGAGCAAGGCGAAAACATCCTTCCTTTCAATAAATACCTCCAGGGCTGCTCTTTGCTCCGTTTTCAATGAGAACTTGCTCCATGTTCGTAATGTTTCTAGTGAATGAAGTGCTTCCGGCATAGATTCTGTAAACAATCTATGGCTTCCGGTCGCAGTTCTACTACATCACTGCCTTGAACACGCCTCTACCCAGGGCCGTTGGAGATGCTCAAAGTTGATTGGCTCCCGATTTTTCGGGAGCTTGGAAGAGCTGTAGATAGCTTGCCTGGCCAGACTAAGCTCGCAACAGGCCCTCATGTTGCATCACGCTTAGGATAACACAGGAAACCAGAGCACCTGGAGGAAACCCACACAGACATGGGGAGAACATGCAAACTCCACACAGAAAGGCCCCTGTCGGCCGCTGGGCTAAAACCCAGAACCTTCTTGCTGTGAGGCGACAGTGCTAACCACTACACCACCGTGCTGCCCTACATTTAATTCAATATATTTAAAAGTGTATTCAACTAGTAACATTGCATATATGACATTCCGGAGTATTGTTTTCAACTTTGGAGTATATGATGTATGGGATGGTGAAGGATAGACATATTGTCACTGTGTTTATACATGCTTTTGTGAACTGACCTGAAATTCACACTGCAGTTTCCTTTCTGTCCATTCAGTGACATGAGTGAATGTGACCTCTCTCTCACCCAGCATGGGCTTTACTCGCAGATCCTAGCCTTGGTGGTACACGGAAACTGTACCTACACATACATATATGCACACATGCACACATATAATTAACAACAGGTCAAAAGTTTTCATTTATTAAGTGAATCATTTTAAGTATAGGAATCTCAGTGCCATATCCAATCAGTAGGGGGGGGGTGGGGGGGGGTGGGATGTTGACAGCTAGTGTTCCTGAGAGTTCCAGCACTTCAACACTAAGCAACAGGGGTGTGTTGGAGACTTCTGTGATTTTCTTTTTGATGTACTCATTTTCTGCGGCTTTCCAGAAATATTTTGATTTGGCAATCTTGTACACAAAACACAGAATTTTCCTCCTTGTGCTGCTTCCACCATGCCTAGAAAGGCAGAGATCAAAATGTAACTGACCTCTCTAGTTAGAATGGTTCTGATAACAAAGAGTAATATGTAATTCTAAGGCAGTGAGAGGATTGTTACCCCTCAGTCCCAGAGTGTAGACTCTTATCTGCCAAAGGATCTCCTGGGAGCTCGGAGGGCATCAGCTCCTCTTCATCAGATGAGCCTGCGCTGGATGACTCTTCATCACTGTCTGCAATGATACACACTCTGGGCCTTGTGCTAAAAGACACACACACACACACACACACACACACACACACACACACATATTACTGTCAGGAGAGTTTCCACTAACTGTATAACATAAAATAGGACAATATATTTCAAGTAAAACCACACTGAAATTTAAGAAAAAATAGCATCAAGAAATAGTCATCTTTTGGCATCAGTCAATTGTGGTGGAGGGCTCTGTGAGCCCCTGCACAAAAAGAAGATCGCTCCTCGTGCTCTGGCTCTCCTGGTGCTGAAAGGACAACTCCACTTCAGCACCTCCAATATTTTGGACAGCCGGAGAGTGTATGGCTGTGGGGCTGGGCTACAGAGCAGAAAAGCAGCCCCAGACCATCACACTACCACCACCATGTTTGACTGTTGGTATGATGTTCTTATTTTGGAATGCTGTGTTAGCCTTATGCCAGATGTACTGGGATCCATGTCCTCCAAAAAGTTCTATTTTTGACTCATCAATCCACAGAATATTATCCCAAAAGTCTTCGGGGTCATCAAGATGCTTTTTGGCAAATGTGAGATGAGCCTTTGTGTTCTTTTTGGTCAGCAGTGGTTTGCAGCTTGCAACTCTCCCATGGATGCCATTTTTGCCCAGTGCCTTCCTTATTGTAGAATCATGAATACTGACCTTAACTGAGGCAAGTGAGGCCTGAAATTCTTTAGATGTTTGTCGGGGTTCTTTTGTGACCTCCTGGATTAGTCGTTGAAGTGCTCTTGGTTGAATTTTGGAAGGCTGGCCACTCCTGGGAAGGTCTGCCACTGTTCCAAGTTTTTTTTTCCATTTGTAGATAATGGCTCTCACTGTGGTTCGCTGGAGTCACAGAGCCTTGGCAATAGCTTAGTAACCCTTTCCAGACTGATAGATTTCAATTATTTTGTTGCACATCTATTCTTGTAACTCTTTACTTTGTGGCATCTTTTTAAGCTCTATTAGCCTACTTCACATTGCCAGTCTGGTTCTATTTATGTGACATTTAGATTGAACAGGTTTGGCAGTGATCATGCCTGGGTGTGGATAATGAAATTGGACCCAATTATCAATTAAATTTGATTAATTGTTTGATTGGTTGAGGTTAATAGGTTGATGGCTTGAGGGGGTAATTGAATGAATGAATTTATTTATTTCGAACATGTATAAAAATCTATGTAACTATTTGTACATACAAAAGAAAGAAAATGAAAAAAGTGACAAAAAAAAGAATAAATAAAATAACATAAAGAGCTAATACATTACAATACACCGCACATTGTTCGAAAAAGGAGTGGGAAGAAGTACAATACTTTTTTTTAATTTCCCACCCCTTTTTAACTACCCCGAAATCCAAACTACATTAATACACCTATAAAAATATATACCATATATACACTTCATGATTATCCATATAAATTTATAATTACAAAAATAAATATATACTACATACCATATCCATATCCATATATACACATATACATACACATATATATATATATATATATATATATACACACACACATACATACATATATATATATATACACATATATATATATATATATCTCATCTCATCTCATTATCTCTAGCCGCTTTATCCTTCTACAGGGTCGCAGGCAAGCTGGAGCCTATCCCAGCTGACTACGGGCGAAAGGCGGGGTACACCCTGGACAAGTCGCCAGGTCATCACAGGGCTGACACATAGACACAGACAACCATTCACACTCACATTCACACCTACGGTCAATTTAGAGTCACCAGTTAACCTAACCTGCATGTCTTTGGACTGTGGGGGAAACCGGAGCACCCGGAGGAAACCCACGCGGACACGGGGAGAACATGCAAACTCCGCACAGAAAGGCCCTCGCCGGCCCCGGGGCTCGAACCCAGGACCTTCTTGCTGTGAGGCGACAGCGCTAACCACTACACCACCGTGCCGCCCCATATATATATATATATACACACACATATACATACAAACACATACACTTTAAATATCTATATAAATATATAATTACAAAAAAAATATCTACTACATACTTATCCCAGTAAATATGAAGATATCTATCCCCATAAATAATTATATACCATATACTAAGCTAGTTCTAATATAACAATCAACCCTATTCTATTTATCCCTCATCATCCTCCATTAACATACTTCCTCTGTAATATACTTGTTTAAAAATATTTTTTGTACCTTTTTTTAAACAGATTTATATTTGCACTTTGTTTTGTTTCTGTCTCCAGTCTGTTCCATAAAGTCATTATAAATTAATTTTTCACATATGGCCAGGTAGGGTTGGGTAACTTTTTCCATTAATAAATGAAATCATTTGAAAACTGCATTTTGTGTTTACTTGGGCTATCTTTGTCTAATATTAAAATTAGTTTGATGACGTGAAACATTTGTCTGACAAATATAAAAAAATAGAACAAATCAGGAAGGGGCAAATACTTTTTCACAGCACTGTATTAGCATGAATAATGAACACAGGAACAATGTAGAATATATCACATATCTGTGCACAATAAAAAGGTACCAAAATACCCCAAAAGCTTCTTCTTCTTTTGTATATCATCAGATGGCCAACTCAGTGTTGTGCAGCCATGCCCTCGTCTTTGGTCCTAAGTTGAAGAGGCCAGCTTCTGAGGGTGGGCTGTATAGGGGCAGCCAGTGATTATGTGCTCTGCAGTCTGTTCAGGGTTGCCACACTCATATGCCGCACTGTCCGATAGGCCCCACTTCTTCAGAGATGACTTGAAGCAGCCGACTCCAGTGCGTAGACAGTTCAGTGAGGTCCACAGGTGGCATGGCAGGTCTTCTCCTTTTACACCACCTCCTGGGTCCCTGATGTATCGTTGGATGCGGGAGGGCCCACCCACCCATCTCCCACATCTGTTTCCAGGATGCTGTCAGCCAGGCATCTCTGGACAAGTCCTCAGGGATAGACTGTAGCATCTCTTGTGCTGCCTTGTTGTAGGGATGGCGAGACTTGAGCCTGCCTGGTGGAGCCGGTGTTATTGTGGTTTTGTGCAGGATGTGCCAGTCGTACTTCTGGGCTTTTCTTGCCAGGGTGAGGGTAGCTGCATCCCGTCAGAGACTGGCCAAGGCGATTCCAGCAAGGACTGGCAGGTGGGACACAGGGGTGGGTTTCAGACAACCCGTTACTATCCGGAGGGCGCTGTTGATGGCAGTATCTACCTTGTTCATGTGTGGACTTCTGCTCCAGGCAGGGGCACAGTATTCAGCTATGGGTAGGACAAGGGCTTGCATGGATATGCAAAGAGTCTGGGGGAAGCTCCCCAAGTCAAATCCGCCAGACTGCGGATGAGCAAGACCCTTGCTGTTACCTTAGCCTTCACTTCATCCAGGTGTTGCTTATATGTAGAACAGTGTCTGATCCAAGCGTACACTGAGGTACTTGGGGGCTTGCTGGAACTCCAGGCGGTTGTTGCCAACATACACGTCCAGTTCCCTTCTTGCTTCCCGATTGTTGAGGTGATATGCTGCAGACATTGTCTTGCCCACGCTGAGCTGAAGGTGCCACTTCTGGAGGTAGTCTGCCAGGATGCCCATGTCTTGGTTGAGACAATCTTCCATCATCTTCCATGTTGGGCATCGAAGCATGATGGCCAAATCATCCGCATAGCAGTACTTGGTGGATATTATATCCGGCAGGTCATGAATGTAGATGTTGAACAACATTGGTGAGAGGACGGAGTCTAATGGGACACCGCTCTTCAGCCTTTGGAGCCTGCTGGTCTGGCCATCGCTGGTCTGTAGGATAAAGCTATGGTTCGATAGCATCTCCATGATGAACCTCACCATGTGCCGGTCCAGGATTGTCCTCAACAGTTTCAGATGTAATCCACAGTGCCACAAGGTGTCATAGGCGGCTGTCAGGTCCAGGAATACTACTCCAGCTTTCTCATTATCCTGAAAGCTGTCTTTGATGTCCTGAGTGAGTAGGGTTACCTGATCCACTGTTGACCTGCCTCAGCGGAAGCCGGCTTGTTCCGGTGGGAGTTGTGGGTCCACCACTGGCTCAATGCAGCTGTGAATCAGTCTCTCCAGGATCTTATATGGGACACAGAGCAGAGAGATGGGCCTGTAGGACTTCGGATCTTCAGTGGGTTTGTTCGGCTTTGGCAAGGCTATGATGGAAGCACGGCACCAGGTCTTTGGAAGCTTGGACCTCTGGAAGCATGCTGAGAAGAACGAGCATAGCCAGCAAGATGTTCTTTCACTTTGGTGTATGACAAACTCTGGGTGGATATTGTCTCGACCTGGTTACTTGCCCAGCTTCAGTTTGTTAATTGCTGTACTTAGTTCAGCTGCTATGAAGTCTCCTGAGAGGTTGGCATCGATGCTGGCTGCCCTGGAGAGAGACAATACCTCACACGAGATCAGTCATGTGAAGTTTTTGTCTGCATCTGGGAAGCGGCCATTTTTCAGGAGCTGGGAAGCAATGGCATCTACTGTCACTTGACACCTGTGGGGTGTTGTTTTTCTCCCTGAAAGTAGGTTGATGGTCTGCCACACCTTCCGGCTAGAGTGGGTGAAGTTGATAGATTCCACTACTTCAGTCCACCTAGTCCTTCAGGTGTCGTCCAGCTTCTGCAGTAAGGTTGTTGCTGTTGCATCCATTTCTTCCCTGGAGCTCACCTGCTGGTGTTGGCGCAGCAGACCCAGCGTCGTCAGAAACCCAGCGTGTCTCTTGCAGGAGAACAACTGCCACCTTATTGGAATCGGAGAGATGTCTGATGACTTTGAGTTTAGCGATGGCAAGGGCCTCGACGTTGAGTTGGAGCACTGACAGGCCTTGGTTTTTGACAGTGGGGGTAGCCGCCTGTCCTAAGGAGGACGTTCTCTGCCTTGGTCTTGACCTTGGCTTGTACCTTGGTCTGCCAGCTCGATGATTCTTCGGTGACATTAGTTTCATGAGTTGGTCTTGCACCATTTCTCACTACTCGCAGGGGAGGCCACATGGAGGCTGTCATATTCTCTCCCACCCCAAAAGTTATTCCACAGGACAAAAAGACACATGGTTGGACTTCACCTGACCTTGCAATTGGACAGCTGGAAACATTATGAGTGCACAAATGTAGTGCCATGGGGGGGCTCATTGAAGGTGGCTTGCCGTGGGATGTTGACACGCGGGTATGCCAGGTGTAGATTACATCCATTCAAAGTGACATAGAGCTGAACAGCGAGGGGTAATATGTCTCTGGGTCATAGCTGGACATCTCATTCATCTAGCCTTGTAGTGTATCCCAGAGAACATGGATTTATTATCTCTTCCGCTCTTGGATCATAATTAATATGTCTGTACTGAATTGTGTGAGTTCTTATTAAACAGTGCTTTGTCAATACAAAGCCTATTATGTTATTTCCAGGATAAAAAAAAAACAGTCTCATAGGATCTGTCTTGGCGGCACGGTGGTGTAAGGCAAGGCAAGGCAAGTTTATTTATATAGCACATTTCATGCACAGTGGCAGTTCAATGTGCTTTACAGAAGTAAAAGCAAAACAGTAAGCAATAGAAAATAAAATTACATAAAATAAATGGGGAAGAAAAATAATAAGAATTAAACAATAGTAGAAATAAAATAATAAAATGAAATAAAAGTTCAATTAAAAAAACAGCAGAATAAAATAGAATAAAAGTTAAGTAAAATTTAAAACATGCAGAGACTGTAAAAGTAAAGAGTTTAAAACATGTAGAGATGACAATATTAATAATTTAGCAAAAAGCATCTGAAAACAGCTTGGTCTTTAACCTAGATTTGAAGCTCCCAACAGCAGGAGCATTTTTGATGTCCTCTGGCAGTTGGTTCCATAGCTGTACTGCATAGTAGCTAAAAGCTGCTTCACCACACTTTGTTAAAAGCTGCTTCACCACACTTTGTTTTGTGTAGTGGTTAGCACTGTTGCCTCACAGCAAGAAGGTCCGGGTTCGAGCCCCGTGGCCGACGAGGGCCTGTCTGTGTGGAGTTTGCATGTTCTCCCTGTGTCTGTGCAGGTTTCCTCCGGGTGCTCCAGTTTCCCCCACAGTCCAAAGACATGCAGGTTAGGTTAACTGGTGACTCTAAATTGACCGTAGGTGTGAGTGTGAATGGTTGTCTGTGTCTATGTGTCAGCCCTGTGATGACCCGGCGACTTGTCCAGGGTGTACCCCGCCTTTTGCCCGTCATCAGCTGGGATAGGCTCCAGGTTGCCTGTGACCCTGTAGAAGGATAAAGCGGCTAGAGATAATGAGATGAGGATCTGTCTTTTGCTAAATCTTCATTTTGTAAAATTACTCTTGTGCAGCAAGCTGATCTAATTAATTCCTGGAAATTCATCTCTCTGCCTCATTTAATCAGTGTTGTACAAGTTTACGATTTTATTTTCTCAAAGAAACCATGCTTAAAACAAAAGCAAACAAAGTAAGAACTGATACCTTTTCAGTGCTTCTCTGTGCACAGTGTATCTATTCTGAGATACTGCTTCAACCTTTTGCTACTTTACTAGCACAGCAACTCTCACACATGGCTAAATAAAGTATAATTAAATTAAGAATATGCTGAGGGGATCTGATACTAAGCAGATGTGTCCTGAAGGTTTCTCATTCATGGAATCCCTTGAGGATTGGTGAATTAATCCAGCTTAATTGCTAACATCTGCCTCAGTGGTGTGTGTGTGTGTGTGTGTGTGTGTGTGTGTGTGTGTGTGTGTGTGTGTGTGTGTGTGTGGTTGAATGAGTGAAAAAGATCTGGTTATTGCAAGTGTAAGCATTACTGAGATGAAAATGGCAGTATGTGAGCAACTGAATAGCTTAAATTAGATACTGAGTCGGGCCTTCCAGTCACTCTGACTAATCTTGGATTGAGCTGTAGATCTGACCTGAAGCTCTCCCTTTACTGTCTCTTTCAGTGCTTTGCCTATGGACTCCGTCAGCAGGCTGTCAGTGGGGGAGGATATTGGCATCTCAGTAGCAGCAGGTCGCTGTGGTGCTTACATCATTACCACTGTCAAGTCCAGCATGAATCTACACGCCAGTCCGAGAGACAGTCCTGTCATATAGGAAGACAGTGGTAACACAAAGAAGCTATAACCCAGCAAACCCACATATATCTGCCATCTGCCTGGGTCTGAGGAGGTGATATACATTGCAGGTGGTGCTTTGACACCCTTCTGCTCAGGCTGTTTAACTTCTAACAGAATGCTCCTGAATTTCCAGCACTTGTATGACATCACCATAAGTGCAGATCTCATAGCAACTGCTCTCGCTGCCCAGCCTGCAGCAACTCTCAGGAGTAAAGCTTGGTGTCAGCTCTCTCCTGGGCTTCTGTAGTGGGGTTTCACACACTCCAACTGGACTTCCATTCTGTTTTTGCCATCCTCTGGGTCCATTCTCATTCTGAATTAGTATACCTCCTGCTTTTATATATTATATATATATATATATATATATATATATATATATATATATATATATATATATATATATATATATATATAGAGAGAGAGAGAGAGAGAGAGAGAGAGAGAGAGAGCGAGAGAGAGAGGATATTAAACAGTTGCCAAAGATTATCTTCAAGTGGTGAATGTATATATCAAGACCTCACTTGTGATGTATTTTCAACACTGTAAGATAAACTTCAGATCTTCATGCCACTGTATAATGTTCTTTATATTATATGGACACAACTACAAAAAAAAAAAAATATATATATATATATATATAAAACAGGATAAAGCGGCTAGAGATAATTATATATAAGTTAAAGAATTTTAATTTTGAACTGGTTGACCATTTTGATAACGCATGTCTAGTCAGCGAGAAAACATTAGGGGTGATGTCATCGGAGTGATGTATTGGGAATTATTCTCTCCACATTCACTGGATATGAGCAATTGCATGCTCTGATTGGCTACTCTACTACTAGACTTTCAGTTCATA
This sequence comes from Neoarius graeffei, assembly GCF_027579695.1. Lineage (NCBI taxonomy): Eukaryota > Metazoa > Chordata > Actinopteri > Siluriformes > Ariidae > Neoarius > Neoarius graeffei. Next base: position 36,775,210 of record NC_083588.1, read on the forward strand.
TACCGTGAGTAGAAAAAAACAAAATGACGGATCATGTTGCTAAATCAACTGAGGATGAAATAAAAACTCTGCTCGAAACCCCCCCCAAAAATAAAAAAGCAACAAAATACTTTTATTCCGTATTTGATGTTAAAAATTTATATTTTTTTATTTTTCAAGGATTATTATCACATTTTTCACAAATTCCTACTGTCATTTCGCTGGTTTGTTTACATTCTAAGCAGAAATTATTTTGTTGGATGTTTTGTATAAAGTTTTTATTTATCAAATTTGTAAAAAAAAATAAAAATAAAAATACTCTGTTTCTCAAAATCAAGTGAATGTAGAGATGATAAAACAGTTTTTCCACTCAGTCTCGTTGTACATGGCTTATAGCCAACTCGGTGCTATATGCCTTTTCGGCTATCAGCTCATGTACGACTCGATTTCATGAAATAACTGTTAATTATTATGCATACAGGACACTTTTTTTTGATGATATACAATGGTGCTTGAAAGTTTGTGTGCCCTTTAGAATTTTCTATATTTCTGTATAAATATGACCTAAAACATCATCAGATTTTCACACAAGTCCTAAAAGTAGATAAAGAGAACCCAGTTAAACAAATGAGACAAAAATATTATACTTGGTCATTTATTTATTGAGAGAAATGATCCAATATTACATACATTTAGGTCCATAAATATTTGGACAGAGACAACATTTTTCTAATTTTGGTTCTGTACATTACCACAATGAATTTTGAACAAAACAATTCAGATGCAGTTGAAGTTCAGACTTTCAGCTTTAATTCAGTGGGTTGAACAAAATGATTGCAAATAAATGTGGAACTAAGGCATTTTTTAAACACAATCCCTTCATTTCAGGGGCTCAAAAGTAATTGGACAAATTAAATAATTGTAAATAAAATGTTAATTTCTAATACTTGGTTGAAAACCCTTTGTTGGCAATGACTGCCTGAAGTCTTGAACTCATGGACATCACCAGACGCTGTGTTTCCTCCTTTTTAATGCTCTGCCAGGCCTTTACTGCAGCAGTTTTCAGTTGCTGTTTGCTTGTGGGCTTTTTTGTCTGAAGTTTAGTCTTTAACAAGTGAAATGCATGCTCAATTGGGTTGAGATCAGGTGACTGACTTGGCCATTCAAGAATATTCCACTTCTTTGCTTTAATGAACTCCTGGGTTGCTTTGGCTTTATGTTTTGGGTCATTGTCCATCTGTATTATGAAATGCCGACCAATCAGTTTGGCTGCGTTTGGCTGGATTTGAGCACACAGTATGTCTCTGAATACCTCAGAATTCATTTGGCTGCTTCTGTCCTGTGTCACATCATCAATAAACACTAGTGATCCAGTGCCACTGGCAGCCATGCATGCCCAAGCCATCACACTGCCTCCGCTGTGTTTTACAGATGATGTGGTATGCTTTGGATCATGAGCTGTACCACACCTTCACCATACTTTTTTCTTTCCATCATTCTGGTAGAGGTTGATCTTGGTTTCATCTGTCCAAAGAATGTTCTTCCAGAACTGTGCTGGCTTTTTTAGATGTTTTTTAGCAAAGCCCAATCTAGCCTTTTTATTCTTGAGGCTTATGAGTGTCTTGCACCATGCAGTGAACCCTCTGTATTTACTTTCATGCAGTCTTCTCTTTATGGTAGATTTGGATATTGATATGCTTACCTCCTGGAGAGTGTTGTTCACTTGGTTGGCTGTTGTGAAGGGGTTTCTCTTCACCATGGAAATTATTCTGCGATCATCCACCACTGTTGTCTTCTGTGGGCGTCCAGGTCTTTTTGCATTGATGAGTTCACCAGTGTTTTCTTTCTTTCTCAGGATGTACCAAACTGTAGATTTTGCCACTCCTAATATTGTAGCAATTTCTCGGATGGGTTCTGTTTTCGCAGCTTAAGGATGGCTTGTTTCACCTGCATGGAGAGCTCCTTTGACCGCATGCTTTCTTCACAGCAAAATCTTCCAAATGCAAGCACCACACCTCAAATCAACTCCAGGCCTTTTATCTGCTTAATTGAGAATGATATAACAAAGGAATTGTCCACACCTGCCCATGAAATAGCCTTTGAGTCAATTGTCCAATTACTTTTGGTCCCTTTAAAAACAGGGTGGCACATGTTAAGGAGCTGAAACTCCTAAACCCTTCATCCAATTTTAATGTGGATACCCTCAAATGAAAGCTGAAAGTCTGGACTTTATGTCCATGTCCATTATATAACTATAACTTGAATATGTTTCAGTAAAAAGGTAAAAAAAAAAAAAAGTGTCAGTGTCCAAATATATATGGACCTAACTGTATCTGTGAGTGGCAAAAGTATGTGAATCTCTAGGATTAGCAGTTAATTTGAAGGTGAAATTAGAGTCAGGTGTTTTCAATCAATGGGATGACAATCAGGTGTGAGTGGGCACCCTGTTTTATTTAAAGAACAGGGATCTATCAAAGTCTGATCTTTGCAACACGTTTGTGGAAGTGTATCATGGCACAAACAAAGGAGATTTCTGAGGACCTCACAAAAAGCGTTGTTGATGCTCATCAGGCTGGAAAAGGTTACAAAACCATCTCTAAAGAGTTTGGACTCCACCAATCCACAGTCAAACAGATTGTGTACAAATGGAGGAAATTCAAGACCATTGTTACCCTCCCCAGGAGTGGTCGACCAGCAAAGATAAATATGTTTGTGGATAAATTATATGGATATGTGATGCCTGCATGATGCCTGCTGGAAGAGAAGAGCAGGGAGGATTGAGAATCAAGTGGCTGTGGTTTGTTTATACCCAATACTAAAACTTGTAGCATCCTAGCAAACCTCTAAAAGACTTGGACAAAAAGCCCAGAAACTCCTCCTTCCCCCGGCAAAAGTGATACAGGATTTTTCTTGTAGTGTCCTGATCTTTAACCCAGCCACATTTAGAAAGTTGTACTCCTCCATGCTCCTCTAGGTTTTCATCTGTTTGTCCATGTGCAATGATGTCTGCAGCACCAGGTAGTTTGAGATGTCAGAGAACTCAACGGATGGATAATTTTCCAACTCATAATGAATGAATGAATAACTTTATTTAAACATGATAAGTTGATCAGCAGAGCTAGTGGGGTCATGCATGTACAGATACAAATAATTACAAATACAAAAGACTAAAAATATACACAATCTTAAAAAAAACCCTTAAAATCTATCTGTTAATTATCTTCACATTAAGTTATTTAATAGTATGCATAACTATTGTCTTTGTATTTAGTTCTGGCTACAATAGGATCAAAATTTATTCTACTAATGTCAAATTTAACAAGTAAATTTTTCTTTCATCGGAAAAATCCTCCTTTGTTAGCGTGTAAGGATATAATCCTATTGAGTGGTTTCTGTATCCACTTCTTTTGAGTATACTTCTTGATTTTAATAACTTGCTTGTTTGCTGAACACAAACATGGCAATAAGTTCTTGTGTAAATTGACCAGACTCCACTTTCGGATCATTAATCCCTTTTGACTGAGAATGCCCTGCATGCATGGCTTTATGTTGGCTTCTGGCACATCCGTACAGTTTTAAATACAATACCTATGTACAATTAAAAACAGTTTGTTTTTATTGCATTTATTTAATTCCTGGGCTCCCATCTGTAACAGGGAATGATGTTGCATTCCGTTAATACACTATAGAGTAGATTATTAGATTCTAATAGAATACAGTAGATGAGCCAAAATAATTGGGATCTTTTTTAATGGGCTCCGACTCTTTACAATATGAATAGGTGGGCCTCAAAGCAGAAAAGGTTGAGAACCATTGATCTAAGGCAGTGTTTTTCAACCACTGGGCCGCGGCCCATTCATGGGCCATGAAGCACTATCTAGTGGGCCGTGAATTTTTTTTTCAAGTTTGAAGTCAAATACTAAATAGTTCAGAATGTCGTAGTGCCCCAAATCCGGTAGCTGGTTTGCCGTATACCTTTCAAGTGGAATAAATACATTTGTGGGTAAATTAAAACAAACAAGCCTTTATTTTGTCACATTCCTCCTCTACATTTAACCTGTGTGTGCGTGTGCGTGCACACACAGAGAGCACACTTGCTCTCCCGTAGACAGACAGACAGACAGACAGACAGAGAGAGAGAGAGAGAGAGAGAGAGAGAGCTATAAATAAATACATTTGTGGGTAAATTCTGTGGATCTGTGATACCTGCTGGAAGAGAAGAGCATGGAGGATTGAGAATCGAGTGGCTGTTGTTTGTTTACACCCGATACTAAAACTTGTAGCCTCCTACCAACCATCGCAAAGACGTGGACAAAAAGCTCAGAAACTTCTACTTACCCTGGGCAAAAACGATACAGGATTTATCTTGTAGTGTCCTGATCCCTAGATCTTTAACCCAGCCGTACATAGAAAGTTGTACTCCTCCATGCTCTTCCAGGTTTTCATCTGTTTGTCTGTGTAGAATGATGTCTGCAGCACCAGGTAGTTTGAGATGTTGGGGAACTCAACAGATGGATAATTTTCCAAGTCATAATGAATGAATAACTTTATTTAAACACAATAAGTTGATCAGCAGAGCTGGTGGGGTCATGCATGTACAGATACAAATAATTACAAATACAAAAGACTAAAAATATGCACAATCTTTTAAAAAACATTAAACTTTGTTGATTATCTGTTACTTATCTTCACATTAAGTTAATTAATAGTATGCATAACTATTGTCTTTGCATTTAGTTACGGCTACAATAGGATCAAAATTTATTCTACTAATGTCAAATTATATTGCAGGCATTTAGCAGACACTCTTATCCAGAGTGTACAGCATACCCAGAGCAGCCTCAGGAGCATTTGGGGTCAGGTGCCTTGCCCAAGGGCATTCCTGCTGGTCCAGGAAATCAAACTGGTGACCTTTTGGTCCCAAAACTGCTTCTCTCAACATTAGGCCATGGCTTTCCCCATGGCTTCCCCACTATAGTCCTTAACATGAATATGAGAACTTATTTTAAAACATACCCCTGTGATGACCTGGCGACTTGTCCAGGGTGTACCCCGCCTTTCGCCCGTGGTCGGCTGGGATAGGCTCCAGCTTGCCTGTGACCCTGTAGAAGGATAAAGCGGCTAGAGATAATGAGATGGAGATGAGATTTTAAAACATTGATTACATTAATTGCATTTCCAAGTCTCCAAAACCACCATCAGATACCATCTCCATGCCAACAGGTTATTCAGAAGGTCTGCCAGCCAGAAAAAAAGGCTTTTCTGTCAGTTAACCACAAAAATAAGCACCTGAAGTTTGTGAAACATTATGACAACTTTGACTGGAACCATGTTCTCTGGTCTGATGTAACAAAAATTGAGCTTTTTGGCAATAAACACTCAAGGTGGTTTTTGGCTATAATGAAAAGAACCCAATCCCAACTGTAAAATATGGTGGAAGTTCTGTGATGTTTTGGGACTGTTTTTCCTCCAAAGGCCTTGGAAACCTTTTTGGGGTACATGACATCATGGACTCCATGAAATACCAGGACATTTTAAATCAAAATCTGGCTGCCTCTGCCAGGAAATTAAAACTGGGTCGTCATTGGATCTTCCAGAAGAACAATGATCTGAAGCACATGTCCAAATCAACACAAAAATGGTTAGCTGAGCACAGAATCAAGCTTATGCCATGGTCATCTCAGTCCCCTGAACCTGAACCCCATTGAAAACCTGTGGTGTGAGCTGAAGAGGAGAGAGCACAAGAGAGGGTCGAGGACCCTGGATGATGTGGAGAGCTTGTGTAAAGAGGAATGGTCTCAGATGCCTTGCTCTGTATCTCCAATCTTATGAAATATAGAAGACTCAGTGTTATTTCACTGGCAAAGGGAGGTTGTACAAAGTATTAAATGCAGGGGTGCCAATAATAGTGGTACATGTGTTTTTATTGAAAATATTTTTTTCTTGATGAGGAATTTGTTTTTCTCTGAATAAATTTGTTTCAAATAAAAGTTCATTTTTTCCCATTTTGTTTATTTCACTGCAGGAAAGTTTAAGCTCCGCCTACTGTCCACTGAAAAAACGAGTTTACTGATAGTGGGCCTACGGCTGTTTATGTATCATTAGCATTCATAGCAGCTTTTATGAACCTTATTAACCCCATTCACTATTTTTTTCCCCTCAAGATCTTAGGGTTTTTCTCCCCCTCACCAAAATACTGTTACTATATAACCTGCATATAAATACAGCAAGGAAATTAAGTGTTGAATGCGTCAACATTTTTCTCAGTAAATATATTTCTGATGGGGCTATTGGCATGAAATTTTCACCAGATGTTGGTAACAACCCAAGTAATTCACACATACAAAGAAATCAAAACATATATGTCCATAAATTAAGTGTAATAAAGTGAAATGACACAGGGAATAAGTATTGAACACGCTTACTGAAATTTATTTAATACTTAGTAGAAAAGCCTTTGTTGGTATAATGACAGCTTCAAGATGCCTCCTATATGGAGAAACTAGTCACATGCATTGCTCAGGTGCGATTTTGGCCCATTCTTCCACACAAACTGTCTTCAAATCTTGAAGGTTCTGGGGGCCTCTTCTATGAACTCTGATCTTCAGTTCTTTCCATAGATTTTCAATTGGATTCAAGTTGGGTGATTGACTGGGCCATTCTAGCAGCTTTATTTTCTTTTTCTGACACCAACTGAGAGTTTCCTTGTTTGGGATCATTGTCTTACTGAAATGTCCACCCTTGTTTCATCTTCAGCATCCTAGTAGATGGCAGCAGATTCTTATCAAGAATGTCTCGGTACATTTCTCAAGTCATCCTTCCTTCAATTATATGAAGTCTGCCAGTACCATATGCTGAAAAACAGCCCCACACTATGATGTTCTCACCTCCAAACTTCACTGTTGGTATGGTGTTTTTGGGGTGATGTACAGTGCCATTTCTCCTCCAAACATGGTGTGTGCTATGACATCCAAAGAGTTCAATTTTGGTCTCATCTGACCAGACTATATTCTCCCAGCATTTCACAGGCTTGTCCAAATGTTGTGCAGCAAACTTTAAATGAACTTCAACATGCTTTTTCTTCAGCAATGGAGTCTTGCATGGTGAGAGTCCATAGAGGCCATGGCGGTTGAGTGCATTACTTATTGTGTTCTTTGAAACAACTGTACCTGCTAATACCAGGTCTTTCTGAAGCTCTCCACGAGTGGTCCTTGGCACTTGGACAACTTTTCTGAGTATTCTTTTGACTCCTCTGTCAGAAATTTTGTGAGGAGCACCTGGTCATGGCCGGTTTATGGTGAAATGATGTTCTTTCTACTTCTGGATAATAGCCCCAATGGTGCTCACTGGAACATTCAGAAGTTTAGAAATGCATCTGTAACCAATACCATCAGTATTTTATGCAACAATAAGGTTGTGAAGGTCTCAAGAGAGTGCTTTGCTCTTACCCAACATGAGATGCTTCTTGTGTGACACCTTGGTAATGAGAAACCTTTTTATAGCCCATCAATTAGGACTGAACCAGCTGATATTAATTTGCACTGATAGGGGATAGGATTGCTTACTAAATACTGATAGATTTCAGCTGGTTCCTTGGCTTTCTATGCCTTTCTGCACCTCCTTTTCTTCATGTGTTCAATACTTATTCCTTGTGTCATTCCACTTTATTACACTTAATTTATGGACAGATATGTTTTGATTTGTATGTGTGAATTACTTGGGTTGTTACCGACATCTGGTGAAAATTTCATGTCAATAGCCCCATGAGAAATATATTTACTGAGAAATATGTTGACGTGTGGGCAGCACAGTGGTGTAGTGGTTAGCACTTTTGCCTCACAGCAAGAAGGTCCTGGGTTTGAGCCCAGCAGCCAACGAGGGCCTTTCTGTGTGGAGTTTGCATGTTCTCCCCGTGTCTGCGTAGGTTTCCTCCGGGTGCTCTGGTTTTCCCCACAGTCCAAAGACATGCAAGTTAGGTTAATTGGAGGCTCTAAATTGACCGTAGGTGTGAATGTGAATGGTTGTTTGTCTCTGTGTGTCAGCCCTGCGATAACCTGGCGACTTGTCCAGGGTGTACCCCGCCTCTCACCCATAGTCAGCTGGGATAGGCTCCAGCTTGCCTGTGACCCTGTAGAACAGGATAAGCAGCTACAGATAATGGATGGATGGATGTTGACGCGTGGGTGGTATAGTGGTAAGCACTGTTGCCTCACAGCAAGAAGGCCCTGGGTATGAGCCCAGCGGCCGGCGAGGGCCTTTCTGTGTGGAGTTTGTGTAGCCAGCCTAATATGACCCACCATCCGGCTGTTGATCTCTGCATTGTGTCTTGGTTGTGTGTGAACAAAGAATGAGATGAAGACAACTGCTGCCTTGCCAACCAGGGGGGGGAATTTATTCTGTGTGAAACATATTAATATAAGTACAGCAACTTCGCTCTGGTTTAACATGCACACACAAAGTAACATACAAGTCTCTGTCTAGCGTTTTACCGTGTTTCACACAACAATGACCGGCGTGACGACCAAGTCTTACCTCTCCTCAGCAGCGCCTTCAGCCGACTGAGGAAAGAGGCGTGAATAACAGTAACACAGCGTCACACACAGTGTCAAAATAAAAGACAACTACCAAAATAAAAGCTCCCTAAAAAGAACTCATTCAAAACTGAATATACAATGAAAATACAATAAAACAAAGGGATTTTGGTGGAATATAAATCTCACATGCTCACATGGGCTACATCCACCCCTCCTAGATTTCACCAAAATCCTTACTATAGAGATCTTGCATGTGACGTCACAGCCGATCCAGATTGTGACAGACGCCATCTTGTAGCTCAAACGCCATATTCCACCTTCTACTTCCACTTCTGCTTTTACTTCTACCTTTTCTTCTGGAAAACCCTACTATATACAATTCTACTACAACGGCTGCGGCTACAAGCTCTCCCTACCTGTGCACGGTTTTTATGTTTTTTGTGTATTTTTGCGTGTTGTTCGTCTGTACCGGACTTCAATATCCACTACAACCGTATGGACTTACTGGACATTGGTTTCCAGCAGAAAATGACGGTTTGTAGCGATTTCCATCGCATGCACAACATTCCGGACGAGAAAAAAAAAAAAACATTCCGGACGAGACCAGATTGCGAGACCAGCGGGGTCTCCGTGGATTGTTATTGGAAGCAAAGTGAAGGAGGCGGCGCCAGGAGCCAAAGCAAAAGCGAGGCTACAGGCAGAGCCGGCCTGTTGACTAAGCTCAGAAAACAGCTACTCAAATCTCCACTGCCAAGCCTCTACCTCTCCAACGCCAGATCCATGTAAACAACACGGACGATTTGGAATTACCTTATTCTATAATCGGCTGGTCAGTGCTATACTCAATACTTAAGTGATTTACCCATCCAATGAGGATCATTTTCTTGTTTACAAGATGCCACATCTGAGTCGCTGACAAATCCTGAATTTCTGTAAAGAAAACTGTCCAGAGATTTATAGGCACGCAGTGCTTCACCACTGAACAGCGAGGGAAAGTTGATGAGGTAATCATACACGTCCGGGTATTCCGCTGGCAGTTCAAAATCCGGTAAGCCATAAGGGTCACAAATCTGTAGATCGTTTATTTTAGACATATATCTAGTTATCTGTTCATTAGAAAAATGAGCCGTGTAGTCCATCGGTTGAAATTGATCCATTCTGTACACGAGTGCAGCAGTATTCAGCGGTGTTTTTGACCGACACGATGGCGGTTGTGTACTTTCTGGTCACGTGACTGCAAGATGTCTATACCCTTAAACCAATTAGAACACTTGTACAATGGACTCAAATTGCAAATACCTGACCAGGGTTCACTGAAAACTGAGTTTTACCATCAGCTGTATAAGCTACCTACTCCATAGGTTCAGAATAAGCACAAGGGTGATCAGGCCTTGGTTACTCTTAGATCAACATGCTGCCTTTTACACCATGCACACCCTCTGTCACCTCCAAAAAACTGAGTACTATTCACTTAGAAAGTGTTACATTGATCACTTCAAAAATCACAGGTACAAAACCACAAAGGAAACCAAACATATGTCCATCATCTTCAAAACGGTGTGACAAATGACTGAGATTTTCTGCTAAGTGAACCTGCCCTGAAACCAAAAGGTTTTTGAAACATGGACTCAATGAGATGATTGACTCTTTTACTGAGTCTGCCACCCCATGTCCTAACCACTTGCTCTGTGTCTGCCAATGTGCTTGTAAACTTGTGTCATAACCTGTATCCCTTGGATGCACCTGTAACCGTGTCTGTGTGCCACCATCTGTATCTGCTGGGGTCAGCTGGGTGTTCGACTGGTCCAAATGTTTATCTGACAAAGGTGATGGGGCTGAATCACATTCTGTAACTAAACTACCCAGGTCATTGTCTCTGTTCAGATAGCTCTGATTGCTTGGAGAACTCTGGGTTTGCTCCTCCAACTTTGGAACATCCTGACTCGATTGCTCCAACTCAGACAGTGCTTCACTTGTGATCTCTTGACTCTGACCATCCTCTGATTCAGACACACTCACTTCCTCTTCGGTACTCACTGCAGGCAGAAAGCTGATGTCCAGGACAAGGTTGCGGTGCACTATCTTTGCACGACCTTCACTATCCTCCAACTTGTACGTGTGAGTCTGCAGGTTTCTGTCTTTGACTGTGTACACTGTCGCGTTCCATCTGTCAGCAAGCTTTTTCTTTCCTCTCTCACCTTTGTTTACAATGAGCACTCGGTCCCCGATGTTCAAGTAAGTGCCCTTCACTCTTCTGTTATAGCCTTTAGCTTGTTTGTCCTGTTCTTTGATCGCGTGTTGTTGTGCGATTCTGGCTGCTTCATTGAGATGTGACATGAGCGTCTTTGCATAGGTTTTATAGTCCACAATGACTGGATCATGCAACACCTGTCTGAACATCACATCCACAGGAAGTCTTGGGATACGGCCAAACATAAGCTGGAACGGTGCATATCCGGTGGTCTTATGTGCTGTTGCATTATGCGCAAATGTCAGAGTCCGTATTTGTTGAGGCCACTTGTGCTTTTCTTTGAGAGGGAGGGACCGCAGCATACTCCCAAGAGTTTGATTGAATCTTTCAGTTCCTCCATTTCCCATGGGGTGATACACTGTAGTGTGTGACTTGAACACTCCAGAAAGCCTCAGCAGTTCTGCTATGAGCTTGCTCTCAAAATTGGCTCCCTGGTCAGTATGCACATGTTCAGGGAATCCATACACACAGAAGACGTGATCCCACAACTTCTTAGCCACCTGTTTTGCAGTCTGATTTGTGCATGGGAAAGCGTGGGCTAACTTAGTGAAATGGTCTGTCACTACGAGAACATCCACAGAGTGTTGCTTGCTGTCTTTCGCACTCCAGAAACCCAAACACACTAGTTCCATAGGAGCTGTAGTTCTAATGCTCTCAAGAGGGGCCCTAGCAGAGGGATCTGGTGTTTTGGCCAGAATGCACCTTTGACAGCACCTTACATACTCCTTCACATCAGATTCCATCTTAGGCCAGAAGAAACGCTGTCTTGCTAGATTCAGGGTCCTCTCCTGCCCTTGATGTCCAGCAACATCATGTATGCCATGTAGTGCTTTGTCTTTGAGGCTATCAGGCAGGACGAACTGATGCCTCTTCTGTTTACTGATGTTATCCTTGATGACATGATAGAGAATGCCATTTTGAACTTTGAGTCTCCCCCACTGCCTGAACAGCACCATAGCCTTAGCATCAAATCTTGCCCTCTCACGCTGGGAAGGACGCCACCCTTGAATGACAAAAGGCATGATGACTGAAATGGTGGGATCAAGTTCCTGACTATGCTGAAGCTCCTCTAGTTTGAACATGGGAAGCAAATCTTGCCCTTGTTACAGCAGATCTTGGACAGACTAGATCAGTTCCACAGCCCTTGTCTCAACAGCAGCCTCCCACTGGTCATGAGCATCCAGAAGAGCCTTAACAGAGATGGAATCAAAGTGACATTTTGAAGGGACCAGCGAGAGCTTCACATCACAAGTTGACTTTTTCACCCGGTGGCACTGGACTTTAAGTTGGAAGGTGTCTTGGATACCATCATGACTAACACCCTCAGCTTCAGGAAGGAGATGGCTGTACTGCTCTGTGATGACCCTGTGGCTGACTGTTTTTGCAAAGGGGTCTCTGCTGAGGGCATCAGCCACAATGTTCTTGGTGCCAGGTATGTGCTTCAAGTCAAACGTGTAAGGGGCAAGCTTAGACACCCAATATTGCTCACATGCGTCTAGCTTGGGTTTTGTCATAATATAGGCAAGAGGGTTGTTATCAGTCCATACCGTGAAAGAATGGCCTCTTAACCAATGACTGAATTTCTCACACACACTCCATTTCAGGGCTAGAAATTCAAGCCTGTGTACTGGATATTTCTTCTGAGAACTGCTCAGGGTCTTACTAGCAAAGGCAATAGGGCATGCTTTTTCTTCACCAAGTGGTATCTGTGACAGTACGGCTCCAAGCCTGTCTAGTGACGCATCAATCGATAGGACCAAAGGCAGAGAGAAATCGGGGTGTGAGAGAACAACACAGTTCAGAAGACTCCCTTTCAGTTTACACAGAGCCTGATCATATTCATCTGTCCAGTTAGAAGGCCTGAGTTTCCTGTAACAGCTAGCATTAGAGTCTATCTTGACTTTACCACGCTTCTTTTGGCAAGCAGTGAGAGCAAACAGCGGTTTCGCTATGGAGGAGCAGTTAGCGATGAAGTGTTGATAGTAAAACACCATTCCAAGGAAAGATTTTATCCTCTTCACAGATGGCATGCAGCCATCTTCCTCCATGAGGTCAGTCTTTGACATCCTTGTTATAACCTCAACTTTTGCTGGGGCCACTGCCACTCCATTACCATTGATAACATGTCCCAAAAATCTGATGGAGGATCTCATCAGGTGGCATTTCTTGGGACTCAGTTTGAGGTTATGGAGTCTGAGCCGTTGGAAAACAACCTCTAGCCTCTTCAAAGCCTTCTCTTGAGTTGGTGCAAACACAAGTAGATCATCCAGATAGCACAACAGGTGACTGAAGTTCAAATCTCCAAATATGCTGAGCATCATTCGCATAAATGAGGCAGGGCTGTTGCACAGACCTTGGGGCATCCTGTTGTACTCATACAGTCCCATCGGGGTCGTGAATGCCATGTATTTCTTGTCCTCCTCTGCCATTGGAATGTTATAGAAGCCAGAAGTGAGGTCCATTGTGCTGAAGTAGGTGTTCCCACCCAAGGCAGCCAAACAGTCTGACTGTTTGGGTAATGGGTGTGCATCTTTGAGTGTTCTCGCATTTAGCCATCTGAAGTCAGTGCAGAGCTTCAAACTGCCATCTTTTTTCCACACCAGCACAAGGGGGGGATGCGTACTCACTCACTGACTTCCTTACTATTTCCTGTTCTTCCATCTCAGACAGAACCTGTCGCAGTTTCTGGTAATGAGCTGGCGGCACCCGCCAGTAAGGGAGGCGAAACAGTTTCTCATCTGTGAGTCAGGTTTGCTCTCCTTAGTGATGCACCTGCTGAGAAACCTGAAAGAGCTCTGGTTATAGGGGACTCTATCATACGGCACATGAAATTAGCTCAGCCTTTAGGGGCACCAGCAGCTTTAGTCAGGTGTATACCGGGAGCCAGGGTGCCGGACATAGCAGGTAATCTTAGGGTCCTAGGCAAGCATAGGTTCTCAAAGATAGTTATCCATGCAGGAGCTAATGATATACGCCTTCGTCAGTCTGAGGTTACTAAGAGTAACTTTGTAGAGATGTTTAAATTAGTGAAGGCAATGTCCGATGCTGTAGTATGCTCTGGCCCCATCCCAATGTGGCGTGGCGATGTAGCTTACAGCAGGTTATGGTCGCTGAACTGCTGGCTGTCCAGGTGGTGCTCTGAAAACATTGTGGGCTTTATAGATAATTGGGCTAATTTTGAGGGCACTGCTGGCCTGTTAGGGCAGGACGGTATCCATCCCACTCGGGAAGGTGCTGCTCTCATTTCCTGCAGCATAGATCATAGTCTCAGAACAGGCCTAGTTAATTCCTGACAATCCAGAGCCAAGGCCAGGGAGCAGACGAACAGGCTAAACTGACTGTCTGCTAGCTGCACAGAGTCATCACTCAGGGTCCACTACATCGAGACTGTGTCTGTTCCCCGAGCTCAACAAAAAAGTAGAAATTTTCAGAGTTTGCTTCAGTAACCTAATCAATATAAAATTAGCTCATACTGACTGTACAGCTGCTGCTAGCACCTTTGATCTAAAGGTGGGGCTATTAAATATTAGATCTCTTACATCTAAAGCGCTAATGGTTAATGAACTCATTACTGATCAGGAGTTTAATGTACTTTGTTTAACTGAAACATGGATTAAGCCAAATGAAAATATAACATTAAGTGAAGCGAGTCCTCCTGGATACAGTTATATACACCAGCCTCGTCAAACTGGCAGAGGAGGAGGCATTGCGGTTATTTATAATGATTATCTAGGTGTAACACAAAAACCTGGTTATAAATTTAATACATTTGAAGTTCTTCATACTCATATAATGTATGTAGCCTCGAAAAATAAGTCTACCCAGTTAATTCCATTGAGTTATCAACTTTGATTGGGTCACTGTCAGCCCCTGCAGAACTTGATCAGGCAACTGAATGCTTAGAGTCAACATTCCGCCATACCTTAGATAATATAGCTCCTCTAAAAAGGAAAATGGTCAGAGACAAAAAATTAGCACCCTGGTATAATGATGACACTCGCACATTAAAACAGACCACTCGAAAATTGGAACGTAAATGGCGTCAAACAAAATTGGTTGTGTTCAAATTAGCGTGGAAGGAGAGCTTCCTGAAGTATAGAAAAGCTCTTAGTGCTGCGAGATCAACATATCTCTCCTCCCTAATAGAAGATAACAAAAATAATCCTAGATTCCTATTTAATACTGTACCAAAATTAACCAGGAATAAGTCCACTATAGACACATGCACACCTGCAGTATGTAGTAGCAACAACTTCATGAATTTTTTTAATGACAAAATTGAGAATATCCGACAAAAAATTCAAACTACTAATTTAAGGTCAGACAATGAAAGTGACCTTGTAGTTAACTATATAACTGTATCAGATCATCAGTTAGAATGTTTTACTCCCCTTAAAGAAACTGAATTACTTTCATTAATCTTGGCATCAAAAGCCTCAACTTGTGTACTAGATCCCTTACCTACATGTCTATTCAAACAGATAATACCTGAAGTAATTGAACCGCTTCTAAAAATAATAAATTCTTCTCTTACGATTGGCTATGTACCCAAATCCTTTAAACTAGCAGTTATCAAACCCCTGATTAAAAAACCTGACCTTGATCCCTGTCAGCTGTCCAATTATCGGCCAATATCAAACCTCCCCTTTATCTCCAAGATCCTTGAAAAAGCTGTGGCACAGCAGTTATGCACATATTTACATAAGAATAACATCCATGAAATGTATCAGTCAGGATTTAGACCTCATCATAGCACAGAGACAGCACTGGTTAAAGTAGTAAACGACCTACTGTTGGCGTCTGATCAGGGCTGTGTCTCGCTACTTGTGTTGCTTGACCTTAGTGCAGCATTTGATACCATTGATCATTCCATTCTTCTGGATAGACTAGAAAATGTTGTGGGAGTTAAGGGAATGGCTCTCTCCTGGCTCAGGTCTTATTTAACTGATCATTATCAGTATCTTGATATAAATGGTGATATTTCTAGACGTACTGAGGTAAAGTTTGGTATTCCACAAGGTTCTGTCTTGGATCCACTGCTTTTTTCTCTATATATGTTACCTCTGGGTGATATTATTCATAAACATTGTATTAGTTTCCACTGTTATGCTGATGACACACAGTTGTATGTTTCTGCAAAACCTGATGAGAGACACCAGCTTAATAGAATTGAGGAATGTGCTAAGGACATTAGACACTGGATGCTTTTTAATTTCCTTCTGCTTAACTCTGACAAGACTGAAGTACTTGTACTAGGACCACATACAGCTAGAAGTAAGTTTTCTGATTACACAATGACTCTGGATGGCCTTTCTGTTTCTTCACGTGCAGCAGTAAAAGACCTCGGAGTGATTATTGACCCCAGTCTTTCATTTGAAACTCATATTGATAACATCACCCGGATAGCTTTCTTTCATCTCAGAAATATTGCTAAGATAAGAAATTTAAATGTCATTACATGACGCGGAAAAACTAGTTCATGCTTTCGTTACCTCCAGGTTGGATTATTGTAATGCCTTACTGTCTGGATGTTCCAATAAGTGCATAAACGAGCTCCAGTTCATTCAAAATACAGCAGCAAGAGTCCTTACTAGAACTAGAAAATATGACCACATCACGCCTGTCTTATCCACATTGCATTGACTCCCAATCAAATTTTATATTGATTATAAAATACAACTATTGACCTTTAAAGCACTAAATGGTCTCGCACCACAGTACCTGAGTGAACTTCTGCTCCTCTATGACCCACCACGCCTACTTAGATCAAAAGGTGCAGGCTATCTGCTGGTACCTCGTATAGTGAAGGCTACATCAGGGGGCAGAGCCTTTTCTTACAAAGCTCCACAGTTATGGAACAGCCTTCCAAGTAATGTTCGGGAATCAGACACAGTCTCAGCATTTAAGTCTAGGCTGAAAACATATCTGTTTAGTCAAGCCTTTTGTTAATGGTGTTTATGAGGTAAAGGTGTAGATCTAGAGGGTCCTCAGACACAGTGTGTTTTGGTAAACTGGAATGTATGGATGCTGTCAGTCCCCACTCGCTTGCTCACTTGAGTTTGTTGACGGTGTAGTGGCTGGCTGCTTTATGTCCTGGGGCTCCCTCATGCCTGTGTTACCTTCTGGCTCTCCCCTTTTAGTTATGCTGTCATAGTTAGTTGCCGGAGTCCCTGCTTGTACTCAGTGCAATATGTATACTGTTCCTACTTATTCAGGTGACATTGGGCATACCTAACAATCCATCTTTTCTTTCCCTCCCCCCCAAAAAAAAAATCTGTCCCTCCGAGTTACATGGAGTCAACAGGAAATCTTTTGGTGGAGAGGGTGGAGACCTCGACTGGCTATCATAGCCTGCAGGGAATCGGCCGTCAGACATTCTGTCACATGTCCCAGACCCGGTGAAATGTAACTGAATTGTCTTGGCCAGCCCTAAGGGTCCCATCTGCATCCCATCATTGCTGAGGAGTGTGCTCCCATCACCCAGTCAAGCATCCAGCCAGAGCAGGTCATGATATTTTTAACCATATTAACATGCCATTGTTGTGTATTATGCCTGATGTCAAGACTCTCGTCTCTGCGAGCCTATCACGCAGATTTAATACTTGTGCCATTTTTAGGGCATACCTAACAACCTGTGTTTTCTTCCCCCCCAATCTGTCCCTCTGAGTTGCATGTTGGTCCTGGGATTGAGATGCTGGCCTCTTCTGCCCCTCGGACCTGCTTGATCCATCCTGGTGCCCTGTGTCTGGTCGGAGTTTTATCACATCGCTCCTGTGGAGGACGGCCCCATGAGGACAGTTGAGGGTTACACTTGGAGGATGCTCTGGATTCTTACAGTAATGCTTTTATGGCTGAGGACTACAGTTGACTTGCTAACTTTAGGACTGCAGTTGTCATGAACAGTTTTGCACTCAAGTTTCCAGCAATGAAGAGTTACAACATCACCGAAACTGTCTTCATGTTAAAACTGTTAATGTTATAGTCATGCTGTCTATTGTTGCCCAAATGAGGATGGGTTCCCTTTTGAGTCTGGTTCCTCTCAAGGTTTCTTCCTCATGTCGTCTGAGGGAGTTTTTCCTTGCCACCGTCGCCACAGGCTTGCTCATTGGGGATAGATTAGGGACAAAATTAGCTCATATTTCAAGTCATTCAAATTCTGTAAAGCTGCTTTGCGACAATTTTTATTGTTAAAAGCACTATACAAATAAACTTGACTTGACTAATGCGATGCATGAAACCTTTTGCCTCACCGCAGTCCAGTGCATGTTTGGAGAAGATGTCATTGTACTGTTCAAGCAGCTCCACTAACTTCTCTTTCCCTACTTGATGAGCATGACACTGTTGGATGCCAATGTCAGCAAGTCCAGCCCACTGTAATCACTGTTTGAGATCTGCAGGCTCGGCATTATCATGCTTCTTCTCCTGTTTGTCGTTTCCGAGTTGGCTGGTGCCCTGGAAAATCTCAAAATCCTCCACAGCTAAACAAGGAGACACATCAGCCAGTTTGCTGTTTCTTTTGAGGGTGATGGGTTTGTCCAAGAGATTGGTAACTTTCATGGGGACCCATCCATCTCCCCACAAGGGTGTGATGATACGTCCGACTAGGATGTTTCGAGGCATAGACTTGGATGCGGTGGGCTCAACAATCACTGTGCTGCCCAGTGACATGGGAGCAGTTTTTGGCAGTTTACCCTAAACTAAATGTTCGTGTCTCGCCATTAGGGTGATTGACTGCTGGAGCTTCACCGTCCCGATCTTCCCCAGGAGCTCCTCTCCCCTCCAACGGGATGAGTTTGTCATGAGATCAAGGAACTGCTCACATTCTGGAAGGAGATTGCCACTGGAGACAAGACGCCAATAGTCACTGGTTATTTTCATCTGATTCATGAGGAATCTGATCACATTCGTGCCTACTATCAGATCATCACGTTGTCCAGGGACCACAAGAACAGGCACTATACAACTCACCCCATACAGTTTCATTTCCACTTCATACATGCACTTGGGTTTACTTAATGTCCCTCCACAGCCTACCAACACAATCTCCTGAGTCAAGGGGATGGGTTTGAAGAGTGCATTTTCACTCAACATTTTCTGCTCTGCTTGTTCACTGAGCATACAGGCCATGGAACCTGAATCAAGCATCCCTTGCACCTGAAATGTGTTATTCATAGCAACAAGGGTGTAAAACAGTTCATCAAAAGGTCCCGCTCTCTGTGTGTTTTGTACTATTACCTTAGCACCAGCCGGCAGGGGCAGACTTACCATTAGGCAAACCAAGGTGGTTGCCTAGGGCCCCCAAAATTTGGGGGCCCCTAACAGTCAGCCCCGTCATGGTAAACACCAAACAATATATATGTAATCTTAATTTGTCTCTGATATTAAGCAGTCAATGATATAAATGGAAAAACACACCAAAATAGCATCAGAATATCGAATTCATGTGTATATAGTATTTGTCCCAGCACACATACACCCTGGTTGTTTTACATTGGACTAGTCCATGATCTGACGACGTAGACAGGTGCACGACGGAAATTCAAACCAAAGCAGAGGGAACTGTAAACAAGATGAAGCGCAGTTATGAGAGTGGTTGCGCTAAATGAAAAAAGGGCACAAAGCAAAAAGAATGCAGCTGCACTTCTGAAACTAACTACATTTTTCAAATTACATTTTTTTATGTATAATCTGGAATATCAAGAGTAGTAGCTGAAGTAGCCTGTTTATTTATTTATTCAAATCAATCTAATTATTAGAGCTGTCGGTCAAATATGCAACCTTTTTCAAGAAGCAACTTTAAAAAGATTGTTGCAAGTTAGAGCATAAGTGGATATTGATTCAAATTGTGACTGAGGGGGAAAAGGTATCAGTCATAGCTTGACGGTTTTAGTTCGTGGCAGCAGTTGACTTTCTACCACTTTTACACTCTTTTCTGGAGACCAGAAAGACAATAACAATAGGATTATATAGATGATGAAGGCCAGGAGAAGTACATGGAGAAGAGACAAGCAAGAAAGGCACAAAGGAGAGAGGGAGACCTGAAACATAAAGGCAAAAGAGACACACACATGAAGAAAAACAGGGGTACAGACAAAGAAATGGAAGACAGGGACAAAGAGAAGGTATTCATTTTAACAATACATTTTGGGTATTTATTTCTACTGTTCCATGATTGATTTGCTGTTGTCTTGTGTCACAGTAGTGAAAGATAATAAGAGACAAGACAGATGGACAACACCAACTTCTGCCAGTAAGCCCTTGCTGAACAAGGTATGTGATTTGACAAAGGATTACTTGTGTTCATAGATCATATCATCAAAGAAAAAGTGTATTGAGTTGTTTTGTTATAATGCTGTGTTGTTTATTGTAGTTTGGGTTCCATACCTCTGCACACCACCTTTCTATGAAGACTTTGGAGAAGCCAGCAACAAGTGGGACTTTCTTTCTCATATGATTATGATGAACAATGGACATTTGGAGATTAAGGACTTTTCAGTAATGTACTGGCTGCAACCTTTAAAAACTCATACCTCTCTCTTTCTCTACCCCCCCCCCCCCCCCCCCCCCACACACACACACACAAACACTCTCTCTCTCTCACACACACACACACACCTACACCCCATTATGGAATGGTGATGGAATACATGAACAATGGAATTTTGAAGATTAAGGACATTTCAATAATGTACTGGCTGCATCCTTTACAAACTCACAATCCCTCTGTATCTGTCTCTCAACCACTGTATTGCCTGTCACTAAATGGCTCTCTCTCTCCCTCCCTCCCTCCCTCCCTCCCTCCCTCCCTCCCTCACTCACTCACTCACTCACACACAAACTCTCTCTCTCTCTCTCTCTCTCTCTCTCTCTCTCTCTCTCTCGTACATTTATCTTGGCATCAGTCTTATCCCATTGAAATGTAGAGGTTTCGATAGAGTAATATCCATTTGTGTTGTAGTTCTGATAACAGTAAGATCATTTTGTATCTCTGGTAATGTGTATCTGGTAATATGGATCCATTTGTGTTCTACTTCTGATAAGAATAAGATCATTTTATATCTGGTAATATGTATCTGTGGAGTAAAAATAATAATTGGATTTCAGATATCCTTGTTTTATTAAAATATGGAGATTGACTTAAAATTGGCTCTCTCTACTGTCTCTTCTTCTGTTGTTTGCCTTGTCGCTTTCTCTCTTTCTGGTTTGATCTGAACAATAAACACTGTCAGAATTTTGGCAAATGCTGGAGTAATCTCAAACCTGTTTCACTGTGGAGCTTATTTGGGGCACATTGTTAGTGGCAGTTTGGTATCTTTTTTTCTGAATTTACAGCAAGGAGATATGGCATGTGCCAAGTAGGGATGACCATTATTCTTTATGTGTGTTTCAAGACTGACTTTTGAGGGCCCCATGTCTGTATTTCGCCTAGGGCCCCAAAATGGCTAGAACCACCCCTGCCAGCCGGTGCTGCACCACATGCTACTATATAATGCTTTTCAACATCACTGTCAAGGGTTTCTTTTTCTCTTGTGCCTGCACATCCCCTCACCAAATGCAGACCAGTTAGTTTAAAGGCTGAGTGTTCTGTGGCGAGGGGGTGCGCTGACCTTGACTGAGCTGACGATTAGGACAGTTTCTCTTGATATGGTTTGGCTCAAAGCATAGGCGCATTTGCCTGCAGTGTGCTAGAGTGGAGTGCTCGGAAGACTTGCAGACTCTGCAGGATTGATGCTGAAACCGATCAGAGGAGACTGGTTTGGACACGGCATGGTTATTTTGTGACAGTGCTCGGTCGAAAAGATTGACTAACATTTTCAGGCAGTTATCATTACAAGGGGGTTTGGATGCTGCACTGTTCTCACTCTCTACGGGTGACTCTACTGTGTGGCAGACTGTAGCCAGACCCTCCAAGATTTTGTGATGTTGCGATTTGCAACTTCAACGCAAATTCAACCAATCCCCGCGAATTCAGGGCGGTGTTGCAATTATATCCAATCACCGCAACTTTCCCGCAAATTTGACTAATCGTTGGCGTCGTCTTGAGGTGACATCGACAAACTACCTTCCGCCTTACTTCCGTGTAGACGTTCAAGAGAAGCAGCATGTGCGAGCAGTGTTGCCAGACTGGGTGGTTTCCCGCCCAATTGGGCAGTTTTAAGTGCATTTTGGCAGGTTTTGAACATATTTTGGGCTGGAAAACGTCAGCAGTATCTGGCAACACTGTGTGCGAGTCAGTGTTTATATAGACTTAAATTCTGTTACTGAAAGTGTGTTATGTTTACAGTGAAGGACTGTGTGCACTTTACATTATTTTTTACTCAATACAAGAAATTAATGGATGCCAACATTTTTGCAAAAATGGTATTTTATTTTCCATTGTTTAGGCAGCTTCAGCATCATACTGTGAGATTCTGTTCAAATTGTTTTTTTTTCTTCTATGAAGCCTGAGCCATTTATTTTATTAGTTTATAATTATTGTTTAATTTAGTCTTCAGGAGAGACTGCCTGCACACAGTACTAGTATTAATAGTTTTTTTTCTTACATGAAAGCTGAGGGGGGCAGCGCGGTGGTGTAGTGGTTAGCGCTGTCGCCTCACAGCAAGAAGGTCTGGGTTCGAGCCCCGTGGCCGGCGACGGCCTTTCTGTGTGGAGTTTGCATGTTCTCCCCGTGTCCCCCACAGGGAGTTTCCTCCGGGTGCTCCAGTGTCCCCCACAGTCCAAAGACATGCAGGTTAGGTTAACTGGTGACTCTAAATTGACTGTAGGTGTGAGTGTGAATGGTTGTCTGTGTCTATGTGTCAGCCCTGTGATGACCTGGCGACTTGTCCAGGGTGTACCCTGCCTTTCGCCCATAGTCAGTTGGGATAGGCTCCAACTTGCCTGCGACCCTGTAGAACAGGATAAAGTGGCTAGCGATAATGAGATGAAAGCTGAGGCATTTATATTATATTTTAAGGTAACTTCATGTTGTGCTGTGAGGTTCTATGCACTTTAACTTTTGAACCAACAGGTGCATTTGGATAAGTAAAGCCTATTTTTCTGCATTTTTGTAGTCCTGGTAATCTTTTATATTGGTAAAGTTGTTTATAGGACCATTTCTCAGTGTCTTTGTTCTTTTAATCAATAGTTTTTCAGTAATAATTTATAATTTAACACATCACTCAATTTTAAATCACAAAAAGAGAAAATCGCAACAATTTCTCGCAACTTTCACTTCCTCCCACAATGTAATCGCAACAAAAACCTAAAAAACACGGCAACTTTCATTGCAATTTTTTGGAAACCCCCTGCAACATCAGACATTTTAACCCACAACAATCACAAAAAAGGCCCGCGAAAACCTGGGGGGACTGTGTAGCTGAGTTATCAGGTGCCGGAGTCTGGACGTGAGCTGTCACTGATCTAAGGCACTTTGATTTGGAGAGCACCTGTCCTTTCATTTCAATTTGATAGCGATCAATGCGCTCTTGGATCTCACTAGTGGCCCATTTATCTGGCGCTTTGAACTTGAGAACAGCAGCAAGTGTGGGATCTGGGCAGTATTTAACAAACATCATGGCTGCCTCCTGACATAGATTTTCCATCTGTCATCCAAGTCTTTTCAAGCCCTCCTCTGCTATGTCAACTGCCTTATTCAGTCGAAGCCAGTACTCTACGAGAGTCTCTCCAGCCACCGGAACTGTGCGATAGAAATCAGCCCTAGGCATACATGAGTACGTTACTTCACTGAAATGTTGCCTGAGAATATCATAGATGACCTTTGGATTTTCTCGAGGTTTCATAGACGGGCTGCTTCTCAGAGTTATCCTCACTATGTCCTTTGCTTTGCCCATTAACTTAGACATTATTTCAGAGTGCTGTTCATCCAAAGGTGTGGTTCGTTTCCTGAGGTACACTTCTGTCAGTGGCGGCTGGTTGTCTTTCAAACAGGGGAGGCTGGTCGGTTACGATATTTCCAGATTTTAAAAGAAAAAACATCAAATTTGCCCATACTCTTGCCTCTGATCTGGCTGATTGTTAGCAGGGTCACAAACTGTGAAATAACAGGTTCTTTTGGCCCATTAGCCTACTGTCCAATATACATGATGGTGGTGTTGGGGGGGTATATTTTAACATTTTATATTTTAAAATTGTGGCATGTTGTTTAAAAATTGATCATTATTGAAAGCAGTTCTTTGTCAGGAACCTCAGCAGTAACAGCAGAGTGTTCTGGAATAGGCACAAGCACTGACCTTGGGGAGCCAAACATAGAGCTGGGTGCCACACATTTCATTCAATGACACTTTCCCTATATTTTACTTATTTTGACTGAGAAATGTTTTATTGACAACTTTGATAACCCTTCACTTTTAATCCAGGTCTGTAGTGTGAAATGTTCTCGGCTGTGTTTTTGTTTAAAAATGTTTTCCAAATTGTAGCTGTGTTTAATTCATATCCAGAAAAATATATATTCCAATATAATATACTCAGCATAAACATTTTAAATAGATTCTATATTTTTGGTCCATCCATGACATATTACTAAAGTAGCCTATTTACTGTTGTTGATGTGGGTCACTTGCTGTTAGCCAATTCACTTTCTCGTACCAGGAGAGCTGAAAGGAACAAGTATTATTCCCTACCTTTTTCACCAAATCAATTTGAGGCGTTGGTCTACCCTGCTCTTTAATTTTAATTTTTTCCTCAAAAGGAAGACTGGCAAATGGCTTCGCCAAAATTAAATCAGCAATGCTTGGCATCCGTGCGCAGCTTTCTTGCTAGCTGACTAGCCCCCTCAAGTTCAAGTTCAGTCACTCAAATAAACGAAATTTCTGGAACTAAGATAGCAAACTTGACAACACTATATTTACACTTTATTTACAATGAAAATATATACAAACTAAAAAAGCTGGTCGAAACCGTATGTAATGAATGAAATCGAAAGGTAAGCTGATCTCTTACAATACACCACAGCACTTGCGAATCCGCATGGGACTGAACTGATGTTGCCAGATACTGCTGACGTTATCCAGCCCAAAATATGTTCAAAACCCGCCAAAATGCACTTAAAACCGCCCAATTGGGCAGGAAACCCCCAATCTGGCAACACTGTACCGCTGCCTGTCTATATTTGAAACGAGCTGTCAATCAAAGAAAATATCCGGCCGCTTTCACCAATCACCAGTCTCCTCGCGGAAACTGCCATGTCCCTCCCATGTGAGGCTCGGAGTCCGTGGGCGGGCGTTTTCGCAGTATTTGTCCAATAACCGTCTTGCATTTTGAGATTGAAAAGCACAGAGCTCCCAAATGCCGTTGAAGTCCATTGAGGCTGGGAGTCCGTGAGACTCCGTGGGTGGGCATTTTCGCAGTATTTGTCCAATCATTGTCTTGCATTTTGAGATTGACAAGCACATAGCTCCCAATCCACTGAGGCTGGGCTGCATCACGTTGTCACGAGGGGGAAAAACTCACGCACACATTAGGTGAACTGGGGAAAGTTATAACGGAATGATTTCGCACTGCAGTTGGGTTGAGCACATATATTTCTATGATTCTGGATCTGTAATAGCAATGTTATAAGGTCGGCTATAACATAAGCCTAGCGCAATTCATCCTACACGATGTTCGTCATTTTTAGAGGAGGCTGAGCCTCCCTCGTTGTCTTAGAGCAATCGCCCGTGACTTCCGTTAACTCTTCCCACTCACAGACTGTGTTTTTATCAGACCCATCTCCTCGGAAAAACGGAGGTTCTCTCACATCTGACTGGAGGACTAACTTTGCACCAGCTAAGTTGAGGAAAGTGGGATCTCTGGGTAACTGGCCTGCACTGCTCTGAGCTTGTGTGCCACTGACATCTCTTTCCCCACACTCACCCCTTAACTGCTCTCTTATAGTCTGTCCTACCTGCTGAGCAATGTGTGTTATCAGGTTATTCAAAGCAAGGTTTGTAGTAGCTGGAAGTGTGTCTCCCTGGCCTAGACTAGTTGCTGCATGACTAGGTAAGCGAGTGGAGCAAAAAGCTGGGGAATCTACATTAGTTGCTGGTCGGGTTGGGGTACTAGATAACCCACTGACCGATCTCCCCCTTCCAATAGAGAAACTAAAATAATCATCTGACACTTTGTCTTCATCCATTTTTCCAACAACATATGTCATTTTCAACCTTCTATGACACTTAACTATTCACAATAAAAATTTACCAAAATGACAAATTGACCCTTTTCCATAAAGTGTTACATCACTGTATTGATAACAGTTCCAAAAAAAAAAGGTTTTATTTTTGTCTGATACTCTTTAAGACTTTTTACTCAGTTAGCACTGGGAAGTTTATTTATATCATGTGTGACACACAGCAACCTCTGGTGACCAAGCTGACTTGATCCACAGCTCCAATTGCGATGACGAACCGATCTGAAGCAGCGTGGATCCGGGTCACGGCACCACTGTAGCCGGCCTAATATGATACACCATCTGGCTGTTGATCTCTGCGTTGTGTCTTGGTTGTGTGTGAACAAAGAATGAGATGAAGACAACTGCTGCCTTGCCAACCGGGGGGGAATTTATTCTGTGTGCAGGGTTCTTGCAGGATTCAGTAAGTTCAATTTTAGACCTTTTTTAGACTTTTTAAGACCAGTATGAAAAATATTTTAGATCAACACGAAGCATTACAACCTGCCCTACCTCCGCCCTTCCCAAAAAAAGACAATCGAGTTCAATTCTCAAAACAAAGTCATTTGTATTGGTAAACTGACTATCAGGGATACAAACTGATTGTGTGCTTATTTATGTCATATGGCAACATTAGTACAACATTAGTACATTATGTCACATAGCAACAAAAGTACAAGACAATAGAGTGATAAAGGGCATTTGTGCAGTAAATGCAGTCTGTAGGGGTTTGGTTTTTTTCCCCTAACTGCAACAGAACTCATTTAAACTTTTGATTAGTGGTGTTCTGGTAATAAAACAGCGTTATTATATAATGCACTGTTGTCAGATGATGACTTTCTTGATTGCTCATGTGAACCCCATGCTGCAAACCACAGCATCGCAGACCTCCACTTGCTGTAGCAACCATTTCAACCATATTAACAGTAAAAATGCATACACATCTTTTAAATCTAATAGTTAAAACATACGTAGTAGCCCCATAGCACACTTGCTTCCAGTTAAACAGCAAACTCACGCAAGGTGGCAGCGATTTACCAATGAAATCAAGTCATACCTTGCGAGAGGTATACAAGGGAGACAGCAGGTTTTTAAGCAGTAGCGGAGCAAACAGGGGCCATTTGAGACAGAGGTGTAAAATCATTGCAAAATATGAATGCAAAATGAATAAATACTAAATAATAAAGCCAAGAAAGACACACCATTGGGGAGAGAATAATCTCTCATCTCATCTCATTATCTCTAGCCGCTTCATCCTGTCCTACAGGGTCGCAGGCAAGCTGGAGCCTATCCCAGTTGACTACGGGCGAAAGGCGGGGTACACCCTGGACAAGTCGCCAGGTCATCACAAGGCTGACACATAGACAACCATTCACACTCACATTCACACCTACGGTCAATTTAGAGTCACCAGTTAACCTAACCTGCATGTCTTTGGACTGTGGGGGAAACCGGAGCACCCGGAGGAAACCCACGTGGACACGGGGAGAACATGCAAACTCCGCACAGAAAGGCCCTCGCCGGCCATGGGGCTCGAACCCAGGACCTTCTTGCTGTGAGGCGACAGCGCTAACCACTACACCACCGTGCCACCCGAGAGAATAATATATTTAAAAAAAAAAAAAGAGCATTGTTAGAAAGCTGAATACGCTGACTGGACTCAAGCACTCCATGTTGTCATGGTAACGTTGACGACATGTAATGTGCACACTAAGATTGTCTACAGCAAGGGTGCCCAAATTCTTCTCTACAATGGGCCAAAAATTCTGTGGGTGGGCCGTGGGCCAAAAAAACGAACGTCCACATTATGTTACCTTACATTTTATTGAAACGTGTCATTTTTATATAGGCTAAGATCATTAAACTCAAATGTAAATGTTTAAAGCAATTAAACACATATTTTGTATATTTATAGTAGGCCTACCTTTATTAATTTCAGAAGATGACAGAACATCCACATGGCTTATTTTAAGAGGTAGAAACATTTGAAAGGAAAGCAACATTTCAGACTATATTACAAAAAGTGCTTTGGTAGCTTGAACAAGTTGAAAACAGTTGGATAAGGTCCAGGACAACCAAATATACAATTCTATTTAAAAATTAACTAAAATGTGAATTGAGCAATAACACATGCCCTTGTAACACTGTGCCTTTTAAGCCATTTGAAACCAGCTGGATTGCCCAACTTATGAAACCAGAGAGTGTTAGGGTTTTGCTGGGATTCGAACCTGGTTCGTTGGTGTGATGATCCAGCAAACCCCCACTAGGCCACCAGGGGAATGACTCAAATGCAGAGGCGTGAGGCGGAAGTAGAAAAAGTAACAAAAGGTTTATTTATACTATGTACACTATATACAATCCAGGGCAAAACAAAAAAAACAAAAACAAAGAGTATAATTCAAAAAGAAAAAGGCAAAAATGCAAAAGCTCAGAAGATCCACAAAACACAGTACAAAGGAAACTGGAGATAAACATAACAGCACAAAGACTCCGTGACAAGAGGACTGAACTCAGGAGTATAAATACACAAACTAATAAAGGACACAGGTGAAGATAATTAGGACTAACAGGCAATTAACAAAAAAACCCCACAAAACACAGGAACAGTGGCGGCCTCTAGAGGCCAAAATAAATATGACACGAAAAGGAAATAACAGCGGCCTCTAGAGGCCAAAACAGTCCAAGTCCTAACAGGACCCCCCCCCTCTAGGAGCGTCTCCTGACGTTCCCAGGGCGATCCGGATGGGCCGAATGGAAGTCCCGACACAGTTCTTTATCCAGGACATCCCGAGCAGGAACCCAGCAGCGCTCCTCAGGACCATAGCCCTCCCAGTCCACCAGATATTGCAACCCGCCGCGGACCCGGCGGGAGTCAAGCAGGCGATGCACAGTGAACACAGTCTGCCCCTGGAAGATGCGGGGGGGTGGAGGGTTCCTAGGGGCAGGGGCATACGTAGACGTCAGTACAGGCCGCAACAGGGAAACATGGAAAGTGGGGTTGATCCTCAGAGTCCGGGGCAACTGAAGCCGGTAGGAGACAGGGTTCACCCTGCGCACCACCTTAAAGGGGCCAATGTAGCGAGGAGCAAGCTTGCGGTTCTCCACCCGCAGCGGAAGGTCCTTAGTGGACAGCCAAACCCGCTGCCCAGGGCGGAAAGTGTGTGCAGGTCTTCTGTGGCGGTTGGCCTGAGTCTGGTTGGTTCTGGAGGTCTGTATGAGGGTCTTCCTGACCTTGCTCCAGGTCTTGCGACACCGTCTCACATATTGGTTGACTGAGGGCACCCCCGTGTCCTCCTCCTGGTCCGGGAACAGAGGTGGCTGGAACCCGAATTGGCACTGGAATGGCGACAGCTTGGTGGCCGATGACTGCAGGGTGTTGTGGGCGTACTCTGCCCATGGCAGCCAGGTGCTCCACGATGTTGGGTTATCCATAGCCAGGCCTCGCAGGGTGGTTTCCAGGTCCTGGTTGAGCCTCTCCGTCTGACCATTGGACTGTGGGTGAAACCCAGAGGAGAGGCTGGCAGTGGCTCCGATGACCTTGCAGAACCCGTGCCACACTCGGGAGGAGAACTGGGGCCCTCGGTCTGAGACGATGTCCTGTGGGAAGACCAAAGACTCGGAAGACATGATTAAATATAAGTTTCGCTGTTTCAAGAGCAGAGGGGAGTTTGCACAGAGGTATGAAGCGGCAGGCCTTGGAGAATCTGTCAACAATGACCAAAATGACCATGTTACCTTGTGACTCAGGGAGACCCGTGATGAAGTCGACTGCCATGTGGGACCAGGGACGCCGGGGAATGGTCAGAGGATGCAGGAGACCCTGGGGACGCTGTCGTGGGTTCTTGGTTCTGGTGCAAACCTCACAGGACAGGACAAATGAACTTACTTCCTGCTCCATGTTAGGCCACCAGAAGCGTCTTTTCAGGAAGTCCAGGGTCCTCCGAGCTCCCGGGTGGGCGGTGAGAGGGGAAGAGTGACTCCACTGGAGAACCTTGGCCCGGGCTTGATGTGGGACGTACAAGAGGCCCGGTGGCCCCGTCCCAGGACCGGGGTCCTGGCGTTGGGCTCGTCGAACAGCCTCCTCAATACCCCAGCGGACAGGGGCCACAATCCGGGACACCGGGATAATAGGCCCGACTTCATTCTCCCTGTTAGTGGCAGAGAACAGCCTGGACAGTGCGTCAGGTTTGGTGTTCTTGGAGCCGGGACGGTACGAGAGGGTGAAGTCAAACCGACTGAAAAACAGGGCCCACCTAGCCTGTCAAGGGTTCAGTCTCTTGGCTTGCTGGAGGTACTCCAGGTTCTTGTGGTCAGTCCAAACCAGGAATGGATGTTGCGCTCCCTCCAGCCAGTGCCTCCACTCCTCAAGGGCCAGTTTGACCGCTAGCAGTTCTCGATCCCCCACATCGTACCGGGACTCCGCAGGACTCAGGCGGTGGGAGAAGTAAGCGCAGGGGTGCAGCTTTCCTTCCGAACGTTGAGAGAGTACCGCGCCGACACCACTGTCCGAGGCGTCCACCTCCACGATGAATGGTTGGGAGGTGTCCGGGAGGACCAGAATGGGTGCCGTGCAGAAGCGGGCCTTGAGGTCTTTGAACGCCTTTTCTGCCTGAGGAGACCAGCCATAAGATCCACCTGTCCCTTTGGTGAGGTCTGACATGGGTGCTGCCACAGAACTGAAGTTCCTGATGAACTTGCGGTAGAAGTTAGTGAATCCTAAGAACCGCTGAACCTCCTTAACGGACTTGGGAGTAGGCCAGTCCCGGACGGCCAGGGTCTTGGCAGGGTCCATTTGGAGTTGGCCTGTCCGTACAATAAATCCCAGAAAGGAGACCTCAGGAACATGAAATTCGCATTTCTGGGCCTTGGCGAACAGATTGTTCTGTAGCAGCCTCTGGAGAACCTGGCGGACATGGTGGCGGTGCTCCTGCACGGTCTTGGAAAAGATAAGGATGTCATCGAGGTAGACAAAGACGTACAGGTTAATCATGTCCCTTAAGACATCGTTGATTAGGGCCTGAAAAACAGCTGGTGAGTTGGTGAGTCCAAAGGGCATCACCTGGTATTCGTAGTGCCCAGACGGGGTGTTAAAGGCAGTCTTCCACTCGTCTCCCTGTCGGATACGGATGAGGTGGTATGCATTCCGTAGGTCCAACTTGGTGAAGACGGTGGCGCCTTGGAGCAGGTCGAAAGCAGTGGACATCAGCGGAAGGGGATATCGGTTGCGCACAGTGATCTTGTTCAGGCCCCTGTAGTCAATACATGGTCGAAGCCCCCCATCCTTCTTGCCGACAAAGAAGAAGCCGGCACCAGCAGGTGAGGTGGAGGGTCGAATGAACCCAGAGACCAGGGCGTCTTTGAGGTATTCCTCCATAGCCTTGCGTTCTGGCTGAGAGAGGGAAAACAGTCTGCCACGAGGAGGGGTAGTCCCAGGGAGCAAGTCGATGGCACAGTCGTAGGCCCGGTGCGGAGGAAGAACGGCGGCCCTGCTCTTGCTGAATACCTCCTTGAGATCCCAGTACTCTGTGGGAACTTGAGATAACTCGGTGAGATCAGGGGGCTCGGCAGGAGACACAGGAGAGCTAGAGAGCAGACAAGAGGCATGGCATGCAGGGCCCCATTCCACAACCTGGCTTGTTACCCAGTCTATGCGAGGGTTGTGGCGAGTAAGCCAAGGAAGGCCTAGAATAACTGGGAACTCAGGTGAAGGAATCAGGTGCAGGGATATTTCTTCCTTGTGACCTTGAGACTGGAGGAAGACTGGAGAAGTAACTTGAGTGACTCCTCCATCACCTAACGCTTGGCCATCGAGGGCAGACACAGACAGAGGGACTTCAAGAGGTGCAGTAGGTATATTGATGCTTTGGGCGAAGTGAATATCCATAAAGTTCCCAGCCGCCCCTGAGTCTATCAAAGCTTGACAAGAGTGGACAGACTCACCCCAGGAGATGGAGACCGGGATGTAGATTCCTTGGCCAGGGAGTCCGGGAGAGAGAGTAGGCCCCATCACAACCCTCCCTCGGCTGGACGGGGCGGTCCTTTTCCCAAGAGTTCGGGACATGATGCTCGGAAGTGACCAGGCTTGCCACAGTAGATGCAGCACTTGTCCCTCCTTCTGCGCTCCCTCTCAGATGCGGAGAGGCGAGTACGACCCACTTGCATGGGTTCTGAACAGTCACTGAAGGAGGTAGACGGTCTCCAGGTAGAGGTAGGGAGGCTGGGGGGGCTCAAGGCTTGGTGGCATTCTCTCATCCTGTTGTCCAGACGAATAGCATGTGAGATGAGGGTTTCGAGGTCACTTGGGCATCCAATAGAGGCCAGACCGTCCTTGATGGGGTCAGACAGACCATGGTGGAAGGCTGACACCAGGGCAGTCTCGTTCCATCCACTTACTGCTGCGAGTGTTCGGAACGAGATGGCGTAATCTGCGACGCTTCCTCCTTGCCGGATGGACATGAGCTTTCGGGCTGCGTCGGTACTGATGTCTGCCTGATCGAAGACCCGAAGCATCTCTTCAGAAAACAGCTGGAAATCAAAGCACTCAGGTCCCTGTCTTTGCCAGATAGCAGTAGCCCAGGCTCGCGCCTTACCAGCTAATAAGGTGATCACAAAGGCAATCTTGCGGCGATCCGTAGTGTAGGTGGTAGGCTGAAGCTCAAAGGTGAGTTGACACTGGGTAAGGAACTCTCGGCACTCACTGTGCTTGCCGTCATACCTCTGTGGTGCAGGAAGGCTGGGTTCACGAGGTGAAGAAGGCAGCATGGCAGGAGGCACTGGAGCAGGAGTGGGAGCTGGATCAGGAGCAGGAACTGGATCAGGAGCAGGAGATGCAGGCAGAGATGTCAGCTGTGCCAGGGTTTTCCCAATTTGCTGAAGCAGTTCCTCATGGCGAGCAAGGGCCTCACGTTGGCTGGTGAGCGTACGTCCATGAGCGTCCATGGTCGCTCCGAAGCATGTCAAAGCTGCCATAATTCCCTGAAGGTTGGCCGGGTAGACAGTTGAAGCAGCCTCTGCTGAGTCAGTCATGACGGAGTCTTTCTGTTAGGGTTTTGCTGGGATTCGAACCTGGTTCGTTGGTGTGATGATCCAGCAAACCCCCACTAGGCCACCAGGGGAATGACTCAAATGCAGAGGCGTGAGGCGGAAGTAGAAAAAGTAACAAAAGGTTTATTTATACTATGTACACTATATACAATCCAGGGCAAAACAAAAAAAACAAAAACAAAGAGTATAATTCAAAAAGAAAAAGGCAAAAATGCAAAAGCTCAGAAGATCCACAAAACACAGTACAAAGAAAACTGGAGATAAACATAACAGCACAAAGACTCCGTGACAAGAGGACTGAACTCAGGAGTATAAATACACAAACTAATAAAGGACACAGGTGAAGATAATTAGGACTAACAGGCAATTAACAAAAAAAACCCACAAAACACAGGAACAGTGGCGGCCTCTAGAGGCCAAAATAAATATGACACGAAAAGGAAATAACAGCGGCCTCTAGAGGCCAAAACAGTCCAAGTCCTAACAGAGAGAATTTACTTTAGACGGAATGTGAAATTAGATTGAGTATTAGGTATGGAATTGGACAATGTGAACTGAGCAATATAGAACACAACACAACATTTCCCTCGTGTTGTACCTGAAAGTGTCTCAAGGCCAGCCAGCTCCTGTGTCACTTCAAAATCCTCACTGACTCCGCGCAAAAATGCCATCAATTGTGCATAGTCACATATGTCAGTGCTCTCATCGCAAGCAATAGAAAAGGCCGTAAATCTGGATGCTTTACCAACGATTTGTTCTCCGAGATCCTCAGCCATGTCCTCGATGCGGCAGGTAACTGTGTTCCATGATAAACTAATTTGCGAAAAGGCCCGTGTCTGGCTCGGGGACACAGTCTCTGCAGCCACAGTCAGGCAACTTTTAACAAACTCTCCACATGACAAAGATCTCCCAGATTTCGCGATCATTGCACTGATCTTATAGCTGGCCTTAGTTGCATTTTCTTGAGCAGATGACGGCTGCAGTAACGTGCGTTGTTGGGCACTGAGCCTGGCTAACAGTTCGCTAGCCTTCTGCTTTCTTATTTCACCACTGTATTTCACAAACTGAGGTAAATGTTTTGTTTCATAATGTCTACGGATGTTGTATTCTTTCAAAACTGCCACTCTCTGTCTACAGATAAGGCACACTGCCGAGGAATCGATTTCCGTGAAAAAAAAAAAAATCTTGCCAACTATTTTTGAATTTTCTTTTATCCGTGCGCCACTGCCTAACACAGCGCTCCATCGTAACCTCTGCTCCTCACTCGTGTCATGAGCCTGCTGGACTGTTGCATACTCGCCGCGATCATCGGTGATTGAAGTTTTTTAGCAGGCAGACAACAACGCAACCTGCACATTTTTTATTAATGTTTTGCAGGCACTTCTAGGAACGGACTGAGCGGATGTAAGAATTTTAGACCTGGGATGAAAATATGTGTGTTTTTTAGACATTTTAAGGCCTAAAATTTAACTTTCTGAATTTTAGACTTTTTTAGACTTTTTTAGACCCCGCGGGAACCCTGTGTGTGAAACATATTAATATAAGTACAGCAACTTCGCTCCGGTTTAACATGCACACACAAAGTAACATACAAGTCTCAAATGCCGCTTTTCCACTACAAACGCGGCTGAGTCGGGCTGAGCCGTGCCGTGCTGAGTCGAGCTGAGCGGGGCTGTTGGGGTTGCATTTCGACTACAACCGCGCTGAACCGTGCTGGCTGGAAGTGGGTGGACACATTGGGTGGAGTTAGCGAAAGTGGGTGGACGTCAGGTGATGTCGTTAAGCAGCGCAAACAGTGACATCAGTGAGCTTTTAAGCGGTAGTCTCACGACCCGAATAGTAAACAATAAACATGGAGGACATGGAGTCGTTAGTGTTGCTGGTCTTGGTGCTGTGGCTTGTTGTCACCGACAACGCGGACAGATACTGGCAAGAGCGTATAGATGAGGCGAGGCGCATAAGGCTTCAGAAATTCTCGTAATTCGTAATTCTTCTCCTTCCGGGTTTGCGGTGTTTACAGATCCCAGCGCGCTCGCGGGGCGTGTGTGGGCATGTGAGGACACTCCTCCTCACCAATCAGTGCACAGGGGAGTGTCTGCTCACGCCCCCAGCCTCACTCGGCACGGCTTGGCTCGCTTCAGCCCCACTCCAAAACGGTGCGAGTTTTAGGGGCTAAGCAGGGCTGAAACGAGCTGAGTCGTGCTGGTTTTTGGTAGTCGAAACGCGAGCCGTGTCGGGCTGAAGTGAGCTGAAGCGAGCTGAAGTGAGCTGAAAAAGGGTAGTGGAAAAGGGCCATAACGTTTTACCGTGTTTCACACAACAATGACCGGAGTGACGACCAAGTCTTACCTCTCCTCAGCAGCACCTTCAACTGACTGAGGAAAGAGGCGCGAATAACAGTAACACAGCGTCACACACAGTGTCAAAATAAAAGACGACTACCAAAATAAAAGCTCCCTAAAAAGAACTCATTCAAAACTGAATATACAATGAAAATACAATAAAACAAAGGGATTTTGGTGGAATATAAATCTCACATGGGCTACATTTGCATGCTCTCCCCATGTCTGCGTGGGTTTCCTCCGGGTGCTCCGGTTTCCCCCACAGTCCAAAGACATGCAGGTTAGGTTAATTGGAGGCTCTAAATTGACCGTAGGTGTGAATGGTTGTTTGTCCCTGCGATGATCTGGCGACTTGTCCAGGGTGTACCCTGCCTCTCACCTATAGTCAGCTGGAATGGGCTCCAGCTTGCCTGTGACCCTGTAGAACAGGATAAGCGGCTACAGGTAACAGATGGATGGTGACGCATTCAATACTTATTTTCCCCGCTGTATCTCATCTCATCTCATCTCATTATCTCTAGCCGCTTTATCCTTCTACAGGGAGCCTATCCCAGCTGACTACGGGCGAAAGGCGGGGTACACCCTGGACAAGTCGCCAGGTCATCACAGGGCTGACACATAGACACAGACAACCATTCACACCTACGGTCAATTTAGAGTCACCAGTTAACCTAACCTGCATGTCTTTGGACTGTGGGGGAAACCGGAGCACCCGGAGGAAACCCACGCGGACACGGGGAGAACATGCAAACTCCACACAGAAACCCAGGACCTTCTTGCTGTGAGGCGACAGCGTTAACCACTACACCACCGTGCCGCCCTTCCCCGCTGTATATTATAAACAAAATCCTTTTTAATAACAGTGAGTGATATTTTCTTGTTTAAAAAAATGCAGAAATGACATTTCATTCTCGAGCGCGAGAGCGTCATCATCGTGCAATAGATATTTTAATTCTAACAAGAAAAGATGAGATTTTTTATTTTATTCAATGTGCAGATTGGTACATATTTAGATGAAGCCACATTTGCATAAATATAAGCCAGTACAAAAAATAGCTTTAACAATTTTTGCAGTCATCTGGTCAAGATGGATTGTGATAGCGTTTGTTTGTTTGTTTTTTTGAACGACCTACTTCACCTGCAGTGTTTTAGTAAATGCTGCCACCGTGAGGTTGAGTTGAGAATAACCACTGCTGCACAGTTGTGCCAAAAGTGGTCACGTGGTCTGAACGTGCCGTCAAACCGTCGAGTCGCGTCGGGCAGCGAACACATCACAGTCTGTTTTTGGAGAGAGAAGTTTCGTGTTGAAACAAGCAAGTCCAGTTGCTCTCTTTTACCGCCAACAGTTTAAGGCCATGTCTTTTTGTACATTTGACGGAGGAGAGATCTTTAAAGATCACTTCCAAGCAGGTAAGTCGTGACTCTGGAAACTTTCTCTATACAGCAACATTCAAGCTGAGAAAAGAAACAGCTTTGACCTGCATGAAAACTCTAAAGAAGCGCTTCTGAGTGTAAACTATTCATTTCTTTCGAGGTAAGATAAGATTTTTAAATCACATTCTCAGATGAAAACTTTGGTGAATTACACAAACTTTGCTGAAGTTACAAAACAGTAGTTATGTAACTTACCATTCCGTTTACATCAACCTACTAAAGTAAAATAACATGCTGAATCACTCCTGTAGTATTATAATTATTCTCGTCTCATCTCATTATCTCTAGCCACTTTATCCTGTTCTACAGGGTCGCAGGCAAGCTGGAGCCTATCCCAGCTGACTATGGGTGAAAGGCGGGGTACACCCTGGACAAGTCGCCAGGTCATCACAGGGCTGACACATAGACACAGACAACCATTCACACTCACATTCACACCTACAGTCAATTTAGAGTCACCAGTTAACCTAACCTGCATGTCTTTGGACTGTGGGGGAAACCGGAGCACCCGGAGGAAACCCACGGGGAGAACATGAAAACTCCGCACAGAAAGGCCCTTGCTGGCCACGGGGCTCGAACCCGGACCTTCTTGCTGTGAGGCGACAGCGCTAACCACTACACCACCGTGCCGCCTATTTACAACAATCTGCAAAAAAATAGAATGGAATAGAAAAACCTGAATATTTCAAGCATGTAATTTTTTTATATGCTAGGAATTTAATTCTGGTCTATTTATTGCAATAGGATTCTAAATACTCTATAAGCATTCCATTCTGTTATGAATCAGAAAAAAATTTATTATAAGTCACGGCACATTTATCTTTATAAAGGACTTCATCTACTTCAACAATGTCACACAAAGATCGATCCATAACAGTTGTAAATGTCACTTAATTCCACAGGGTGTCAATAATGGTGGACACTGGTGAAAGTGATCACAGACGAAAACAACAATAATAAACAACGATAACAAAAAAGAAAAAAAAAATCCAGTGAGCAGTAGTTCTGTAGGCAGAAATGTCCTGTTGAGAGAGGTCAAAAGAGAATGGACAGACTTTTTGAGATGACAGGATGGTTACAGTAACTCAAACAACCACTCTTTACAACTATGGTGAGCAGAAAAGCAGCTCAGAATGCACAACGTATCAAACTTTGAGGCAGATGGACTATAACAGCAGAGTGTCACTGCGGGTTCCATGTCTGTCAGCTAAGAACAGGAATCTGAGGCAATAATGCACACAGACTCACCAAAATTAGGAAGTTGGAAAGTGGAAAAGGGCCAGATGTTTTTTTTGTCTGTGAATATTCTCAGTCATCCAGGTCATAGTAACTATGGGTGGTAAAAGAGAGCAACTGGACTTGCTTGAAAATTCTTGAAGACGTTTCACCTCTCATCCGAAAGGCTTCTTCAGTTCTGTCTGACTGGTAGGGAGTATCAGGTATTTATCCTCTCATGGATGAAAAGCTCATCTAAGGTGTCGTTGAGTCATCCTGTTGGCGTGGGTCACTGGGGGCTGAATGTGAATGGCCTCAAGAGTCGTTAGGGTGATCAATGGATTGCCCGTTAAGGTGATCAATGGAATGCTGATTCTCTCTGTCCTCCTGTGAGCCACTGAAAACAGCTGGGTTTTGGTGTGCATTCAGTTGTCTGGGAAGTGTGCCAAGGACTGCATTGTAGGTGGCTGATAAATTATGTCTTAGACCCCCACCTCTGTTCAGTGATGGCCGTTCCAGGTTGACAAAAATGGCTTCTTTAACTCCTCGCTCATACCAACGATCCTCTCTGGCTAAAATGCGTACGTTGGAATCCTGAAATGAGTGTCCTTTGTTGTTAAGATGAAGGTAGACAGCAGAGTCCTGGCCTGAGGAACTGGCTCTCCTGTGTTGAGCCATACGCCTGTGAAGCGGTTGCTTGGTTTCACCAATATACGAGTCCGTATATGTCACTTCTCTTTTCACCTGCATTCCCACCACAGAAGCAGTTGAAGCTGTTAGAAAACGACTCCTTCAAGACAACACCTTACTGGATAGAACGAACCTCACCACGGACCAGATTTGCACCCTGCTTGACCTCTGCCTGACTACCACTTATTTCCAGTTTAATGAAAGTTTCTACAGACAGAAGCATGGATGTGCCATGGGCTCACCGGTGTCCCCTATTGTGGCCAATCTTTACATGGAGGAAGTGGAACATAAAGCTTTGACCACTTTTTCAGGAGTTGCTCCCAGCCACTGGTTCAGATACGTGGATGACACCTGGGTTAAAATCAAAGCCCATGAAGTGGAAGCCTTCTCTAAACACATCAATGCAGTGGATATCAACATCAATTTCACTCGGGAGGACGTAAGTGGGAATAATCTAGCCTTCTTGGATTGTGATGTACACATTAGACAAGACAGAAGCCTTAGCATCGAGGTCTACCGGAAACCCACACACACGGACCAGTACCTACTCTTCGATTCTCACCACCCACTGGAACACAAATTGGGGGTCATTAGGACCTTGCAACACAGGGCTCAGAACATCCCTACAACGGTAGAAGGAAAAGAGAAGGAGCAGAATCACATCAGGAAAGCACTTCAGAACTGTGGGTATCCCAACTGGTCTTTCTTCAAGAGCAGGAAAAGGAACATAACGGACAAGGAGGATAACAGGAACAAACGCAAGAACATTGTCATTCCCTACATTTCTGGTCTATCTGAGAAACTCAGGAGGATTTTCTACAAACACAACATTCCGGTACGTTTCAGACCCAGTAACACCCTGAAGCAGAAATTGGTCCACCCTAAGGACAGAATACCCAGACACAAACAGGACAACGTGGTGTATGCAATTCAGTGCAGTGAGCAATGCACGGACTCGTATATTGGTGAAACCAAGCAACCGCTTCACAGGCGTATGGCTCAACACAGGAGAGCCAGTTCCTCAGGCCAGGACTCTGCTGTCTACCTTCATCTTAACAACAAAGGACACTCATTTCAGGATTCCAACGTACGCATTTTAGCCAGAGAGGATCGTTGGTATGAGCGAGGAGTTAAAGAAGCCATTTTTGTCAACCTGGAACGGCCATCACTGAACAGAGGTGGGGGTCTAAGACATAATTTATCAGCCACCTACAATGCAGTCCTTGGCACACTTCCCAGACAACTGAATGCACACCAAAACCCAGCTGTTTTCAGTGGCTCACAGGAGGACAGAGAGAATCAGCATTCCATTGATCACCTTAACGGGCAATCCATTGATCACCCTAACGACTCTTGAGGCCATTCACATTCAGCCCCCAGTGACCCACGCCAACAGGATGACTCAACGACACCTTAGATGAGCTTTTCATCCATGAGAGGATAAATACCTGATACTCCCTACCAGTCAGACAGAACTGAAGAAGCCTTTCGGATGAGAGGTGAAACGTCTTCAAGAATTTTCAAGCAAGTCCAGTTGCTCTCTTTTACCACCCATAGCCAGATGTTTTTCCAAATCTGAAACTTTTTCTCACACTTGGCCAGAACGGTTGATGCTGTACTCGTGATCAAGTCTGGGCTCGCTTGGGGAAGAGCATGTTTTTGAATAAACACAAAGTTCATTGAAATTGTGAAACAAATTATTTGTTTAGTTGTGGGAAACCATGGCCTAATGGTTAGAGAAGCAGCTTTGGGACCAAAAGGTTGCCAGTTTGATTTCCTGGACCAGCAGGAATGGCTGAAGTGCCTTGAGCAAGGCACCTAACCCCCAAATGCTCCCTAGACTGTCAACTGTGGGTATGTCAGGTTCTTGTTGTATGTTGCTCTGGATAAGCATGCCTCTAATGTAATGTAATGTAGTTATGACTGCACTTGAAATCTTAGTGAAATAGGAGACAATAGTGGCACCTCCAGAGGTGGACAGTATAGGGTTGGGTACCGAAACTCGGTACAGGTATGGCACCGGGGCAAACATCAACGGTAGTAATCAGTCCGAAATACAACATGAATTTCGGTGCCTCATTTCGGTGCCACAAAATACACAGCTGCGCCCTCTGGTGTTCACTGTTAACAGCAGCACCATATTCAGCAGGCAGAAAGGTCAAGATGTCTCAAGCAAAACGTTCCAATATATGGTTACATTTTACAAGAAAGGATGCTGAAACTTCCACGTGCAACAAACGTTTGAGGACATTTTCGTGCAAAAGCGGGAACACGTCAAATTTAATGAAACATTTGGTCACACATGGAATCCATCTAAAGGCCGAAGCTTGCACCGTTTTTGACAGCCTCCGTGAACGTGACCCTATAGCAAGTACATCGGAAGCATCCAACGTGGGAGTCCCTATGCCCAGCCCAAGCGATGGAGCTCCCAGCCCAGCTAGCGTGTACATACTGGATGATGATAATAGCAGCATTTGCTCTTCAAGTGAATATTTTTTAACACTGCTAAACAATTGATGCATGCCAATTCCTATTGTTAAATGTAGGCGTAAATGTTTCGAGTAGCACAGATGCAGTCTCACAGCTTGTGTGAAAATGCGTTTGTCAGGCTGACAGGTTAGGTAAGTCATATTTGATGAGCAAGTGTTGTACACGTTAAGAAGGCACAACGAATCAATCGCATTAAATGCGTTCAACTCTGGTTGTAAGCCTATGAAATGTTGCTGTTTAGTCGGTAGCAAAAAACAGCTCAGCATATGAATAACGATAGTCCTAAATGCGGAGTTTATGAGAACAGCATTACGTGGCATATTCAAAATAAATTAATGAATTAATTGATATTTTAAATGAATTTATATTTTGTGGTCTTTCTAGTTACGCCTTTCATTTCATGGAACATTTGGCATTTCATTATCCTGTTCCATGTGCACTGGCATTGCTAGTCATTAGAATAAGTTAATGTACTGTACAGTTGTGTACAATTGTTGAAGTACAGTACAATGTGAATTTGATTTCTTTTATCTTTTTTATTTATTATTTAAGGGATTTAAAGTAATCTGTTGTTCAATTTGACCTTGGACTTTGCCTTAGGAATAAAAAGTCATTGCTTCATTACAAATTCTGTGTGTGCTGCTTTTTTTTTTTTTGAAAGTACCGATTTAAATACCGTTTAGGAACCGGCACCATTTTGAAAGTATCGATTTGGCATCGGTATCGAATGAAACCCTTTCAATACCCAACCCTAGGACAGTAACAAAGTACATTTACTTGAGTACTGCACTTAAGTACACTTTTTGAGTATTTGTACTTTACTTGAGTATTATTTTTTTTTGGAAACTTGTGACTTTAACTTTCATACATGAAAATCCCTCACCTTTCAGCGAAATTCGCCGTTTTGAAACCAAAATTGGTGACCTACGTGAATCGTGTAGATCCGATGAGAAAAAAAATTTTGTGTGTGGGGGGGTGTTTGATATTGACCCAAAGGGCAAGGAGGTCGCTTCGCACCCATAGACAGTTCGTGCCGGTTTGCACCTCCTCCTCCTGCTTTGATATTGACGCCATAGCGACGAGTACATCTCGCTGCGAAGGGCAAGCAGCATCATTTCGCGCCTCTTCTCCTGCTGGCCAGAGCGTGCACACATCAATCAGAGTGCAGACCAGACCACCAGAAGCTGGAAGCTGGATTGAGTCATCGGACTGAATTTCCTACTTTTTTCAAACTTTCCTGATTGCTATCAAAACAAACAAAACTTCCGGCTTGATTACGTCAGCATTCGAAAGAGGGTGCGCGCGTCTTTTGACAATCCCTGTGTCCGAAATCACTCCCTACTCACTATATAGGGCACTGTATAGTGGAGACGCCATTTTGTAGTGCTGTCCGTGCTGAAAGAAATCAAATTAAAAGTCTCAAATTTGATTTAATAAAAGACAGCAGCAAAGAAGAAAGTATTCAGCCTTGATTTAAAAAGAACTGAAAGCTGCAGGTACTTCCATATCTTGGCAGGCTGAGTGGTATGCTGGGGCACCTCTTGCCAGCAGACCAGGATATCCAGAGGGAACTTGTGCGGTT
The DNA here is from genome assembly GCF_027579695.1 of Neoarius graeffei. Classification (NCBI taxonomy): domain Eukaryota; kingdom Metazoa; phylum Chordata; class Actinopteri; order Siluriformes; family Ariidae; genus Neoarius; species Neoarius graeffei. The sequence goes on from NC_083588.1 coordinate 36,817,919, forward strand.
CAGTGTTGACCTGACCATCCCCAGCTTCAAGGAGGGAGAAAGCATCATGGAGTGGTGGGGTCATGTCTTTGACAAACCAGACAAGTACCCCTCCCTGGGTGCACTGGTTAAGTGTTGCCTCTCCATCTTTCATGGACCTAGAGTCGAGTCCTCATTTACTCTGATGAATGATGTAATTGATCAAAGGAGTGGCAACATGAATGTGGAAACATTTAATGCAATACAGACGGTCAAGTACATGCTGATGTCCAGGGGGAAGACAGCTATGCAGCTCTTTAGAAGGGAGGACGTGAAGTTTGGGGAAGTGGACAGAACATTGTGCAAGAACATTAACTCTGCAGCAGCCACATACAAACACCAGCAGAGGGTGAACAAGGAGGAAAAGCAGCAGAGCAAGTATGGCTCTCAAGCAACTTGCAGTGCTCAGCAGGCCAAGAAACAGACTGCTGAAGGAGAGAAGCGGGCAAGGCTGAAACATGTGGCAACTCAGCGAAAGCGGGCCATGGAGACACTGGTGGTCCAGGCAAATAAAAGGAAAAAATGATCACTATTCCTTGTGTGTTCTCCACTTTCTTCGTTCTATTATTCGCATTTTTTTCCAGGGCGTAATTTCACTAACTACATGTATTTGAATTTGTATTTGTACTGTATGTCCTTGTGCAAATGTCGATACAGTATACTTAGTAAGGAGACTATAATATTTATTCTGGGGGAGGACCCCCCCAAACAAAATAAAACAACACCAGAGGCCACGTCACCACTCGCGTACCCTTCTCACCTTTTTCACCCCTGACCCGTTTTCATGCCTGAACTTTACTGTAGCCCTCTTTTCCCTCAGAGGGGTGTAATAAGTGTAACCTGGGTCCGTGGGTTAGGTTCTCACCTGTTAAGCCTTTTAAGTAAACTATGAGACTTAACCACCCATACAGTACACTTGATACGACAACTTAAACTTGCTATGCTAACCAGTGAGTGGACACAGAGGCAGTATAAAAAGAGAGAGTATAATAAAGTGTATTATAACAAGACACAGTGTGACAATACCCCTTGCCTGGATACTCTACAAGACCTGAGCCAAAGATCTCTCATTAACAGTGAGAATATCAGTACAAATGTGTGAAATGTGTGTTAAAAGGTGGCCTTATTAAAGGTTGTAAAACAATAGCCCTATGGCAATATAATAAAGTCGCCTATTTAAATATATAAAAAGGCAAAAAGATGCTGACTCAATAATAAAAGGCTGAACAGTATATAATAGTTATCCGGCTATTGGGTGCTTTAAATGTATATCAAATGATTAAATATGATGAAAGACTATAATACAAATGTATTGAACAGCTATATGTTCGATCTGTATAGAAAAGACTCCCGTGTGAAAATTCAGACAGTGTAAACAAATATTTTCAAGTGTCAAAAACTAGTGATTCAAATATGGATAAACTCCCAGTGTCTAAAGGGGTGTTCACACGGCACATATTTGCATCGATGCTGCACCGATGTATTTTGTTGCGATATGTCTTACACTGGTGTAAATTTTGTGGAGCGTTCACACGTCACAAACCTGCTTACTAGAGAGAAGCGTGTTAGCACCGGTGCAGCCCCACTTGCGATCACACGGCAGTTTTTGCGACCGTGCTATATGATAGTAATAATGCGGAAATGAAATATGCGCAGCATGCGTGAAAATGTACTTCCTTTTCCCGGTTGTCATGGCATCACCAAGCACCAGGAAAACAACGTGGATGAAGACACCAGTGTTGCCAGATACTGCTGACGTTTTCCAGCCCAAAATATGTTCAAATCTGCCAAAATGCACTTAAAACCGCCCAATCTGGCAACACTGGAAGACACGCAGTTCTGTTGTTGTTGATATTCGCCATTTTGGAAGCGCAAAATACCAGGATGCAAATTATGCAATGCCTGTATGTAATCAACTCTCCTCACGCGTAGCGAGTCTACCCCTGTAGCATTCAGATGTCCCATTTTATATCGGTGCTGCCCCGCAAACTAGCATTTACTCCGGAGTAAATTTCTTAAACCACCTCCCGAGCAGGGTTAGATTTGCACCTGTTTAAGCGGCTTTCAGGGGCTACACCGGTATAACTTTGTACCGTGTGAATGCTCTACCGGGGCAGCCCCGGTGCTACACCAGAGTAAAAGTTGCTGTGTGAACACCCCTTAACTCTTTGCAACTGATATGAGCCCAACAGGATGGATAAGCGCACACAATACAACACTCAGTACCGTTAACTAGAATGCTTAAAATACTGCAGTGACGTCACTCAAACTACACGTAAATGTGATCACAGAAAAGCCGGCATAACACAAGGAAAAGAAAAGAAAAGCCCCCATTGCAGGCCTGTTTAAAACTCCTCACAAAATCGGTGAGGATCCTCGCCAAAGCAGGTATCTTACTCATAGTTCACGTGACAGTCGCTCCGATGTCTCGCTCAGCAACATTTCAACTCACACGGTCAGTCAGTCAGTCAGTCAGTCAGAGTGCACTCCCCCTCGATGCTGCTCCCTCGATGGTTAACCTGAGGAACCTCGGGCCGCCTGGTAGCTCGAGGCGCTATCAGGCCACATATGTCCCACGTCAGCTGTCTGAGGAACCTCGAGCGTCCCGGTAGCTCGAGGCGCTATCAAACAACTCCTATGCAAGGTGAATAAACAATACTAATACTATACTACAATTACCACAGCAAGATGGACGGCTAGCAACTAGCTTGTTAGCAGGCGCGAGCTGAACCCCAGTGTAGTTAAGAGTAGCTAGGCTACTAGCAACTGGTTAAAAGTAGCTAGGTCCGATTCTCTCTCTCTCTCGTGAAGATCCCGTTCTCTTCACCCAAATCCTCTCCCAGTCTGCCGTGTATGTGTTCGTTACACCTCTCTCCCCACCAGATCCCACCCACTGGGTGCTCTGATAGGAGGACAGTGAAACTGACCATAAACTTGACCTATGATAATTATTTATTCTATCAGCTATAGAGTTAGGTCTACCCACTTAGTGCTCTCGCACAAACCGTGTAAATGAAACAAAGTAACAATACTTAATGGTCAGTGGAAAATAACTAGCAGTGCCGTGTATGTGTGTAAAAGAGGGACTATAGCTATACCGTGTAGGTCTGCAGCTAACATAAACAATACATTAAGCAGTACCCAGTGTAAGCATCAGGAGTTATAAAATAACCCTGGGCTACACTACATTTGAAAGACAAATATTGTACTTTTTACTCCACTACCTTTCTCTCAAGGTCCTCGTTACTCATTACTATGAAGCAGCTTTGAAAGTGGATGGTTTTTTTCTTTTCTAAAACGTGATTGTTTTTTTCGCAGGTGACAGTGAGAGCCTATCAGTAATCACTAGGGTCACGTCATGTCCATAGACTGGATAAAATCAACATCAGTGATTTCTCCGCAGCATTATTTAACACAATCAGTTGATGGCAGAATGGAAGGAGGCAGTACTTCTGGGGAATGCACACACCCACAGTTCTATAGCTAGAACCCATGTTTCAGTTTTCCAAAAGGAATAAAGAGTTGTTTGGTTTTAAATGTTTGCTTTGTTTGCCTAAAACGGAGCACATCACAGCCTACAAAAACTTGCCGTCCAACCTGCAGAAGCATATTGAGGTATCTATACGTTTTAATCCAAGAGAAAGCTTGCAGTGAACTTGTCTGTGCTTTTAGAGCTAGCGATAACATTGCAATAGCTATGCAGTCTGGTTAGTCAAATGACTTTCTATGGATTTTCCCACCAAATTGCCATTGTCCACGGCTAACGAGAACACATAGTTAACTTGGACGCTGTTAGTTAGCATGTAAAAACGGAGTTCCGCTAACATGAATAACGTTAACTTATCTGAAGTCCTTTCAGAAATGTTTTAGCATAATCTTGCCAAATAAACAAAATGTAGAAATCTTTCTTTTCTAGTAACGTTAGCTACCCAATATGATTGAGTTTGAAAAGATTTTGCTAACATGTCAGGTAAAGCTTCATTGACTAGCTAGCTTAACGTTAAACCACCATGATTCCACAGGCAGATTCATATGTGCATGAATACATACACTTGCGCACACGTGCTCATACACGACCTGTGAGATGGACAGTATTGTATTTGTCAGTCACAACAAATTGCTGGAATTTTTTGTTTTGATGTCAGATGATAGTCTTGTACTTTTTTGTCTTGCTTAAAGCAGTGTTGCTGTTGGGCAGTTATTAAGCTCGAGGTGTTGACCTGGGTTTTAAGCAGGTTCAGGGCTCTACACTAACGTTTTTTTTTCAGGAGCACATGTGCTCCTAAGTTAAAAATTTTAGGAGCACAGGGAAAAAAATGGGGGCACAAGCACAAGTAGGTTTTCATTTTAAAGGTTTATTGCAGCATAAACCTTAGACACACCAACACATAAAACGCAAAATTCAATTGAGAATGAATGAATGAACAAACAAATGAATAACGAACAACTGAATGAATGAACAAACAGTAGCTAAACAGAGAGCAGAGCTCAGCAGAGCTAACAACATCATCAAGGACAGCTCCCACCCTGGCTCTGAGTTCTTTGACTTGCTGCCCTCAGGCAGGCGTTACAGGTGCATCAAAGCAAGGACCAACAGACTCATAAACAGTTTTTTCCCCACAGGCCATAACCACCTTGAACAATTAGCCTCTTTCACATTACGTCACTTGCAGGGGAACTCATATCTGTTTTCAGCCTTTTGAATGGAAGAAGAGGTATACGGCGGCAACATATGTTAACAAAACTGTGTCATTCACAGATAAGATTGATAATAATATTGTGCATTGTTGTTTATCATAACGTATTGTTAGCGACCATTCCAGTCACCTATCTGCCTTGTTTTGGAAAGGAAGTTTACTGACTTTCTATGGTTGCTACTTGTTAGCCAGCAGATTAGCATGCCGCCTCTTCTTCCATTCAAAAGGCTGAAAACGGATGTGAGGTTCTTCTGCAAGTGACGTAATGTGAAAAAGGCTAATTACATGCACTGACTGATGCCACTTCTGGCAGGTGCAACAATGCACCAACAAGGACCTAAAAGGACAATATTCTCACACTTACCTGATACAGTGCAATACTTATTACAGTGCAACCTCACAGAGCAACTTTTTAGTTTTTATAGCTTTTGTATATTTTATATTTATATTTCTACACTTTTACATCCATACCCAATACAATGCAATACTAAATACAGTGCAATATCCTGAGTTTTTTTAGCTGAACTGAGTTTCTATAACTAATGTGCAATTAACATCTGCAACTCAACACGCCCAGTTGTGTATATATATTCTTTGTTTTTCTGCTGTGTTGTGACATGCACCATTTGTATATACTGTATATTATTTGTTTTTCTGCTGTGCTGTATGTTCCCATCTAAATGTTTGCACTGGGGTGTGTGCTTTCCATCTCATTATATAATTTTCCCGCACCTTCTCCCGTCGTTCTAGCTTTCTTCACTACACTTTCTTCCTCGTCCGTTATTTTATTCTTGTTTCCACCATCATTGCTTTTAAAAAACGCCGTTATTCTCTGCATAGCGAATATATTTCTCAGCTTGGTCCGAACCAGCTCTGTTATCTCTCAGTTGAATGATCTGATGAATCCCTAAAAAGCACTTTTCCCACCTAATGCCACACCCACAACATACAACCGTGGGAAAGAGGGGCAATCACAGAAAGATGAGTAGAAAACGGGAAATGTTACGGGGGATATTTATTTTGATAGTAGGCTATTGTAGCGTCAGCACAAAAGCACCAGACTCAACTTTAACTGAAAGTGTTATTCAGTAGCCTAAACTTATTCAAGCTACAGACCGAGAAGAATAAAAATGCTGAAATCTCATGTCCCGGTAAAATGCACTAGCATGGCAGAACGGCAAAAAAAAATGCAACTTTTTCACTCCCCCCCGGCTACCGTGGGAACCACCGCAGTGCAAGACAGAGGCTATGCATGCAACTACAGACAGGGAGCAAGGCGCAGGCAGAACACACACACACACACACACACACGTACACAACACTGAACACACACACTTACAACAATACAGGCCGTTACTCGTTACACTATATTAGGTAGGATATCCAGCACTGGATTTACATACTTTGCAGTTTAACGTTTGATACATTTTAGAATGTTAAACTCGTCGCGTCTGTGCTCAGTGCTTTCCTAAATTGTCGGCCGCAAGAAGCCCTTGCACGAATGCGCGGTTTTTTTTTTCGTCGTTCGCATGCCGAAAAATTCGCTCGCAAATGCGAGTGAAATGTGCGCACTGTAGAGCCCTGAGGTTGGATTGTCATTTTTATTTTCTGAGCAAGCTGCATTTACAGCTATTCCACTGTCTTCCAAATCAACATACACATGCATGTGTGCACACACTGCCAGAGCTGGGTCAGAACACTACCATGCTGTTTTGTGGGGGTGGGGAGGAGTGTTACAATTAAAAAAAAAAATTAAAATGACAATGGCTCTTTTTCAGTTCAGTTGTGTTTCTTTTTGTAACATTCTACCAGGCGTTTATTCTACAGGTTCTACAAGCGAGTCAGTAAATCCAGTTGGTTGCTTCAGCGGCATTAGGTTTTGTAAGCGCTGTGGCAATAATGCAACAGTGCATTGACAGAAAATGTACTTTTAATACTTAAGTATTTTTAAAAGCAAGTACTTCAGTACTTTACCTTAAGTAAAAATTTGACTGGACAACTTTCATTTGTATTGGAGTAACATTTGACCAGTGGGATCTGTACTTTGACTTAAGTAATGAAGTTGGGTACTTTGTCCACCTCTGGGCGCCTCTTTGTTGTTCTTATTAATATTTAACTTGTATTATTTCCGACCTAATTTACAATGCTTAATTACTTATTCTTTATCTTTGCTTCGTATTTGATTTAGGTTTGAGTCTAGCCTCCAGTCAAACTTTTTTCTTGAAGTGCAGTAGCCTATGTTTAAATTCCTTCTTCACTCTGTAGATGGTTTTACATTTCATGTGCAGACCACACCCTGCTGTTGTAAACATGAGATAAAAAAATAATGTGACAGTCATCCAGTACGCTTACTCGGCACCAAGACTTGGGAGATTATGATGGTCCACAGAAGGTCTACACATGATTAGGTTCACACCCCAATTCACTGGAAGCAAAGACTGTATATAGAGGAGTCTAAAGCTACTTTTACACGGGCAGCAGGAACAAGTTGCACCCACTGTCCTTCGTGTTTATGTGCTGGCTCTCTGTCGGTGGCAAACTGGAGGTTAGACAGGTGAACACAAACCTGTGCATGTGCAAATCTGTGATTAGAAGTTTGTTTTTAACTTGCTTTGTCCTCTCGCTGCTCATTTCTGTTTAAACATTTAGTGATTCTGCGATAAATTGGCTCATTGCAGCCCAATTTCTCCAAATCCAACTGGGTATTTGTATCTCCCTGCAAGAGGATGAGGGTAAAAACTTCTTGTTTAGTCCATTTATCACTGTGATTGGCTTGAGAATCGCTTAACTCCATCAATTAAAGGCGGAGAAGTTTGACAAGGAAAAGCACTCGAGAAGACCTGACCATTGAATTTGCCATGAAGCGGTCTTGTCCAGATCATAAATGACCCAGATGAATGTACCGCACACGTGTAATCTCTCCTACTTGCCACCGATTATGTTTAGACAATAAACAGGAACAAGTTGCGCCCAGAACAAGATGTTCCAGCACAAGTTGCACCACCTCGAAAAGGGGAATTAGTTATCTGTCATCTAATTATACCTGAAAAAGTAGCTTTATATAGTTAAATGTTTTAATTGGCTCATTAGAAAATGGTTGTTTAACACATATAGCCACAAGGACACTTTAATCATCAAAGGGGAAAATAAGCATTGAAAAATACCTAGAATTTGAGTAAATGGACACAAGTTTGCTGTCATTTGTGTAAAGGGGGAATGAGTCCCCTTTCCCTCTTGCAAAAACTACATGACATGACTTTGGAGGTATGTGGTGCTTTTGGGCTTCATCAGACCTCTCTCTGTTTGTAGTAAATCCCAGATTGATGGAAATTGGCACCAGTATTGAGTTATGTTGCAAATATGACATTAACCAAATATTTTCAGTCTTGGCTCTGTAACCTGTAAACCTTAATAAACATTGGTACATGTCTTTAAATGTGCAGTTTAAAAACAAATGATATTAAAATGGCTATGAATAAATTAGGGTTAAAATAATTTATTATTACTAGCTGTACTGTTATTAAATATAACCCAAGTGTTAACGTCTATACCCTGGTTTTGCCACCACATACACCACATAATGTTGCTTACTCTCTCATATAGGTATCTATGTTTGTGTAAAGTGTGGCTATGAGCTGTTCTCCAGCACAAAGAAGTATGAGCACTCCTCTCTCTGGCCTGCCTTCACTGAAACTGTCCACAAGGATAGCGTCTCCAAAGAGGAGGAGAAAGGTAGACCTGGTGCACTGAAGGTAAAACTGTTTACTCCCACTCAGTCTAATGAATTCTCTGATATCCCTTTTTGTCCAACAGGGAATGGGTTCTATTCTTGTTTGCACACCAAATTTTGAACTGTTCAGAGCACTACGACCAAAAATCAATTGGTTTGGAACCTGAAAAGTTGGTTCCAAGCTGGAACCAAAATACAACTGGTTTTTCCAGCATGAACCGTGACATCAGTGGGCGTGTCATTAGTTTGGAGAGGAAGTAGAGTGCAGCAGTGGAGAACACAACAGAAAGGACACATCTTCAGGAAAAAAAATGGACCAAAAACAAATATCTGCAATAACAGAACAAACGCTCACAGGCAATCGGTGCACTCTGCCATCTTACTACTACTGTCTCCTCCTTTTGTGCAACGCCTTCCATTCATGACGCATCCTTGATTACAACGGTCCTGCTCAAAACTGGTGAAAACGTGGGCTGGTTCGCCCGCTGGCACCAAGGTTCAAAGAATCCTGAAGAGAACCGGTTCAAGAACCTATTCCCTGTTGGTTGAAAAGGGCCATCAGTGCCGTCTATTTAACAGTTATTCCACAAAATCAAGCCGTACATGAGCTGACAGCCGACAAGGCATGTAGCACTGAGTTGGCTATAAGCCAGGTACAAAAAGATTGAGTGGAATAACTGTTTTATTCTATCCACATTCACTGGATTTTGAGAAACTGAGCATTTTTATTTTTTACAAATTCGATAAATAAAAACTTTATACAAAACGTCTGACAAAATCATTTCCGCTTAGAATGTAAACAAACTGGCGAAACGACAGTAGCAATTTGTGGAAAATGCTCTAATAATTCTTGAAAAATAAAAAAACAATATGTTCTTACCATCAAATACTTTTATTCCACATTTTGTAGTTTTTTTTCTGTATTTTTTTTTTTTGGAGGGGGTTTGAGGAGAGTTTTTATTTCATCCTCAGTTGGTTCAGCAACACGCTCTGCCATTTTTTTTCTTTTTCTCTACTCACAGTATATGAACTGATATCCCAGTAGTAGAGTAATCAATCAGAGCATGCGATTGCTCATATCCAGTGAATGTGGATAAAATAAAATCAGATATTATTCTACTTGGGCTTCCAAATAGAATAATAGAACATAGAATTATGTTGGTCATGTATTACATTTGAACTGTTGAATTTTTAAAGGACCAACACAATAATGAGCACTATGCTGAAATCATGGCACACATGCTTGAGTCACTGAGGTTTATAGACATTTGGCCATCCTTAAAAAAAAAATCCGCTTCCTGTCCACCGGCTGAGCAAAAAAATTTTTCACTCGGCAGGGAGGGATTTTTTTATAGATGGAGGGATGGATAAGAAATCGCAATGCTGTGTTTGCTTTTTCTTTCAGTACTTTTTTATTACAAAAGCAGACACATTTAATAAAATGACAGTTTAATCAACTGAAACTTGTACAAAAACTTTAAGTTAGCATTTTAACTGTTGACTGCAACATTTGCAAAACTTTTACAAAGGTACTTAAAATGTCTGACACACGGACTTTTTGTAGTTCTAAATCGACTGTTAGGCCTAGTTCAGATGAAATTACACTATTAAAATGATCACTGAATAATTTGTTTTTCTGAATCTTTACTATTTTGTTGTTTGCTAGAATACCATTTTGCGATTTCACACTTAAGCAAATGTTTGAAAACTCCGGATCTCCTTCCTTCATGGTGGCTGCCATTTTTTTGTGCCGCACGGCGCATGCGCAGAGCTGATTCAATTCTATATTCTGCGCGGAATGCAGGGCTTTCCACAAGCGCCGGCTGCCAGCCATACAGCCGACTACACAATTAAGTCCAGCCGGCTACTTTAATGACTATTATTTTTGTAGCCCACAGGCTCTAAATATTAATTTTCGATTTTAATAAAATTAAATGTTTATCTAACGGACTGACAATAATGTCAAACTGAACCGCACTCATTTAAGTTGTGATTCGTGCTGTTTGTACCGATAATAACCACAAATTCCCCGCCGACTTCGTTGATCAAGGGAGAGTAACTCATCCGCGGCCCCGACATGCAGTGTGCGCGCGCGCACTCGGCGGAGGCAGTAGTGTGTCGGGGGGAACAGAAGCAGAGATAACGCTTATTTTGTCTCCGGTAAACCAGTCTTCTCTCGTTCAATTACGTGCTGGCATCAAAAGACACCGTTGGTTGTAAATGAAACCAAACTGAGTGGTTGGAGTGTATTTGCATACACAAATGGAGAAATGTTCGCTGAGTGTTTAATTGTGTAGCCCCACTGCAGACCGTTGTCGTTGTTAATTCATAGCATGCTCAGCTGCGTGAATGTGTCATGCACCGAAAATAAGAGATTTACAAGCCAGGAACGCCTCATGATGCAATACGCAAGAAAAGAAAGAAGATTTACTGCCATTTTACTTTGTATTTGAATAAAGTGAATAAATAAATGGTCTGTGGAAAATACATTTAATCCTGGGAACTGCATGCACAGGAGTTTTTGTGTTTACTCCCGATCAATTCTGGAGAAATTCAGGCTTTATAATGGGTCTCTATGGCGTTACACTTCAGTGGAGCTCGTTAAGTTACAGTGTAGAGCTTGAAAAAGTAGCTCAAACTTTCTCACTTAAACTGTCTTTTCAGCCACAAATTTCACTCTACAGACATAATTTTCTCAAAAGTAGGAGTCACACTTGTCTTGATTCACACAATGTGTCTACCTAAACGATAGGATTTACAGTTTTTGAATGAGAAGCCTGGAAGTAAGAGGACAGCCGCGCTGCCCCATAGACTCCCATTATAATCCTGACAGCGCTTTTACTACAAAGTCACTTGTTTTTAACCCGCTCTATTGTCCACATTTTTTACACTAGAGACAAAAAAAATTACATCAATGTGTTCATGAGAGCCTTGTAGCACTCAATGTGAAAGAATTTTGTGAGTACCTCCTTTCGTTTCCGTGTAAATCACCGTTGTTCGAGGAGAGGGAACTCTGAGAAAAAGCGCTCTTTGCTTGTCATATTGTGTCTCTTCCCTGCACCTGAGCACCGTTATCAAGGTGACGAGCTCCATTCAGGGAGCAGAGAGGGGAGGGGCTAGCCTGGGCCCGCCCATCCTAAGTGTGACGCAACACGAGGGCCTGTTGCGAGCTTCAAATGCTCGCAGAGCTTTGAAGTCGCGTTAGCCAGACTAGGGAGGGGCTGCTCTCTCTCTCAAACACACACAGGCTCAGAGCATCGGAGCCCCATAGCCTGCGATAGCGGCTGCTACGCGCTCTGCATCACTCTCACCATTTCCCACAGGGGAATTGTCGGCCCATTATTTGTCATGGCTGGCTAGTATGAGCCTGAGTGGAAAACCCTGGGAATGCGTAAATGTCAAGTTCGATTTTAGATTTACGAACCCGAAAAAAATGTCGAAAAACCAGCGTTAAAAAAAAAAAATCAACCGCACAAACGGCACTCACCCGGCCGGTGGACCGGAAACAGAACATTTTTTAATAATGGCCTTAACTAAAGTATATTTCATAACTGAAAACTGTTATAGAAATGTTCAAGCTGAAATCACTTAATAATAATTTAAATTTATAATGCACAGGCTGCATGAATATATAATCACCTGTGCATTACAGAATTGCCTATAAAACAATATCTACTTATTAAAAACTAAAAATGTACAATAATGTAGAAATTAAGCTAAAACTACACTACAATAAAATTATGATGAAGATGAATTAAAAAAAAGATAATCAAGATTCTATTTTTAGATCTTAATTATAAAAGCTAACTTAAATAAATGCATTTTCAATACATTTTTAAAATCATCCAGAGCTTTACAGTCATGAATACTACTTGGTAATGATTTGCATAGTTTAGGGGCGGCCGCACAAAAGGCCCTGTCCCCCAGTATCCTCTTTGTTCGCTCTCTTGGAGATTCAGAGTAGCTCACTATTTGATCTTAAAGAATAGCGTAATGTACTCTTTATGTTAATTAAATCATTAACATATTCAGGTGCTAGTCCATGAATAGCCTTAAGTGTAATTACTACTATCTTAAATTATAGTCATCATTTTAAATGTATATATGTCCTTATGTTTTATTAAATTGTTTGTGCAGCAGCTAGCATAGTCTAACAATGTAATTATTTTAACACAGTGCTAATTGATTGTTATAAACGTCCATTGACGGGTCGTACACAGAGACCTTAACCTTATACAGTGGTGCTTGAAAGTTTGTGAACCCTTTAGAATTTTCTATATTTCTGCATAAATATGACCTAAAACTTCATCAGATTTTCACACAAGTCTTAAACGTAGATAAAGAGAACCCAGTTAAACAAATGATACAAAAATATTATACTTGATCATTTATTTATTGAGGAAAGTGATCCAATATTGCATATCTGTGAGTGGCAAAAGTATGTGAACCTCTAGGATTAGCAGTTAATTTGAAGGTGAAATTAGAGTCAGGTGTTTTCAAATCAGTGGGATGACAATCAGGTGTGAGTGGGCACCCTGTTTTATTTAAAGAAGAGGGATCTATCAAAGTCTGATCTTCACAACACATGTTTGTGGAAGTGTATCATGGCACGAACTAAGGAGATTTCTGAGGACCTCAGAAAAAGCGTTGTTCAGGCTGGAAAAGGTTACAAAACCATCTCTAAAGAGTTTGGACTCCATAAATCCACAGTCAGACAGATTGTGTACAAATGGAGGAAATTCAAGACCATTGTTCCCCTCCCCAGGAGTGGTTGACCAACAAAGATCACTCCAAGAACAAGGTGTGAAACAGTCGGCGAGGTCACAAAGGACCCCAGGTGAACTTCCAAGCAACTGAAGGCCTCTCTCACATTGGCTAATGTTAATGTTCATGAGTCCACCATCAGGAAAACACTGAACAACAATGGTGTGCATGGCAGGGTTGCAAGGAGAAAGCCACCGTTCTCCAAAAAGAATATTGCTGCTCATCTGCAGTTTGCTAAAGATCACATGGACAAGCCAGAAGGCTATTGGAAAAATGTTTTGTGGACGGATGAGACCAAAATAGAACTTTCTGGTTTAAAAGAGAAGCGTTATGTTTGGAGAAAGGAAAACACTGCATTCCAGCATAAGATCCTTATCCCATCTGTGAAACATGGTGGTGGTAGTATCATGGTTTGGGCCTGTTTTGCTGCATCTGGGCCAGGATGGCTTACCATCATTGATGGAACAATGAATTCTGAATTATACCAGTGAATTCTAAAGGAAAATGTCAGGACATCTGTCCATGAACTGAATCTCAAAAGGAGGTGGGTCATGCAGCAAGACAGCAACCCTAAGCACACAAGTCATTCTACCAAAGAATGGTTAAAGAAGAATAAAGTTAATGTTTTGGAATGGCCAAGTCAAAGTCCTGACCTTAATCCAATGGAAATGTTGTGGAAGGACCTGAAGCGAGCAGTTCATGTAAGGAAACCTACCAACATCCCAGAGTTGAAGCTGTTCTGTATGGAGGAATGGGCTAAAATTCCTCCAAGCCGGTGTGCAGGACTGATTAACAGTTACCGCAAATGTTTAGTTGCAGTTACTGCTGCATAAGGGGGTCACACCAGATACTGAAAGAGAAGATTCACATACTTTTGCCACTCACAGATATGTAATATTGAATCATTTTCCTCAATAAATAAATGATCAAGTATAATATTTTTGTCTCATTTGTTTAACTGGGTTCTCTTTGTCTACTTTTAGGACTTGTGTGAAAATCTGATGTTGTTTTTGGTCATATTTATGCAGAAATATAGAAAATTCTAAAGGGTTCACAAACTTTCAAGCACCACTGTAGCTCTGACTAACAACACTATTTCTTTCCTCAGCAAAACCATTCCTTTAATGTAGTTGTCAATTAAAACTACTTGCATATTTAAATAGTGATACTGTATATGTTGTAGATTTGCTGTGGGAAGTGTAATAATGGCCTTGGTCATGAGTTTCTGAATGATGGACCCAAGCCTGGACTCTCACGATTCTGAATATTCAGCAGCTCACTCAAGTTTATCCCTGAAGGTATTTACTGTAATGCTTATGTTCTGATAAAAGGAATGGATTCCATAGCATGGATTAATATATAAAGTGTCTAGATCATCACTTTTGTGATTGAAATGAAACAATGCCCCCCCCCATAATGACCAATATGTTCCAGATGCATTATGTCTTTTTTTTTTTTTAGCTCATCTGGCCATAAGGGTGATGAGCTATTGCCATGGTGTGGCGTCCGTCGTCCACAATTTAATTAAATTGTATCTCCTCCATCAATTCCCAACGGATTTCCGTTCCAATTGTTTTGTTTGAAAGAACTCATCACTCTGCACAAAACTTGGTCATTGTTTTGTCAAATTTTTTGTTAATGAGTTAGTGAGTAATTAGGCCAGATTAGTGAATTTTCCAGGCATCTCTTCTCTCATTTCTCACCCGATTCCAGCTCTGATCAATGTTTTGGTTAGATCTTCCCATGAGGAACAAAACTTGGTTATTTCTTTGTTGATTTTCCTGTTGTAAGCAATTTGTTTACAACTTTGTTTATTTTCAGTTAAATCACATCACGTCCCTCAATTCTCAGTGGATTTTGGTTCTGATTGTTTTGTTTGAAACAACTAGTCCTGCTGCACAACACTTGGTCATTGTATTGTCAAATTTTTGCTAACGAACTGCTAATTAGGTCAACTTCACAAATTTTAGGACTTCTCATTAGAATTGTATCACCTCTCTCATTTCTCACCCTGTTTCAGTTCTGATCGATGTTTTGGGTAGATCTTCCCTTGGGGAACAAAACTTGGTCGTTAGTTTGTTAATTTTCTTGTTGTCAACAATTTGTCTACAACTTTATTTTCAGTTCAATCATGTATCCTCCCTCAGTTCTCAATGAATTTCAGTTCTGATTGTTTTATTTGAAGGAACTAGACCTTCTGCACAAGACTTGGTCATTGTATTGTCAATTTTTTGCTAACAAATTAGTAGTTAGGTCAACGTAACAAATTTTCTTCTGACTAGAATTGTATCTCCTCTCTCATTTATCATGCGAATTCAGTTCTGATTGATGTTTTGGGTAGATTTTCCCTTGGGAACAAAATTTAGTCCTTTGTTGATTTTCCTGTTGTAAACAATTTGTCATGGACGTTGGACCTCTCTCACATTGTCACACTTCAGTTCCGTTTGATGTTTTGGTGGTCATGGGTGTTTTGATGGCAGGCCAGATGAGCTACTACGTCGTTGATGTTCTGGTTATAATACAGCATCAGAGGTGGACAAAGCAGTTCATAGTGCCTGGCTATGAGCTGGGTCCTCTAGTCATATGTAAAGGCATTATTAGAGACTGACTAGTTTCTTCTTTTTTGCTCAACAATTGTTTAAATGTGAGGTGACTGAGTTTCTGCAGATTGTGCACTTTTCTGTTTTGCTCAGTTGCCTGCTTTCATTTTCTTTCATGTTCCTTTGCATCTGTGTATACCAATTAATTAGTCTGTTGTAAATAGTTGCTATTGCTGGCCAGATCTTATCATCAGTTCAAAGGTGCAGCATGCGGAAAGAGTGCTGTTTGCACCATAAGAGAAATATATGAACCAGTCATGTGCTGATCACGAACAGTGCAACCCTTTTAGATGAACACCGAGAGCCAATGTGCATATACAAGCATTTTTCCCCTTTATTTCCCCTTTTTCTTCCAAAAATAGACAATGTTGTAACTCTGGAAGTGTTGTGTAATTTAAAATCTGTTGTGCTGCTGATGTGGCATGTTTGACTCTCACTTGTGTGTTTGAGGCTGCAGTATAACGGCTGCACTACTGCTTGCTGAAGTACTGGATGCCTTCAAGTGTATTGGGGAGGTTGATCAATTACAATTATTTGAAGAGAATTTGTAAAACATAATGCAAAGTAATATTTTGTTCAGGCCATTAAAAGATAGAGTAAGCTTTCGTTGAGCAATTTTGGCCATAAGAAGAGCAATCACTCATCAAAATATTCTAAACCTTGTCCAGTTGAGAAAAAAAGAAAATCCTGTTATTGATGAGCCAAGCCAAATGATTTGACTTGTGGAGAAGAGCCAGAACTCCAGTCACTAATGAATCGTGGATTGTTTTATATGTGTGCATCAGGACTGGGATCCCATGGGACCCAGCAAAAAGTCTTTTTGCTCTCATGTGGGCAGGAGTAGACAGTGTAAAGACAATGTAAGACATGAAGCTTGTGTAGAATGTCATGGAGTTGGTAGTTTGCTTGTGCAGGCAATTACAAAAGAAAAACAAATAGCCTGGGTATGACTCTAAAAAGTAATGCAGGGGACCTATTATCACCGCTTAATTAAATGTGTGGTTGCAACTTAAAATCTACTAATTTTACTCATTTTACATAAACCTTTGAAGTTGCAAACATGATTTTGATGAGTTTTGCTGAGATGATAATGTTGCTAATTGCATAAACTTAATATTGTGTGTAATTTAAACTCAAATTTCTGCATTAATTGATTAAAACAGAACTCAACTTGTAGTAACTTAATGAAACTGGCTTGATGACTTAATTTTTCTCCACCTTGAGTTCAAGATTTCAAGTCCCCTCCCCTACCCACTTAACCTGCCTGGACAAATTCAGACAGTTAAGACTGTGTGTTAGATGTTTAGGTTGAACAAATACAATACAATTTAGACATTTCGAGGTGAGTATTATTTCATTTACAAATAGACTGATCATTGTGATCACATATCATTGTGATATGACCAACAGTGGACTTGTGTACAGAGATTAGGCTACACCTAGTAGTCCGGTCCGGCCCGCTGGAGGTATAGGCACTATAGGTGTGTAGTCATTGAGTGTTGATGCTGGTGACTTCTTTGGCAGTGGTATGATGATGGTGGTGGCTTTGAAGCACTGAGGTACGATGGCTTGGCTCAGGGAGGTGTTATAGAGGATATGAGGATGTGCGTCAGTTGGTCAGCACGTTCCCTGAACATCCACCCTGGTAAGTTGTCAGGACCTGTGGCTTTCCGTGATTTCACCCTGAGTAGGGCCCTCTGAACGTCGGCTGAGTCAAGACAAAGTATTTCATCATCGACTGGGAGGGGCTTTTGTTGGTGTTGTGCTGCTGTTTTCTTCAACCCGGCTGAAGTAGATGTTAAGTGTATTGAGGAATTCAGTGTTGTCGTCACAAGGTGGTGATGGTGGTGGAGACCTGTAGTCTGTGATGGACTGAATGCCTTGCTACAGGCGCCTAGAGTCTTTAGAGTTAGTGAAGTGTGTCTGGATTTTCTGTCCATAGGCATGCTTTACTGCTCTCACGCCCCAGTTCAGATTGGCTCTTGCAGATCTAAGAGCGTCTTTGTCCCCAGACTTGAAAGCAGCATTTCATGCTCTCAGAAGTGCATGCACCTCTCCTGTGAGCCAAGGTTTTTCGTTGGCACATGTGGTGATGGTCTTGATAGCAGTCACATCTTCCACACACTCTGATATGAAGCCCACCACAGACTCAGCATATTCTTTTAAGTTGGTGTGTTGGTTGACAGTGGCAGCCTCCCTGAAAACATTCCAGTCTGTGCAGTCAAAGCAGTCCTGTAGAGCTGAAGCAGCACTCTCTGACAATGTCCTTATCTGTCTCACATACGGTTTACACCTAGTTAGCAGTGGCCTGTATGCTGGAATTAACATAGATAAATGGTCCGAGTTTCCAAGGGGGACAGCCCTGAATGCCTTCTTGACGTTTGTGTAGACCTGGTCAAGAGTGTTTGGTAGCAAAGTACACATGAGCAACATTACCCAGCTTGTTCTCCACACATCTCATTCAAACCATCGATTCAAACATGAGTTTAAAGTTATCATGTTATAATATGATACCAAATTATCACGTTATAATGTGAAATGTTTCACATAATAACGTAAAAATATATTATCATGTCAAAATATATAGTTATAACAAACTTTTCATGTTTTACATGATACAATTTTTTTTTCTTTTTTCTGATGTGGTAGCAATACACTTCCATACCCAAGACAATATGGTCAATTTACTGATAATTTCCCAGAAATAATCATGGTCATATATTTGACTTGCTTTGGTCTACTGGTATAAAAATTATATCTGTATCGGGTTCTGATGTAGGTTTTACTGACCACAAGTTGATTGAGTGTTGTCTCAGTGTGCCTTCTTCTAAACTTCCTCTGCGTTCTACTGTCTCTTTCCGTAATCTATCTTCTATTGATGTGCATTCTTTCTCTGCCTCTCTCCTCTTTTCTTTTTGTAAATTTGCTGAGGTTTCCCCCCCGATGATAGTTTCTATTTACAATAATATTATATCTAACACACAACACTTTTGCTCCCCTTAAAACTAGACAGGTCTCCGCGAATCACGACTCTCCTTGGTTCACCTCTGAGCTTAGGGCCATGAAGGCCAAGGGAAGGCGGCTAGAGCACCTTTATAAGAAAACTGGCCTCACTATTCGTCTTTCACTCTTTCCGAACACATAGTAAAGTATAAGGATGCTCTTAACGCTGCCCAATCCTCTTACTATGCTAACATCATTAAGAGTGGCAACTATAGACCCAAAACTCTGTTTAATACAATAAATAAACTTCTTCAGCCTCCTTCCTCAACCACTCCCAGTTCCCCTGCTCAGTGTCAGGCTTTTTTGGATTTTTTCAAGGATAAAATTGACAGTATTTACCAACACTTTCATTCTGAAATTATTTACCAACACTTTCATTTTTGCAAGTAGCTCTTTCTCATAAAGCTGACTGCTGTCTCTCTGCTTTCTCTCCTGTTGATTCTTCTAAAGTATCGGAAATCATGACTAAGTCCTCCTCATGTCTGCTGGACCCTGCACCCACTGTATTTCTTAAATCCTGTGTATCTGCTATCTCCCCTTATATTGCTCATATGATTAATCAGTGTTTTGCTTTAGGCACTGCACTGTTCCCACCTCCCTCAAAATTGCTTCAGTTACACCAATACTAAAGAAACCTGGTCTAGATCCTCTTTCACTGTCTAATTACAGACCCATTTCTAATCTCCCTTTCTTAGCTAAAGTAATGGAGTGAGTTGTAGCTTCTCAGGTGGGGTTTACATTAGACCATATCAGCGGATCATCAGATTAACGTTTTTAAAACGATTAGTGTGCACACAGCAACGCCAATACACGATTCGCGTGCACACAGCAACGCCAATACACGGACACGCTCAGCTCCGCAGGCATCCTGCGCTCCAAATCACTCCGCCCTGAACAGCGAGTGCCCTCTGGAGGGTGCGCACTCCGGCCCTGCGCAGCTCACAGAGCGCGCGAGTGAAGCACACAAGCAGTGATTTGGGACTGAGCCGCTGTGTGTGTGATCTCAGTGCATGTCGGGCATGCGCGTCACTTACCACTTGCAAGTGGAAGGATGGCAAGCCTAAAGACAATCATAACTACACAATAGGCAGTATTTGCATCAGTATTTGCAGTATTTTCATACTTTTATACTCTTTAATGAAAGGTGATACAAGGCGGAAGTCCGCACCGTTTTTCAGCAGTCGTGTCACATGACCAACGCCAGCGAATCAGGAAGGTGGATGTCACAGTGACGTTGTCCAATGACGACGCCAGCTAGAGCTCAGCACAGCGTATCCGCGTATTCTCAATGTTTACACAGCACCGGACCAGACACGATCTAGATTGAATACGTGGACCCTGGCGGATTCCCGTTTCCCGGCGTTTCCAGGTGTTTTAATGTAAACAGACAGTGCATCCGCGAAGAAAACGAGACAGATACGGTCTAATGTAAACTTGGCCTCAGCTTCATACTTTCCTTGCTCATAATGATCTCTATGAACCCTTTCAGTCAGGCTTTCGCAATATGCATAGCACTGAATCTGCTCTCTTAAGAGTTGTTAATGACGACCTGCTCTCAACTGATGCTGGTCATCTCAATGTCCTTGTCTTTTTGGACCTCACAGCTGCCTTTGACACTGTACATCATAGACTCATTTCCAGACTATCTTCTTTTGGTATTACTGGCTCAGCTTTAGCCTGGTTTCAGTCATATCTAGCAAACAGGCAACAGTTCATCTCTATTGGTGTTCATAAATCATCCACTGTTACTGTTGCTCAAGGTGTGCCTCAGGGTTCTGTCCTTGGTCTCCTTTTTATATGTTTCTCCTATAGGCCAGATTATTCGCAACTATGGCCTTAACTTTCATTGTTATGCTGATGACATTCAAATCTACATCACTATCACCCCTTCCATAGCCTCTGTTCAGCTGCTAAGGACTTGCATCACTGACCTTAGGCAATGGCTGCATAAGAACTGCCTTAAACTTAATGCTAGCAAAACGGAGGTTCTATTAGTAGGTACCAAAAGACAGGTTCTGAACTTCTCCGATTTCACTATTGATGTTGATGATGTGTCTAAGTCCTTCCCAAGTTATAAAAAACCTTGGAGTTCTCTTTGACTCCACCCTTACGTTTGAACCCGATTTTAAACTCCATACTAAGAATGCTTTCTTTCACCTCCGCAATATTGCACGTCTCCACCCTCTTCTCTTTGAAACTGATGCCAAAATGTTGGTCAATGCGTTTATCTTTTCTTGTCTTGACTACTGCAATTCTCTCTTTTATGGCTTCCCTGCCACATTGCTCAATCGCCTGCAGGACATACAAAACTCAGCAGCTAGAGTCCTCACACTCACCACGTACACTGCTCACATTACTCCTGTTTTACAGCAACTGCATTGGCTGCCAGTTATCTCTCGGATTAAATACAAAATCTTGCTTTTAACCTATAAAGCTCTTCATGGTCTTGCCCCTTCCTATCTCTGTGAGCTAATTCATTTGTACTGTCCCTCCCGCTCCCTCAGATCTTCTGTCTGTGGACTTTTGACTGTCCCAAGTTTTAAACTGGCATCTATGGGTGGCAGATCATTCAGCGTTGCTGCTCCTTAACTTTGGAACTGTTCCACTCTCTCTTCCTTCAAAGCTAACTTGAAAACTTTCCTCTTTACCTCACACTATTTTCCTAGTGTGGCTTTTTTTTTTTTTTTTTTGTAACTCCTGTGTAAAGTGTCCTTGGGTTTGTGAAAGGTGCTATTGAACTTCTTATTAAATTGCACTTATTATTGTGGGACAATTTAAATTTGTGTTGTGTGTAATTTTTTTTTCTTTTAAGATTTAAATATTGTGTTCAAATACACAACTTCGGTTCAAAATAAAAAAGGTAATTGCCTCACAATTTTGTTATTGAATGAATTAATTTGTTAAAAACTACTTCATGGACAAAAATATCCATCCATAACTGCTTATCCTGTGCAGGGTCACGGGCAAGCTGGAGCCTATCCCAGCTGACTATGGGTAAGAGGCGGGGTACACCCTGGACAAGTCACCAGATCATTGCAGGGCTGACACAGACAAACAACCATTCACATTCACACCTGCGGTCAATTTAGAGCAACCAATTAGCCTAACCTACATGTCTTTGAACTGTGGGGGAAACCGGAGTATTCGGAGGAAACCTATACAGACACGAGGAGAACGTCTAAACTCCACACAGAAAGGCCCTCGTCGGCCGCTGGGCTCAAACCCAGGACCTTCTTGCTATGAGGCAACAATGCTAACTAGTACACCACCGTGCCACCCTGAACAAAAACATGAAGCTAAAAAGCACCAAAAAAAAAGCTAATTGGAGCAACTTTTTTTTAAACATAAAAACTTGTTTATAATTATGATAATTAATGAATGAATGAACCCTTTATTGTCACTAGTCACAAGTACCAGCGAAATTAGCCGTCAGCCTGTCCGTACATATACATACAAACGATTGACACGGGTAGACAAGACAGGAAGACAGGGATGAAAAATACAGAATAACATGAGGGGAGAGGAGGAGAAAAAAAAAACGACCCCCACACTATGCTTCTGTGGGAAGCACAGTGTGGGAACATTAAAAAAATACCTTAGCACATAAGCACAAAAAAAAAAAACACAGTACACTTTACAACATGAAAACTCGGGACTGGAAGGGGAAGGGAGTGAGGGAGGGGGCAATCAGGTAAGGGGGTGGGGGGGCAGAAGTATAGGTAACCCAGCGCAAACAAGCAGTCTGGTCCTGCAGCCAGACGGCGCTTACCGACTTGACACACTGGGGGTAAAAACGGCAACCGTGGGAAGTGGGGGGAGGAACACAGAGAGAGTCTGACTGCAGTGATCTTCAGGGGGAGTTGTTGTCCCAGCAATGACCTTGGCCAAGGCATTGCTGGCTGAGGGAGCTGAAGATAAGATTGGAATTTGTTTAGTCTTGGAACGAGTAGACGTGTTCTTTTCCCGACTACCCTGCTTGTCCATTCTGGTCTCCGAATCGATCCATTTCCCTTTGCAAAGCCAATAGCTTCTCCAAGATGGAATCCACGTTGCGGTTCAAGTTCTGAATAGCCACAGTCTGAGTGCCGACAGCTCTGCCCACCGCTTCAATCATGTCTGGCAGCTTTATGGGGCTTTGGACAGCTGTCACCATTTTCTGATTTCCTCGATAAACCAGGGCAATGCCTAATCCAATCAGCAAACGTCCTGTAATCATGGTTCCGAATAGGTAGATGTCTTCAATGTCCTCCACAGAAAGAACCGCCAGGCACACGACCCGCCACTTCTTCCACGCGTCCATCGTATAGCCAGCTGCGAACGTTCCGGCAGGACAGGCTGGTTCCCCCGAACCCAGGCTTCTTGTTGAGAAGATTGTGTCAATTGCTTGAAGAGACCAGTTTATCAATTCCATGATTTTTAGTTTGGAGAGCAATGCGGAGAGAGTCTCTCAAAAGCATAGACAATAGACAGACGAGACAGCAGAAGCAGGAAAGATAAGGGGAGGGAGAGGCAGAGAAATGTGACCGCCTTCCGTGGAAGCACGGAGAAGAATAAGTACCTAATACTTAAGTCTTTTTAAATAGTGTGGAAAAACTTTGGATCAACTTAATTTTTTTAGTAATCAACTTAAAAACTTGTTAATGCTACCAATTAATAAGTAAGTGGTTTTTAAAAATACATTTGATTGTAGAGGAAAAGCTAATAACCCTAACTCAGTATAGTTTGTTGGTTGGACATAATTTCATTAGAAGTTGTCATAACTCTAAAATACTAATGGAAACTGTTGTGGTAATTTTTTGTTGTTGTTGTTGAGCCTAAACATTTGTATTTACAGTGCAGGTGCCCTGGCTCCTGCACCACTAAACGCACAAAGCCATGTTGACTCATATGCTGCTTATTGCGTCCTTTTTTTTGCAGAGAGTGGTGGACAGTAGAATGAGCTGATGGATGGAGAAGTGAAGATACCATCATAAAAATGTACAGAGGAGTTCTGTTCTGTGGAAAGTGCGGACATTTCATGACGTGTTGTGCTACAAAGCCCACAGGGGAAGTCAGAACACTGATGTTTATGGCCACGCTGGTACAAAAAGGACAAGTCTGCTCCCAGTCAATATCTGTTCAAGTCTATCCTTAATCAATATCAATGCACACCAAAGATAAATTGCAATGTATTTGCTGTATGACATTTTCTTAACTGCTTGGCTGTTTTATCAGATGACTATAAGACTATAAATAGATTGTTGCCTTAAACCTGATTAAAAAAAAAAAAAAGCACTAAGCAGAAAATAATGGAGAATGTGTTATACTCTGGTGCTTGCTGAGAAAAGAGTTGATTGTTTTGCACAATCATTTAACAGTGATCATAAGATGTAAATTTGTTCACAAATTTGAAGGACTAAGAATAAAGATTTTAGCATATAAAGAAATGTTAAAGTTGCATTTTTATTTCATATTTGCTTTCAGGGTATTTCAGTTTAGTCTTCTGCTAATGTTTCAATGTCTTCTGGTCTTCTGGAAGTACAGTGCTGAATGTTTTTGGTTAAATATTAAATGTTTCATTCAGGAATTTAGTATTGGGTTATAAAAACTAGATTTGATGGGCATGTAACAGTTTTTTTTTTTTTGTTTTTTTTTATTTTAAGCCTTTATTCATCACATGTACATTAGAGCACAGTGAAATTCATTCTCTGCATTTAACCCATCTGAAGCAGTGAACACATACACACACCTAGAGCAGTGGGCAGTTTGCTCAATTGCACTTCAGCTGTGGATGTAGAGTGTTCATTCCCTCCAGAAAATATCTATCCATCATCTGTAGCTGCTTATGCTGTTCTACAGGGTTGCAGGCAAGCTGGAGCCTATCCCAGCTAACTATGGGTGAGAGGCAGGGTACACCCTGGACAAGTTGCCAGGTTATCGCAGGGCTGACATATGGAGACAAACAACCATTCACGCTCACATTCACACCTACGGTCAATTTAGAGCCACCAATTAGCCTAACCTGCATGCCTTTGGACTGTGGGGGAAACCGGAGCACTGGGTGGAAACCCACACAGACATGGGGAGAACATGCAAACTCCACACAGAAAGGCCCTCATCACCTGCTGGGCTGAAACCCAGAACCTTCTTGCTGTGAGGCGACAGCGCTAACCATGACACCACCGTGCCGCCCTTCCAAAAAAAAAAAAATTCCTATTCATCAACTTAAATATTCTTTTTGTTAAGCAACAAAAAAGGCTACATTTTCTTAATTACCAACAATATTTATTTATATTGTAAAGGGAGTAAAATATAGACTATCAACTAAAATATTCCTTTTATTAAAAATAAAATGTTAATAACAAATAGGTCTTTTCAAAATAAACTTTGAACCTTTGTGAAGGCTGTAGTCAAGCTTAAACAGAAAACAACTACTGTAGCTCCTTTTCATAAATTTGTATTGCGATTCATCATCGCACGATATGTCGTTACATGCCGAAGATTCAGTTCAAGACTGAAGAATCTTGTACATGTTACATTTGTACAGTGAAATTCTTAATCTGCATTTCTTCCATTCATCATCAATATTATACATTGGCTAGAAGTTATACTGCATTTAACACGTACAAAACTTTGACATCAATCTATTGTGGGTCACTAATAGTAATTCTGTCAAGTCAGGCACAGAAGGTGTTGGTGGATCAAAAACAGACTTGAGATTCTTTGCGATTGATTCCCCTTTATTTGTCTGTATGGCTCTGAAATATATGAATGTATAAAATGTCACTATGATGAATTTCCTCAGCATGCGCTCTCTGACTTCACCAACTGGAGGCACTGTTGTAAAAAGAATTGTGATTTTTTTTTCTTAAACAAAAATCTCACTACAAGGCAGGAGGGGATAATATTCCCAAAACAAACACAAATGTTGGAAGAGTCCTCACTGCACAGCAGGTGTGTCCTTCCAATGAAAGATGGTGAATGGAAAGATTCAAGTTTACACCAGGTGCTGCATTATCTACAAAAATAGATAACAGCAGATGACAACTGCTTGAATCATAAAAGACTGTGTTTAGACAAAAGAAAAAGCTTTTGTAGCTTTTCTGAGTTCAATATTATATCTAAACTGGAGTACTGGGTGTGTAAACACAGATCAAGGCAACTATTAGACCAGCTGTGAAGCTGAAGTTGATTTAAATTGTCCTTGATGAAGGAGTTTAATATTAAACTACAAAGACCTTGCTCAGAACATTGTACAGGCACGAAACAGACAAGATTACCAATAGTCAGGTTACTTATTAATTATTTCAAGATACTAAATGTAAAAGTGTTCTTGATTTACTTCTAGTGTAATATTGCAGGAGGAAGCTGTGATATAATCTATTCAGTGGTCTTTTTGCAAATTCACAATAGCCTTGGAGATTAGCCATCAAGACACAAGTTACAGTGGTGCTTGAAAGTTTGTGAACCCTTTAGAATGTTCTATATTTCTGCATAAATATGACCTAAAACATCATCAGATTTTCACACAAGTCCTAAAAGTAGATAAAGAGAACTCAGTTAAAAAAATGAGACAAAAATATTATACTTGGTAATTTATTTATTGAGGAAAATGATCCAATATTACATATGTGTGGGTGGCAAAAGTATGTGAACCTCTAGGATTAGCAGTTAATTTGAAGGTGAAATTAGAGTCAGGTGTTTTCAATCAATGGGATGACAATCAGGTGTGAGTAGGCACCCTGTTTTATTTAAAGAACAGGGATCTATCAAAGTCTGATCTTCACAACACATGTTTGTGGAATTGTATCATGGCACGAACAAAGGAGGTTTCTGAGGAGCTCAGAAAAAGCGTTGTTGATGCTCATCAGGCTGGAAAAGGTTACAAAACCATCTCTAAAGAGTTTGGACTCGACCAATCCACAATTAGACAGATTGTGTACAAATGGAGGAAATTCAAGACCATTGTTACTCTCCCCAGGAGTGGTCGACCAACAAAGAACACTCCAAGAGCAAGGCGTGTAATAGTCGACGAGGTCACAAAGGACCCCAGGGTAACTTCTAAGCAACTGAAGGCCTCTCTCACATTGGCTAATGTTAATGTTCATGAGTCCACCATTAGGAGGACACTGAACAACAATGGTGTGCATGGCAGGGTTGCAAGGAGAAAGCCACCGATCTCCAAAAAGAACATTGCTGCTCATCTGCAGTTTGCTAAAGATCATGTGGACAAGCCAGAAGGCTATTGGAAAAATGTTTTGTGGATGGATGAGACCAAAATAAAACTTTTTGGTTTAAATGAGAAGCGTTATGTTTGGAGAAAGGAAAACACTGCATTCCAGCATAAGAACCTTATCCCATCTGTGAAACATGGTGGTGGTAGGATCATGGTTTGGGCCTGTTTTGCTGCATCTGGGCCAGGACGGCTTGCCATCGTTGATGGAACAATGAATTCTGAATTATACCAGTGAATTCTAAAGGAAAACGTCAGGACATCTGTCCATGAACTGAATCTCAAGAGAAGGTGGGTCATGCAGCAAGACAACAACCCTAAGCACACAAGTCGTTCTACCAAAGAATGGTTAAAGAAGAATAAAGTTAATGTTTTGGAATGGCCAAGTCAAAGTCCTGACCTTAATCCAATGGAAATGTTGTGGAAGGACCTGAAGTGAGCAGTTCATGTGAGGAAACCCACCAACATCCCAGAGTTGAAGCTGTTCTGTATGCAGGAACGGGCTAAAATTCCTCCAAGCCGGTGTGCAGGACTGATCAACAGTTACCGGAAATGTTTAGTTGCAGTTATTGCTGCACAAGGGGGTCACACAAGATACTGAAAGCAAAGGTTCACATACTTTTGCCACCCACAGATATGTAATATCGGATCATTTTCCTCAATAAATAAATGACCAAGTATAATATTTTTGTCTCATTTGTTTAACTGGGTTCTCTTTATCTACTTTTAGGACTTGTGTGAAAATCTGATGATGTTTTAGGTCATATTTATGCAGAAATACAGAAAATTCTAAAGGGTTCACAAACTTTCAAGCACCACTGTACCTCTTTAATGCTGGGCCTTAGGACGAAGATCAGTTTTCATGACATGAACTCAACCCATGACAGCTATGAGGAAAAACCACAAAGCCATGCTTTGGAAATTGACTGGTCACAACTACTCAAGATCTAAATGCTTCTTTTCTTTCCATCTCCTTCCTGTGGTTGAATGTATGTGGAGTATAGAAAGTAGCATGCAATGTCAGTATGTATTGCAGGTGTTCATCTCATTATCTCTAGCCGCTTTATCCTTCTACAGGGTCGCAGGCAAGCTGGAGCCTATCCCAGCTGACTACAGGCGAAAGGCGGGGTACACCCTGGACAAGTCGCCAGGTCATCACAGGGCTGACACATAGACACAGACAACCATTCACACTCACATTCACACCTACGGTCAATTTAGAGTCACCAGTTAACCTAACCTGCATGTCTTTGGACTGTGGGGGAAACCGGAGCACCCGGAGGAAACCCACGCGGACACGGGGAGAACATGCAAACTCCACACAGAAAGGCCCTCGCCGGCCCCGGGGCTCGAACCCAGGACCTTCTTGCTGTGAGGCGACAGCGCTAACCACTACACCACCGTGCCGCCTATTGCAGGTGTTCTTTTAATTAAATATCTGATTGCATAGTGCTTATAGTAAATGCATCTATGTGAAACAACATGCTACCATTTGTATGGGAACTTTGAATCTACACACAATTCCAAGCAGAACCATTTCAAGTTTCTCTTTTGTTTGTCTATGGAGGAAAGCAAGAAATCAGAATGGTAACGTTCTACAGCAGTGAGCTTTTCACATTTTAAACAGCATCTTCCACACTTCTTATATCTACATCAAGAAATACCAAATATACCCAGACACATTTTCAGCCATTTAAAGTGTATGTAATGCCTCTAAACCCCATTTTTTTCCTTGTACAAAGCAGCAATCATTATGCTGATTGACCATGTATTTTTGAACCATAGCTGATCCAAAAGGCCACAATTTAATGGAAGATCAATAGAATCAGCCGATTTTCACAGAATCTGCCGAGACTCATCCGGAAGATCCCAAAGGGGTGCGTGACGTTGCACGTGTAACAAGGATCCAGGTGTCAGTTTCATTCCCATGTGCAGCAGTGGTTAGACCAGTCTCGATATGGAATCACATTTTGGAGAGAATTCTGATAGTGATTGGGATTCTTATATGTCGGATGAAGGGGCAGAAGATCTCATCTCTCTAGCCGCTTTATCCTTCTACAGGGTCGCAGGCAAGCTGGAGCCTATCCCAGCTGACTACGGGCGAAAGGCGGGGTACACCCTGGACAAGTCGCCAGGTCATCACAGGGCTGACACATAGACACAGACAACCATTCACACTCACATTCACACCTACGGTCAATTTAGAGTCACCAGTTAACCTAACCTGCATGTCTTTGGACTGTGGGGGAAACCGGAGCACCCGGAGGAAACCCACGCGGACACGGGGAGAACATGCAAACTCCGCACAGAAAGGCCCTCGCCAGCCCCAGGGCTCGAACCCAGGACCTTCTTGCTGTGAGGCGACAGTGCTAACCACTACACCACCGTGCTGCCCCGGGGCAGAAGATTATCAAGGATATTCTGGAGATACAGTGCCTTGAAAAAGTATTCATACCCCTTGAACTTTTTCACATTTTTCCACCTTATAACCACGAACTTAAAAGTTTTTTTATTGAGATTTTATGTGATAGACCAACACAGAGTAGCACATAATTGTGAAGAGAAAAGAAAATGATAAATGGTCTTCAAAATTTTTAACAAATAAAAATCTGAAAAATGTGGTGTGCATTAGTATTCAGCCCCCTGTACTCTGACACCTCTAAATACAATCCAGTGCAATCAATTGCCTTCAGAAGTCATCTAATTAGTTAATAGAGTCCTACTGTGTGTAATTTACTCTCAGCATAAATACACTTGTTTTGTGAAAGCCTCAGTGGTTTGTTAGAGAACACTGAAGAACAAACAGCATCATGAAGACCAAAGAACTCACCAGACAGGTCAGGGATAAAGTCTGGAGAAGTTTAAAGCAGGGTTAGGTTATAGAAACATATCCCAAGCTCTGAACATCTCAAGAAGCACTGTTCAATCCATCATTCAAAAACGGAAAAAGTATGGCACAACTGCAAACCTACCAAGACATGGCCGTCCACCTAAACTGACAGAGCGAGCAAGGAGAGCACTGGTCAGAGAAGCAGCCAAGAGGCCCATGATCACTCTGGAGAAGCTGCAGAAATCCACAGCTCAGGTGGGAGAATCTGTGCACAGGACAACTACAAGTCGTACACTCCACAAATCTGGCCTTTTTGGAAGCGTGGCAAGAAGAAAGCCATTGTTGAAAGACAGGCATAAGAAGTCCTGTTTGCAGTTTGCCAGAAGCCATGTAGGGAACACAGCAAATATGTGGAAGAAAATGCTTTGGTCAGATGAGACCAAAGTTGAACTTTTTGGCCTAAATGCAAAGCGCTATGTGTGGCGGAAAACTAACACTGCTCATCACCCTGCACACACCATCCCCACTGTGAAACATGGTGGTGGCAGCATCATGCTATGGGGATGCTTTTCTTCAGCAGGGACAAGGAAGCTGGTCAGAGTTGATGGGAAGATGGATGGCGCTAAATACAGGGCAATCCTGGAAGAAAACCTGTTGGAGACTGCAAAAGACTTGAGACTGGGAAGGAGATTCACCTTCCAGCAAGACAATGTCCCTAAACATACAGCCAGAGCTACAATGGAATGGTTTAGATCAAAGAATATTCATGTGTTAGAATGGCCCAGTCAAAGTCCAGACCTAAATCCCATTGAGCATCTGTAGCAAGACTTGAAAATTGCTGTTCACAGATGCTCTCCATCCAATCTGGCTGAGCTTGAGCTATTTTGCAAAGAAGAATGGGCAAAAATTTCAGTGTCTAGATGTGCAAAGCTGGTAGAGACATACCAGTGGCGGCTGCTGGTTTTTAAAACAGGGGAAGCCCATTTTACGCATTCATTGTAAAACCTGTAGGCCGGATATCAAAGCATAGAAAGGTGTGGCCCATTAGCATAGTGAACTAGACAACCCCACCTAGTGGCAGAAAGTATTTTTGCTTGTACATTTCATGTTATAGTCTGGCTTGCCAGGCTAGTGCCTCATATCCTTAATCAAAAATATCAAACATCCAAAAATCACTGGCTATTCAACGAAGAGCCTTGAACATCATACCCTGATATGCAACACAGAGTTTTTAACACAACACCCAGCTGTGCAACACATCCTTGAACATCTTCTGCAACACAGTCTGGAAATTCATAACCAGGTAGGCTATGCAACACACAGAACCTTGAATATTATACCCAGGTATAACCTATAACACAGAGCCCACCATTCTCTTAACATTACTGAACAATATACACACTTCAGATTCATGAACATTATATGATGCACACTATTTATACGAGCACCTTCATCAATAGCATGTTCCACCCTGACCCTCCCCAGACAGCTAAGTCTTGCACATGAAGTGACATGCTCATTGCTCGTTTCATGCCTTTTGCAAGCCCTTTTGAAATTCACCAGGTCCCCAAACCCATCTTTTGACCAAACTAAATTTCCCTGAGAGGGCTTCATCAAAAGACATGGCCAACAGTACATTTTATTAGTCACAGGAGACCCAGTCAACCAGTTCACATTTTCATACCAAGACACCTGAAAAGACCTGTTATGACCTGCTGATTTTTGAATGAGATTAAGCTTGGGCTTTGGTCTGCCTTGCTCTTTAATTCTAACTTTCTCCTCATATAGCAGAGTGTCAAAACGTTTTGACAAAAGCATGTCCACGACGTTTGCCATTATAGCAGATAGATACCAGCTGTTAGCAGCTAGCACTGCAGATCCCAATAAGGCTCAAGCTAGCCTACAACCATGTTGATTGAACTACAAATGAAATAAACGAGTGAATTCACGAATGATCAAACTGATAGAATGGATGAAAGTTAACGGAGCACAACGAGTAATATTTACATTTATTTACAGAGTAATGTACAGAGACATCAATGAGAAGAAACGTTTATATGAAAAGAAATTCGGACAGCACTTTGGCACACAACAACACTTTCTCGACATCCGCTAGGGACTGACTGATCATGTTTACTGTGTTCCTTGCCAAAGTACAGCGACCACCCTTCTCATGTCTTTCAAACACCACCTCCAATAATCCTTTATCAGCCAGCTTCTTGGCCCTCCCATGTCCCGTTTACCCCCAGAGATACCCGGCTTCCCTGGAAGTGACGATTTTGTCGATTTTAACCAATAACAACTAGCCGAAATTGGCTGTTCAGAGCCGTCTCGTAGACTGCAATGGATATCCGGCTGCCAGTCCATAGAGCCCATTGAAATAAGAAAGGTTACAGCCTGGCAGCAAAGGTGATTCTCGTAGCGAACTGCAAGTTCGTCAGACATCACTCAAATAAGTTACAGGATGACATAGGGATAATTATGAACGTAAATACAATCTTGGGCATATATTATGTTATGCAAGTTATTGTTTTAATGAGAATTCAATGTCGTAGACGCTGCAGTTTGGGGAGAGAATTTTAGGGGAAGTTCAGCTTCCCTTGTTGTCTCTGAGAAATCGCCCCGAGACATACCACAAAAGACTTGCAGCTGTAATTGCAGCAAAAGGTGGCTCTACAAAGTATTGACGCAGGGGGGCTGAATACTAATGCACATCACATTTTTCAGATTTTTATTTGTTTAAAATTTTGAAGACCATTTATCATTTTCGTTTCACTTCACAATTATGTGCTACTCTGTGTTGGGCTATCACATAAAATCTCAATAAAAAACTTTTAAGTTCATGATTGTAAGGTGGAAAAATGTGAAAAAGTTCAAGGGGTATGAATACTTTTTCAAGGCACTGTAAATGGTTATCTTTTCAAGCCCCCAAAATGAGAAACTGCCAGTTCACAACAGTCCCACTAACCGCCGATAGTGCACCACCAGCCAGAGAGAATTGGAAACACAGATTGGTTTGTGGATTTTTATTCTAAGCTGGCCACTGCAAAATATAAGGAAAATATTTACATCTCATCTCCTCTAGCCGCTTTATCCTTCTACAGGGTCGCAGGCAAGCTGGAGCCTATCCCAGCTGACTACGGGCGAAAGGCGGGGTACACCCTGGACAAGTCACCAGGTCATCACAGGGCTGACACATAGACACGGACAACCATTCACACGCACATTCACACCTACGGTCAATTTAGAGTCACCAGTTAACCTAACCTGCATGTCTTTGGACTGTGGGGGAAACCGGAGCACCCGGAGGAAACCCACGCGGACACGGGGAGAACATGCAAACTCCAGAAAGGCCCTCGCCGGCCACGGGGCTCGAACCCGGACCTTCTTGCTGTGAGGCGACAGCGCTAACCACTACACCACCGTGCCGCCCGAAATATTTACATGCACCTCAGTAAATGCAGAAATATAATCTTTAAAGCGTACACTTATTCAATGTGTCAGGGGATAGGCAGGGGACGGATGTAAGTGCAGAAGTAGCCTACGTTTATTAATAAAAAGTGACAAACAGGCAATCAATCCAAAATGGCAGGCAAGATCATAAATGAGAAACAAGCAATGGGTCAGGCAAGGCACAGAGTATCACAGGCACAGACCAAAAACGGAAACTAGGAGCAGAGATCGGAAAACCAGGAGCTCAACACGGAGAAAAAAGGCTCGGCAAAATGTACAAACATCACGTAATACTTCGCACCGAGTGTGTGTTAACACAGTACTTTTATAGGTACACTGATGCGTCTTAATCACGCGCAGGTGTACATAATTAACAGTGTCCCCCCCAGTGTATGAAGGTACTGTATTGATGAACCTGAGATACACTGAGTATAAATAACTGTACTGATTGTAAACTGTACTGTTCCAGAGTCTACTCTTCTAATGCAACATAGAAACGAGACATTAGGAATTAGAAGGGAACTCAGAGTGCATACCTTCGCCAAGCCACATATCAACATCAAAATCAAACCACTTGAACCTAGGATGATACTAAAGCTGTACATCAAAATCTATTCACTAATCTGAGTTATGTTGGGAACAGACAAAAAAATCCTGGGTCCTGTCAGGGATTGGTACAGTAGGAGATGGATGTAAGTGCAGAATAGGTATTTATTATAAAAGAGATTACAGGCGAAAAATCCAAATCAGCAGGCAATATCATAAACGAGGAAACTAACAAAGGGTCAGGTGAGGCACAAACAGAGCATACTAGGTACAGACAAAATGGAAACAAGGAACAGGAGGGCGGCACGGTGGTGTAGTGGTTAGCGCTATCGCCTCACAGCAAGAAGGTCCTGGGTTCGAGCCCCGGGGCCGGCGAGGGCCTTTCTGTGTGGAGTTTGCATGTTCTCCCCGTGTCCGCGTGGGTTTCCTCCGGGTGCTCCGGTTTCCCCCACAGTCCAAAGACATGCAGGTTAGGTTAACTGGTGACTCTAAATTGACCGTAGGTGTGAATGTGAGTGTGAATGGTTGTCTGTGTCTATGTGTCAGCCCTGTGATGATCTGGCGACTTGTCCAGGGTGTACCCCGCCTTTCGCCCGTAGTCAGCTGGGATAGGCTCCAGCTTGCCTGCGACCCTGTAGAAGGATAAAGCGGCTAGAGATAATGAGATGAGAATGAGGAACAGGAATCGGAAAAACAGAAGATCAAATATGGAACTACGGCTCGGTAAAGTGTTCACAATGTAACCCAATACTTTGCACTGAACGTGCATTTTCTCAGTCTTTATATAGGCGCACTGATGCGCTTTAATACTGTGCAGGTGAGCATGATTAACGGCGTGCGTGCAAGGATCCGGAGCACGCCCGAGTCTGACAAATGCATGTGCCACGGCGCACAGGTGTGACAGCAAATCCACGTACATATCTGGATTTTCATCAAAATCAACTCAATTGTTCCTTGGCCCATGGCTTATCTTTTCTCAAAATTTCATCAAAATCTGTTTACTACTTTTTGAGTCATGTTGAGAACAGGCAAACAAACCAAACAAATGGAGGCAAAAACATAACCTCCTCCAACACAGTTGGTGGAGATAATAAAAATAGCAGTGGCGATAATAAAAATACCAGTGTGATATGTACGTATATTATTATACTATAGTTGATTATTTACCAATAACAGCATGTGCCAAAGTGCTTTATACTGTAACATCTTATACTAGAGCAATTTGCCAAAAATTACAGAATTTTCATTATTTAAAGAACAACACATACTTTTTTGTTTATAGATGTTTAATGCTGTGACTCATCTGTGAGACAAGTTAGTTGTTACAGGCTATAACACCTATAAACAGTCTTCCCCTTATAAGCCTCTCTATATTTCTCTCTCATGAAGTTAATAAGACCAAAAAAAAAAACCCCGCAGCTTATCATGTTACTGAGACTTCTGTCCTGAAGACTTTCCCATGTCAGAAAACTTCAAGCTACAGCTTTACCTCTGGCTATTACACAGACCCCTTCCACAAATGCTAAATGAACATCTCATCTCATCATCTCTAGCCGCTTTATCCTGTTCTACAGGGTCGCAGGCAAGCTGGAGCCTATCCCAGCTGACTATGGGCAAAAGACAGGGTACACCCTGGACAAGTCGCCAGGTCATCACAGGGCTGACACATAGACACAGACAACCATTCACACTCACTTTAGAGTCACCAGTTAACCTAACCTGCATGTCTTTGGACTGTGGGGGAAACTGGAGCACCCAGAGGAAACCCACGAGGACAACATGCAAACTCCACACAGAAAGGCCCTCGCCGGCCACGGGGCTCGAACCCAGACCTTCTTGCTGTGAAGCGACAGTGCTAACCACTACACCACCGTGCCGCCCCTAAATGAACATCTCTTCATTAAAAAGAAGCTCCATTTTCTACAATTATACACAGTTTAGTCCATAAACAAGTCTTTGTGAATGTCGTTATTATAGAAATGATAATATACTAGAAAGAGAGCATTAATATAAACCTTGCAATCAGAACTATTCTCGGAGCTGCTGATACAGAAAATTAATAAGCGCCTTCTGACTAATCAGAATTGAGCATTCAGTAGCGCTGTGGTACAAACTTAGGTAATTTAATGGGAATGGCTTTATATTTAAACCAATGTCAAGATCACCTTTCTCTAAGTATTTATTGTCAGTTATACAGTTCTGGTCAGAAGTTTACATACAGTGACATGAATGCCATCTTGGATATGAAATGTCATGGCAATATTTGGGCTTTCAGTAATTTCTTTTAACTGTCATTTTTCTGTGGCAGAATGATTGCACAGCATACATCTTTAATAAAAAAAAACACTAGAATTTGGTGCACAAGTTTTAATTTTCTTTGGGTTTTCTGAAATCAACACAGGGTCAAAATTATACATACAGAGTCAAAAATATACATACAGCACACCTAATATTTGGGTAAAATGTCTCTTCTCAAGATTCACCTTGACCAAACATTGTTGTTTACCATGAACAAGTTTCTGGCAGAATTCTGGTTGGATATTTCACGACTCTTCATGGTAGAATTGGTAGAGTTCAATTATTTTTTTTTCCTTGGCATGGACTCGACTTCTAAGCACGGTCCATATATTTTCAATAGGGTTGAAGTCAGGACTTGTTTTAAGCTTAAATGTTAGCCTGCTTTATCCTCCACAACCAGCTCTGATGCGTGTTTGGGTTCACTGTCCTGTTGTAACTTCCAAGTCCCAAGTTATGTTCAAGTCTCTGATGGTTTATGCTGAAGAATTCTGAGGTAGTCCTCCTTCTTCATTATTCCATCCACTTTGTGTAATGAACCAGTTCCACTGGCAGCAAAACAGCCCCAGAGCATGATGATCCTACCACCACCGCCAGCTGGTACAGTGTTCCTCTGTACATGGTGGTCATTGTGGCCAAACAACTTAAACTTTGTCTCATCTGACCATACAGCTTTCCTCCAGAAGGCTTTTTCTTTGTCTATGTGGTCAGCTTCAAACTTTAGTTAAGCTTGAAGGTGTCAATTTTGGAGCAGGGGGTTATTTCTTGGATAGCAGCCTCTTAGTCCATGATGATCTGAACTGTAGACAGTGATCCATCATCTTCCAGTTCATGGCAGGGCTGTGCCATGGTGGTTCCAAGGTTGTTCCTGACCATCCAAACCAATTTCCTTTCAGCTGAGGGTGACAGTTTGGGTTTTCTTGAAGCAAAATGGCTTGGCAAAGTGACTACACCTCACAATAACTTGGATACAATTGTTTGAACTGATCTTGGAATTTGCAGTTGTTTAGAAATGGTTCCAAGAGACATTCTGGAGTTGTGTGTATCTGTGATCCTCTTTCTCAGATCTGCACTGAGCTCCTTGGACTTTCCCATTTTACTGTGTTGGTCAATCCAGTGAGTGCTGTAAACAAACCCTTTTTATGAAGGCACAGAGAAGCTACCAGCTGTAGTCAATCATGAAGTTAAGAGAAGAAGTTAAGAGACCTCGGCCTTGGCCAGATAAGAGACATTTTGGAAGTTTCAGCACCTCTGAATTAATAATCTATGTGAGTGTATGTAAATTTTTGGCCCTGTATGCATAATTTTGACCCTGTGTTGATTTCAGAAAATACAAAGAAAATTAAAACTTGTGCACCAAATTCTAGTGTTTTTTAAATTAAAGATGTATGCTGTGCAATCATTCTGCCACAGAAAAAGAACAGTTCAAAGAAATTACTGAAAGCCCAAGTATTGCCATGACATTCATATTCAAGATGGCATTCATGTCACTGTATGTAAACTTCTGACCACAACTGTATATCTAAGAGCTAAATGATGAACTGCATCGAAAGTACAGACCAAACATACATGATTCAGAACTTTGTAGAACCGCACTACATCGAGTCTATAGCTGGGTTTCCATTGCAGCTTTGTGCAAAATAGAAGCAATATATTTTTAAAAATTAAACAACACACAGTTGTGAATGGTCTGTGTTTCCACTGAGTGATGTTATGTGATTAAAGCTGGGTTGTCTCCTCTCATGACAGTTTCTTCCTCATGATAGCTCTTCCAGTGCATTCATTTTCAGAAAGGTAGTGTTTCTGTTTGCTCATCATGCCATGTGACTTAAAAGTGAAAAATATGTTTCCATTTCAATTTTGCAAAATATTGCCTTTTCGGATCATCTGAACAACTACCTCATTTGAACATAAAAACTTTTTGTGATATTTGAGGGTTGTCTCATCTCATCTCATTATCTCTAGCCGCTTTATCCTTCTACAGGGTCGCAGGCAAGCTGGAGCCTATCCCAGCTGACTATGGGCGAAAGGCGGGGTACACCCTGGACAAGTCGCCAGATCATCACAGGGCTGACACATAGACACAGACAACCATTCACACTCACATTCACACCTACGGTCAATTTAGAGTCACCAGTTAACCTAACCTGCATGTCTTTGGACTGTGGGGGAAACCGGAGCACCTGGAGGAAACCCACGCGGACACGGGGAGAACATGCAAACTCCGCACAGAAAGGCCCTCGCCGGCCACAGGGTTCGAACCCAGACCTTCTTGTTGTGAGGCGACAGCGCTAACCACTACACCACCGTGCCGCCAGTAAGTACATTCAAAAGTTTAAATAATTGAAGAACACACAGGGTGTAAGATAAGTGACCATTCTGGTAGGAATTGAAGTGAAGTGTTTGTACTGCCTGGGGCTTGAAGCTATTCCAGACAGATTCACTGAAAGAGAAAAATCAAATCAGTGATTGTTGATGCCCCAGAGAAGATGTTTTGATTGACATTGCTGTGGGTTTGCTCATGCTTGTGTACCAGACACTGACTGACAAAGCTGGGACGGTTTCAGTTACTCTTATACTAAGATTTCTTTTTAAATTATCTGCAGTCGATGTGCTTTTGCAAATTATGAACATTATGAGTCTTATGTTGTCTACCCCTTTTAAAATGACTGTCCATTCACCAGCTGAATTTGCTATCTAATAATCATGCAAGTACCACAGTTGTAGAGCTTTTGCAGTGGCAGCAATGGGGGGGGGGACGACAATCAGAAGTGGCACATCACACAGAGCACACTGTACAGGATGTGAGTCAGAGTTTTGATTGTGTGAGATTACTTCTGTTCTATAGAATTTCAAAGCCTTGTCTGTGAGTTGAATGGGGTTTTAAATACCTTGCAGGCTTTAAGAAATTCTTAAATCAGCAAGAATGGCAGGATATCTTAAGCAACAACAACAACGACGACGACGACGACAACAACAACAATAAAAGAAAGCGCACACAATTCAATGATACTTTTCAGTGACATAGTGCAACTTCTCTCTTTTGTATTCTTTCTGACACATGACATATGAGACAAAGTCACATCTGTTAGTTGCCATTCCAGTAGCTTTGTTCACTTGAATGGAGGTTTCAGGTTTTTGAAGCTGACTGCTTCGCAGGGGCGTGGGTTCCTGTTTCTCCCCCTTCAATTCCTTTGAATTTGCACCAGCAGGGCTGTAGTGATGGAGCACTCAAAGCCACTCAGCATTGTGTGTACAAAAGAGGAGTTGTGCTGGTAGAGCAACCTTGACCTGATGAGGTGTTTCTTTGTTTTCTTTGTGCTACCAAGCTGAGGCTAACAACATAACAGAAACTCAGAAATCATTTAATGTATCAGTCCTGCATTTTGCAATAAATCAAGTGTTTAGACAGGAAGTAAAAAAAATGCACTATATATATATGGAAACAAGTGTTTTACTGGGAAATATACCGCTCACATTTTTCTTAAGAGCTCCATCTGGGACATGGAGAACTAAAACCGTATGTAAATCTCAATATGTCACTTTTAAGGAAATTGATGAATTGTTTTGATAAATTTGGGTACTTTTTGTTGTGAATGTGTCGATATAATAAAAAGAAAATCACAAGTTGGCTTGAAGATAGGAGAGATATAGCAGCTCCTTCCTCCCTACTGCTGTGAGACTGTACAACCGGCACCTCACCAACCACAGCACCAGTCATTCCTCACAATAATGAACAATACTGTCCAGATCACTTCTACATCCATTAAACCCCTCTGAACGTATACTGTGTGCACTGACTATCAGCATCAGTACTTTACAGCGAACTGCTAGCTGCACATGGTTAAAATGGCTCTTGTGCAATATACCTACTTACTTGTGCAATACTACCTGGGTAATACTGGTAATAATACCTGTGCAATACTTACACGCGCAATACCACCTTTGTAATACACTTATGTTAACTACATTTCTGCAAACCTGTTAATTTATGCAAATTTGTTAATTTTTTATCTCTAAATTTGTAGTTTATTTCTTTTATATATATCCTTTTTTGTATACTTATTACTTTTGCACTACTTCACTGCCTTATCTTTTTCTCTTTATATATTTTGCTGCTGCAACAATGTAAATTTCCCCTTGTGGGATAATAAAAGGCTATCTTATCTTATCTTATCTTATCTTATCTTATCTTATCTTATCTTATCTTATCTTAAGAAATGAAATTTATCTTCTCGTGTTGAAAAGCTCTCATTTTTTTCATACAAAGTACATCATGGATCTGAGTGACATATTTAAATAATATTGGCTGGCATTAAGTGGTATATATATGATAGTGGAATATACTTGATCTACCATGAAAAAAGCTAGCCAAAATTATTGTTATTATTATACATACACATTCCTTTTGGGTGTTCAACTCATCTTTCTCTTTCAAAATTCTCTCAAAATCTTCCATATTTAATGAAGCAAACCTGATGGCCATGTTTGTTTACAAATTGTCTCAGTCGCTCAGTAGTGCAGAAGTTTTATATCTCCGATGTGTCTCTTTTCCAGTTTTTTGATGTGCATTGGTATGTTTTTCTCTTGTAAATATGCATGAAGAATATCTAATGAAGTTTTGGTCACCTTTCAGGTGTTCACCACGTCTTTCTCTTTCCCAGCGAACAAAGAAATGCTTCTGCAACTGCACAGCAGAAAACTTTCTCATTGAATATTCGCATCAGCTCCGACATGTGATGTCATGTTGTCTTGACAACCATGCAATATCATAAACTGTATTCAACACTCATTCTCCATTGGGTAGAGTGACGTAATACACAGAGGATAAGCAATATGCTAACAATATTGCATGCTATCGAACCAAATTAATGAAATCCACTAGAAGGGAATAGAATATATATTTTTATTCCATCAAAAAGTGTCCTGTATGTATAATAATTCCCAATATTTTACTCTGATGACGTCACTCCCATTGTTTTCCCACTGACTTGATGTGCGTTGTCAAAATGGTGAACCGGTTCAAAATTAAAATTCTTTAGATTAACTTGCATATTTTTGTGTGTGTGTAGATGTGACCATATACTATAAAGAACATTACACAGTAGCACAAATATATGAAGTTTATATTCTTGTGTTGAAAAAATTTTCAACTGTTCGCTTTGCTCACTCATGAATATGTTCACCACTCAAAGATAAACTTCATATCTTTGTGCAACCATGTAATATCCTCTATTTATACACATAATGTAATATTTCTATCCTCTGTTAGAGTGTCCTGGCATTTCAGATATGTTGGTCTGGTAAACTAAAGTTTATGATAGTCACTATATTTGAAACAAAAATGAACACAGACGAGATTAGCAATGGTTTAGAATATTTTTGAAAAAATTATACTACTTAACTGAAAAATACCATAGTATTTTATATGCTCTAGTGTAGGTATCTTGGTTTCCTGTAGCGATAGTGCTGTTTTGAACTTGGAGAAATATTTCAAATATAGCAAAACCGTGAGTGATCTGAATTATAAACACTCATTAAACTGATCCATGAACATTCAATGGTCCATCATTTGTTTATATAAGGACCCCATATCTAAAGGGACCCTTATGAGGTTCACAAAGTATACAGCTCTCTATAGTGCTATAGAATAATGGAAGTATTATTCAGCTCCTCCAACACATGGTTGAACTCTCTCCCAGTATACTTCTGTGCTTGCCATTACTAATTATCTACATTTATGCAGAATTATGTTATGCCATCAATCCTTTTCTCTGTCATGATTGTTGTTGCATTCCTAAACTCAGTTCAGGGAGTTTATGTTATTGTGGGCAATAATGAGACATACTCAAAAGGAGCAGATGTTTAATCAGTTGATTGTGTTTTTATGGCATGACTGTGACTGTAACATTCAGAATAAAAGTTTCTTAAAACAACCTGTTAGACCATTTCACAGTGTGTTAAATGTACTGTATTTCATCAGCAGATGTTTTGTACTGTTGTGGCTCTGTGTTCAGGTACATAGAATTTGAAATAAAGGACAAGAACTGTGATGACAGAGTACAGAATATCTGCCTTAATCCAGCGGTACTTACATATTAAATGAATTTAACATAACTAGGAGTTACTGTCCTTTTTATACAGTCGATTGGCAGTTGTTTCCTGGGAGAATGGCTATGGAAAAATTACATGACCTAAAATGCCCATGTCCACTGTTAAGGAACTGATTAAAGGTTCTGACTGCAAAGTTGAATTCTGAGCAAAATGTTCTATGGCTATCGCTGTTGGAGTTTCAAGGTGTTTCACTGCTGCATACATCATGTATCCTATGTGTAAATGTTTTGCCAAGATAAAAAGTGTCCCGCATTTTACAATTCTGAAAATTGCCGAAGCAAGTGAGCAACAATATCACGTGACCACCATGGGGTGTTTTTGACCTACTTTTAACCAAAACAAGTTAGCATGGGCAAACATAGCAGACTCCACTCTCCTGCCAGCTGAAAGCCAGCGGGAAAGAAAAGGAAATCATGCCTAGTGAGTGCAACTGCAAGATAGAGCAAGCTTAGATACCATGTCATTTTTCTGGACAGATAATTAAATCATTCTAGCCATCTTAGCCTTAGAATGCATGGGCTTGACTCCACAGTAGTGAATATGGAGTTATA
This sequence comes from Neoarius graeffei, assembly GCF_027579695.1. NCBI lineage: Eukaryota > Metazoa > Chordata > Actinopteri > Siluriformes > Ariidae > Neoarius > Neoarius graeffei. The sequence goes on from NC_083588.1 coordinate 36,860,732, forward strand.
CACCTAATGTTTTGAAGAAAATGATAACACAAAAGCAGTAACATAGCAAAGATATATTCATCTTTTGTTTCACTGATCTATTCATGAATATCAACCACAAATTACATCCCTGCGACTCAAAACTCTCTGAGGTCGATGCAGAGTCATGATGTTTTCCATGCATCGCCATCTTAGTGTGACGCAGTTCCATCTCATTATCTCTAGCCGCTTTATCCTTCTACAGGGTCGCAGGCAAGCTGGAGCCTATCCCAGCTGACTACGGGCGAAAGGCGGGGTACACCCTGGACAAGTTGCCAGATCATCACAGGGCTGACACATAGACACAGACAACCATTCACACTCACATTCACACCTACGGTCAATTTAGAGTCACCAGTTAACCTAACCTGCATGTCTTTGGACTGTGGGGGAAACCGGAGCACCCGGAGGAAACCCACGCGGACACGGGGAGAACATGCAAACTCCACACAGAAAGGCCCTCGCCGGCCCCGGGGCTCGAACCCAGGACCTTCTTGCTGTGAGGCGACAGCGCTAACCACTACACCACCGTGCCGCCCCACGCAGTTCCGTAGTTATGCTAATTAATTAAAGCTCCTCATGTTCGACTGTTTCCGTAGAGCCATACTGTTTACCTGAAGAGGGAGGAAAACGGTCCCAAAACAGAGGAAAGCAACCCTCAGCACATGAAAATGATCACATCTCATCTGTGTGATATTGTTCTTGCGAGATATAGGAAAATGCCATGCACAATAAAATACTTTAAAATTTCAGATGACTTTGCAGTCAGCATCTTTAAAAAGCGTAAACAACCAAACTGTGGAAGTTGGTGCAAGTGCATTTTACCCACAAATAGTGAGGAGGATAGTTAGAAAGGCAATTTCTAGGATTGTATACAGAAGATGGAAGCATTTAGAGGTCACTGACCCTATGTTCAAATCTCCATGTAGAAGTTACACAATTCAAACTCTTTGCCTTAATGTGCCACAGATCTGATTTTTTGTCCAGAACTGTGTGGGCACAAAAATCTGATCTTTTCAAATCAGGCCCGAGCCACTTTTATAGGTTGTCTGCAATTATGGTCACATCAAAACCTATGTGGCTTTTTCCCAACACATATATACAGTACAGTGGTGCTTGAAAGTTTGTGGACCCTTTAGAATTTTCTAGATTTCTGCATAAATATGGCCTAAAACATCATCAGATTTTCACACAAGTTCTAAAAGTAGATAAAGAGAACCCAGTTAAACAAATAAGACAAAAATATTATACTTGGTCATTTATTTATTGAGGAAAATGATCCAATATTACATATCTGTGAGTGGCAGAAGTATGTGAACCTTTGCTTTCAGTATCTGGTGTGACCCCCTTGTGCAGCAATAACTGCAACTAAACATTTCCGGTAACTGTTGATCAGTCCTGCACACCGGCTTGGAGGAATTTTAGCTCATTCCTCCGTACAGAACAGCTTCAACTCTGGGATGTTGGTGTGTTTCCTTACATGAACTGGGTTCTCTTTATCTACTTTTCGGACTTGTGTGAAAATCTGATGAGGTTTTAGGTCATATTTATGCAGAAATCTAGAAAATCCTAAAGGGTTCGCAAACTTTCAAGCACCATTGTACATCACTGTAATCATTGTCACTGAGCGGTGGCAAAACAACAATGGAGGACAGCAGCAGCAGTAAATACATTCAGTGGAAGGTTGAGGAAATTGGTGATTTGCTGAATCAAGTCAAGCAAAACTGGAAGGAGCCTAACAAATGAAAGTAATGTAAGGAAACAATTACCCAAGAAACCAATGTAGGTTTTGAAAGACAGGCACATTTGATTTAAATATGGGTCACTTATTGTTATGAAATGTGAACCTTCAAAATAGACAGATCAAATCTAAGCAAAAAAAAAATTTAATTGTGCAAAGAAGCTTGCAGTGTGAACGTAGGTCAAATCTCCACATCTACCATTAGACACCACCTCCATACTAACAAACTATCTGTCCAAAGACCAAAGACATTAGTACCTGAAGATCACTAGATGCCACTGGAACTTTGACTGGAAGTGGGTCAGATGAGACATATTAGAGCTTTTTGGCAACAATCAATCAAGGTCGTGTTAACATAAACAGAATGATGTTTATACAGAAAAGATCCACTCGAGTACAATATTAATGTGTGGCTATTTTTACTACAAAAGCCCTGGGAACCTTGTTAGGCTACATGGCACCAAGGACTCCTTAATATAATGTAAATGAACATCTGGCTGCCTCTGCCAAGAAGCTACAATTAGGTTGTGGTTGGATTAGCAGGACAATTATCCAAAATATCCAAATCCACACACAAATAGTTCAATGACCACAGAATCAAACTCTTGGCATGGATATGTCAGTCCCCTGATCTAAACTCAACTGAAAACCTGTGGGACGAGCTGAAAAGGAGTGTCCACAAGAGAAAACAGCTCTGGAGATATTCTGTATTGGGGAATCAAGGAATCTTAGATTTCTAAATCAGGAATCTCCAATCCCATCAAGCACTACAGGTGAAAATTCAGTTCTATAATGTTGGCAAAAGGTTGTTTATTTACTTCAGTTAAAGGTTATATTTATCCAAAATTGTCAGTGAGAGATTAGACAAATTAACTACAAACACAATCTTTCTTTACTCATCTTTAACAAGAGTGCCAATAATTCTTGAGCTGACTACAGTTTATGTACAAAAAAACTAACACAAGGTCAGGCAAAAATAAAGCATTATCTATGTTATATTGTTAAAAAGCAAACCATATAAAGGCACAATGTTTAACTGAGAAAGATTAGTTTTAATCAGGATGAAAAAAAAACCATGCTATATCGAGAATACAATCCTGGCTGGAGACGAAATGCATCAAGGTACCATAAAGAGATGACTATATCGGCATGGTCTTACATGATTGATGACAAAATGCTGGCAAGTCTAAATAAAACCCCAGAAAGAACAGGCTACAGTTTAATTTAAATCAATCAATCAATCAATCAATCAATCAATCAATAATAATAATAATAATAATAATAATAATAATAATTAATAAAAAAAAAAACGTTAGACAGTTTGAGATCTGAAGCACAACACCTCAATTGTGAAAGATGGTGCCACTGATGTGTATGAATGCCATGGAACTGGCTATGTGGTGACGTGCACAACTCCAACCACTCCAACTGCCTTTAAACTCAGTGGATGGTAAAATAACATGAAACACAATGCAGACTTTGAGGTTTTGTTTTTTTGTTTTTTTAAGGACAAAATAATAATGTTCATAACTGGCCAAGTTAATCATCTGAATCTCACTGTGAATCATTTTACTTACTGAAAACAAGACTGAAAACCTGCACAATAAACAGGGTTGGATGTGGCACTTCTTTGTTGGGCATCACTGTGATGCAGTGGGTAGTAATATCACCTCACAGCTTCTGGGTCCTGAGCACAAGTTGCAGTCTGCGTGGTGTTTTTGTATGTTCTCCCAGGGTTTTGCATAGGTTTTCTCTTGGCTCTTTGGTTTACTTCAACTCTCTAAAAATATGCAGGTATATACTAGTGCATCTCAAAAAATTTGAATATTGTGAAAAAGTTCAATATTTTCCATCAGTTATTTAAGAAAATGAAAATGTTATATATTATAGACTCATTACACATAAACTAAAATGTTTCAAACATTTTTCTATTTTAATTTTAATCAGTATGGCATACAGTACAAAAAACATCTCAAAATATTAGAATATTTCATTTCGAGTTTGAATAAAACAGTATGAACACAGTGTATCTCTTGATCTAGTTCAGTACACACAACCACAATTATGGGGAAGACTGCTGACTTGACTGTTGTCCAGAAGATGATCACTGATGCCCTCCACAAGGAGGGTAAGCCACAAAAGGTCATTGCTGAAAAGGGTGGCTGGAAAAGGTGCACAAGCGACAGGGATGGCCGCAGTCTTGAGAGGATTGTCAAGAAAAGTTGATTCAAGAACTTGGGAGAGCTTCACAAGGGGTGGACTGAGGCTGGTGTCAATGTATCAAGACCCATCATGAACAGACATCTTCAAGAAAGGGGATACAACTTTCGCATTCCTAATATCAAGCTACTCCTGAGCCAGAGACAATGTCAGAAGTGTCTTATCTGGGCTAAGGAGAGAAAGAACTGGACTGTTGCTCAGTGGTCCAAAGTCTTCTTTTCAGATGAAATTTTGCGTTTCATTTGGAAATCATGGTCCTAGAGTCTGGAGGAAGAGTGGAGAGGCACAGAATCCAAGGTGTTTGAAGCCCAGTGTGAAGTTTCCACAGTCTGTGATGATTTGGGGTGCCATGTCATCTGCTGGTGTTGGTCCACTGTATTTTATCAAGTCCAAAGTCAACACAGCCATCTACCAGGAGATTTCAGAGCACTTTATGCTTCCATCTGCTGATGAGCTTTTTGGAGATGCTGATTTCCTTTTCCAGCAGGACTTAGCACCTGCCCACAGTGCCAAAACTACTACCAAATGGTTTGCTGACCATGATATTACTGTGTTTGATTGGCCAGCCAACTTGCCTGACCTGAACCCCATAGAGAATCTATGGGGTATTGTCAAGAGGAAGATGAGAAACACCCGACCCAAAAATACAGATACGCTGAAGGCCACTATCAAAGCAACCTGGGCTTCAATAACACCTCAGCAGTGCCACGCACTGATCACCTCCATGCCACACCGCATTGATACAGTAATTCATGGTAAAGGAGCCCCAACCAAGTATTGAGTGTATAAATGAATATACTTTTCAGAAGTTGGACATTTCTGTATTGTAAATCCTTTTTTGATTGATCTTAGGGAATATTCTAATAATTTGAGATACTGGATTTCTGATTTTCATGAGCTATCAGCCATAATAATCAAAATTAAAACAAAAAAGGCTTTAAATATTTCACTTTACATGTAATTAATATAGAATATATGAAAGTTTACCTTTTTGAATTAAATTATGAAAAAAGGAACTTTTTCATGGTATTCTAATTTTTTGAGATGCACTAGTAGCAAGCTATGCTAAATTGCCTATAGGTGTGAATATGCATACAAACGGAGCCCTGCGTTGGACTAGTGTCCCGTCTGAATTCTTCCACCTTGTACCCAGTGTTACTGGGAAAGGCTCTGAATCCACCACAGAGATCCACCATAAAATGCAGAAGATAAATTAATAAAAAGTTTCATGGTTTTCTTCATTCTATAAAGTTAAGGCTGATGGAAAAGTAGTAGTCATTTAATGTGTCACTCCTGCATTTTGCAATATGTTGAGGTGAAGGCTTGTGCATATACCAGTCTCTCTTACATTCTACGGTACAGCTGATGTGCCAAGCTGCCTACTTTCTTGCAGTAGTTTTAGATTTATATATTACATGAGCAGCTACAAAGTTGATGTCAAGTCAGCAAACAGGGGTTTCTGGCAGCAGTCTGCACAGTTGATATAGCCTGGAGCTAGGTGAGATGAGAAGGCTCCATACTCTCCCTGCACTCTTTCATCACCTGGGAAAGGGGGAATTCCACCTTTTCATCCTCCACAGGTTTCTGCCCCACAGCACGCACATGGCTTTCTGATATGTTTCATGTGTTTTTTTCCCAGAATTCTATTGAAGAAGTGTTTTAGTTCAATCTGTTGAAATTTCAGTCATCTTTGTGAATGACAATGAGTTGTTCTTATGAAGTTATGGGTGTGTGTAATGTGTATTATTCTTCCAAAATACAAAGTCCATAAGTCTTCTGTGCTCTACCAAGCATGTGTAAGTGCTTGAAGATGTTGCATGTAGTTGGTGATTTGAGATGTGTTGACAGGCTACACTTGCTTTGGCTCTTTTCTGCCCAGCGACTTTGGATGTTGAGATTTCTACAATGGATAGTCCAAAGAGGGCATATACAAAAGGGAAGAATTTATTCAAACATGTACTGAACATCGAACATGTTTAATGTATTTTATGACTACAATAGCTCTCTGAACATTTAGTATCCAAAAAGATATTGTCCTTTATAACCAATTATGGATTTTCATATTGATAAAAGCAACCCCACAATTTTTTGGTCACCCCTCAGCTATAAGACAAAAGCTTTTAAACAGATTCCAGATGCTTGCTGGGGGCAATAAGGATTAGGTGAAGGATGATAGGGTCACTCTGCATGGGCAGATTCTCACAGTGTGTGTGTTGCCAATCCCAGGCCCTTATGCGACCCTATTCAGATCTTATTGTCATCTGACCATAAAACTAACCTGAGAGAGAGAGAGAGAGAGAGAGAGAGAGAGAGAGGCAAAACACATCTGCTATTTCTAGTGTATAGTCTGAGGCACTCGAAGTGTAATGGATTGATCAGAATACAGTCCCTGTTAATGGGACCTGTGGTTTAACTGTAGTACACAGCATACAAAAGGTGACAAATCTACATTTGATTGAGTGAAGAAGCAGGATTACTTGTCAGTGCATTAGGTACTAGGTAGACGTAGATTGTGTGTCCCATTAAACCTGCTGAAACTGAAATGCCATGTATGACATAGTAGTATGAGGATTTGCCACATGTCCTGTGGTCAGGTTAACTGTATGTTAATTCACAATTTCATTAATCATTGAAGATCTGGCATGGATGATGTATATGCAAATTCTCTTTGTTGACATTTCAAGTGATACTCTAATGACACCCTGAGAGAGAGAGAAAAAAGTGGAAATACCTCAAATGTAGTCAAACAGATCTATTATTTCCTATAAGATTATCCATCCATCCATCCATCCATCCATCCATCCATTATCTGTAGCCGGTTATCCTGTTCTACAGGGTCGCAGGGAAGCTGGAGCCTATCCCAGCTGACTATGGGCAAGAGGTGGGGTACACCCTGGACAAGTCGCCAGATCATCACAGGGCTGACACAGAGACAAACAACCATTCACACCTACGTTCAATTTAGAGTCACCAATTAACTTAACCTGCATGTCTTTGGACTGTGGGGGAAACCGGAGCACCCAGAGGAAACCTACGCAGACACGGGGAGAACATGCAAACTCCACACAGAAAGGCCCTCGCCGGCCGCTGGGCTCGAACCCAGGACCTTCTTGCTGTGAGGTGACAGTGCTAACCACTACACCACCGTGCTGTCCCTATAAGATTACAATAAACTAAATATAATGTTCACCCATCCATTCATAACCACTTATCCTGTGCAGGGTCACGGGCAAGCTGGAGCCTATCACAGCTGACTATGGGCAAGAGGCGGGGTACACCCTGAACAAGTCACCAGGTCATCGCAGGGCTGACACATAGACACAAACAACCATTCACACCTACGGTCAATTTAGAGCCACCAATTAGCCTAACCTGCATGTCTTTGGACTGTGGAGGAAACCCACGTAGACATGGGGAGAACATGCAAACTCCACACAGAAAGGCCCCTGTCGGCCACTGGGCTCAAACCCAGAAAACCTCTTGCTGTGAGGTGACAGTGCTAACCACTACACCACCGTGCCGCCCCAAATGTCACATTATTAAGCCTAATTCTAGCCAAAACTTATTTTCTCATCTCATCTCATTATCTCTAGCCGCTTTATCCTTCTACAGGGTTGCAGGCAAGCTGGAGCCTATCCCAGCTGACTACGGGCGAGAGGCGGGGTACACCCTGGACAAGTCGCCAGGTCATCACAGGGCTGACACATAGACACAGACAACCATTCACACTCACATTCACACCTACGGTCAATTTAGAGTCACCAGTTAACCTAACCTGCATGTCTTTGGACTGTGGGGGAAACCGGAGCACCCGGAGGAAACCCACGCGGACACGGGGAGAACATGCAAACTCCGCACAGAAAGGCCCCCGCCGGCCACGGGGCTCAAACCCAGGACCTTCTTGCTGTGAGGCGACAGCGCTAACCACTACACCACCGTGCCGCCCCCAAAACTTATTTTAAGCTTGAAATAGTCTTTGCCATTTTTCTTTGGCATTTATTTCTAGAAAGAATCAAAATTACCTGCCAAAATAATAAGAAAGCTTGCAGTTTGAAATTAGTAAAATGTCTACAAAAAGGTTTCATCATTATAGATTTGGGTTGTTGTAATCTTATACTAGGATATACTAAAAAAATACTATTTTCTGCAGACATTTTCACTTGCTAAGACATTTTTTGCAGCATGAATCGTCTACAAAGCCACTCACTGTGATGTTGAATATGTCTTACTATTCAGATGCTATGAATAAAACACAGTTCAAAGTTGCAAAAAAGTTCCTTCTTTTCTGTTTTGATTACTATGCACTGTTATGAATGTGCTCTTACTGTAATTCTGTATAGTCATTCTTTGCCTCATAACCTGGCACAACCACAAATGGTCCCTTTAAATCACCCATGCTTTGTTTAGTTAGCACTTAAAACATGGAAAATCTATAAACTCTGAGCTGGGCTTAGGACAGTGGAACATTGTCAGTAAACTAAGTCTTCTAGTCTTTTCAGAGATGCATATAGTGGAAACTAAAACCACCTTTTCACACGGTGGGTAAAAATGTATTGTGACAATAATTTAGAGAAGAGGCGACTGTGGTTTTGCCTTGACGTCATGGCAATTATGTTACAGAATAAAAAAAAAGAAAGAAAAAAGGAAAAAAAAAAGCATGAATAAGCAATAGCCACAATGTTTCTCTTAAAGGGATATGCTGGATACTCAAAAATGTAATCTTCTATACATCTGGTGAGGCATAAACCCCAGAGCAAGAGTTCCTGATTTGAATCTCTCAGTGATGTAGATCAGATAGGAGTTAATTAGCAAACTGGGCTTTAGCCTGATAATAATAATAATAATAATAATAATAATAATAATAATAATAATATAGACAGTTAGATTAGCTATTTATCTAAACTCTATATCTCCTTTTCTTTGGCATATTATCATTTCTCATAGCGGCAAAACAATACTTTCATTTTATTGTACGTACCACCAGAGATGGCAAAGAATGAAAAAGGACAAAATATACACTTTAAACATTTTTGTAAAGCCTACAATAACACTAAATGCTGATATAATTTCAATTAGCTAGCAAGTAGAGAATACTATCCTAGCATTCCAGTCCATGATTTTTCTTTTGTAGTTGCCATACTTGGGTACATATGTGGCTTTGGTGCATTTGGTGAAAGGAAAAATAGCTGAACAATGGCTAAAAGTGCTCACTTGACTTTGGAAGAGAATAAATGGCACTTCGTCAAAGTGCCTCAAAGCGTTTAAGAACACCAGCTTTTTGTGTCTGGGTGGGTAAACGATCCCAGCATGCTTCATCAGGATGAGAAAAAAAACGCTTACATAACACATGTAGGCTACTCATTGTAAGAATGGTAAGTCGATATCAGCTAACTAACTTTTGCTAATGATACATTTCTCTGTTTCCCCAAATGTAGCTGGCTAGAATAGCTATTAGGGTAGTATGACAGGATGGACCAGCTGCACTGTTGCTTGTTGAGGCTGTATTGAGAGAGGTGTTTCAGAGCAGTCCATTATTAGCATAAATGAAAATTCTTCTTAATGGAGCACAGACACAATAATGTTGATGCAATCACTCTTCTATTCCGTCCTCATGGCAGTGATTATACTGTGTGATTATACCATGTGACACTGACTTGTATCTGCATGATGTTATGCATTATGCTGTTACAGCCTGTCAATTGGCTGATTGAAGAATTGTGTGAAGATGTACAGGTGTTCCTAATACACTGAACAGAGTGTATGTTAATGCATGAGTTTAAATCATTTTTGTCTTTGTTTTATTTACACTGGATGGTTCTAATCTTTCATCATGTTAATTTGTTCTGAAAATCTGCTCATTGATAACAAGTAATGTACTGTGTTTTCTTTCCACTTTAAACCACTTTCATTTTCCTATTATATTCTACATATACACACCCATATGGAAAATGCAAACAAAAAAAAAAGAAGGAAGTGATTTCTAAATGTACTTTGACTTGTATTTCATTGCTAACAGTATGAACAAAAGATATTTCATGTTTTGTCTGGTCAACTTCATTTCATTTGTTAATATACATCCTTTCTTGCATTTTGGACATGCAACACATTCCACAAAAAGTTGGGACGGGGCAATTTAGGGTTAGTAATGAGGTAAAAGAGATAAAAAATGATGTGGTTTGAAACAGGTGATGTCAACAAGTGAATACTGTATAATCATGACTTGGTACCAAATCAGTATCCAGGAAAGGCCTAGTCTTTGAGGAGTAAAGACGGGCTGAGGATCTCCAGTTTTTTCAACAAATGTGTGAGAAAATTATTGAAATGTTTAAAAACAATATTTCTCAAAGAAATCCATGAAGAGATTTGGATATTTCACCCTCTATGGTGCATAATCATTTAACGATTCAAGGAATCTAGAAGAATTTCAGTGTGTAAAGGGCAAGGGCTCAAGCCTAAGTTGAACACCTGAGATCTCCGATCCCTCAGACAGCACTGCATCAAGAACTGCCATTCATCTATAGCTGATGTAACTACATGGGCTTGGGATTGCTTTGGCAAACCTTTGTCAAGCACTACAATACGGAGTTACAAAAGGAAGTCTTATATTAACTGTGTCCAGAAGCACTGTCGACTCGGCGGCATCTGGGATGGACCATCACACAGTGGAATCGTGTATTGTGGTCAGACGAATCAGTATTCTGTGACACACACACACACACACTTAAAACTGCACCCATCAGTTTCTGCTACTGTCAGCTTATAGTAACCACAATTGTGTATTAATCTATTAATCTGCAGGTGAGCTGCCAGGCATAAAACTTTAGCTTGAACCTATTACGACTGCTTCTCATCCTTTATGCCTTTCTTTTCTTCTCTTGCTTTGTTCTCATGGACACAACTTATTTCTTTTTCTCTTAATCACTCCAAAACACTCACTAGAGTTCTGTACAATTCTGTTTCAGCACAACCTTGTACATCATACATCAATTAAAACACAGCTTAAACATATCTCTCATGTGTTGACACAAATGCCAGTCAGTCAAATCCCTTTGTCCATATTACATTGTTATATAGTTCATTCAGGTACATCAGACTTGCCTGTGCAGGCTTTTCCTGCACCAAAAGCATCTAGAGGCCTTTTGTTTTGGACTTCCAGCTGATAAAACAACTTCTTCACCACATGGTCACTGGCACGATACGTTAACAAGTACAGATATTAATGTGCCCTGACTCATATTACATATTTGCACTGAAGCTCAGCAAACATGGCACTGATTCAGTTGGACTTTTCCTCTCTGCAACATGTCTTCTCAGGTCAGCAGGCCTGCCCATATGCTGCAGATCTCAATCAATACGTTCTCTTTAAAAGCTGATCTCTGCATTTGTAGAGTAATTAGCTACACAGGCACAGAAATGATCTTCTTAACACACACCTGATAAAGCCATATCATGGCATCTCCTGTGTGATATTTTAAGCACATTATATCATCTCCAACCTTTTGAACTGTGGATTTACAGCACCTGACCTGTAAGGCATTAGACTTTATCTAAAGGGACACGTAGGTCGTGTATTTCCACCAATGATTCCTTCTCTCTTTCAATCACCTTGTTCCGGGGTAACCTGCATTTTACATGCGGTTTCAGGATGAAAGGTATCAGGGCCTAGAAGGAAGACAAAAATTTTGCTGACCTGCTTTCTGTCTTCTTTGTTCCTCTGTTTTTCATCTGCTCTGACAGAATGGCTGTAGTTGCTACCAGAAGCTATTATTATTATTATTATTATTATTATTATTATATAATTTTTTTTCGGGGTCTTGTGCATAAACTGGAAACTGATCATGAACTTTTTTCCTATATCCAGTATATTAAATTACTAGATAGGTGTTCCAAAAATGACGACTCAGTTTCAACCAGAATAAAAGCAACAGGTTGTAGGAATCATTACTAGACAACCATAAACAAGAATGTGAACCAATTACACTTGTCATTTAGTATATTTACATTTATACATGCTTGCATACAATGGCCATTGTTCAATACAGCAATGAAGATGCTGTAATCATGCAAATGTGATACATTTTTAATCTGGAGTTCATTTTGTAGAGTCATTTGAACACTCTGCTATGTTGAACATTGCCAGCTTACAGTGGCTGGGAAAAGCCTTGGGGATACACAGAACCCCTTTTGTGCCCTCTCACGGGTGGCGGTCTTTTTCAATCCCCGGTAACAGATTTTTTGCTAGTGGGGATATTGTGGTATTTGCAATGAACGCGATCTTCTTTTTGGGCCCGGAAATGACAAACTGAGAGTGGAACATTCTCTTTTTGGTGGAGAGGACTTGTAATTTGCCATAATGGTAGACACATGGACTTACCATCTGTAGGCCTTCAGTGGAGAAAATGTGTCGATGGGCCTCTCAGATGAATCATACATACATGGTATGTGTTCTAATCATCACCAAAAGGTGGTTGTGTCTCTTTTTATAGTTTAGCATATATTTCTGGATCAATAATTACACATGGAAGAGTAGACACGAATTAACTTGCTTGATGGAAGAAAAACAAACAGCATTTGTTATCAATCTTTGATAATTAATTACGACATGATTTGCTGATTGTGGTATAGCACTATTGTGTGTTAACTTTATTTTATCACTGTATTGTGAGAAGTTTTGGTATTCTAGACTGGTGTACCTAATAATATAATATTCTGATGTAAAACATTTTACATGATCACTGTAGACAAATCACTACAGTGAGTGCATGCAGTCATAGTTATTCTGGAAGGTTCTGGATAGATTTCAAAGTGGGTTTGGTTTAGAACCCTCTAACAGACAGACAGTCTGTGGTAGGTTGCAAGGTCAAGCATAGATAACCTAAAGAAGAGTTAATATGTTTGAATGAGGTTTTGAGTGGATGATTAGTGACTAAGAGCAATTTTAATGCTATTGCATGTACAGTGTAGTCCAACAGTCTGAGAGCACGAGTGAAAATGCGTCGATTTTGCATTCTTCTCGAATTCAATACAACAGTTTTCATTGCAAATGATATTATTGACAACAACTTGAATGAAAAGTAGAATCTTTGAAATGTTTACATCAATTTCAGAGTTTCATAGTATTTGGTGTGTCCCCTGTTTACAGGCATGGATTCCACAACTTTGTGCAAAACCTTATCTAGTTTTGATCAAATCCACTGGAATGTTGTCAGAACACATGCTTCAATAGAACAGATGAAACATGAGGAAAATATGACATGAGGAAAATCAGGTACTAGGAACCCTATCTAGATTCAGTCATATTTTTTGGATAGAATATTCCCTGCCAGTGTTGTAAGTTGCCACGTGTCCCCGGCACAGCTTTATGTCATTCTCAGCCAAACAATGTTCACCATTATACACGTTTCATATTCCAACTAGAGACTAAGGCATTAAGCAAGTTCAAAGAACCACAGTCTCTGAGGGGCAATGGATCAGGGTAACATGATATGCATTGTGCAGTGATGATACCTTACACTATAGCGTCAGACTGTGCATACCTGTCTGTGGTTCCAGTTTTAAAACTGGCAACATTTAGAGGCAAAATACGTTCAAAAGTCTTCAGCACATCCAAAGAAATCCTGTACAGCAAAGATGCATTCAGGAAATTAAATTAAATGTTTCTACATTTAAAAAACACTATAAACAGCAGTAAACAATAATAAAATAAAACAAAGGCAATATTTAGCGTGATGACTCTTTGCTTTAAAAAAAAAAACATGGTAGTCTCAGGTAGGCCTACTCTCAGATAGTGCAGTTTTATAATGATCTTTTATATTTTATAAGCTGTGAGTTTTACTGAGCATCTTCCAGAACCAGACAGTTCTTCTGGACACTTTGACTGTCGAACTTGCTTCTTATTTCTGCAGTAAAACCCAGTTGCCTTCATTATGTTTTTCGTATGGAAAATGTCTCTAGTATAATCTGCTGCTTTCTTTACTGACATACAATCTTTTTTTTTCTGTAACACTGAATTTTGTGTTGATAACACAAAACTGTTTTTGTACAGACTTGATGATGTAGTCATAAAATGAAAACCTGTAACAAAGTTTTCAGGAAAAAAAATAGGGCATCTTAGACTTTTGCACAGTACTGCATCTCATCATCTCTAGCCGCTTTATCCTGTTCATCACAGGGCTGACACATAGACAACCATTCACACTCACTTTAGAGTCACCAGTTAACCTAACCTGCATGTCTTTGGACTGTGGGGGAAACCGGAGCACCCGGAGGAAACCCACGCGGACACGGGAAGAACATGCAAACTCCACACAGAAAGGCCCTCATCGGCCACGGGGCTCGAACCTGGACCTTCTTGCTGTGAGGCGACAGCACTAACCACTACACCACCGTGCCACCCAGTACTGCATCTGCTTTCATAAATTTGAATAATCCAGGTGTTCAGCACTGAGGATTTTGAAATTGAGCTGAGAAAAGTACACTCAAATACCCCAATATAGATTTTTTTTTTCTTGTGTGTGTGTGTGTGTTGATTTTTTTTTTATTTTGATCTTATGCATTGTGTGCATTTCCATGGCAAATATTTGGAAGTGTTTTATCAAAAGAAAAAAGAGTGGCCTTTTGATCTTCTTTCCTTATAATGTTCTTGCCTTGTAAAGGGTGGAGACTCCGGTCAAGGCGTGGAAAGCGAGACTGGAACGGTGAGAAGGGTTTCAACTTATTCCTAAACTGAAAGAAAGGAGCGACGAGACACATGCCACGAAAGCGAAATATGGGATCTAATCTATTAATAGTAAGACAAGTAAGTCTGTCAGATAATGGCATTGAAGCGGCGTGTTGAAGAGACATTTGGATGAGAACCCAGGACAGTGCATCTCCTCTCTAAAGAAAAAAACTTCTTGTGAACACCTAGTGAATAAATCACTGCTCTGACATGTAAGCATGTTGTCAGGTGCTTATTATTGCAACACATGGGATGCAGTGTTTGCAGGACTCGGCTGAACTCGGGCAGAGCGCTGTCCAGAGTGCCGCTGCCTTTTACCATCATGCTGCTGCTTTTTCTCTATCTTTTTCACTGCTTGAGTGGGTTTTGCGACTCGGCGCCAAAAATCACGACTCGACCAAACCTGCTGAGGCATCACATCCCCGGTAAAGTGCATGCAGTGCGCGCGGAGCTCCGCTGGAACGGGACTGCATCCGCTCACCTTAGCACACAATCGGAGTCTCTGGAGTCGGAAAACGGCGCTGAGGAAAGTGGGATCCCTGTTTCAAACACTTACGGAAGTAAGAAATTTCCCCAGGCTATCATAATTGGCGTGAAGAAAGGAGGCACCAGGGCGTTGTTGGAGTTCCTGCGCGTCCATCCAGATGTGCGCGCCATGGGCGCCGAGCCGCACTTCTTCGACAGGTTCTACCACAAGGGTCTGGAGTGGTACAGGTAACAAAGCATGCACCATCACTGTGAGTTATGTCTTACCACGTTTCTAAGAAGCCCATGGTGTATTATCTGTGTATTGCACAGATACATGTCGGGTGGCACGGTAGTGTAGTGGTTAGCACTGTCGCCTCACAGCAAGAAGGTCCTGGGTTCGAGACGAGGGCTCTCTCTATATATAGTTTGCATGTTCTCCCTGTGTCTGCATGGGTTTCCTCCGGGTGCTCTGGTTTCTCCAACACTCCAAAACCATGCAGGTTAGGCTAATTGGTGGCTCTAAATTGACCGTAAGTGTGAATGGTTGTTTGTCTGTGTCAGCCCTGCCATGACCTGCGGACTTGTCCAGGGTGTACCCCACCTCTCGCCCATATCAGGTGGGATAGGCTCCAGCTTGCCTGCAACCCTGTAGAACAGGATAAAGTGGCTACAGATGATGAATAGATATTTTTTGGAAATAATTTTCTTCATTTAAATTTTTTCAAAAATATAATGGGAAAATCAAATCATGAAGGCAATATCATAAATCGAATCAAATGGTCAGTTGAGTGAATTGGAGGAAGTCATGGCCTAAAGGTTAGAGAAGCAGCTTTGGGACTAAAAGGTTGCTGGTTTGATTCTCTGGACCAGCAGGAAAAAAGGCTCCAGTTTGCCGGCGACCCTGTAGAACAGGATAAGCGGCTACAGATAATGGATGGATGGATGTCTACATGTCTAAATGAACGTAATTTGACTTCTCAGACAAGTTCTGGTGATGTCATGATTATCGCACACAACAAGGTTACTCGTACTAGACACTTCAAGGTGGTTAAAAAAGAGAACTCAAACCCTTCACTATAAATGTAGTTACATAAAAATTCATGTTGCCTACATGACCATCTGGTTGTGTGATGGCTTTGAATTGGGAGACTTTTCAAACTGGGTATTTCTCACATGCACATGCTCATCTCTGTAAAGCTTTTCAAAAGGTCTCTTTCCTTAATAAATCCAACACACCAGCATACTGCATGAGTATCTCCTACAATAACATCTCACCTGCTTCTAAGCTACTAGATGAAAGTGGAAGTGTGAACAGGTGTGCTGGCTGATCACTGATTCACTTATAGGCAGCTGTTGTATCATGCACTCTCAATAAAAAAGAACACGAAGCTTTACTTTACTTTTCTTGTCACTGAAATATAAGACTTAAGGATACAAAGCAGCATTTTGATACCTTTGATGTGTATTTCTTTTACCTAAAGGTGCATAAAGTGAACATTTAAATTATCACACACACACACACACACACACACACACACACACACACACACACACACACACTAAATAAAAACTAATTAAAAGTCAAACCACACACATTTAAAAATTTTAAGGGTACACTACATTCACATTACCATGTTAAAGATACATACTACAGGTAAAAAAAAAAAAAAATGTTGAGGATATCACCCCAGTGATATCAGGCACAGGTTAATTTTTTTTTTGAGAGTATGCTTTTATTTGTTAAATACTGTACCTGCTAATCAGGACTGCTTCATTCAGAAATGAGTGTTAAATCAGTTGTACTACCACAAGTCCAGTGAATAGTGAATCATGTCAGAGGCTCTTTTAAGACCACGCTCACAAACACATAACCATCGTTTAGCCTTCAGAAAGTGGAAGGGTTTTTTTTAATAACATTTATAGCAGTTTTAAAACCGCCTTTTCCTTTTCACATAAGAAAATACCAAAAATAACAACCCAGTATTGAATAACAATAGATAATAGGCTGTGTAAGCTCATACCCGTAGTGTAGCCAGAATTTCAAGTTGATAAAGAAAAGGGGTGGCAGTAAATAGTAGCAAGTGCTATCTTGTTGTAGTTCTTTAGCAGATGATTTTGTTTCTATGGATGGCACATGTCACGTGCAGGCTAATTAATCAGAGAGCTACCATTTACAGTACTCCTTGGTGTACGTAGACATGTAGAAGTGTACAATTATGCGGTTATAGTCCAGCCCTTTCCAAATTTACCAACGTTTTTAAAAATATGGGGATGTCAGGGCCACTCAGTAAGAGGACTGAATAAGCATTAAAATCACTTAGACAACCTTTTTCTCTCTTTTTTTTTAAATAATTTGATTTTAACTATGTATGATCTATGCTTTCCCTGGTTGAGATCATGCAGCAGGCTGGGTAACAGGGTTGAAAATTCATAGAAAGGCATATCTCATCTCATCTCATCTCATTCTCTCTAGCCGCTTTATCCTTCTACAGGGTCACAGGCAAGCTGGAGCCTATCCCAGCTGACTACGGGCGAAAGGCGGGGTACACCCTGGACAAGTCGCCAGGTCATCACAGGGCAGACACAGAGACACAGACAACCATTCACACTCACATTCACACCTACGGTCAATTTAGAGTCACCAGTTAACCTAACCTGCATGTCTTTGGACTGTGGGGGAAACCGGAGCACCCGGAGGAAACCCACGCGGACACGGGGAGAACATGCAAACTCCGCACAGAAAGGCCCTCGTCGGCCACGGGGCTCGAACCCGGACCTTCTTGCTGTGAGGCGACAGCGCTAACCACTACACCACCGTGCCGCCCAGAAAGGCATATATAGTTTAAAAAGGATACACAATACACAAACTTGACAGCTGCACTTAAAGTGTCCATATAATGTATTTATTCCATATTTTAAATTGCTCTCTGATGTCTTAATAGAAGGCATGTGACTTTGGTTGGGGTAAAAAAAAAAAAAGCCCAGATGTAGTTTTACACGCCTATTTACAACCCTATGATTTGGCCCAAGAATGAAATGAACTGTATTCCCTTTTTGGTGGGATCATAAATATATTGATGAGTTCTGCTCTGATAGGCTGGTCTGCAGCAGGTTTGCACCATTAGGGCATGATTGTGAACATGGCCCATGGTGTGATCTGGGAAATGCAGTACAGAAATGCAACCCGGAAGTGTTGCACAGAAGCACCGTCTAGTGCCATCATGACAGTAGATTTATATGACAACACAAGCTATTTCTTTGAACAGGACACGGGCAGGAAAATAAAATGATCTTCAGTGTATATAAGCTAGGTTGTCATACAGTCTAGTTAGCTATGCTAGCTATTTGGTGCTTGCTAGTAGCGAATGTTACCCATATAATACAAGCTACTTGCTTTTGATCTCAACAGCAACACAAAGTAAAGTATAGTTGTTAGCTAAGTACAGAAAAAAACTGTCAACAAGTGGATAAAGTTATACAGCATACCTCCAACTTACCTCCACCTTTGGTTTTCTGACTGAGAATGGGGTCGTGATCCACTCTGTGCAGTGAACAGCCAGGTAGCTCCACCACAGAGAAGTTTCATTTAACCATGTTTTACTGAAGTAGAAGTAGTTGAAAAGTCTTTTGCTATTACCACCAGAAAGTTCAATTAATCCATTCTGTTGCTGATTGAGTGCACTTTGGAGACAAATATGCTAGGGAGCACTGGTCAAAAGCCATGTGAGCACCCCATCACATCTCCCATGAGCTCTTTGCTTCGGTGTTGCTTTGATACAGAAGGACAGTTGAAGGTTCCTTCAGTGAGCTTCTCCAGACAATTTCAACAACCATACATGCAAAGTCCAGAAGATTATTTTGCTTTGTTGAGCCCCTGAGGTATACGAGCTCATTCTAGTCAGAAGCCACTTTTCCAAAGTTGTGCAAGCACACTGCTTTGAGATGGGATGGCAGCTGAAGAGTCCCTCAGTGAGTGTGTCGTTGTTTTGTTCTTCACGATACCTGCAGAAGTTTTGGCTGTGCAGGTCCATGGTAGGTAGGTAGGTAGGTAGGTGGATGGATGAATGAATGGTTGGATGTATGCATGCATGGATGCATTCATACATTATTGAAGTAAATTTTCTGAAAGGAAATTTAGGTCAGCTTGACTGGCTAGGCAGCCACTGGCTTTGGTGCCGGAAGCAGAAGTAATATAGCCTGGGCTAGAACTTGGGCTGGTGTACACAATTTTTGGGGCATGAATATTAAAGAGTCTCAACTGTTACGAAACACTCCAGGATTTTGGAATTGGATAATTTATTGTCCTCTTTTGTAAGGATGTGGGATTTGCATTTAAAGGAGAAGACAGTGTTTGAGGTTCACGGTTTGTCAGCTCCATGTACCAAACTCTAATTTTTCAACGATGCCAATGTAAATACAGATTTCCATTCTATGGAACCTTTAAGACTCACTAAACATTTGATGTTCTTCAGACTACATGGATGATGAAGGCTGGTGAACACAAGCTCAACCGCTGTTATAAATAAATAAGATTATATGTTACTAAGTGTGTGTGTGTTGATAGGAGAGTAAAATAACTCAGTACTGAGAAAACATGGAAACTCAAAACTGTTAAAAAAAAAAGTTGCAACTACTGTGTAAGTGATAAATCCTAATGGAAAAGATGACTGTAATGACCAAAGCTGTAATTTTATCATAGTTCTTCTCGGCTACTAAGAGCAGTGGATGGAACCACTGGTAATGGTCTCCAGATGTCAGTACGATCTTACAGAACCTTTCGGCTAAAGAGAGTTTTTTTCGTTTGTCTAATGACTGTCTGTCTTGGCAGAGGACACATGTAGGGAAAGGGAGAGAGAGAGGGAGAGAGAGAGGGGAGAAAGAAATAGGAGATAGCTACAAATTCAATGTTCAGAGCAGCAATTTAGACTCATAAGGGATCTGTCACCTTACACTTTTGGAAATAAGAACACATGGTAGCATTTTGCCACTGATAATTTTAGTGCACCCTGCATTCCCTTCTCCCACACCTCTCCCCCACATGGGGCAACTCTCATCCACTAGCTGTAGGACGAGAGGAAGTGTTTTTGTGCAAATTCCTGTGGCAGGCCTTGCATCCAGAAGCCAGAACACAACGCTGTGTGTGTTTTAATTGCTTGGATAGAGCTGTGCTGCAGTAGTGGGAACGTCACTGGGAGCATTTGCCTTAAAAAGCTGCCAGACTCCCCCCTCTTCATGGCAACTTTATTGCATACAGATGTGGCAAAGGCAGCCATACAAACCATACATTTCATGGTGCTGATGTCTGAAAGAGTGTTTCTGAAACTGACTACAGCTTTCTTTTCGTTGGAGGAATCAAAGAGTAGAAGTACGAAGTGCGCAAAGTGGCAGGCCAGAGCAGATCATTGTGAAGTTTGACTGAAATAATCACACACACAACTTTGGGGAAAACACCTCTGCTGGCGAGACATAGCTCACTGTGACCTAAAGAATGAAACAAACTGAGCAAAGTCGATATAAATTAACAGAAAATTGAATGAAGCACAAAACGAGGTGTTTGTTTTTGTCCCTAGACTGAAAAGTTTAATTTCCTTCCTTCTGAGCAATGATTAAACTGTTTTTATACTTTGTTTTTCTCTTCTGTCACAAAACCAACATGAATAAAAGGCACTGAGTGGCCCTCAGGCTACGCTGTGCCAACGTCAACTCGCCGCACCACTGCATCCTGTGCTTCCTTTTCCAGCTTTCCGCGACTTGTGGACATGCTTGAATGCACACTTACAATAATACTGTAAGCTCACAATACCTTCTTCAGACTAAAGTGTCAGAGTGTCTGATCACCTGTGTTGGGACTTCCTTCAGCTAGAAGTAGCTTGATTTCTTGACAGTGTAGTGTAACATGTGGCCGCCTTGTCAAAAAAGGCAGTTTAAGTGCAGTCTGTCACAGCTTGAGCAGATTCTCTGTGTGTTTTAAGTAAGAGGATCACAGAAAGATTTCTTCATGCAGACTTTTAACAGTGTGATTGAACTGTATAAAGAATGATTAATAGATTTGTCTGTACAGCCTTGTGAGAAGTCACCTGATTACTCGTGATCGATTTTGTACATGCTTTTGTTTGTACAGGCTTTTGGATTTGCTGATTGATGCTATCCTGATGTTACAGAAATCTATAGAATTAATATTTAGATGTCAAATACCAGACATAAATATGAATATAAATATGTAACTGAAGATCAGGGCAAATAAATCTAAGACAACTCTTCAGATGCCAAAGAAATGTCAAAATCTCATCCGACTCTTCAGTGAACAGAAATGTGGATGAGTTTGGACTCTATAGAGTTTGGACTCTATAGTGCTGCCAGAATAGAGAAAGCAATTTATCAAAAGAAAAAAAATACTGTTCATGCCATGCCATGAAAGCAGGGGAAATGCCCAAATGTGTCTCTAAACATCTGTCATTTAAACCTCAGTTTCATTTGTGGCTAGCTTTGTTCACATTTCTTAAGGCTTACTTGTATGTGCATATATAAGGCCTTCAAAACAGAGCCACATAACAACTTAGCCAAGAGAAACCTAAACAAAAAGCCTTAATGGGTTTTCAGTGATGGTTCATTTGGTTTTGGAGGGTTTTGGAACAATGCTTTTCATAGTCCTTGGAAAACGGCACACATGCAAACAGGAAAACCACTGTCTTTCATGGCACGAGCATGCAGCTGATGCCTTAACAAACTTTATTTCATTCAGATCTCAGACATTTTTATGTGGAGTTGGTTCATTAAGTCATTTGTTTTCCTGTTTTTGGAAGAAGATGATGAGGCCATGAAAAACAAGGTTGCTTTACATTCTATACACATATCACTAGCACAGAGGAGCAAGCATTTAAACGTAGCTGAAATATTGTATGACGGACTGAAAACTAATAGTTGGCATTACAGATGCAGTAGGAAATTTACTCCAACAGGAATGGAGTCTTGTGACCAAAGACTGGGCAGTGAAATAGCAGCTGTAATCCAGATTTCAGAGTTTCCAAAAGATAATTGGCACACCATAGCAGGAGAGAGTAGTGGGTCCGCTACGATCTGTTTTTTCCTGTTTCCTGTGTCCATATGTTTTGCTTTTTTAAACTATTTGGAAAGGGACTGCAGCAATTATAGTAGTTTTTGCTGTTTCAAACCTGGATTACACTCAAGAAGCTATTGAATGAGGATGAACAAAGAGGCAGAATAATGTCAGAAAAGGTTAGGAAATCAGCATGGTATTTCACATGGAATTAAAATCCACAAAGCTGACCTCTTACCTCTGACGCTGGAACAAGAACATGCCTAAAATATATCTTTGATGTGATATTGATCATTCTGCATGACAGTAAATGCATGCATGAAATCCTATCTCCATATTGTTCTGGTCATACTGTATCCAGGTCTTCAGTGAAGACTCATATTTGGGGGTCTTTAAGCAACAGAGGTGCTCAATTCTGGTCTGGAACCACTAGACTCACTTTTTGGCCTGTAGAGTTATTACAATGAATGTGAAGTGTTGGATCGGATGCTATATTAGCTCCACAGAAGTCTTTCAGGAAAATCTAATGCTTTGCAATGACAACACATAACTAACAGAGACATACATGACTGCTAAAATCCTCACAATGAAATAGGGACATGAAAAAAAAACACAGCCTCACTTTACACTGGATATCCTCAGGAAATATTCTCTGGCATAAAAAAAATGTCACAGGCAAGCTGGAGCTTATCCCAGCTGACTACGGGCGAAAGGCGGGGTACGCCCTGGACAAGTCGCCAGGTCATCACAGGGCTGACACATAGACACAGACAACCATTCACACCTACGGTCAATTTAGAGTCACCAGTCAACCTAACCTGCATGTCTTTGGACTGTGGGGGAAACCGGAGGAAACCCACATGGATAGAACATGCAAACTCCACACAGAAAGGCCCTTGTCGGCCACGGGGCTTGAACCTGGACCTTCTTGCTGTGAGGTGACAGCGCTAACCACTACACCACCGTGACACCCTACATGAGAAGATAAACTTCATATCTTCGCGCCACCATATAATGTTCTTTATATTATATAGACAGACAGACACACACACACACAAAACGTGAGTTAATCAAAAGAATTTTCATTTTGAACCAGTTCACTATTTTGACGATGCATGTCAAGTCAGCAGGAAAACACTGGGAGTGACGTCATCAGAGTGAAATAGCGGAAAATATGTGTGACAGTTTGTGTTGGTGGGTGGAGCACAGAAGGACGGCAGGACAGAACTGAGTTCAAAAAACTGGCTTTTATTCAGCTTTTCAGCCTATACACACTCTCTCACACACACCCAGACACATGCACACACATCAGTCATCTGGTTGAGGAGAGAGCTCCCTCTGCTCTCGCTCTCTCTCCTTAAATAGGGCGCGGTCACTGGGAAGACACACAAACACATTTAACGACAGGTGTAGTGATTCTGCCACTTACCTTCCCCGACTCAGCCCTCCTGTCACAGACCGATGCTTGACCACGCCCCCGCTGCCACATACCCCCACCGCCCGACTCAGGCCAGGCGGCCGTCCGGCCTGCAGCCGACTCCCCCCCCCACCCCCTTGACGGGAGAGGAAGTCCGCCACGACCATCTGCGCCCCCGGCCTGTGGATCACCTTGAAGTTAAAGGGTTGGAGTGCCAGATACCAACGGGTGATCCGCGTGCTGGCATCCTTCATGCGGTGGAGCCACTGGAGGGGCGCGTGGTCCGAACAGAGGGTGAAAGGGCATCCTAGCAGGTAGTACCGGAGGGCGAGGACTGCCCACTTGATCGCCAGGCACTCTTTCTCAATGGTGCTGTAGCACCCCTCACGCACCGACAGCTTGCGACTAATGTATAAGACTGGGCGATCCTCCCCCTCCACCTGCTGGGACAAAATGGCCCCCAGCCCTCTGTTCGACGCATCCGTCTGCAACATAAAGGGGAGAGAAAAGTCAGGGGAGTGTAAAAGTGCCCCCCCACACAGTGCAGCCTTTACCTTAGAAAAAGCCCGCTGGCATTGCTCCGTCCACTGGACCGGATCTGGTGCCCCCTTTTTAGTCAGATCAGTCAGCGGGCTGGTGACGTGCGAATAATTAGGTGTAAACCTACGATAATAGCCAGCCAGCCCCAGGAACTGTCTCACCCCCTTTTTGGTCTTCGGCCTCGGGCAGGCTGCAATTGCTGCTGTCTTGTTAATTTGAGGACGCACCTGCCCGTTGCCCAAGTGGAAGCCCAGATACCGTACTTCCACCCGCCCAATCGCACACTTCTTCGGGTTGGCTGTGAGACCCGCCCGCCTCAGCGACCTAAGGACGGCCCTCAGGTGTTGCAAGTGCCGCTGCCAGTTGTTACTATAAATGATTATATCATCAAGATATGCGGCCGCATAGGTGGCGTGGGGCCGGAGGACCCTGTCCATCAGCCGCTGAAACATAGCGGGCGCCCTAAACAGCCCAAAAGGAAGTGTGACAAATTGGTGTAAACCGAACGGTGTGGAAAAGGCCGTTTTCTCCCGGGATAATGGAGTCAAGGGGATCTGCCAATATCCCTTCATCAAATCCAGTGTCGAGTAAAAGCGAGCCGTGCCTAGTCGATCGAGCAGCTCGTCAATACAAGGCATTGAGTACGCGTCGAATTTAGACACCGCGTTGACTTTTCCATAGTCCACGCAGAACCAGACCGACCCGTCGGCCTTGGGTACCAAGACCACCGGGCTGCTCCAGTCACTATGGGACTCCTCAACGATGCCCATTTTGAGCATGGCCTTGAGTTCTTCCTGAACCACTTTTTTCTTGTGCTCAGGTAATCTGTAAGGGCAGCTACGCACTACCACCCCCAGGGGCATCTCAATGTGGTGCTCTATGAGGTTGGTGCGGCCGGGCAGGGGCGAGAACACATCCGAAAACTCGGTCTGTAACTGGGCAACCTCCGCGAGTTGGGTCGGGGAGAGGTGGTCTCCACAGGGGACCAGAGAGGTACGCGATGCCAATGTTCCCTTTTGAACCTCCAGCCCCAGCTCTGCCTTCTCCGGAACCACCGACACCAACGCCATGGGGACCTCCTCATTCCAGAGTTTGAGCAGGTTGAGGTGGTAAATCTGTAGCACCCCTATCCGTTCGCCTCACCTCGTAGTCAACGTCCCTGACTCGCCGTGTGACCTCAAAGGGTCCTTGCCATGGGATTAAAGTGAGCCACCTGGAATACCAATTCCCGGCGGCTCTTCGGAATTAAAAGCTGCGTGACTCGCTCTTTAGTCTGAGTGTCCTGCGTCACTCGGTATAATCTATCCTTCATAATTGCGAAGTAGTGGAAGGATGGGGTGACGTTTGGCTGGAGCGTTTGACCATCGATTACTCTCACTTGGTCAAACGCATGCCGCAGAGTCTCATCTCGCGACTGCTCTAATGGAAAATCCATGAGGGATTCTCCAACAGAGAGAGGAGGAGCCAGCGGTTCCTCACTCTGACGCGGAGCTGATGTAGACGGCTCTGTGACAGCTGCTCCCGCCAACGCGACACTGGGGCCTCCCCCTGTTAACTGATGGCAGGACCCACTCTTCACTAAATGTGTCATTAAATCCCGAAATCCCAGCCAATCAGTCCCCAAAATTATAGAGTGGGTAAGGCGAGGATTAACCGCCGCTTTTACTCTAAATTTTTCCCCTCTGAAAAAAATGTGGACCGACGCCAAAGGGTAGCTGTGAACATCCCCGTGCACACATAACACCTTCACCCCCTGTGCACCCCACAATGCCTCCTCTTGCACCAGGCTTTGGTGGATTGAGGTCTGATTACAGCCAGAATCCACCAACGCCTGATATGTATCCCCTTGGATATTCACCGGTATGCGATACGCTCCGGCCCGATCGAGGGTGGCTCCTGGCGCGTCGGGGATCCGAACCACCATGCCCACCTCTATTACCGTGCACTGCTGTTGGAGGTGGCCCGCCTCCCCGCAGCGCCAGCAAACCGGCCCGGGCTTCCTCTCTGCACTAGTGCTCTGGGGCTCACTCACCTGAGGGGGGGGAGAGACAGACACAGAGGGGAGACACGGGAGGGCACCGTGGGTGCGGCGGGCCGGCTGAGGTGGTGCTGGCCCCCGCCTCCGCGGTGGGGGAATGGGGTGAGGAGGAGACACATGAGGAGGGGAGAGAGAGAGAGAGAGAGAAGAGAAGAGGTTGTCTGTTGTCCTGCCGTCGGGATAGCCGCCAAATGGTCCTCCACCAGCTTGATTGCCTGCTCCAGCGACGCCGGGCGGTGGCACTGGACCCACTCTGCGGTTCCCGCTGGTAAGCGCATGACGAACTGCTCCAGTACCACCTGGTCGATGAGTCCCTCGGCGTCGCGGTTGTCGGCCCTCAACCACTGCCAGCAGGCGTCCCAGAGTTGCTGGCCAAACGCGAACGGCCAGCCGACTTCCTCCAAGCGCAAAGCACGGAAGCGCTGACGTTGTTGCTCAGGGGTGCATCCCAGACGCTGGAGGACGGCCCGGCGAAGGTCCGTGTAGGCCAGCCGGCGGTTGGCGGGGAGCTGTAGCACGGCCAGCTGCGCCTCTCCCGTTAGCAGGGGGAGGAGGCGCGCCGCGCGCTGTTCCACCAGCCACCCCAAGGTCTCTGCTACCTGCTCAAAGAGCGTGATGAATGCCTCGGGGTCATCCTGCGGGCCCATCTTCGTGAGGGTGAGGGGGGAAGGGCCCGCGGCGGTGGAGATGGTGGACCCCGCCGACACGAGGAGGTGCCGGAACGCCCGATGATCTTCCTGTTGCACCAGCACCAGGGCCTTGAACCGTTGTGCTTGCTCCTTTCGGAGGGCGAGCAACACCTGGTGCTGGCTCTGTTGGGCCATGGTGAGGGCGTGGATCAGGTCGGCGAAGGTGGAGGACTCCATGGGGCTGTTCTCTTCCGTGCTCGGCTCCCGGGTTTCGGCACCACTGTGACAGTTTGTGTAGGTGGGTGGAGCACAGAAGGACGGCAGGACAGAACTGAGTTCACAAAACTGGCTTTTTTTCAGCTTTTCAGCCTATACGCACTCTCTCACACACCCAGACACACACACATCAGTCATCTGGTTGAGGAGAGAGCTCCCTCTGCTCTCGCTCTCTCTCCTTAAATAGGGCGCGGTCACTGGGAAGACACACAAACACATTAATTAACGGCAGGTGTAGTGATTCTGCCACTTACCTTCCCCGACTCCGCCCTCCTGTCACAGACCGATGCTTGACCACGCCCCCGCTGCCACAATATGTCATTCAGGTCTGGGATGTATTTCATATTAAACATATGAGTTTTTCAACACAAAAAGATAAACTTCATATCTTCAAGCCAACATGTGAATTTCTTTTTATTATATAGAAACATTCACAAACAAAAAGTACCCAAATTTATCAAAACAATTTATGGCTATCCTCATGGGTCCCTTAGCAAAAAGAAGTTTATTCAAGTGTACTATGAGTATACTTATTTTTTACTAAAACTGAGGAAGTATACTTGAAGTTGACTTTTTATAAACTATATTTTATATACTTAAGAATAGTATAGTGAAGTATACTTGGCTTATACTGAAAAGTATAAACAAAAGTCTAAGACTAAGTACATTAATACTAAGACTTACACTTATACTTTAATACTAAAACTTATACTTTAGTATACTTTTTACATTTTTCTGCCACAAAGTACTAATACTGAGTATATCTTGCTCCAAGTGCATAATAAGGTCAAGTCATTGACTCATGCTTAACATTTAATTTATCTCATCTCATTATCTCTAGCCGCTTTATCCTTCTACAGGGTCGCAGGCAAGCTGGAGCCTATCTCAGCTGACTACGGGCGAAAGGCGGGGTACACCCTGGACAAGTCGCCAGGTCATCACAGGGCTGACACATAGACACAGACAACCATTCACACTCACATTCACATCTACGGTCAATTTAGAGTCACCAGTTAACCTAACCTGCATGTCTTTGGACTGTGGGGGAAACCGGAGCACCCGGAGGATACCCACGCGGACACGGGGAGAACATGCAAACTCCACACAGAAAGGCCCTCGCCGGCCCCGGGGCTCGAACCCAGGACCTTCTTGCTGTGAGGCGACAGCGCTAACCACTACACCACCGTGCCGCCGTTTTCAACATTATGTCTTGTGATTTTGTAAATGCATCACACTCTTGTGTACATACAGTATGAGTAAACTTTAAGAATACTTGAAGGAGTATATTCCCAGTATATAAATAGTAAGCTACAAGTAATATGCCAAGCAAACTTAAAGTATAACAAGTAAACTAGTGAAATAACCAACGTTTATAACAGTATACTTAAAGTATACAATAATAAACTAAAAATAGGGACTCGAAATATATAACTAGTACAATGGCAGTATATCAATAAGTGTACTTGTGGTATACTTTAAGCATAAGAGAGGGATATACCAAGTACACTGATAGTATATAGATGAGTGTACTTGTTTTATACTTTAAAGTGTACTTTAGCAAACTTAAAATGAACTTTAAAGTATACTTTTATAAACTTGAAATGTTCCAATTTATTCCGAAAAAGTATTAAATTTGTATACTTTCTAGTACACTAAAAGTACATGGTCTGTAGTATACTTGCTATACTTATACTGAAGCATACTTAATAAAATGAACTTTAAGTATACTACTTATATTGGAAAGTATGTTATTCAACATCCTGAATGTAGTTCATATGAAAA
Source organism: Neoarius graeffei (assembly GCF_027579695.1). NCBI lineage: Eukaryota > Metazoa > Chordata > Actinopteri > Siluriformes > Ariidae > Neoarius > Neoarius graeffei. The sequence continues at coordinate 36,889,638 of NC_083588.1, forward strand.
ATATGAATATACTGTTTATTTATATATATATATATATATATATATATCACGGGCGATTGCTCTAAGACAACGAGGGAGGCTCAGCCTCCTCTAAAAATGACGAACATTGTGTAGGATGAATTGCGCTAGGCTTATGTTCTAGCTGACCTTATAACATTGCTATTTCAGATCCAGAATCATAGAAATATATGTGCTCAACCCAACTACAGTGCGAAATCATTCTGTTATAACTTTCCCCAGTTCGCCTAATGTGTGCCTGAGTTTCTCCCCCTCGTGACAGCGCGATGCAGCCCAGCCTCAGTGCACTTCAATGGCATTTGGGAGCGATGCGCTTTTCAATATCAAAATGCAAGACAATTATTGGACAAATACTGCGAAAACGCCCGCCCACGGAGTCTCACGGACTTCCAGCCTCAGTGGACTTCAATGGCATTTAGGAGCTATGCGCTTTTCAATCTCAAAATGCAAGATGGTTATTGGACAAATACTGCGAAAACGCCCGCCCACGGACTCCGAGCCTCACAGTGGGAGGGACATGGCAGTTTCCACGAGGAGACTGGTGATTGGTGAAAGCGGCCGAATATTTTCTTTGATTGACAGCTCGCTTCAAATATAGACAGGCAGCGGTGAATCTCAGTTCCGTCCCATGCGGATTTGCAAGTGCTGTGGTGTATTGTAAGAGATCAGCTTACATTTCGAGTTCATTCATTACATATGGTTTCTACCAGCTTTTTTAGCTTGTATATATTTTCATTGTAAATAAAGTGTAAATATAGTGTTGTCAAGTTTGCTATCTTAGTTCCAGAAATTTTGTTTATTTGAGTGACTGAACTTGAACTTGAGGGGGCTAGTCAGCTAGCAAGAAAGCTGCGCACGGATGCCAAGCATTGCTGATTTAATTTTGGCGAAGCCATTTGCCAGTCCTCCTTTCGAGGAAAAAATTAAAATTAAAGAGCAGGGTAGACCAACGCCTCAAACTGACTTGGTGAAAAAGGTAGGGAATAATACTCGTTCCTTTCAGCTCTCCTGGTACGAGAAAGTGAATTGGCTAACAGCAAGTGACCCACATCAACAACAGTAAATAGGCTACTTTAGTAACATGTCATGGATGGACCAAAAATATAGAATCTATTTAAAATGTTTATGCTGAGTATATTATATTGGAATATATATTTTTCTGGATATGAATTAAACACAGCTACAATTTGGAAAACATTTTTAAACAAAAACACAGCCGAGAACATTTCACACTACAGACCTGGATTAAAAGTGAAGGGTTATCAAAATTGTCAATAAAACATTTCTCAGTCAAAATAAGTAAAATATAGGGAAAGTGTCATTGAATGAAATGTGTGGCACCCAGCTCTATGTTTGGCTCCCCAAGGTCAGTGCTTGTGCCTATTCCAGAACACTCTGCTGTTACTGCTGAGGTTCCTGACAAAGAGCTGCTTTCAATAATGATCAATTTTTAAACAACATGCCACAATTTTAAAATATAAAATGTTAAAATATACCCCGGGCGGCACGGTGGTGTAGTGGTTAGCGCTGTCGCCTCACAGCAAGAAGATCCGGGTTTGAGCCCCGGGGCCGGCGAGGCCCTTTCTGTGCGGAGTTTGCATGTTCTCCCCGTGCCCGTGTGGGTTTCCTCCGGGTGCTCCGGTTTCCCCCACAGTCCAAAGACATGCAGGTTAGGTTAACTGGTGACTCTAAATTGACCATAGGTGTGAATGTGAGTGTGAATGGTTGTCTGTGTCTATGTGTCAGCCCTGTGATGACCTGGTGACTTGTCCAGGGTGTACCCCGCCTTTCGCCCGTAGTCAGCTGGGATAGGCTCCAGCTTGTCTGCGACCCTGTAGAACAGGATAAAGTGGCTAGAGATAATGAGATGAGATGAAAATATACCCCCCCCCAACACCACCATCATGTATATTGGACAGTAGGCTAATGGGCCAAAAGAACCTGTTATTTCACAGTTTGTGACCCTGCCAACAATCAGCCAGATCAGAGGCAAGAGTATGGGCAAAATTGATGTGATTTTTCTTTTTTCTTTTAAAATCTGGAAATATCGTAACCAACCAGCCTCCCCTGTTTGAAAGACTACCTGCCGCCACTGATATATATATATATATATATATATAGCTGTATATATAGCTATAGCTGGATAGTACAGTGGTAATGCTCACTGACTACGACGTGGGAGATCGGGGTTCGAATCCCGGTCGGGGCAAAACATCATCCAGTAAGGCATCCTTAGGCAAGACCCCTCATGATATATCAGCCTACCTCAGGAATTAGTGAAGACATAACTGATAGAGTCATACCGGCTCAGACGTCGCCCGGGTCAACAAGGTCTGCGTCAGTTGCTAGGGAACCAGGGCAAACTGATGAGAAATTTGTTCTACTGGAACAAGACATCGATGGACGAGGACAGAAAATATGGATTTACTGGAATGCTACTATACAAGCAATCCCAGAGAGAGGGGATACATGCAGCGAATGTGGGACCATTGGATACTTCAAAACCCACAATCAAGGCTAACAAAGAAACAGCTATTAGCCCAGTGTTCCAACATCCGTAATCGAAATCCACTATCACAACTAGAGATTAATGAAATACAACTGGAAACCTGGAGCCCCCGACGAATACCAAAGCTGAGTTGACAAGTACCTTCAGAAGATGTGAATGCTGCTCTGAAGACAATCTCCACAAGAACCATCACTGAGACCAACAAGCTGATACACAGTACAGCAACAGTAATCATGGAGATGCTTGGACACAAGGTGGGCTCGGGACATAACAAACAGTATCCACCAAGATAAAGGCAGCACGGAGAGAAGCCAGCTAGCTGAACTACAGAAAGGGAACATGGTGAATAAAGGGGCACCCAGGAAGTACAACTCACTATCCATACCAGAGGCACTCGAAACTGCCAAACAGCAACTAACAGCTCTGGCTACCCGGTTGAAGAGATACACCAAGGAGGGAGAGGCCAGGAGAATAAACAAGCTGTTCTCCACTGAACCAAGGTGTACTCTCAGTGGCAGGGGAACAACAACCGGTCAGACCCACCAAGAGCTGAGGTGGAAAAATACTGGAAAGACATATGGGAAAGAAAGGCATCACACAACACCGATGCCCAATGGTTAGTGGACCTAAGAGCTGACCACAGCAACCTCCCAGAACAAGAACCAGTAACCATCTCAATGGCAGACGTCCAAGAAAGAGTGTCAAAGATGAAGAGCTGGACAGCACCAGGCCCCGATATGATCCATACGTACTGGCTGAAAAAGCTAACCGCACTCCATGAACGCCTAGCAGCACAGATGAACCAGCTGCTGAGGGATGAGACCCACCCAGAATGGCTAACCCAAGGCAGGACAGTCCTAATCATGAAGGACCCCCAGAAGGGACCCATCCCATCCAACTACCGGCCAATTACCTGTCTCTGCACAACATGGAAGGCCCTGTCAGGCATCATTGCAGCAAAAATGAGTAAGCATGTGGCTCAATACATGAGCAAGGTACAGAAAGGGATTGGCAGTAACACCAGAGGAGCCAAGCACCAGCTACTGGTCGATAGAACAGTCGCCCGAGACTGTAAGAAGAGACAGACCAACCTGTGCACTGCCTGGATTGACTACAAGAAAGCCTACGACTTAATGCCACACACATGGATACTGGAATGTCTGGAACTGTATAAGATCAACAGGAACCTAAAGACCTTCATCCAGAACTCAATGGAAATGTGGAAGACAACCCTAGAGGCCAACCCAAAACCCATTGCCCAAGTCAACATCAAGTGTGGCATATACCAAGGAGATGCGCTATCACCACTGCTGTTCTGCATAGGCCTGAACCCCCTCAGTCGGATCATCACGAAGAGCGGCTACGGGTACCGATTCTGTAGTGGGGCAACAATCAGCCACCTGCTCTACATGGATGACATCAAGCTGTATGCCAGGAACGAGCGAGAAATAGACTCGCTGATCCACACCACCCGGATCTACAGCGATGACATAGGGATGTCATTCAGATTGGACAAGTGTGACCGGATGGTCTCAAAGAGAGGCAAGATGATCCGGACTGAGGGGATTGACCTACCAGAGGGCAACATAGGTGATATCCAAGACAGCTACAAGTACCTTGGCATCCCACAGGCTAATGGAAACCATGAAGAGGCCACAAGGAAGTCAACCACAGCCAAATACCTCCAGAGAGTAAGGCAGGTCCTGAAAAGTCAGCTGAATGGTAAGAACAAGGTCCGAGCCATCAACATGTACGCACTACCAGTCATCAGATACCCCGCTGGTATCATAAACTGGCCAAAGGAGGAGATAGAAGCCACAGATATCAAGACTAGAAAGCTCCTCACCATGCATGGAGGGTTCCACCCCAAGTCCAGCACCCAGAGACTATACACTCAGCGGAAAGAGGGAGGCCGAGGGCTAGTGAGCGTCAAGACCACGGTCCAGGATGAAACATCGAAAATCCGAGAATACATCAGAAAGATGGCCCCAAAGGATGAACTGCTAAGTGAATGTCTCAGGCAACAGAACCCTGATGAGAGCGCAGAGGAGGAGGAGGAGGAACAGACAACCTGGAGGGACAAACCCCTACATGGCATGTACCACCGTCAGATAGAGGAAGTGGCTGATATCAAGAAATCCTACCAGTGGCTGGATAATGCAGGACTGACAGACAGCACAGAGGCACTAATCATGGCAGCACAAGAACAGGCCATAAGCACAAGAGCCATAGAGGCCAGGATCTACCAGAGTAGATCAGACCCAAGATGCAGACTGTGCAAAGAAGCCCCTGAAACAGTCCAGCACATAGTAGCAGGGTGTAAGATGCTAGCTGGATCAGCATACATGGAGAGGCACAACCAAGTGGCTGGGATAGTATACAGGAACATCTGCAACCAGTATGGAATAGAAGTACCCAAGTCCCAATGGGCCATACCACAGAAGGTGGCTGAGAACAACAGGGCCAAGGTTCTGTGGGACTTCAACTTCCAGACTGACAAACAGATCCTGGCTAACCAACCGGACATAGTGGTGGTGGACAAAGAGCAGAAGAGGGTGGTGGTGATAGATGTGGCGATCCCAGCTGATGCCAACATCAGGAAGAAGGAACATGAGAAACTTGAGAAGTATCAAGGGTTGAAAGAGCAGCTGGAACGGATGTGGAAGGTCAAGGGTTGCGTGGTCCCCGTGGTACACACACACACACACACACACAATTACCGCCATGATTATAGGCACCCCTTGTAAAGATTAGTAAAAAGGGGTGAGAAAAATCCAACCTTTACTAGCTCACGCCACAGGTTTTCAGTGGGGTTCAGGTTCAGGAGACTGAGATGTCCATGGCAGAAGCTTGATTCTGTGGTCAGCTAACCATTTTTGTGTTGATTTGGACATATGCTTCAGATCATTGTTCTGCTGGAAGATCCAGTGGCGACCCAGTTTTAGTTTCTTGGCAGAGGCAGCCAGAGTTTGACTTAAAATGTCTTGGTATTTCATGGAGTCCATGATGCCATGTATCCTAACAAGGTTTCCAGGGCCTTTGGAGGAAAAATAGCCTCAAATATCACAGAACGTCCACCATATTTTACAGTTGGGATCGGGTTCTTTTCATTATAGACATCCTTCTTTTTACACCAAACCCACTTTGAGCATTTATTGCCAAAAAGCTCCATTTTTTACATCAGACCAGAGAACACGGTTCCAGTCAAAGTTGTAGTAGTGTTTCACAAACTTCAGGTGCTTGCATTTGTGGTTAACTGACAAAAAAGGCTTGTTTCTGGCATACCTTCCAAATAATCTGTCAGCATAGAGATGGCATCAGATGGTGGTTTTGGAGACTTGGAAACCCCAAGATTTTACTTTTGCTTGTAATTCACCAACAGTGATCTTTGGGGATTTTTTTTTTGCCTCTCTTACCATCCCCCTCACTGTACATCAAAAAAAGTCAAAGTCCTTCCCCTGCCAGGACTTGGCCTTCCCAGGCAGTCTCCCATTCCAGTACTAACCAGGCCCTTAAGGCACGTTGGGCAGCGCTGATCTCTGCTTCTATAGCCCTCGGTCTCTCACCTATAAAGCTAGTGTTACAGTGGGGCCTGGTCCTCTGGTAACTGCAAGAGTTTGACTCCCCACTCTCATCTATATTGCAGCATGCCTTGCCAGATGTCAGTAGGTACCATTTTTATGATGGTCTTTGGTATGTCCCAACCATGAGTAGAACTCACGATCTTACGATGAAGAAGCAAACATGCTAACCACTAGGCCAGCTCATGGTCCTCACTATATGTAGGGGCAAAATAAGCTTGGATCCTCTTCCAGGTTCTAGCTGATGTCCACTTTTTTTTATGATTATTGTCCTAAAAGTAGAAATGGACATTTTCAGGTAAGTAGCTATTTTTATAACCATTCCCTGACTTATAAAGGTCAACACACTTCTCTCACGAACTCTGTTGGAGGACATTATGTTTTTGCCTCCATTTGTTTGCTTCTCTGCTTCCTGACGTAACTCAAAAAGTAATGAACAGGTTTTGACGAAATTTTGAGGAAAGGTGGGTGATGGACCAAAGAACATGAAATTAGATTTATTTATATATATATATATATATATATATATATATATATATATATATATATATATATATGAATAAGAAAAGAAGCATTACTCTTTTGTTTTTAGGTGCTAGTAATGAAAACTTTGATCCATATACAGTATACTGTGTATATATATATATATATATATATATATATATATATATATATATATATATATATATATATATACAGTATACTGTATATGGATCAAAGTTTTCATTACTAGCACCTAAAAACAAAAGAGTAATGCTTCTTTTCTTATTCATCATTTTCCAGTGACATTCAATGTCATGTTAACAAGAAAAAACAACATAGAGTGAGTGAACACAGCAAACATTGGACTCAAAGTTCAAGAATGCAATGCAGATATATAGTGCATTTGAGCTGAGTTATGGCAGAGATTCGGATTGACTAGTTAGCTATCTACAAGACGACAAGTGTGATGGCATTGACAGCGGTATTAGGACAAAAGCTTTGGGAGCTGATTTGTTTGAGCAGAATGTACAGATGAGAAGATGACAGAGCTGGACAGACTAAAGGACTAAAGCACTGCTGCAACATTCTGTTCAGGTAGAGCTGAAACAAGAGCTAAGTCCCACGGCACCACTATCAGCAGGTAGTCAAAAAGCATTGTGGGTAAGGTATGAAACTGATAACCAAAGTGAAAATTACCAGTATGTCAAAGAAAGACACTTAAGCTAAAAATGGCAACTCAAAATTTCATGACAAAATAAACCTTGGACACCACTGAAAATGATGTTATTAATAAAGATTCATATGCAAGTCGTTCGGTGTGGATTTTGTTCTATAATACTGTGATTGTTGATGACCATGTTTCTTATAAATCTGTTTCAGTGAAGTCCAGGCAAAGCTGGTTGACATGAACGCTTAACATAAACAGTTTAATAACCCTTCAAAATGATTCCAGAGTGCACAAATTCTCTAAGGTCAGTCAACATTGGAAAGGTTTAACAGTGAAGGAAGTGGTTCTGTGTGGAGTCTGCTTGCACATCATTTGAAAAGTGTCAGCTTTATAGAAGGAAACACCATGGGAGCCAATATTCTCAATCCCATATGGTCAGAATTACCATTATATGAGGTGTATTGTGGTTCATATTTCAGAAATATCCAAGAATTTTGAGGAGATCTCAGTCACAGGCTCTCTGCTAATCCAATGCTAATAAATCACACAGGAAGAGATACTTATTGATGTAAAAAAAATAGCACTAGCCAATATGAAATGGCAAATCTCTCTGATGCTCTGTTGTCATGCTTGGTTGGTTTGCCATGCCCACAAAGAATAACATTAAGTTAGACTTGTGGAAACCATTCAACAAAATCAACATGCAACAGCTAAGTGCAATTGTACTATTACTTTTATTTTTTTTAAATCATACACTTCAAATTAAAAATCTACTTCCAAATCATATGTAAAAGTAGCCTAGTAAACTAGACCCAACCGCCTAGCGGCCAAAAATATTTTTTGCCTAGCGAATGGGTCTAGCCTCGCACCATATAAACAAAAACACCCCGGGCATCAAATCGTGCCCGCCAATCACAACGCAAGGGTTTTGTTTGGATTCTTTGGACGGGCTTTTGCAGGAGTGACGACAAAGCTGCGCGACGCTAGAGAAAGCACAACAGTAAAGATGGCTTCGGGCTAGTGAACAGCGCGCATTTGACTCCGCTTTGGAATCAGTTTTAGAAGAATTAGACTTGGAGTTTTTGTTGAAACATGAGCAGGAAGAGGCTCTCCGCTCATTCCTTTTCAAGAAGGACGTTTTCGCTGTTTTGCCGACCGGCTATGGCAAAAGTCTGATCTACCAGCTGGCTCCGCTCGTAGCCAAAAGGATGGGGCTAGTTTGTGCAGTACGAAGAATTAATAAACAGCTTTGAAACATTACTTTTTGATTATTTCTTATTTTTCCGTTATTTTAAATTTAAGGGAAATTATTTCACCAAACACCACTAAATAAAAACTCTCAAAAACAGTTTAAGCAAACCCTTGAAAAACACTTGAAAAAAATAAGTGTATGTTAAGTATGTGGTACAGACTCCAAACTTGTGGTCATTATCTCCAAACTTCTTAATATCTAGAACCTGTTTATTAATTAATACGCATTTTGAAAAATTATTTTATTTCAAGGGCTCCCCCACTGCTTTCTGTTGCTCTGACTACGTCACAGTCACTGTTGCGCTGATTGGTCAGAGCGTTGGCCTATACGCACAGAGACAGTTTGAAAGACAGCGGTTTGTTCCTCCTACCCGCTTCGGAAATGTCTACGGATCGAGGCCAGACTAAATATTCACATTTAGTCTGGCTTGCCAGGTTAATGTAAAAGAGAATATATTATATAAATGTATTATTCTATAGGTATTGATGTCAAAATACAATGTAGTGAGCAGTTTCCAAAAGCAATTTTATCCAGAAAATGTAAAGAAATTTTGTTTCATGGGGGAAGCCATGGCTTAATAGTTAGAGAAGCAGCTTTGGGACCAAGAGATTACTGGCTTGAGTCCCTGGACCAGCAGGAATGGCTGTAGTGCCCTCAAGCAAGGCACCTAACCTCCAACTGCTAGCCCGGAATGCTCTGTGTATGTTGTACGTCGCTATGGATAAGAGCGTCTGCTAAATGCCTGTAATGCTTCCTTTATACTTGAGTATAATCACTGTAAAATGTCTTTGGAGTTACTTTTTAACATATTAAGACTGCAGTGGGATAAAAATTCCTGGTCTGGCTTCTTAATGCCAAAGATGTTCCTTACCACAGTGGCATGAACATAAATTTCCTTTTCTTACCTCTGTGTGGTCCTTTATGGGTGCTGGAACTTGGGGCAGAAGGTACTTAGTTGTAAGTCAGAACCACAGTCTCAAAGCTAATGTTTAGCACCCAAACAGCAGGCCCACTGTGGCCCTTGAATTGAGTTTTTTGTCCCATGGGAATTTAAGAAAAAGTCTCATCTTATAGGAGTATTGAAACTGCTTCGAGTTATGAATTTGAAAGTTTATTCTGTTCAACCCAGTAGCCTCAGGATGTTTTCAGCTAGATCAGAAATGGTGTTTTGAATATTCTCACAGTGCCTATTTATCGTCACCATCCTCCATCCTTAGGCCATGTTTGTCTTTGTCTATCACTGTACTTGCATGTCTGGTGCTTTGTCTTGCCTGGCTGTCCAAGACTTCAGCCTTTTTTCTGAAGATGAAACCTGTGAGACAAGCTGCTATCATGTAAAACCATAAGCACTTTCTAGGTTATGACTACGTTTTAGAATATGACTATGACTATAGACTTATGTCTATGACTTTCATAGACATTACAGTCAGATACTGGATTGAGACCAGAGGACCTAGAATCTGCAATGAGAAATCGAGACATCTGGAGTGCCATTGTGATTCGAGAGGGAATCTCGACATAAGAAGTAAGAAGAAGTTAGACTATACTTTTAGAAATAAATGTTAACTCTATAATGCAGCTTTTCCTTCAGGTAGAGTTTTTCCACCAGGATGGTGCCAGTGCAAGGCTAGTTCTGTCTTGGTGCCTTTTGAGAACCGGACCACATTTCAGTAGGTTTGAGAGATGTTTGGGTTATTTCTGTTGAAATGTTACCAGGGTAAATCCATCCATTATCCGTAACCACTTATCCTGTGCAGGGTCGCAGGCAAGCTGGAGCCTATCCCAGCTGACTATGGGCGAGAGGCAAGATCATCGCAGGGCTGACACATAGAGACAAACAACCATTCACACTCACACCTACGGTCAATTTAGAGCCACCAATTAACCTAACCTGCATGTCTTTGGACTGTGGGGGAAACCGGAACACCCGGAGGAAACCCACGCAGATATGGGGAGAACATGCAAACTCCACACAGAAAGGCCCCGTTGGTCACGGGGCTCGAACCCAGAACCTTCTTGCTGTGAGGCGACAGTGCTAACCACTACACCACCGTGCCGCCCAGGGTAAATCCAGTAAATTGATATTTACCCTGTATTTTAATTTCTTCCTTCCTACACCACTTTTCAGCACTTCTTTTTTATGATCTCTATAATCCTTCCTTACCTTCTTCAGTTTGTTTATGATTTGTTCCATTCTTCTACTGAAGCCATACTTCTCGAGCTCTCACTTTATTTCCTCATATACCTTGTTCTTCCTTACAGTTCCTGCAAGTTGCTTTTGCATTTCTGTGAGGCCCAGAGTGCCAACAAAGTGTTGGTCTCTTCCACAGGCTACTGCTGGCTTGACATTTCAATGCTGCTTTCACTTATGTTTTATGAAAATGGCGGCAAAAGTCTTGCAGCAGCCCCTCCCATAGCCATTGACGTCAATGGTTCCAACTTTGGGACAAGCAATTTTGTGGTGCCATGCTGGTGCTGGTGTTTTGGCACTGGCACCAGTCTTTTACAGTTGAAATATGTGGAACCGGTTCTAGATTAGATGCCGGCGGTGTACCAGTGAAAAATGGTAAAGGGAAAGCCCTTAATAGTTTTCTGTCAAATCCTACAAGAAAATTATTTCCAAAGAGTGTTCCAAGGAGAATGCCATTCAGAAGCAAACTGCCCTTAACTATCCCAAAATTGTACAGTCCTCTCTCCATACCTCATTGTACTCTTTTCATTTATTACTTTAATTGTATTGTTTTGTAAAATGCTCACAAATTAATGTTCACACATTTCGGAAATGATAACCATTTGCTGTGGTAGACATCCAGACACATTCATAACATTCCCATTGGCTTTAGCATCCTCAGTAACATTTTACTGCGAGCACTTGATGGCCTGTAATAACAGTAGTGTTAGCAGTGCCGACTGTACCTTTTGTTCACATGAACATTTTTCTTTAAAGTGATTATCATGTTGACAGTGAAAACTTATTCAAGTTTCTGCCAACTAAAATACAATCAGGAGCCTTTATAACTGATATGTCTTTAATGGTAACAGTCCAAAAACAAGAATTTGCTTAATTTCAACGTTTAATTTCAAAATCCTAAACAGCAATATAAACTGTCTTTGCATGACTCTAGGGATACAGATGTTGTATAGCATTTACACACACACACACACACACACACACACACACACACACACACACACACACACACACAAAAAAAAAAAAAATCATAGTAAACACTGAAATAAGGCAGCAGTCAGTGTACATTCATACATTCAGTGTGGTAGAAGTGATATCACGCCACAATTAAGTTATACAACAATGCGGCTCTCATTTTAGGGTACTTAGGACGTTACTATAGTTCAAAAACAAAACATCTGGTGGGTGCAGAAATAATAAGCACATTCTTTTATTTTATAATTTTCACAAGCTTATTTTGGTTGTCGTTTGGTTTCTCAAATTCACTTAGATTTCTCAGGCTTTCGAACGCACCAGCTGTAGCTGGCAGTGATGATGGCGGTTGGCCCTTAACAAAGAGGTGATTTAAGTGGGCTAAATGGCTAAACGCTAGGGAATGAATGGTGGTGAGCTTTTATGATCTGGATGGAAAGAAACTCTGTAATCAGAAGCAAATTGCTCCTAGTGGGACGTAGACTCATATTCTCAAAACAGCAGGAAGTTGTCTGTCTAACAGTACCAGTCAGCTCTTTCCTGGTAATCTGTACTCCATATGATCAAGGACAAGGTACAAAGTTGTCCACAATTTATGATGAACAATAACCACTGAACGTTCAAAAAATAATAATCCACCCTGAATGGCTTGCACATTAATATGTACTGTTTAATCAACATGTGATGATCATTTGTACAAAAAATTTATATTATGATTAATTTCCAAGTCAAGTGGTTTGGTTTAAACTTCTTTCATTCAAATCTTGGTCAATTTTCACTTTGGCTAACAGTTTCCTATATTACCCACATATCCTACCTTTCTACATTTTGCTTTAAAGCTAACAGCAAGACCTGACCGTTACTTATTATGTTTGAGAGCTTTTTTTTCTCCTATTAATGCCATTGTAACTGCACTTGTAATGTCCCCCTGTGATGTTAGCATAGCAGACAACCACGAACTAGGAATAACAAAAATACAGCACCAACCAACAGATTAGCACTAGAATTGCTAAACAGATCACAAATATTTCAATATGATGAGCTTTTGGGCGGAATATTCCTTTCAAAGTAAAGCACTGGTGCTTACAATAATTCTAAATTTATGTTTGAGGAAGTTAAGTAACACACTGTCAGTAAATTGAGTTATGCAATAAGTTTAGAATAACACGAATTTTTCCTAATGTGTGCTGCAATGATTTCTCCCCTTGCTCTCAGCTCAGTGCTATGCTGAAACTGTTCTATCATCAGAGTGTTGGCTTGTAGTACTCGAGCCCAGGACTTGGACTCGAGTTCGACTCGTGTCCTAATTTTAAGGACTCGTGACTTGACATTGACTTGAGCACTGAGGACTCGGACTCGTGCATTAACTGCATTCGGACTCATAAATTGGAGATGAGGACTCAGATTTTTTCTTTATTTTTTGTAACATGCCATAATAATTTGGTATAAGATATTTATACCTACATTAATTTTTATACTCATTTCGTGCAAGAGTGTCACACCTGCATGCCTTGGCGCGTGCATCAGATAGGGTGCGCTCTGGACAGCACGTGCGCCAAGCAGACTTGCACCTGCACAGGATTAAGGCGCAATCAGCGTGCCTATATAAAAACTGTGAAAACGCACTTACTTTGCAAAGTATTGAGTTGCGTTGCTGACACATTACCTAGCCTTATTTCCTTGTTTGGTTTCCTGATCCCTGATCTCCTGTTTCTTGTCTTTGATGCTGCCGAGTTTATGATCGCCTGTTTGTGCCTCGCTCGACCTACTGCCTATTTCACTGTTTTACGATTTTGCCTACCATTCTGGATTATTTACCTGTCTTCACTTGTATTAATAAATGCACCTTCTGCACTTACATCCATCTCCCAACCATCTCTGACAGAATACTTTGCACTCCCTGACAAAGAGAATGCATATTCACCTGTTCATACGTCATGTTCAGGAACAAACTAATGTTAATGGGGTTAAAACAGCCACCGTCAAATGGTGCGGTTGGAGTGTTGGACTCAACCCAGATCAATAGTGGACTAGACTCAGTCTCGACTTGAAATTTTTTTAATGACTTGGACTTGACTCAGACTTGAACTCGGACTTGGACTCAAGGTTTAGTGACTCGACTACAACACTGGTGACAGCACAGTGGATGCATAAACAAATGCAAAGTTTCTGAAATGGAGATAGGGATGGTTTTTGAATGGGTAAATGCTGTGCCATTACATAATTGTCACAAATGTAAAGTGGAAAGAGATGCTGTCTATTTATTTTTTCACGTTACTTCATCTTTTGTACTGCAGTATGTTCAGAAAAGGTCCACTGAAGTTGTGGTTTGTATTTAAACTGTGTCCTCTAGACAGGCCACTGGCTGAACACATTCCCTACGAATCTATTTTCCTAAAGCGTATTCTCAATGTAAAATGTAAATGGTTATTTTTAATCCTGTGAGAGAACAGTTAATGATTTTTCTTGGTGCCATGGCCACATTAATTATGAATGAATTCACCAAGACAACTTTCAGTCAATCCCTGATGTCTTATCAGAAGACTTTTCTGAGTCACTGAAGAGGAGATCAGGGACACAGACGTGCACAGACATGCAGTCACATAACCTTGATCTCTTTTGGTCCTTCTCTTTGCTTGTCTTCCACCTCACACCTTGGAGACAGACACATTGATCTGCAGCAATTGAGGCATTGAGACACAGAAACACAGATATGTGAGCCTACATTAAGGTGGTATCTGTAAATCTATGATAAATCGTAGATATTCTTTTTTTTCTTTTTACTTGCATAGGCAACTTCAAAAATGGCCCATTCCAATATATTTAGGATATTTTTTTAAAAATCCTTCTTTTTCCTGTCATGTATAGTCTAATACTGTAAACTTTCACCACTGCTGAGAGCACATGTTAATGTTCAAATGCACTCACTCTAGATAGAGAATGATACATGGTTTCTGTGGTCAGTCTCTAAAACCAATATTTATGTAAGCAAGGATTCTGTGCATGTCCTTGATATAATGTGCACACAACATACATGACTTCCCATCATGATTGCTGTCAAACTCACTCTACATGTCAGTAATAAACCATACTGAACAGAAAACATACAGTTCTGGATATTCTCCAACAAAGAGCACTTAATGAACTCCATGTGGTAGCTATATGGATCGGGTGCAATTAATAAGGTGTAATTAGTGTGGTGGAAGATAATTAAATATTTGTAGTAACTTAATTTGCTCATTCTGGATGTTTAAGGCAATTCACATCAATGTCAAGCATGAATACTTTCAAACTAGGGCTGGAATGATGTGAAAAACTGAGGATATTGTTCCTGTAAAATCTCAATACTGCTGTTTTTGCTATCTACTGATAACTTAATATTATCATAAAGCACGACATTACATCAACATTATGCTAGAATTTTACCTTAAAATATCGGCTTCAAAATCATTTTAATGGTACAATTACTTGTAATAGGGAGAATGGTTTGTCTTCCATTCCAAGTCCACAGCTGGTTTGCCAGTTATAGCACTATGTAACTCTGGTGGTGTGTCCCTGAGACCTTGTGTGAGAACTGCATAACGCTTTACAGCTCCATGAAAACTGCGTAATGCTTTACAGCACCAGAGGCAGATTCCAAAATTGGGCAGCAACCCTACACATAAGAAGAAGCTAAGTCACTATTTTTGGTACAGACATCATGGCAGTTGAGGCAAAGAGACCAAAGAAGATGCTGTCAGAGGAAGCCAGGAAGAGAAAAAGTGAAAGTGACCAATCAAGAGACCGGAAAAGATTAAATCTTGGACTGGCTTTTACTCATTGGTGAGAGCTAAGAGAGATAAAAGCCTGTAAGACAGATGGTGAGCTGAGATTCTTTCTGTTGAACTAGTAAGTAATATTACATTAGCTGCCTTGCTATGTGTTGTGTTGTTGCACTTGCTTGATGCCATAAGCCAAATACAAGCCATAAGACAGACTTCCTACACATTTTCCATTTCAAACTTCCAGACTTTTCCATTCTCTAATTCCCAGACTTCACAGTACAATTTTCAGACCATATTTGATGCCAGAGAACAAATAACTAGATGTTTATTATTTAAATAAATAGCCGTGTTAGCAAAGTGGTTGACTTGCTAGCTTTGGCTCATCAACTAAGTCAGTCCATTTTGACAGAGGTTTAGGTGCTAGCTACATCTTGAGGTAATGTTAGCAAACTTGCTAGATAACACTTGGGCATCGGAACTAGTAATAAGTGCTCTTGTGTTAGTTGCTGTCTCGCTTTGTTGATGAGCTTGCCACCCAAGTTTGCATCATTTTGTGTCAATGGCAGCCAAGTTTTATAAGGTTAATTTAGTTGACAAGCTCTTCTTTGTCCATTAGCATCCTCCAGCATTAGATATGTCGGTGTTAGAAGGGTTCAAGTTAAGTTAGTTTAGAATGCTACTATTCCGAGTTGAGTGCAATACTACAATAACTTTGACTGCCGCACAGCGAGAAAAAAGAAAGTCTGAGCATGCATGTTTACTTCAACACATAAGCAGTGATCTGCCTCATGGCTAAGGGGAAAACAATGACAATCCAACAGCAGAGTGTACATCCCTGCCAAAGATCTTTATGAAAGATTGCAATATAAGCTGTAACCTTATCAGTTACAACCTTATCTCAGGCTAGCATGCAAATAAATAAATTTCTCTCACACCAAAATGTTTGGTCAGTCTTTGTCAATTTCATGTCAAATAAGCCTTGAAAGCTTGGAACTTTGAAAACCTATCCCAGCTAGCTTGTAATATATTACACTGTCCAATGTACAGTATATTATATGTAATATGTGCTTATATCATGTTGCCAACAACATTTTATTTGATTATACACATACTCCACATTCAAATGCTTAGGAAACAGTGTATAGAGTGTGAAACTGCAAACACTTTGACATTTTTAAAAAAATGTTATTGTTCATCTCCGATGTCACAATACATAAAACTATGCAGTCATATTTGTGGAAAAAAATCCTGTAATATTACTCTACCTTGTCAGTCAACATGGTTCTTTGGCTTCTGCCGGTTCCGCATCCTTCAGCTTGTCAGCAAAAGCACGTGTACAGCTGTCTATGAGGGGAGCTCAAAGTGTTATTTATATTTATAACAGTGGTGTAAAACTGAATTACACTCTGCAACTGTAGGGGGAGTGTACTTCTCGCATACTGTTGCTTTCAATGAGATCTTGGATTTATAAGGCTGTGTACCAAGTCACATTTGCTTTAACCTCATTGAGGATCAAAATGTTATGACTCAATATCACAGAATTAACAAATTGAACCTTAAATCCTAGATGCATGCAAGTATTAAAATGTTTGGTTTGGGGAAAAGGATCA
The DNA here is from genome assembly GCF_027579695.1 of Neoarius graeffei. Lineage (NCBI taxonomy): Eukaryota > Metazoa > Chordata > Actinopteri > Siluriformes > Ariidae > Neoarius > Neoarius graeffei. The sequence goes on from NC_083588.1 coordinate 36,906,685, forward strand.
CTTTTAAATGACCCCTTTTACTTCCTAGAATTTATCAAAAGGAAAATTTTTATATTTTTGAGGGGTTTTTTTAATGAACAAGTAAAAGTAATTTATAAACATGAATTCTGTAAAAATGAAGTACATGAAGGAAAAAAGGGCGGCATGGTGGTGTAGTGGTTAGTGCTGTCGCCTCACAGCAAGAAGGTCCGGGTTCGAGCCCCGTGGCCGGCGAGGGCCTTTCTGTGCGGAGTTTGCATGTTCTCCCCGTGTCCGCGTGGGTTTCCTCCGGGTGCTCCGGTTTCCCCCACAGTCCAAAGACATGCAGGTTAGGTTAACTGGTGACTCTAAATTGACCGTGAGTGTGAATGGTTGTCTGTGTCTATGTGTCAGCCCTGTGATGACCTGGGGACTTGTCCAGGGTGTACCCTGTCTTTCGCCTGTAGTCAGCTGGGATAGGCTCCAGCTTGCCTGCGACCCTGTAGAACAGGATAAAGTGGCTAGAGATGATGAGATGAAGGAAAAAAACTCATGATCATTTTGTTATTTTCAACTCTTAAGGCAAAAAGTACCCATGCTGAATCAAAAACAAAGCAGAGCGTAACAAACATACTTACTTAAATGACAAAATGATGCAAAGGTACCAATTCACAATAAAATGATGAATCACTTTGCAAATGGCCAAGCTTTTTACTTATCAAAGAATATCAAAGCATATGTGTTTTGGGGTGGTGTAGTGGTTAGCACTGTTGTCTCACAGCAAGAAGGTCCAGGGTTCAAGCCCAGCAGCTGACGAAAAACTTTCTGTGTGGAGTTTGCATGTTCTCCCTGTGTCTGTGTGGGTTTCCTCTGGGTGCTCTGGTTTCCCCCAAAGACATACAGGTTAGGCTAATTAGTGGCTCTAAATTGATCATAGATGTGAATGGTTGTTTGTCTCTATGTGTCAGCCCTGTGATGACCTGGTGACTTGTCCAGGGTGTACCCCGCCTCTTGCCCATAGTCAGCTGGGATAGGCTCCAGCTTGTCTGCAACCCTGCACAGGATAAGCGGCTACAGATATTGGATGGATGTGTTTCTTTCACTTTTATGCATTGTATTTACACCACTTATCCATCCAGGTCATAGAGGAAGTTGGAGCCAATCCCGGCTGACTTCAGGTGAGAGGCAGGGTTCACCCTGGGCAGGTTGCTAATCTATCACAGGGCTAACACAGAGACAAACAACCATTCACACTCATGGGTAATTTAGAGTAGCTAGCTGACCTACTCTTCATGTCTTTGGACTGTGGGAAGGAACCCACACAGGCAAAGGGAGAACATGCAAATTCTGCACAGAAAGGCCCCAGTTGGCTGCAAGGTCCAAACCCAGCACCTTCTTGCTGTGATGTGACAGCGCTAACCTCTGCACCACCATGCCACCCTGTTCTTCTAATTATTTTTCTTTCATTATTGGCATGTTCTTCTTGTTTAGTATTGATTCTGGCTCATCAAGCCCTGAAAGCTAACTCCTCTTTAAGTCACTGTGTAGCCTTTTGCTAAAATTCTTTGGCATCTATTCAACATAGTGATTTTGACTTTGGCGGGCTATTTTATAAACTGTTTGGCTATTCCACAAATAAAATATTCTGTGAATAACTGGAGGAATATTAGCTTTCTTATTTTGGCTAGTTTCTTGCACACAAAATATTTCAATTCAGAACTCGCAACTCCACTGTAGAGCAAAGAGGTTCATGGAAAAGCAAACGACCTAACTGGCTATTGTATGAAGTTTGCATTATCATAATATAGTAGCAAAAATGACAAAAGGGTTTGCGAAATACTGATAAAACACACTAATTTACACTGGTAATTATGTAGTCTATTTAAGCTTTATTTAGACATTTACTGTAATTGAGTCGTGCTTGTATTTGTTCGTTGCTCCAACTGATAACATTATTGCTCTCAAAGAACTGGTATGTTGGCTCTTTAAAAAGTAGGCTATAATGATCTCATCTCATTATCTGTTTTAAGAAAAATGTTGCACCTATGCCATCAATCATCTACAGACATAACATTAATGCTATAATAATGTCTTGTCCTTCAGACCTGGGCCAAGTATCACAGCACAAAGATCATTGTTGAATGGTAGAGCAAGCATTACACTGAACACTCTCTCTCTCTCTCTCTCTCTCTCTCTCTCTCTCTCTCTCTCAGTTAAGATGATCTTAACTATGTGATGTATTTGGGAAACTATGCCCTACTTTTTTTGCTTGGTGTCTTCCAAGACATGGAGGCATGACATCTGTTACACACACACACACACACACACACACACACACACACACACACACACACACACACACAGAGTAAGGGCCTGAAACAGCAGCGACAGGGAGCAGGAAGTCTCAGGAAATTACTGTTAAGTGGTTCTTGTGGCTTTGTGGTTTTTGCTGATCAGCTCCTTATTGAGTGGAGTACTGTTTCACATGATGTTCATAAGGCCCATTTAATCCCACCGCTTTAGAAAGAAAAGAGAGATGGGTCTCAGAAAGGCATCCTCCACCATGTGATTTACCTTACAAGTTAGCAAACAAAAGCCCAAAGTCATGGTGGTTTGGCTTGAATGCGGAACTTTGGTGCATGTTTCCTATGGAATCTGCTGGTAGGCGGAGCCATGTTTTACAGTTCAATTAAGTAAAAACTGCTTATATGTAAAATTCTGAATATTTGATGCCAAGTACAAAGGCTTTCTCGGACCTTGGGGATAGTAGTGATGCGTTTTAGGTGAACTATTTGTGCTTTTTGAATTGATTCAACTTTTTTCTTCACTTGTTAAGCTACATCTAGCAAGGTTATATGCACCATGAAGTCTCTTATCTCATTCACCATTTTGCAGGGCCTAGACATTATCTGGCATTAAACCTGTTGTTTAGAAGGCTATATTACACCCTGCCTAACATCTCTCTCCTCCTCCATCTTTTATCTGTGAAATCAAAGACAACCTATTTACTGTTATTTCATCAATTGGTAATATCATGATCTACTTTGTTGTGCTACTGTATATAAAAAAATGTAAATTATAATTGCTTAAGCACAGATATTTTATGACTCAATGTAGTTGATTGCCACTTAATATAGCCTCATTTAAATGCAAAAATATCAATCAAGAATTATTGAAGGAGGTTTGGAAACAAGTTTAGTAAATCTTGCACTGTACAAGAAGGCATAAGTAGTTATGATTAATTTTTGTAAACCAGAGGTCTACATTTTTGTTTTCTTAATATTTAGGATCAAAATTTGAAGCAAATTTGTATATGAGGCTTGAAAGATTACTATTATTATTATTATTATTATTATTATTATTAACAACAATAATAATAATAATATAATAATAATGATAATAATAGGGCAGCACGGTGGTGTAGTGGTTAGCACTGTTGCATCACAGCAAGAAGGTCCTGGGTTCGAGCCCAGCGGCTGACGAGGGCCTTTCTGTGCAGGGTTTGCATGTTCTCCCCGTGTCTGCGTGGGTTTCCTCCAGGTGCTCCGGTTTCCCCCAAAGACATGCAGGTTAGGCTAATTGGTGGCTCTAAATTGACCGTAGGTGTGAATGGTTGTTTGTGTCTAGGTGTCAGCCCTGTGATGACCTGACTGAGTCCCTGGTTCAAGTTTCCCATGTTCTCCCTGTGTCTCTCCAGTTTCTTTTCATGTCCAAAAACATGCTGATAGTTGGATGCGATCGACTGGTGTCCCATCCAGGGTGTATTCCTACCTCATGCCCAATGTTCACAGCTCTAGACCCACCAAAACCCTGACTGTAGATGAATTAATCAGTGAATGAATAAGTGAGCTAAGTCAGATCTTGAAAAAGAACTAATGCCCACTACTAGGATGCATAAATCACATCTAAGATGCTTTATTTCCTGTTATGGTTTATACACTGAAATCTTCCATTTTGCAGGAACCTGATGCCAAGGACCCTTGATGGCCAGATCACAATGGAAAAGACACCCAGCTACTTTGTCACCAAAGAAGCCCCTTCCCGTCTGTGTGCTATGAACTGCAACACAAAACTCATTGTGGTGGTGCGGGACCCGGTGACCAGAGCTGTGTCTGATTACACACAGACTCGGACCAAAAGCCCTGGACTTCAGTCATTCCAGAGACTAGTGTTCAAAAACTCCAGCTCGGAAGTCATTGACACCTCATGGAGTGCTGTGCGCATTGGCATGTACGCCCAGCACCTGGAGAACTGGCTACAGCACTTCCCACTCTCCAGCTTCTTGTTTGTTAGTGGGGAGAGACTAGTAAGCGACCCAGCCGGTGAAGTGGGCCGTGTCCAAGACTTCTTGGGTCTCAAGCGCATTGTCAGTGACAAGCACTTCTACTTCAACCAGACCAAAGGCTTCCCATGTCTGAAGAAGCCAGAGGGCAGCAGTAGACCACGTTGCCTAGGGAAATCCAAGGGTAGGACTCACCCGCTTATTCCAACAGATGTGCTTCAGAAACTCAGGGAGTTTTACAGACCCTTCAACCACAAGTTCTACCAGATGAGTGGCCTTGATTTTGGCTGGGAGTGAAGCTTTGCAAGTGGATTTGGATTAAAAAGGCAACTTAACAAACACAATTTGCACATTTCATTAGCCTACATTTATTTAATTTACACCCTCTCTAAAATGGAGGAAGTGTGAATTAATATGACCAGAGGCAGTCCTAGATCGACCTGTGTTATTAGAACATTTAGTAAGTATTAAAGGGTTCTAATATGGTTAATTATGTCTTCTGGATCCTAATATTATGCAATGCACAGCATACTGTATATAATGATTACTGCAAGATGTTTCTTTCTGTTACTCATTTTGTAAAACTGAAGAAGTGTGAGGTAGATTCATTTAACCGAAAATAGTTCATGAATGATATACTGCATATAGTAATATGCCAACACTGAAATGTTTATCATGAAAAGACTTGCGACTTAAAATAGCTAACTAGTCAGAATGTTATGCCATGCACGGCATAATTCAGCCCTTTCAGACCAAGTGTATGACAGTAGTGACTTGACAAGACATATTGTTTTCAGGAAGGTTCTTTGAAATTGTTATTGGGTACTGTAATTTTTTTTACATGTAAATATATTTATCTATTGCTATTATACTGCATAAGCATAATTTGACCACTATTTTAAACTTACATCATTTATGTTTCTCACCCATCATAATTTTTTTGATTAGCCACTACTGTTACAGAACAATGTTATTTGTGTGTTTAGGAACTGTACAATAAATTACAATAATGTGATATTTTAAAAAAGGTGATTGTTGAATGCTACATATTAAAGTTTGATAGAGGGTGTCACAGTGATGCAGTAAGTAACGTTGCCACCTAACAGCTCCAGGGTCCATCCTGAACTCAGGGTACAGTCTGTGTAGAGTTTCTTATGTCCTCCCTGTGTCAGTCTGGGTTCCCTCTGGGTTCTCCAGTGTTCTTCCATTTACCAAAACATATAGGTGAATTGGGGGGCGGCACGGTGGTGTAGTGGTTAGCGCTGTCGCCTCACAGCAAGTAGGTCCGGGTTCGAGCCCCGTGGCCGGCGAGGGCCTTTCTGTGTGGAGTTTGCATGTTCTCCCCATGTCCGCGTGGGTTTCCTCCGGGTGCTCCGGTTTCCCCCACAGTCCAAAGACATGCAGGTTAGGTTAACTGGTGACTCTAAATTGACCGTAGGTGTGAATGTGAGTGTGAATGGTTGTCTGTGTCTATGTGTCAGCCCTGTGATGACCTGGCGACTTGTCCAGGGTGTACCCCACCTTTCGCCCGTAGTCAGCTGGGATAGGCTCCAGCTTGCCTGTGACCCTGTAGAACAGGATAAAGCGGCTAGAGATAATGAGATGAGATGAGATATAGGTGAACTGGTTTATAAAAATTGCCCCTACAGTAAGTTTGGATGTGCATGGATGTGGTATTATGTAATGTGCTCACATCTCATTCAGAGCATATTGAGCTTATTGTGTGTATTGATAGGCTCCTGATCCACCACCATCCTGACCAGGAAAAAGGGATTACTCAAGATGAATGAATGAATCTTTCATAGAAAAATTATGCATAGTGCAATTTGAGTTGTCTTTATCAAACTTGGCTTACACTCAGCAACTGTGCCACACATCGTATACACGTTTGGTCATTTACAGTACAGTGCTATGTAAAAACTACAGTATATGTAAAAAAAAAAGAAAAAAAATAGTAATACCTTGTGGTTTTCAATTAGATCTAATTTGGTCTTTACTCAGTTCCTACCAAAGTCTTTTCAGTATTTGCTTCATTGAAATACATGGAATCATATTGAAAATGCAAATGTATTAGACTCAACACAACATTCTTTTATATACACTCAACGAGCCTACATTTTCTGTGCTACATATTGCCTTGAGTAATGTATGTCCTTTCTGCAGAGAATGCAGGGTAATAAAAAACGGGAAACAAAAGATAAGCCTCAGGCAGAAAATGTGTAGCATCTCCTTCTGTCACCTTATTCCTTATGTCTTACTTACTGGTGTATAAGGTGCTTAGGCCTCTAATTATATAATATGTTAGAAAAGCATTGATAAAAACATTGACTCCATTTTGTTTGTAGATGATGTGCAACAGAATATGTCTGAACTGTGATAAACTTCATATACAGCAATTTTCTCTTCTCCATTTTCTGAACTTCTATTCTGTACCTGTATGTGCCTCATGCTCTTACTTCTGAGGTAGTTCGTTTTAATTCCTGCTTTAGGAAACATTTTCCTTTACAGTTTTGATTTGTGTAAGTTGTGGCTATACATGGACATATAGTGTCTTGCAAAAGTATTCATCCCCCTTGGTGTTTGTCCTGTTTTGTCGCATTACAAGCTAGAATTAAAATGGAATTTTGTGGGATTATCACCATTTGATTTACACAACATGCCTACCACTTTAAAGGTGAAAATTGTTGTTTTATTGTGACACAAACATGCCACAATGTCCCTTTTTTCCCATTGGTTGATTTATATCAGACTATATAGATAAACTGTACTTGACCAGCTCCATCATCATTTGTTTACTTTGAATGCGCTAGTACAACTAACAGCTCGCTACAGATGGTATGCATTTGAGATCTCAAGACTCATTGCTGAAAATGCCAATACAGAGTATTTACTTGGGGTGAAGGCTCTGGCTGGCAGTTCGTTTCAGTTTAAAGCAGATGATATCAAGTGGAAAATGTAAACCAAAGCCTTTTCTAAATCTTGTTAGTGGGATGTTGTTTGAATTGTGTTATTTACATGTTTCTTTTGCCATCACTGCACCATCATGACGTTGAAATGAACTTATGGTTTCTGTGGCACTACAAGTACAACTGATATAAAACAATATCATAATTACATACAATTACATCAAAGAAATTACACTTAAAACAAAAAAGTGTACTGGAGCTACTATGTGACTTCACAAAGACCTCATAATGGTTATGGTAGGAGCTGCACAATCTGCCCTTTACATTATGGATCCTGTATTTGACTACAAAGCTGGTACAAATTGCACAGGCCTACTATGACCTAATAATTAAACCTATTTTTACCCCAGCACTGTTAAATTCTAGACTGTGATTGGCCAGTTAATTTTCTATAACAGCAGCAAGTTATTCCTTCTACAAACCACAGGTTTATATTAATGCACTCATTTTAATGTTATTATTTCTATGGAAACAATTTACACAAAATAGAGTTTTAAAAAACTGTGCAGTTGTTGATATGGTGAAGTTTTTATTTATTTGGGAAGGAGATGCCTTTTTTTTTTAGCAGTCAGAGGTAAAGCTGCAACTTGAAAACTTTTCCAACAGAGGAAAGTCTTCAGGACAGAGGGTTAGGGTAATATGACAAACTGCAATTTTTGTCTTATTTAGTTCAAGGGAGAGAACAAAGAAAGAGTGATGAAGGAATAAACCTTATAGTCATTATTATGTCTGCCAACTTTGTTGGAGGATGTTATGTTTTTGCCTCTGTTTGTTTGTTTGTTTGTTTGTTTGTTTGTTTGTTTGTTTGTTTGTTTGTTTGTTTGTTTGTTCCCAACAAAACTTGAAAAAAAGTGAATGGATTTTGATGAAATTTTGAGGAAAGGTAAGCAATGGACCAAGGAACAACTGATTAGATTTTGATGCAAATCCCAATATGTGGCTTGGCAGAGGTATGTCCTTCTAGTTCTAATAAAGTGATTTCACTGACTTTCCACATCATTAAATGTAACTATAAACAAATAAAAAGTTTTATGAGTTATTCTTTAATGAATAAAAAAAAACTACCATTGGCAAAATACAGTGGTATAAGAGGAATTAAACTGTTCATTCTCAGAAAATAAAGTACATCATTGTACCTTTAGGGGTACAACGGCTTGTCACTCGGGCAGTACCCACTAAGCCAGGGGTTCTCAACCTTTTCTGCTTCGAGGCCCACCTATTCATACTTGTAACGAGTCTGAGCCTATAAAAAAATATCACCAATTATCATCTATTCTATTAGAATCTAATAATCTATGGTAAAGTGTATTAATATGATGCAACATCACTCCCTATTACAGATGGGAGCCCAGGAAGTAAATAAATACAATAAAAACAAACTGTTTTTATCCCCTGCTGGCCAAAAGGCCTGAAGGGGGATTATGTTGTGGCGATGTCCGTCCGTTCATCTGTCCTTCTGTCCCGGGAAGGGTACTTACCTTCTGAAATCAACTCCTCTCACAATTTTTGGAGGAATTTCACGAAACTTGACAGGATTCTTTGTTATGTGTTGGTAATACACATATTGCAATTTCGTTCAATTCAGTCACATTTTACCAGACTTATAGCCTTATAGCATAGACATAGTTGCCAGCAGGGGATATTGTGCTCTCAGAGCACTCTTGTTAATTGTAGGTATTGTATTTAAAACTGTATGGATGTGCCAGAAGTGAACATAAAACCATGTATGCAGTGCATTCTCACTCAAAAGGGATTAATGATCCAAAAGTGGAGTCTGATTGATTAACACAAGAACTTATTGCCATGTTTGTGTACAGAAAACAAGCAAGTTATTAAACTCAAGAAGTACACTTAAAAGAAGTGGATATAGAAACCACTCAATGGGATTAGATCCTTACACGCTAACAAAGAAGGATTTTTCTCATGAAAGAAAAATTTACTAGCTAAATTTGACATTAGTAGAATAAATTTTGATCCTATTATAGCTGGAACTAAATACAAAGACAATAGTTATGCATACTATTAATTAACTTAATGAGAAGATAATTAACAGATAATCAACAGATTTTAATTTTTTTAAAGATTGTGTATATTTTTAATCTTTTATATTTGTAATTATTTGTATCTGTGCACGCACAACTCCACCAGCTCTGCCGATCAACTTCTCATCTCATTCTCATCTCATTATCTCTAGCTGCTTTATCCTGTTCTACAGGGTCGCAGGCAAGCTGGAGCCTATCCCAGCTGACTATGGGCAAAAAGCAGGGTACACCCTGGACAAGTCACCAGGTCATCACAGGGCTGACACATAGACACAGACAACCATTCACACTCACACCTACGGTCAATTTAGAGTCACCAGTTAACCTAACCTGCATGTCTTTGGACTGTGGGGGAAACCGGAGCACACCCACATGGACACGGGGAGAACATGCAAACTCCACACAGAAAGGCCCTCGCTGGCCACGGGGCTCGAACCCGGACCTTCTTGCTGTGAGGCAACAGCGCTAACCACTACACCACTGTGCCGCCGCCGATCAACTTATCATGTTTAAATAAAGTTATTCATTCATTATGAGTTGGAAAAGTATCCATCCGTTGAGTTCTCTGACATCTCAAACTACCTGCTGCTGCAGACATCGTTCTACATGGACAAACAGATGAAAACCTGGTAGAGCATGGAGGCATACAACTTTTTATATACGGCTGGGTTAAAGATCTGGGGATCAGGACACTACAAGATAAATCCTGTATCGTTTTTTCCTGGGTAAGGAGGAATTTCTGGGCTTTGTATGTGTCTTTGCAATGGTTGTTAGGACACAAGAAGAAGTTTTAGTATCGGGTGTAAACAAACCACAGTCGCTCAATTCTCAATCCTCCCTGCTCTTCTCTTTCAGCAGGCATCACAGATCCATATAATTTACCCACAAATGGATTTATTTATTCTGTCCACCGCACGTGCATGCTCTGTGTGTGTACATGTGCGCACTCTCTGTGTGTGTGCGGACATATGTGCATGGGGAATAAATGCAAAGGAGGAACGTGACAATAATAAAGACCTGTTCTTCTCAATTTACCCACAAATGTATTTATTCCACTTGAAATGTGTACGTCAAACCAGCTACTGGATTTGGGACACTATGACATCCTGAACTATTTAGTATTTGGCTTCAAACGTTAAAAAATTTCACGGCCCATTATATGCCGCTTCATGGCCCACTAATGGGCCACGGCCCAGTGGTTGAAAAACAGTGCTCTAATCTATGATGATGCCTATTTATCCTGGTGCACTATGGGTGCCTAAGTTTGGGGGGGCCAGACTCAGAACTAAAGTATGGGGAATGGAGGGAACAACTGCAGGGATTGCTTGAGTATGCTGGCCCAACAGCACAGTGAAAAGTGAACATTTTAATGGGGGCATTGACTGAGGTAGCTAAAAGACAGATTCAGGTGTTGGCTGAGGGTGACCGTGATACACCAGCTAAAATCTTTGCTGCACTAGATGGCCTACATAGAGATAAAATGCCCATCACACTAATCAGGTCACAGTTTTTTAGGTGCCAACAGAATCCAGATGAACCTGTACAGTCATACATTCTTAGGTTGAGGGAGCTCCGCTGCATGCTACAGCAATATGCCCCAGACAAGACCCCCACGGATGACCACCTGAAGGAGCAGTTCCTACTTGGCCTGGGAGAAGGCCCGCTACTACAAGCTCTGAGGAGGTCTGTCCATCAGAATACATATGGAACTTTTGATGCCCTTCACCAGGAGGCCTGGCTGCTGGAAGAGGATCAGCAAGGACATAGGAGGACGGAGGTAACCTGTAGGGCTGTGGGGGCACTAAACTTTATAGATATCATTCTCAGTATGATGACTGGAAACAGGAACTAAAGAAGGAAATCATGATCAAGCTAAGGGACCAGCTAAAGGATTGGATTCAGGAACTAATCTGGGAACTGAAGCCCAGGAGTCCACTTTGTGGAGCCACCTCCCAGCATCCACCAGTATGAACGTATGTTCCTCCATCTTCCTCTAACACCTGGGATGCCAATGGTAAGCCCATTTGCAGACGTTGTAAGAAGCCAGGCCATATTGCTAGGTTCTGTAATTATTGTTCAAGTCCCTTGCTGGCTTTAAACTAGGTTCCCCTGCTGCAGCTGAGTTAGGTTCTGGGAATGAATCACAAGGGGTCACCTCAGATCTGATTGGTGAATGCCCACAGGTTGAAGTTGTGATAGGAGGAGTTAAAATGACTGGCCTATTAGACACTGATTCCAAAGCCACCTTAATGAGGCAGAGTGTTCTGGCTCTAGGCAGTTTCCAGAGTATGGTGTCTGAAAGTCCCCCTCATTTATCAAGCTTAAGGCAGCCAATGGCCTCAAAATCCCTTGTTTAGGCTATGCCATGATGGATTTTGAAATTAAAGGCATAAAATCACTGAGCGAGGTGTCGTTACTGTGGATGATTTCTCCTCTAACTCCCTCATCATAGGAATGAATGTAGTGAGAGCATGATGGGATGTTGTGTTCAAAGATTGGGGGGGGAGCTTTTTCATTTTCTTGTCAGAATCCCAAGTTTCATCATGCCTGGATAGAGGCTTTCGCAGCCTGCTGGAGAGCAACAGTGACTGCAAAGGATGGATTTCTGGGGTACATCTGGCCAGCCTGGTGGCGAGGAGTCACAATCCCAGCCAGAAGTGAGGTTGTGGTCTGGGGGTGTGCTTGGTCCAGCCCACAGGGGCGGGACTACTACAGTCTGGTTGAGCCCCTCCCAGAACCCAGCACTGTCATAGTGGCAAGGCCCCTTTGTCCCTGCTTGTACTCAGTGCAATATGTATACTGTTCCTACTTATTCAGGCGACATTGGGCATACCTAACAACCTGTGTTTTCTTTCCCGCTCCCCCCCAAAAAAAATCTGTCCCTCTGAGTTACATGGAGTCAACAGGAAATCTTTTGGTGGAGAGGGTGGAGACCTCGACTGGCTATCGTAGCCTGCAGGGAATCAGCCATCAGACATTCTGTCACATGTCCCAGACCCGGTGAAATGTAACTGAATTGTCTTGGCCAGCCCTAAGGGTCCCATCTGCATCCCATCATTGCTGAGGAGTGTGCTCCCATCACCCAATCAAGCATCCAGCCAGAGCAGGTCATGATATTTTTTAACCATATTAACATGCCATTGTTGTGTATTATGCCTGATGTCAAGACTCTCGTCTCTGCGAGCCTACCACACAGACTTAATACTTGTGTCATTTTTAGGGCATACCTAACAACCTGTGTTTTCTCTCTCTCCCTCCCTCCCCCCCAATCTGTCCCTCTGAGTTACATGTTGGTCCTGGGATTGAGATGCTGACCTCTTCTGCCCCTCGGACCTGCTTGATCCATCCTGGTGCCCTGTGTCTGGTTGGAGTTTTATCGCATCGCTCCTGTGGAGGATGGCCCCATGAGGACAGTTGAGGGTTACACTTGGAAGATGCTCTGGACTCTTACAGTAATGCTTTTATGGCTGAGGACTACAGTTGACTTGCTAACTTTAGGACTGCAGTTGTCATGAACAGTTTTGCACTCAAGTTTCCATCAATGAAGAGTTACAACATCAACGAAACTGTCTTCATGTTAAAACTGTTAATGTTATAGTCATGCTGTCTGTTGCCCAAATGAGGATGGGTTTCCTTTTGAGTCTGGTTCCTCTCGAGGTTTCTTCCTCATGTCGTCTGAGGGAGTTTTTCCTTGCCACCGTCGCCACAGGCTTGCTCATTGGGGATAGATTAGGGACAAAATTAGCTCATGTTTTAAGTCGTTCAAATTCTGTAAAGCTGCTTTGTGACAATGTTTATTGTTAAAAGCGCTATACAAATAAACTTGACTTGACTTGACTTGGCCCCTGGCATCAGTTAAGCAAGGTAGAGTTCCAGTCTGTATCTGTAACCTCAATGATTTCTCAGTCTCCAAAGGCCACTATCAGAAGCTCAGCAAGCTGTTCCAAGTGGAGGAAGCAGACATCTATGGCTTGACACCTGATGCTGATGGGGTTGCGGAGGTTGAACTTGTGGAAGCCAGTGATGAAGTGGAAAAGGACCCAGTGTTCGATATGTTGGGCCTGGCCAACCGATCTGATCTTACCATGGAAGAACAGGGTAAGCTTGCAGCTCTCCTTAAAAAGTGGAAAAAAGTTTTCTCTACAAGGACAGTTTGTAAACAAAGAGCTTCTTGTTGCTGGAAAAGAACCTCATTGGGTGATTGGGTTGCACATGTGCATTCTGTGCTATGCACTTCCTGGTTCCCAAGTTGTTTGCAAAGAGTCTTTTTTCCGTGAGTGTTGGTGTTAATTACTAATCTTTTTAATTTTTTCTACAAATAATTTTCCAGTATCCTCTTCATTTTTTACTGTACTTTCACTTTCCTTTTTGTACTTTCCACTTTCGCTTTCCTTTTTCCGTTTTTTTCTCTCTCTTTTTTTGGAAGAACACAGAGACTGGAAGCTTTCTTTTTTTCCTCCTGTGTAAAGACCACAAGCGGAGGCCATCCACATTGGATCTGCTTTAATATCAACAGCTCTTCAATTAAGGTACGTGAATCCTTTCATCATGGCACACTTTCAGCTTGTTCAATGTGCTGAGTGCAGGATGTTTAGTCATTCTTCCTCCATCGCTAACGATAGCTTTATTTGTGATAAGTGCAGATTAGTTAGCTCTCTGACGGAGAAGATTATAGTGTTAGAAGCACGTATCCAGGCTTTAGAGAAGGTCAGTGAGAATGAGAACAGCGTAGTTTCTGTAGGGGAAAGTCTGGATGCCCTAGGTGGAGTTAGTAATCCCCCAACTCCGGCATTAGAGCCCTTACAGTGGGGCAAATGGGTGATGGCTCAGTGGCATAAGCATAGAGCCAAAGCTACCGCTGAGGCTCTCCCATGGGAGCACCACTCCTCTCCGCGTCACATGTTGAACAGGTTTGCTCTCCTTAGTGATGCACCCACTGAGAAACATGAAAGAGCTCTGGTTATAGGGGACTCTATCATATGGCATGTGAAATTAGCTCAGCCTTTAGGGGCACCAGCAGCTTTAGTCAGGTGTATACCGGGAGCCAGGGCACTGGACATAGCAGGTAATCTTAGGGCCCTAGGCAAGCACAGGTTCTCAAAGATAGTAATCCATGCAGGAGCTAATGATATACGCCTTCATCAGTCTGAGGTTACTAAGAGCAATTTTGTAGAGGTGTTTAAATTAGCGAAAGCAATGTCTGATGCTGTAGTATGCTCTGGCCCCATCCCAAGGCAGTGTGGTGATGTAGCTTATAGCAGGTTATGGTAGCTGAACTGCTGGTTGTCCAGGTGGTGCTCTGAAAATAGTGTGGGCTTTATAAATAATTGGGCTAATTTTGAGGGCACAGCTGGCCTGTTAGGGCGGGACGGTATCTATCCCACTCGGGAAGGTGCTGCTCTCATTTCCTGCAGCATAGGTCATAGTCTCAGAACAGGCCTAGTTAATTTCTGACAATCCAGAGCCAAGGCCAGGGAACAGATGAACAGGCTAAACTGACTGTCTGCTAACTGCACAGAGTCGCCACTCAGGGTCCACTACATCGAGACTGTGTCTGTTCCCTGAGCTCAACAAAAAAGTAGAAATATTCAGAGAGTTTGTTCCAGTAACCTAATCAATATAAAATTAGATCATACTGACTGTACTGACTTGCTCAATATTAGATCTCTTACATCTAAAGCACTAATGGTTAATGAACTCATTACTGATCAGGAGTTTAATGTACTTTGTTTAACTGAAACATGGATTAAGCCAAATGAACATATAGCATTAAATGAAGCTACTCCTCCTGGATACAGTTATATTACACCAGCCTCGTCTAACTGGTAGAGGAGGAGGCATCGTGGTTATTTATAATGATTATCTAGGTGTAACACAAAAACCTGGTTATAAATTTAATACATTTGAAGTTCTTCATACTAATATAATGTATGTAGCCTTGAAAAATAGGTCTACCCAGTTAATTCCGTTACTTATTATTTACAGGCCCCCGGGGCCATATCCTGAGTTTCTTCCTGAATTTGCAGATTTTATCTCAGATCTGGTTATTTCCTTAGACAAAGTTTTAGTTGTCGGAGATTTTAATATTCACTTCGATAACCCAGAAGACCCTTTGAAAACAGTGTTTGTGTCCATTTTAGATTCAGTAGGGATTAATCAGAATGTCATAGGATCGACCCATAATGGTGGTTACACCCTCGATCTAATACTAACATTCGGGTTAAACATAGAAAATATAGTCATACTTCCACAGTCTGAAGTTATGTCAGATCATTATCTCATCTCATTCAAAATATGTCTGAGTAATAATATATGCACCTCACCACACTACTGTATTAAACGTACATTCACGTCAACTACTGCACAGAGCTTTATAAATGATCTCCCAGAGCTATCAACTTTGATTGGGTCACTGTCAGCCCCTGCAGAACTTGATCAGGCAACTGAATGCTTAGGGTCAATGTTCCGCCATACTTTAGATAATGTAGCTCCTCTTAAAAGGAAAATGGTCAGATACAAAAAATTAGCACCTTGGTATAATGATGACACTCGCACATTAAAACAGACCACTCGAAAATTGGAACGTAAATGGCGGCAAACAAAATTGATAGTGTTCAAATTAGCGTGGAAGGAGAGCTTCCTGAAGTATAGAAAAGCTCTTAGTGCTGCTAGATCAACATATCTCTCCTCCCTAATAGAAGATAACAAAACTAATCCTAGATTCCTATTTAATACTGTAGCAAAATTAACCAGAAATAAGTCCACTATAGACACATGCACACCTGCAGTATGTAGTAGCAACGACTTCATGAATTTTTTTAATGACAAAATTGAAAATATCCGACAAAAAATTCAAACGACTAATTTAAGGTCAGACAATGTAAGTGACCCTGTAGTTAACAATATAACTGTATCAGATCAGCAATTAGAATGTTTTACTCCCCTTAGAAAAATTGAATTACTTTCATTAATCTTGGCATCAAAAGCCTCAACGTATGTACTAGATCCCTTACCTACACGTCTATCCAAACAGATAATACCTGAAGTAATTGAACCACTTCTAAAAATAATAAATTCTTCTCTTAGGATTGGCTATGTACCCAAATCCGTTAAACTAGCAGTTATCAAGCCCCTGATTAAAAAACCTGACCTTGATCCCTGTCAGCTGTTCAATTATCAGCCAATATCAAACCTCCCCTTTATCTCCAAGATCCTTGAAAAAGCTGTGGCACAGCAGTTATGCTCATATTTACATAAAAATAACATCCATGAAATGTATCAGTCAGGATTTAGACCTCATCATAGCACAGAGACAGTTCTGGTTAAAGTAGTAAACGACCTACTGCTGGCATCTGATCAGGGCTGTGTCTCGCAGCTTGTGTTGCTTGACCTTAGTGCAGCATTTGATACCATTGATCATTCCATTTTTCTGGATAGACTAGAAAATGTTGTGGAAGTTAAGGGAATGGCCCTCTCCTGGCTCAGGTTTTATTTAACTGATCGCTATCAGTATGTTGATGTAAATGGTGATTTTTGTAGACATACTGAAGTAAAGTTTGATGTTCCACAAGGTTCTGTCTTGGGTCCACTGCTTTTTTCTTTATATATGTTACCTCTGGGTGATATTATTCGTAAACATTGTATTAGTTTCCACTGTTATGCTGATGACACACAGTTGTATGTTTCTGCAAAACCTGATGAGAGACACCAGCTTAATAGAATTGAGGAATATGTGAAGAATATTAGACACTGAATGCTTATTAAGTTCCTTCTGCTTAACTCTGACAAGGCTGAAGTACTTGTACTCGGACCACATGCAGCTAGAAGTAAGTTTTCTGATTACACAGTAACTCTGGATGGCCTTTCTGTTTCTTCACGTGCAGCAGTAAAAGACCTCAGAGTGATTATTGACCCCAGTCTTTCATTCGAAACTCACATTGATAACATTACCCGGATAGCTTTCTTTCATCTCAGAAATATTCCTAAGATAAGAAATTTAATGTCACTACATGACACGGAAAAACTAGTTCATGCTTTCGTTACCTCCAGGTTGGATTATTGTAATGCCTTACTGTCTGGATGTTCCAATAAGTGCATAACCAAGCTTCAGTTAGTTCAAAATGCAGCAGCAAGAGTCCTTACTAGAACTAGAAAATATGACCACATCACCCCTATCTTATACTCACTGCATTGGCTCCCAATCAAATTTTGTATTGATTATAAAATACTACTATTGACCTTTAAAGCACTGAATGGTCTCACACCACAGTACCAGAGTGAACTTCTGGTCCTCTATGACCCACCACGCCTACTTAGATCAAAAGGTACAGGCTATCTGCTGGTACCTCGTATAGTGAAGGTTACATCAGGGGCAGAGCCTTTTCTTACAAAGCCCCACAGTTATGGAACAGCCTTCCAAGTAATGTTCGGGAATCAGACATAGTCTCAGTATTTAAGTCTAGGCTGAAAACATATCTGTTTAGTCAAGCCCTGTGTTAATGGTGTTTATGAGGTAAAGGTGTAGATCTGGAGGGTCCTCAGACATAGAGTGTTTTGGTAAACTGGGATGTATGGATGCTGTTAGTCCCCCACTCGCTTGCTCACTTGAGTTTGTTGACGGTGTAGTGGCTGGCTGCTTCATGTCTCGGGGTGCCCTCATGCCTGTGTTACCTTCTGGCTCTCCCCTTTTAGTTATGCTGTCATAGTTAGTTGCCGGAGTCCCTGCTTGTACTCAATGCAATATGTATACTGTTCCTACTTATTCAGATGACATTGGGCATACCTAACAACCTGTGTTTTCTCTCTCTCTCTCTCTCTCTCTCTCTCTCCCCCAAAAATCTGTCCCTCTGAGTTACATGTCAATCCTGAGATTGAGATGCTGACCTCTTCTGCTCCTCAGACCTGCCTGATCCATCCTGGTGCCCTGTGTCTGGTTGGAGTCTCATCGCATCGCTCCTGTGGAGGATGGCCCCATGTGGACAGTTGAAAGTCACACCTGGAGGACGCTCTGGACACTTACAGTAATGCTTTTATGGCTGAGGACTACAGTTGACTTGCTAGCTTTCGGACTGCAGTTGTCATGAACAGTTTTTCACTCAAGTTTCCATCAAGGAAGAGTTATAACATTAACGAAACTGACTTCATGTTAAAACTGTTAATGTTATAGTCATGTTGTCTGTTGTTGCTCAAATGAGGATGGGTTCCCTTTTGGGTCTGGTTCCTCTCGAGGTTTCTTCCTCATGTCGTCTGAGGGAGTTTTTCCTTGCCACCGTTGCCACAGGCTTGCTCATTGGGGATAGATTAGGGATAAAATTAGCTCATGTTTTAAGTTGTTCAAATTCTGTAAAGCTGCTTTGTGACAATGTTTATTGTTGAAAGTGCTATACAAATAAACTTGACTTGACTTGACTACAAGTGAGGAAGATTTTGGCAGGACTAACATTGTTCAGCATCAGATTCCCACAGGAGATACTAACCCACTAAGGGAACAGTTCCGGCCCTTACCCCCAGTGCTGTACAAGGAGATGAGGGCCCTGCTATCAGGTATGCTACAAGGGAGTATTATAAAGGAGAGCTCCAGCCCCTGGGCTGCACCCATTGTCATGGTGAAAGAAAAGGATGGAAGCTGGCGATTTTGTGTAGATTACCGGAAGCTGAACTCTGTTACTCACAAAGATGTCTTTCCGCTTCCTCGAATTACAGAGACACTTATTTCTGTGACCAAAGCAGAATGGTTCTCCACAGGGGCGCTGCCAGAAATTTTGGGCCCCATGAAAGATTAGAATTTTGGGCCCCCCAACTTTGCCCACCCTCGTCACAATTGCACTATTGTCATTATTTGACTTTTGATAGCCCATGGACCTTGAGTTTGTGACTTTGTTATTACATTTTATATATTAACCTACCAGGGACTAGATGAAAACTGGTCAGTGACTAATTCTGGTGCATTTACAATCACAAATGAAAATTCAAGATTTTGCCACATGCCTTCTTGTGCTAGGACAATTGGTAGTGAAATGTGTGATGTGACTGCTAATAAATCATAGAAAAAGTTTGTCAAAGCAAATATTCAAATATCCATGAACAATAAAATATTCAATATTCAAGATAGATTCTTACCAGCAATATCAACCAATCCAAATGTAAACATGAAGAACAATATTTACACTACTCATACAGTAAAGATTTAAATACCCAAGTCTAGGCGCCAAGGCTTCTTTGTAGCTATGTCATGAATTAAATCTTTGAAGTCTAGAGAGCGAGCCAATTCACTTTCAATTGAAAGTATTGCTAGACTATTCAACCTCTCCTGCAACATGGTCGACCTGAGGTAACTCTTGATCAGTTTGAGTTTACTGAATGCCCTTTCTCCACCAGCAACTGTAACTGGCAGAGTGCAAAAAATCCTGACATTTCAATTTGATCAATTACGTACGTATTTCTTCATATGTTGTAACCTCTATCCCTCTTTTATGTGTGCTGCGCTTTCTCCAGCTCCTCAATTTGAAACCAATGGCTTAGAACGTGTGAACATTCCACACACGTAACCATGTCAAACACTTGACTGGTATCCGTTATTAGCAACACTTTAATCTAGCAAACTGTATATGGCACTCGCTCATTAAAAACTTCAATCCTAAAGCATTTATGGGTTGTATTGCTGCTTACCTCCTTCTCCAAAGGGGGGTTCAGTGGTTTGGTAGGGCAGAGGTCCCCCTGAGGCTGAATCTGTGCATATTTAGGGCACCCCATTAGTTATGAAACTAGTTATTAGCACTAGTTATTAGCACCAGCATAACATAATATTTCATCTTGTTTATCACACAAGTCAGTTCAGTTATTAAAATGAAAAAAATGTCACTGTACAAAATGTAAAAGTGTTCTCTTGATAGGCTAATCCAACTATGTTCATACTGTTCATTTACCATTCGCTAATATTTTGAACACACATGTGAGCGATAGCTACCTTTCTTTGGGAAAACCTGAGTGACCAGTTGCCTGCCTCTCCGGTCCCTCTCAGCTTTCAGCTGCCTTTCTTTACATTTTTGATAGCCACTCTTCATATTTAGCAATCATAGACTGTATGCACTCCACTGCTGGCTGGCTGGCTGCTGCACCAGCACACAGATTTAACGCATCGCGCTTCTACCAGAACTGGACTGTACCATTTCGCAAAAGGGGGAGGGTTAAATGACAATATGTTGAAGAACTCAAGAAATAGACAACCTTGTTCAATTAGCTCATTTTACCAGACGGAATATTGCATTGTTATTATTTCAGAAGTCTTATTAAAATCATTAAAAGCATATTATCAGCCCCTTAAAGGGCCCCATGGCAGTGCTGGGCCCCTAGAATTGTTCTAACCTTTCCCCCCCTGGCGGCGCCCATGGTTCGCCACCTTGGACCTCGCTAGTGGCTATTGGCAAGTAGAGGTAGACCCACGAGACAGAGAGAAAACTGCCTTTCTACCCCCTTAGACTTATTTGAGTTCCAGTGTATGCCATTCAGCCTTTGCAATGCACCAGCTACCTTCCAGCATCTGATGCAGCAATGCCTTAGTGGCCAGATAACTGAATCTTTGTTGGTGATATCTTGATATTATTGTCGACTCCCCAGACTTTGCCACACACCTGAAGCACCTGGACAAAGTGTTTGAGCACCTTTGGAAGCATGGCTTGAAGCTCAAGCCTGATAAGTGCAAACTATTCCATTGCCAGGTAAAGTTTTTAGGGCATGTAGTTGATCAAAGAGGGCTTCTACCCGACCCAGTTAAAGTCTCTGCTGTCACCAATTGGCCAGTTCCCACAACAGCAAAGCAGCTAAAAGCATTTCTGGGATTGGCTGGTTACTATAGATGCTTTATCTCTGAATTTGCAAAAATTGCACGCCCCTGAATGCATTGATGATTGGTATCCCTAATGACAAAAAATTAGGCTCCTGCTCACTTACCTGGTCAACCGAGTGTCAAACAGCATTTGAGGCCCTGAAAAAAGCCCTGACCCAGGCTCCCATATTGGCCAATGCAGACTTTATTCAACCATTTACCTTGTACACCAGAGTCACCAGAGGCTGGGAGCAGTATTGGCACAGGTTCAAGATGGTAAGGAACGAGTGATCACATATGCTAGCTGGAGTCTGCACCCCACTGAATGTAATGATGTGAACTATAGCTTCTTCAAACTGGAGCTTTTGGCTCTGAAGTGGGCCATTACTGAAAAGTTCAAGGACTATTTGACTGGAGCAAAGTTTGTGGTATTTACTGACAATAACCCTGTAGCTCATCTACAGTCTGCGAAGCTGGGAGCGGTGGAGCAGTGGTGGGTCGCCCAGCTGGCCTCCTTTGACTTTGAGGTCAAGTACAGAGCTGGAAGGGAGAATGCCAAAGTGGATGCACTTTCCAGGGTTCCCCACAACTCCAGGGCCCCACTACAGGACCGCCCCCAACATGACTGGTATCTCTGCATTGGCTGTGGTAGCAGCTGGATCAGACAACACCCCTGAGGATCAAGGTGAGGAGTGGGAGGTTGCACAGACAGCAGATCTGGACATTCAGATCATACAGAGGTATGTGGAACAGAACAAAATGCCAAGTGTGCATGAGAGGAAAACATTGTCAACTGGTGCAGCTGGACTGATGAGACAACATAAGAGACTCTGTATCCAGGGAGGAATCTGGTGCCATAAAGTGATTGATCCTAACACACATAAGGTACAGTTCCAGATTGTGTATCCAACTTCCAGGCATGCAGAGGTGTGGAAATGGCATCATGAGGCCACTGCCCATGCAGGAGCAGAGAGAACACTGACCAGTCTGAGATGGCATTTCTTCTGGACTGACATGGATAAGGAGGTATGGGGGTTTCAGTCTGGGTGCATTACCTGTAGCTTGCAGAAAGACAGTACCAAGCCCTGGGCCCCTTTCAACCCCACTGATGTTGCATACCCTTGAGAGGTAGTGGCACTCAACTTCCTTTCCCTCAGCAGGCCCAATGACGCTTACCAGAACATACTAGTTATGACAGACATGTTCACTCATTATGCTTGGGCTGTACCAACACGTGATCAAACTGCAAAATGACTGGTTCCATATTATTCAAACATTTAGTTGTCTGGCCCGATTTCACTCAGACCAAGGCCCAAATTTTGAATCTGATTTAATGAAACAACTGTGTGACCTGTATGGTGTTTCAAAAAGCTGCACTACCCCATACCACTAGGGTGACCACCTGTCCCGCATAGCGCGTGCGCGTACAGCATTTGAAGCCAAATTTATGCGTCCCGCAAATTCAGAACGTGTCCCACATAATCGATGCTTGCTGAGGGGGATGTCGCTCTCCCCGGGCCACCCAGGCAGCCAAACGAATATTACTTGACATTTCAGCACACCACCGTCGCCACTGTAGAACAAAACCACACACACACTCCTCACAACTGACTGGTTGTTGTCAGCTTTTTGTTGTTGCCATGACACCGCACTCACGTGCACAGACAGTGACGAGGGATGCAGGTGCAACGCATGCATTGCTTTCATATTAAAAAATGGAGAAAGGTACCGGGGAGATGGCAGGTGAGGCACCGCCACCTCCAGTTAAAAAGAGAAGGTGTATGTACAGGAAAGAGTGGGAAAATGAATATTTGTGGCTGAAAGGGGTTGAGGGGGATACAGAGAGGGCTTTTTGTGACCTTTGCAAAACATCTTTCTCAAACGGACATGGCGGGGAATAAGATGTGAAACGACACAGGCTCGCGGAGACTCACAAGAAACGTGTGCAACAGAAAGAAATGTCTAAATCTATGGATGCTTTCCTCCGACCTAAAAACGAGACTCTAGCTGACAAAGTGACTGCGGCAGAGGTGACGAGTGTGTATCACACTGTCCAACACGCAATATCATATCGGGCAGGACTTCTTTTTTTCTACTGTTTCTGTGGTGCTGAGCCACTACAATTCCTGTTAATCCACTGAAAACTAAATGGAGACTTGTCACTATTCCTGCTGTACTGATGCACTGCAAAGCCTCAGACTCAATATTATATTATGATTGATTTAAAGTGAATAAATTGTAATGGAAAATAAATAAAATTGAGTATAGCTTCAGTAAATCATAAGTGGAAGTGTGTCTGTCAAGTCATAATTGAATGGTCAAAATATTATGAATGTTTATTTAAAAAAAAACACATTTGGTGGCCTGTTCATGACCATACATCACCAATAACAGCAGATTAGGGTATTATTGATATACCATGTAAGGTAGTATGTGCTAGAAATGGGTAAACCACTATCTGTGAGTCTTCCAGCAGCCGGCGTGGTGCAGTGGGGGCGGTGTCCCACATTGTCCCTCAAAAACATACCCCTTGTCCCCCCTTGGGCTTATGAGCAGGTGGTCACCCTACATACCACCCAGCAGGCAATGGCAGGGTACAGCGAATGAATCAGACTCTGCTGAATATGTTACGTACCCTTGAGGCAGAAAAATAGCATAGGTGGCCTCAACACTTACCTGAGCTATTGCAAGCTTATAACAACACAGTTCACAGTGTGACAGGATTTGCCACTTCCTATCATGTTTGGGCAACATTTGAAGCTCCCTGTAGATGTTGGGTTGGGGGTAGTGGATGCTAGGCCAGCAGGTGACCTTCGTATCTGGGTTCATGACCATCACCAGAAGTTGTCTTATAATTACACTCTAGCCCATAGGAAAATAAGGCAGGCAACTGAGCAGGCAAAGCAGCGCTATGACCGCAAGGCATATGCTACTCCTTTGCTCCTAGGTGAGAAAATGTGGGTGCGTAATAGGAACAGGCAAGGCCAAGGGAAATTATATGGCAGGTGGGACCCAGAACCACAGATAATAGTTGAGACACTGGGGGACACGGGCCTACTCTATAAGGTCAGGCCAGAGAGAGGAGGTAAAGAGAAGGTTCTCCATAGAAATGCCCTCAAACTTTGCACAGCCCCACAAGTTCAGGCCCCAGAAGTAGAGTTGAGAGAAAAGGAAAGTACTCAAGTACCCATATTCTATTGCATTCCTGATGTAGAGCAGGCTGCAGTAGACACGGAAGAGGGTGAGACACAGCCAAGATGTTCATCTAGGCCAAAACATGGGTCAGCTGCCAGCTTGCTACAGAAATTGAACTGTTGCAGGGACCGCTGATCTTTAGCCATGGGGTGGGGGAGGGGGGACAGGGTCAAAAATGCATGTGCATGTTATATTGTTTTTATATTTATTGCGTTTTTTAAATTAGAGTGTTGTGTTTTTATTTGACTTGCATTTTTTTTATAATAGTTTACCTGGTTTGCTGTGGTTTTAGTCATCCCCTTTTATTTTAATTGCTTGATGTTTTTAGTTTGTTGTGGAGTGCATTTTTTAAATAGTTGAAATGAACTGTGATGACCTTGGGAGTACCACACCCACACCCTGCATATTAACTTAATTACTAGATGAGCGACAGGTGTGGGGGGATGTGCCACACAATCTTGATGGATTTTTATTGGGACAGAAAAGGAGAGAGTAGGGCCACATGTGGGTGGAGCAGATGCCAGAGAGAACAGTCATCGGAGAAGTGGTCCTCCCGGGAGTTAGTACCCAGCACCAAACCCCAAGAAGTTGCAGTGGGGAGATGTGCAGCAGCCAGTGTCTGCCAACGCTGTTTCACTCAGGCCTGGGTCAGCAGCGAGATATCTGCCGCCCAGGAAAACCGTGAGTATCCTTTGTCATATTGGGAAGGAGGGCACAGCGAGGCAGATCAGTGAGAGACATCTCCTGTTGGTTTTTAACTCTGCACCCCTGATTGTTTTAAGAACCTGTAAGCCTTTCCAGAGTCCTAGGCTTTGCCAATTCCTAGGTGGCATTGTTGGTTTTTGCATGTCTAAATTTGATAATGTAATCTTAAGTACGGCCCATGTTTTAGTTGCTGGATGGTGGGGCCACAAATAGGTGGGCCTCGAAGCAGAAAAGGTTGAGAACCCCTGCTCTAAGCAATTTGTTTGTACCCTTTATATACCGTAATGCTGGGGAACATATATGTATCTTTTTGGCCCTAAAAAGGTACACATAGTTACAGTGGTGCTTGAAAGTTTGTGAACCCTTTAGAATTTTCTATATTTCTGCATAAATATGGCCTAAAACATCATCAAATTTTCACACAAGTCCTAAAAGTAGATAAAGAGAACCCAGTTAAACAAATGAGACAAAAATATTATACTTGGTCATTTATTTATTGAGGAAAATGATCCAATATTACATATCTGTGTGTGGCAAAAGTATGTGAACCTCTAGGATTAGCAGTTAATTTGAAGGTGAAATTAGAGTGAGGTGTTTTCAATCAATGGGATGACAATCAGGTGTGAGTGGGCACCCTGTTTTATTTAAAGAACAGGGATCTATCAAAGTCTGATCTTCACAACACATGTTTGTGGAAGTGTATCATGGCACAAACAAAGGAGATTTCTGGGGACCTCAGAAAAAGCGTTGTTGATGCTTATCAGGCTGGAAAAGGTTACAAAACCATCTCTAAAGAGTTTGGACTCCACCAATCCACAGTCAGATTGTGTACAAATGGAGGAAATTCAAGACCATTGTTACCCTTCCCAGGAGTGGTCGACCAACAAAGATCACTCCAAGAGCAAGGCGTGTAATAGTCGGTGAGGTCACAAAGGACCCCAGGGTAACTTCTAAGTGACTGAAGGCCTCTTTCACATTGGCTAATGTTAATGTTCATGAGTCCACCATCAGGAGAACACTGAACAGCAATGGTGTGCATGGCAGGGTTGCAAAGAGAAAGCCACTGCTCTCCAAAAAGAACATTGCTGCTCGTCTGCAGTTTGCTAAAGATCATGTGGGCAAGCCAGAAGGCTATTGGAAAAATGTTTTGTGGACGGATGAGACCAAAATAGAACTTTTTGGTTTAAATGAAAAGCGTTATGTTTGGAGAAAGGAAAACACTGCATTCCAGCATAAGAACCTTATCCCATCTGTGAAACATGGTGGTGGTAGTATCATGGTTTGGGCCTGTTTTGCTGCATCTGGGCCAGGACGGCTTGCCATCATTGATGGAACAATGAATTCTGAATTATACCAGCGAATTTTAAAGGAAAATATCAGGACATCTGTCCATGAACTGAATCTCAAGAGAAGGTGGGTCATGCAGCAAGACAATGACCCTAAGCACACAAGTCGTTCTACCAAAGAATGGTTAAAGAAGAATAAAGTTAATGTTTTGGAATGGCCAAGTCAAAGTCCTGACCTTAATCCAATGGAAATGTTGTGGAAGGACCTGAAGCGAACAGTTCATGTGAGGAAACCCACCAACATCCCAGAGTTGAAGCTGTTCTGTACGGAGGAATGGGCTAAAATTCCTCCAAGCCAGTGTGCAGGACTGATCAACAGTTACCGCAAATGTTTAGTTGCAGTTATTGCTGCACAAGGGGGTCACACCAGATACTGAAAGCAAAGGTTCACATACTTTTGCCACTCACAGATATGTAATATTGGATCATTTTCCTCAATGAATAAATGACCAAGTATAATATTTTTCTCTCATTTGTTTAACTGGGTTCTCTTTATCTACTTTTAGGACTTGTGTGAAAATCTGATGATGTTTTTGACTATATTTATGCAGAAATATAGAAAATTCTAAAGGGTTCACAAACTTTCAAGCACCACTGTATCTTGAGGTCCAATAACAAGCCCTAGAGGGTACATTAATGTAGATTGTACCTTGGGGAACAGAAATGGACTCCTACTGTATCCATATTTCTGTCAGTGTTGTCCAAATAATCAACTTTTGAGGTTGTAATGGTCTGATGCAGAGCCCCATCATGTTTTATTCTGTACTCTGCAGCTTTGGTCCCCTATAGGTTTCGATCCATATTCATAATCAATAATTCACCCGACTGGACAGGATATTATATATTGATAGTATTCCTGTGAAAGGGGGACTGAGAAGGAAAACATTAGGGCAAAACTCAAAAGCATCTCTGCTAACTTAAGGGTATAGATACACTATGCAGGAAGTGTCAGGTATAAATGGGTGATTTGCACATCCTACACTTGGTCTTTTTAACATCCCCAGTTATTCATTATGAATGCTTTGAAATCACCACATTGCCTCCAGTAACTCCTTCTTGCCTACATGGGCCTATAATGATAGAATTCAGGTTGTTACTTACCCACATGTAAAAGATGGTGGATTGTGTGTCTTTTTATCAATATATTGGTCAGTGACAGATGATTAAATCAATAACATAGAGGTAAAATATGAATATGGATGGAGCCAACATGGAAGGGGAAAAGGAGGAGGACAGGAGCTGATACCTTAAATTTACAACCCTGTAGAAAATTGTTCTAACAATTTATTCTTGCAGGATGTTCTCATATGCCACTTGAAGACCTTTAATCAGTGCACTACAGAGCAAATAACACAATATGCAAACACATTTTACAAAAAACATGGACTATTGCTGTGTACACAACATAATATACATAAGTTTATATTGAAATGTTTGTGATGTGCTTAGTGATTCTGTTGCCAATTTGTTGGTTGATGCCATGTTTTCATCATTCCTCTCTTAAGTTAGCAGTTGGCTGCCACTCTTATGTCACAGGTAGACATTGCTAGTACATTTACAGTGCCATTTGATAGGAGAAAAAAAAATCAATACTCTTAATACTTTCCCCCATTTTTTTTAGAGTTTAATATCCAAAAATAAATCTGCCTTTGAAGCTCACCAGAGGTGGCTTTACTCTACAGGGGTCAAGTGGGGAACCCTTGAAAGTTCTGTGTAGAACCATACAACAAATGGTTTCCTTTTCAGAAAAAGTTCCATGTTGAGCCCCTTTAGATAGCTAGAACTCTGACACATTCACTAAGCCCTTGCTTCTGTCGAAATACAGAGTAAGATGCAATGCACATTAACATTGGCAAGTTAAACTGCTATAGTACTAATCTGGTACTCGCTCTGCATGCTGTGAGTCACACCCAGGTGAATACTGCAAGGAGTAATTCAGCACTGGGCATTTATTTCTTGTTTACACATTCTGTCCACTAATGAACAACTACTCCAAGTTTAATTGTAGATGCACATAACCCTTGATTAGATAAATCATCTGAATTATCCTACTACTACCCACAATTTAATTCATGTCATAAGATCCTTCTACTGTGGGATTTTTGGCCTTATAAAAACAGCCCAAAGATGTGTTCGGTTCCAGATGGAAGACCGGGGATCAGACGTGCTAGTTTGGTAGGCATATGGCAGGCTAATCAGGCCCTGGCAGGGAGCAGACATGGTTATAGGAGGATCTGAAGGAGTACTGAAAGATCTGCTTCTTGATTTGTGGGATTACGGTGTTAAAGTGGTTCTTCCTTACTAAGGCAATAAATAGTGGGCGAATGGAAAAGCTCTCCATTTCTGCTAACAGCCACTTACACTTGAGGTATGGCTGGTATAGGATATACCAAATGTAAATTAATAACTGTTATAAACACTAACTTTCTACTAATAATTCAGCAAAATGCAAGTCCAAATTATAGTCTAATATGGCTAAACATACTATTTTCAAGGGATTATGAGGGGATTTCTGAATCTAATTTTTTAAGATAATGGATTATGGTTTTAATCCATCCATCCATTTTGTGGGTCATGGGTGAGCAGGGGCCAATCCCAGCTGACATTGGATGAGAGGCAGGGTACACCCTGGACAATCACCAATCTATCGGATGGCTAACACAGACAGCCACACTCCTGTGAGGGAGGAAGCCAGAGTAAACCCAGCAGGCACAGGGAAAACATGCAAGCTCCACACAGAAAGGCCCCAGTCGACTGGCAGGTTCAAACCCAGAACCTGCTTGCTGTGAGGTGACAAGGCTAACTGCTGCACCAGTGTGCCACCTGTTTTTAATCCATCTCCTGAAATTTAACCTGGTCAGGGTTGCAGTGAATCCTAACCCTAACCTGGGAACACTGGGCATGACGTAGGATGAGACGCCAGTACATGCAGGGCACCATTCACATGCTCATTTACACCTGGGGCAAGTTAGCATAGAAAATAGGCTTATCAGTATTGTGGGAGGAATCTGGAGAACCTGGAGAAAACCCATGCAGAGAACATACAAAACTCCACTCAGGATCAAATGAGGGACCCTGGAGCTGTGAGGCAGCAGCACAACCTACTATACCATCCTGCTGTCTCTCAGGATTTTTTTAGATCGATTTTTAAGCCACTGCCGTAGGTGGTGAAGATATGATGGTTTTCATCATCTGTCGGAGATTCATGATAGCACAATATCTCAAGAATGAGTGGTTGAATGTTTTATATGGAATTATCATTGTAAAAAGCAGATTAATTGATTATATTTTGGACTCAATCCACAAAGGGTCAAGGTTACAACAGGGTCAAACGTCCAAAATAGTTTTTAGCTCACTGGCCATAGGGCGATAAGCTATTGCCATCACATGGCGTCCGCTGTCCATTCATCCATCATCCGTCCACAATTCACAAAAATTGCTACTTCTCTCTGAGTTTTCAATGGATTTTGATTCTGATTGTTTTGTTTGGAAAATCAAATCAGTCTGCACTACTCCCTGGTTCTGTGATTTCTCATTAACAAGTTGCTAATTAGGCCAGTTAACGAACTTTGAGGAATATCGCTACTCCTCCCTGAGTTTTCAATAGATTTTGATTCTGATTGTTTTGTTTGGAAGATCAAATTGTTCTAATTGTTCTCATGAAGAACAACTTAGCAAGTTATAAATTAGCCTGATTTCTCAAGGTACGGCCATATGAGCTACTGTGTCGCTGATGCTTTGGTTATTCAATAGCTTCCCTCCTGTTTGAAGTATATTTTAAAGGTATTTCAGCCATACAAAATTAGTAACAATAAGGACTAGACTTGACGGAGACATCCTTGTTGACATCACTGGCATCAAGGTCTACTTGTTTTTCGTTGTTGTTGTTTTAAATTTAATTTTTTTTTTAATTTTATGCAGACTACTTTGGTATGCATATTCACTCAGCTGGGATTCTCAGTCTTTGATCACTAATGATATATCATGTAATTTCACAGCTCAGAATTCCTCCTGCCATTCTACAGCCAGTTTAACTCAGTTCATTTGGGAATTTCCAGTTCTTACCATGTTCTTTCCACATGAAATTTATATGTATCTCAATTTGTTGCATCAGTTAGAAAGCCTGAGCAGGATTTATTCTAATGGATGTCTTAATTTGTGATTAGCAGGATTAAAGGACAACACAGTTCTGAAATACAAATGCTTAAAGACATTTAGCACAAAACAAAGAAAAAAATTCAAATAATGTTTGTGTTTTCTGTAAACCTTGAATGATCGGTAAAGGTCATATTGCTAATGTTGTGTATGGGATCAGCTTTCCTATTCACCACACCACTTTAATTCTAAAGGAGTGTCAGTGAAACAGACATTAAATATCTCATCTCATTATCTCTAGCCGCTTTATCCTTCTACAGGGTCGCAGGCAAGCTGGAGCCTATCCCAGCTGACTATGGGCGAAAGGCGGGGTACACCCTGGACAAGTCGCCAGGTCATCGCAGGGCTGACACATAGACACAGACAACCATTCACACTCACATTCACACCTACGGTCAATTTAGAGTCACCAGTTAACCTAACCTGCATGTCTTTGGACTGTGGGGGGAAACCGGAGCACCCGGAGGAAACCCACACGGACACGGGGAGAACATGCAAACTCCACACAGAAAGGCCCTCGCCGGCCCCGGGGCTTGAACCCAGGACCTTCTTGCTGTGAGGCGACAGCGCTAACCACTACACCACCGTGCCGCCCCACATTAAATATCACTGATTGAATATCTGGAATTCCTTTCTGCCATTGTTCAATAACAGTTCTGACAGATGAAATTCAAACTATGCCTTTGATGTGTGCTTTCATTCGACAAACATGCTTTTGGAGAGTTGGCATTTAGTTAATTCTTTTCATCTTGCAATATACAGCATTGAAATGAAAGTATAAAAAAGTAGGTGATGACATGTATAAAAAATATTTCTTTCTTGAAAGAATGTCCGGGTGGCATGGTGGTGCATTGGTTAGCACTGTTACCTCACAGTAGAAAGATTCTGGCTTCGAATCTTGCGGCTGACTGGGGCCTTTCTGTGCGGAGTTTGCATGTCCTCCCCCTGCTGACTTCCCCTGCTGAAACATGGGTTTCTTCTGGGTGCTTTGGTTTCTTGTCACAGTCCAAAGACATGCGGATTAGGTCAATAGATTACACTAATTTGCCCTCAGAGAATGGTTGTTTGCCCCTGTGTTAGCCCAGTGATAGATTAGTGACCTGCCCAGATTGTACCCTACCTCTCACCAGAAGTCAGCTTTGATTGGCTCCGGCTTCCCCACAACCCTGATGAATAAACAGTATAGATAATGGATGGATTAATGTCTCTTTCTGGTTTTCTCAAGAATAGATTGTGTGCATTTTTAAACTGCTATAAGTTCGACATCTACAGTGTCCATCACCTTTGAACTTATTGCACATTTTGTAGTGTTACAACCTGGAAGTAGAAATGAATACTATTTGGATTTATTATATGTCACAAATCTACAAAATACCCAATAATATTCAAATAGGGAGAAACCCTAAATTAGTTCTGATGTACAGTAACCAGTTTCCATCAGAATTCATATAGTTCATTAAATGAAGTACACATATGTGCAATTAAAGTGTCACATGATCTCAACATAATTATACCCATTCCTGGAAGGTCCCATGTTTGTTAGAGAAAGCACATAAATGCACAGTATCATGAAAACCAAAAATCTATGAAAATACAGTAAGTTTGTGACACAGTTCTGAAAAGTACCAAGCTTTGGTTCAAAAAAAAAAATCTCGAGCTTTCAGCATCTTGTAGAACATTAAATCCATTATTAAAAATGGAACAAGCATGGTCCAACAGTAATTCTCCTTATGGAGGCCAACCAACCAAAAGTCAGTGATGGGTAAGGAGGGTATGAGTCAGAGAAGCAACCCAGATGCCAGTGGTAATTCTGAAAGAGCTGTATAAATCAACACTACAAATGGGAGGAGCTATTCAGAGGACAACTGTAGCATAGACACTCTGTTATAGGGTATGGAAGAGCGATGAGCCCTATGAAATCCCATTTGAAGTTTTCCAAAAAGCATGTTGGAGATTCAATCATGCAAAAAAAAAAAAAAGTTATTGAAAAATTTGGCTTTGGAACAAATTGCCATGTTTGTGGCAAACCCAACACTGCTCATCGCCCCAAGGACAGCAATCCCACAGTAAAGCATGGTGGTGGTAGCATAATGCTACAAGTTAAACTTGGAATAAAAAAATTCCCCCTCCACTTTAATATTATCTGTTCTATTGTGTAGCTTCATGACATATTATTATCCCATTTATATTTCCTTTCCAAGTTGTAATACTACAACATGTACGAAAAAGGGGTGAATATTTATGCAAACCACTGTAAATGTTCTCATTGACATGATTAGCAGTAGAAAATGAGATCATGAGATATTCAAGACCATCACTAGAATTTTAGTTTCATCTCACAATAGGTAATCCAACCCCTGAGAATGTAAGGGCCTCTTGGTATTCATGCTGCAATGACAACACTGCCATCATGACCGGTGAACTGTAAATGTACCCCAGTTCTACCCGTATCATTGTAACAGTAGGAAACCGCACCTGTCAGATAAACACAATGATATGAAACAGTAACATAACTATACACCTTGAATACCATCAACAGATTCAGATCACAGTTCATCACATAATTGTTATGGACATTCTTTTTATCATACTTGAATACATATGACCTTTGAGGTTTCAAACAGTCTCTTCCATGATAAAATATCCAGTCCCTCCTCCTCAAGCTCTCTGAAAAATGTTAGGCTCAATATAACTGGAATATTTCATTTATAAAACTATGTAACATCATCATGGCATCACATGCAGTGATGAGATGAAGAAACTTGGAGACAGAGCAGATGAGAAAAGAACTTTAACTGAACCTGTAGGAGATGATCTAGAAAGCAATACAGCATGGAAGGAAACAAAGAAACACATGTATTGGCTTGGTGAAATGACATTAGGCTTAGAATTTTCTTTTTTACACATGGCATTTCAACAAAACATTTTGTTTCAAGGTCTTTAGCTGAAGCCAAAGAACAGTTGGATTCCTGAAGTAATAAGAAACGATTCCCGCAGCTAACGCCCTTCGTCTAAATTAAATATTGAGATGAAAGTATGTATGAAGCAAAACCAACTGAGGCCAAAAGGCCAAAAATGCTAAAATATTGGAACTGACAAATGTGGTCAGTATGAATCTAAAAAGCTGGCTTCAGATTTAAACACTTGGTAATCAGTGGATAACCAATCTATCTCAGTGCCTGCCAATCTTGTTCACTGACATTGTTCAGTGCTGTCCAAAGTGAAGTCAGACTTCCAGAGGATGTTTAGTGAGGACCCACTCCATGCAAATGTTGACTGCACTGCCCTCAAGTGGCCATATATTCCTGAATTCCCAAATATTCCTGAAACTAAAACGTGACCAACCAATGTATTTTATGCCTTATCTCAAAATCTCTTCATACTGTTCGACAGCTGTCTTTTCTCCATCCAGGTTATTTTTCTTCCAGGGTTTTCCAGGATTTTTTGTTGTTTTTTTTTTTATCCTAAAATGATTTTAAGTCAATCAATAAATGATAGGATGCAATCTTTTTTTTTCTTCAGATCCAGCAAGGAAATTATTGCCACTGTTACCTTAGCTTACAGAAAGATAAAGATTTTATGCATATATGTACAGTATGTATGCACTAGTGTTGTAGTCAAGACCACCTAAACCGAGACCAAGTCATGACCAAGACCAGAGTGTATTGAGACTGAGACAAGACCAAGACTTTGAGGGGATGAGACCAAGTCAGGACAAAGACCAAGACCAAAGCAGGGCGAGACCGAGTCAGGACCAGGAGCAGACCAGTGGGTGTGAAGGGGGGTGGGGAGGGGTGATGTCCATTAACAGTAATGAAAATATAATATTAGCAATGAGTTACGCTATTGGTTGCATTTGAAGCAGAAAGTTTTACATCCAATTACAGGAATGATGTTAACAAATAAATCAGACAATACTCAGGCAATTTAGTGAAATCCCCACAGTTGTGGTCTTGACTTTTCTTAAAATAAAATCCAGAGTCCTCTATGTCCAAGATCATGACAAGATTGAGTGAAAATGCGGTCGATTCCGAGACAAGACGAGACCTTCAAAAAGTGGTCAATCTTGTTCATTGGCATTGTTCAGTGTTGTCCAAAGTGAAGTCAGACTTCCAGAGGATGTTTAGTGGTCTTAGGACCCACTCCATGCAAATGTTGACTGCACTGCCCTCAAGTGGCCATACAGTATTTCTCTGTCAGGTTCTCCTAGCACAACATCTCCATGTGGGGCAATGTCTCAACAGCGTACACATGTTTCAAAAGCAGTGTTTCTGATTAAATCTGAACAGTGCCAGACTGGTACAAAATTCAGGCCTGGATTTTCACAACCACCCATGCCACATACCCAAAACAAATTTTGTGACCGCTGACTACCCACTGTAATGTACACTCACTGATGGCCCTTTTCCACTACCCTTTTTCAGCTCACTTCAGCTCGCTTCAGCTCACTTCAGCCCGACACGGCTCGCGTTTCGACTACCAAAGAACAGCACGACTCGGCTCGCTTCAGCCCTGCTTAGCCCCTAATGGCCCTTTTCCACTACCCTTTTTCAGCTCACTTCAGCTCGCTTCAGCTCACTTCAGCCCGACACGGCTCGCGTTTCGACTATCTAAAAACAGCACGACTCAGCTCGCTTCAGCCCTGCTTAGCCCCCAAAACTCGCACGGTTTTGGAGTGGGGCTGAAGCGAGCCAAACCGAGCCGAGTGAGGCTGGGGGCGTGAGCAGACGCTCCCCTGTGCACTGATTGGTGAGGAGGAGTGTCCTCACATGCCCACACACGCCCTGCGAGCACGCTGGGATCTGTAAACACCGCAAACCCGGAAGAAGGAGAATTACAAATTACGAGAATTATGAAGCCTTATGCGCCTCGCCTCATCTATACGCTCTTGCCAGTATCTGTTGGCGTTATCGGTGACAACAAGCCACAGCACCAAGACCAGCAACACTAACGACTCCATGTCCTCCATGTTTATTGTTTACTATCCGGGTCGTGAGATTACTGCTTAAAAGCTCACTGATGTCACTGTTTGCGCTGCCTAACGACATCACCTGATGTCCACCCACTTTCGCTAACTCCACCCAATGTGTCCACCCACTTCCAGCCAGCACGGTTCAGCGCGGTTGTAGTCGAACTGCAACTCCAACAGCCCCACTCGGCTCGACTCAGCCCGACTCAGCATGGCATGGCTCAGCCGCGTTGGTAGTGGAAAAGCGGCATAAAACTCGCACCGTTTTGGAGTGGGGCTGAAGCGAGCCAAAGCGAGC
Source organism: Neoarius graeffei (assembly GCF_027579695.1). Taxonomy (NCBI): domain Eukaryota; kingdom Metazoa; phylum Chordata; class Actinopteri; order Siluriformes; family Ariidae; genus Neoarius; species Neoarius graeffei. The sequence goes on from NC_083588.1 coordinate 36,942,425, forward strand.
CGAGTGAGGCTGGGGGCGTGAGCAGACACTCCCCTGTGCACTGATTGGTGAGGAGGAGTGTCCTCACATGCCCACACACGCCCCGCGAGCACGCTGGGATCTGTAAACACCGTAAACCCGGAAGAATAATAATTACGAATTACGAGAATTTCTGAAGCCTTATGCGCCTCGCCTCATCTATACGCTCTTGCCAGTATCTGTTGGCGTTGTCGGTGACAACAAGCCACAGCACCAAGACCAGCAACACTAACGACTCCATGTCCTCCATGTTTATTGTTTACTATTCGGGTCGTGAGACTACCGCTTAAAAGCTCACTGATGTCACTGTTTGCGCTGCTTAACGACATCACGTGACGTCCACCCACTTTCGCTAACTCCACCCAATGTGTTCACCCACTTCCAGCCAGCACGGTTCAGCGCGGTTGTAGTCGAAATGCAACTCCAACAGCCCCGCTCAGCTCGACTCAGCCCGACTCAGCACGGCACGGCTCAGCCTGACTCAGCCGCGTTTGTAGTGGAAAAGCGGCATGACATTAATTCAACCAAAGTCAGAAAAACTTGGGACAGTATGTTGAAATTGACATTAAAACTGTAAGCAATGATTTGTAAATGATCGTTGATAAATAATTTTACAAAAATTGTTTTTACCTCATGATTTTTTTTAATATAAACCCTTATTTCAATTTTGATCCTTGCAACACATTTCAAAAAAAAGTTGGGACGGTAAAGCATTTACCACTTTGTAATATTGCCATTCCTTCTCACAACACTTAAAAGATGATTAGGGACTGAAGACACCAAGTGACAAAATCTTTCAGGGGATATTTTGTGCCATTCTTCCTGCAAACAGGTATTACAGTGTGTGCAACAGTACAGGGTCATTGTCATACTTGTTTCAAAATTCACCACACATTCTCTATTGGCAACAGGCACCCTCTTCTTCCACAGCCATGCCTTTGTAATGTGTGCAGAATGTGATTTTGCATTGTTTTTTTAAAATATCCCTGGAAAAGATGTCTTGAAGGCAGCATCTGTTGCTCCAAAATCTCAATATAGCTTCATTAATGCTGCCATCACAGAAGTGTAAGTTACCTTTGCCAAGGGCACTGACATGACCCCATACCATGATAAATCCTGGCTTTTGGACTCATTGCTGGTAAAAGTCTGAATGGTCCTTTTCATCTCTGGTCCAGAGCACATGGCATCCATTTCTTACAAAAATGACCTGGGATACTGATTCATCTGACCACAATACACGTTTCCACTGTGTGATGGTCCATCCCAGATGCCTCCAAGCCCAGAGAAGTTGACAGCACTTCTGGACACAGTTAATATAAGGCTTCCTTTTTGTACAGTAAAGTTTCAACTGGCATTTGTGGATGTAACTCTGTATTGTAGTGCTTGACAAAGTTTTGCCAAAGTAATCCTGAGCCCATGAGGTTATAGCAGCTATAGATGAATGACGGGTCTTGATGCAGTGCTGTCTGAGGGATCGGAGATCATGGGTGCTCAGCTTTGGCATGCACCTTTGCCTTTTATGCACCAAAATTCCTCCAGATTCCATCATTAAATATTATGCACTGTAGAGGGTGAAATATCCAGATCCTTGCTTATCTTTATTTATAGAGCATTGTTTTTAAAAACTTTTCAATAATTTTTTCACAAATTTGTTGACAAACTGAAGATCCTCTGCCCATCTTTGCTCCTCAAAGACTAGGCCTTTCCTGGATACTGATTTTGTACCAAATCATGATTACAATCACTTGTTGACATCACCTGTTTCAAATTATATCATTGTTTAATTGTTTTACCTCATTACTAGCCCTCAATTGCCCCCATCCTAACTTTTTTTGGAATGTGTTGCAGGCCTGAAATGCAGGATGTATATCAACAAATGAAATGTAGATGACCAGACAAAATCTGAAATATCTTGGGTTCATACTGTCTGCAATGAAATACAAGTCAAAGTAAATGTAGAAATCACTGCTTTTAATTATTTGCACTTTCCATTCTGTCCCAACTTTTTCTGATTTGGGGTTGTATACCAGAGGTAGCCACTCAGAGCCTACTCATATATTTTCAACTGAATTACAGTTCTGCAATTCATTCTTGAGCTATGTTAGCCAGAAAAGGACATGTAAGATACAAACAATGACGTGTTTTTAGTTTGCTAATATGTATGGTTTTGGGTGGCACAGTGGTGTAGTGGTTAGCACTGTCGCCTCACAGCAAGAAGGTCCTGGGTTCAAGCCCAGTGGCAGAAGAGGGCCTTTCTGTGTGGAGTTTGCATGTTCTCCCTGTGTCTGCGTGGGTTTCCTCTGGGTGCTCCATAGTCCAAAGACATGCAGGTTAGGCTAATTGGTGGCTCTAAATTGACCGTGAGTGTGAATGGTTGTTTGTCTCTGTGTCAGCCCTGCGATGACCTGGTGACTTGTCCAGGATGTACCCTGCCTCTCGCCCATAGTCAGCTGGGATAGGCTCCAGCTTGCCTGTGACCCTGTAGAACAGGATAAGCGGCTACAGATAATGGATGAATGGATGGATATTTATGGTTTTATATATGGTTGATGTTTTTGCTTTTGTCCCCATTTTGCCTCCTAAAATCCAACTCCATGACCATGTCATAGAAGGTGGCAACAATGCAATATATCCTTGAAAACCTGATAAGCATACTGACTAACAGGGCTCTAGTAAAAGTTTAATTTTAACAACCAAGTTTATCTCATCTCATTATCCTTCTACAGGGTCGGAGGCAAGCTGGAGCCTATCCCAGCTGACTACGGGCGAAAGGCAGGGTACACCCTGGACAAGTCGCCAGGTCATCACAGGGCTGACACATAGACACAGACAACCATTCACACTCACGGTCAATTTAGAGTCACTAGTTAAACTAACCTGCATGTCTTTGGACTGTGGGGGAAACCGGAGCACCCGGAGGAAACCCACGCGGACAACATGCAAACTCCGCACAGAAAGGCCCTCGCCGGCCCCGGGGCTCGAACCCAGGACCTTCTTGCTGTGAGGCGACAGCACTAACCACTACACCACCCCACAACCAAGTTTATAAAGATTGTTATTGTCTTTTTTCCTCAAGAGAAGGAAAATATGCTCCTTTTTATACCCAATCCTGATACCCTCACCTGTCACCAATTAACTTGCTTACTGTGGAATCTTCCAAAATGGTGTTACTTGAATATCCTATTAACTTTTCAGTCTTATTTTGTCTCTGTCCCAACTTTTTTTTTAGTGTGTTGCAGGTATAAAATTCTAACTTTGCTTATATTTACAAAATACAATTAAGTTGGTCAGTAAAACTATTGAAAATCTTTTCTTTGTACTTTTGTCAGTTAAATTCATATGAATAAGTTCATTTAATAAGGTCATATGAATTAACAAATCACTGATTTTTGTTTTTATTGCATTTTGGAAAACATCTAAACTTTTCTGGAAATGGGGTGTGTATTTATGCATTTTATGTAAGTTCAGAATTTTATATGAGTGTATATTATGAGCGCAGAATTCTTTTTTTTTCATAAATTGTGAAAAGGATGAATGTGGCAATAAACATGTAATATGTGTACAAAGAGTTATCTATTTTTATTTCACAATGTTATTTATTATAAGAGTGGTATTAGGAGACTTGGAGGGTGTGTTGTAGCTCAGCCAGTGCGGCCAACTCTTTTTAGAAGAAAGCAACTAAAGCATGTTCAAAATGTTGGAAGGCATTAGTCATGACAGACAAATTCATCTCTTCTCATCTCATTATCTCTAGCCGCTTTATCCTTCTACAGGGTCGCAGGCAAGCTGGAGCCTATCCCAGCTGACTACGGGCGAAAGGCGGGGTACACCCTGGACAAGTCGCCAGGTCATCACAGGGCTGACACATAGACACAGACAACCATTCACACTCACACCTACGGTCAATTTAGAGTCACCAGTTAACCTAACCTGCATGTCTTTGGGGGAAACCGGAGCACCCAGAGGAAACCCACGCGGAGAACATGCAAACTCCGCACAGAAAGGCCCTTGCCGGCCCCGGGGCTTGAACCCAGGACCTTCTTGCTGTGAGGCGACCGCGCTAACCACTACACCACCGTGCCGCCACAGACAAATTTAAATTATTTATTTATCATGATTATTTGCATATCGAATTTCACTCAATCAAATCCTGTCTTTCATTACAAGACTTCAAGAGAGGTGAAATTTGTAGTCTTATTGATGATGACTGATAACATATACAGCACTGTGCAAAAGTCTTAGGCACCCTATTTTTTTCATAAAACTGTTATAAATTTCTATTTTATGACTTCTACATTATCGAGTCAGTATAAAAACAGTTTACAGTTCCAGACTTTCGTTTTCCAGCACAAAATTAAATGTTACAGAAAAAAAAGTTTGCATCTGAGCAGCATATTCCATAAGAGAGCACTTTTCAGATTAAAAAAGAAAACATAATGAAGGCTGCTGGGTTTTGCTGCAAAATTAAGAAGCAAGTGGGACAGTCAAAGTGTCCAGAAGAACTGTGACTGGTTCTGTAAGATGCTCAGTAAAACCTACAGCTCTTTTCCTTATAAAGCTGCACTAACTGTACCTGAGACTACTGTTTTTTTTGTTTTTTAAAGCAAAGGGTCGTCTCACACCAAATATTGACTTTGTTTCAATTATTATGGCTTACTGCTGTTTGTTGTATTTTTTTTAATGTTGAAACATTTCATTTCATTATTTTTAAGCCATTTTTGGTCTATAGCATTTCTTTTGCACAGTACTGTATATAATATGTACGCATCTTTAGCTATAAGCTGTAGCTAACACTGTTGCAAGAAACATAGAAGGAAATGTTTTCAGGAAATACTGAAGAGTGACTAAAAATACAAAATGGTATTTTAAGGCATTCAAATATGGATATTTGAAAATACTCAAATTGTGAAATTCATTCTGACAACTACACGATAAAAAATATATATTATATGCTAATGTGAGTTGAATTATAGTCACAGTAAAATGTGTATGAGGCAGGAGCTAACTTCTTAAAGATAACTTAGCTAATATGTTGCATGATATGATGATGTTTTCATGGAAATATAATTTAGAATCTTGTCATTTGCCATATTGTTCACTAGGCCAGTGTGAATTGTTACAGATGGTACATACTATATATTTGTCTTCAGTGGCTCTTTTTAAACTAATCACACAAGTGAGATCAGTGAAAGAGTCAACAGCATTGCTAGGTTACTATTTTATTTCATTCAATCATTGTCCAATAATTGCTTTATGGTGGTCAAGATTGTAGTGGATTTGGAGGTTATCCAGGAAACATGGAGCATGATGGTGCCAAACCATCCAGAACACTCTTATTTCATATTGTTTTAAAAGTGGTATTTTTGTTTTTTTTATTTAACCCTTTAGTGCATAAGATGTATGGTAAGTGTATGGTAAGCTTGAATCAATTTTTCATAAAAATATCAAACAAATGTTTCTCCTTTTGATTACTGATTTAATCAAGTTGCCAGTATGACACTGTAATGTGCAAATTTATCTACAGTGCATTTACTAAAACTGAACAAATGTTACTATAACAGTATGTGCTGCATTATTGTCATTGCCTTTAAGTGTGAAATTACAGCATTTTGTATAGTTTTTCGCTGTAATTAATAAACAGGAATTTAAAATCAACAGAAAAGTTTACAGTGTAAATATTGAACTATTTTATTTTGATTGCATGTTTATCGATACACAATATGGCCCAAAATATATGGATACCTGACCGTAACACTCATATTTACTTGTTGAACATCTCATTCCTGATTTAGTCCCCTTTGCTGTTATAATTTCCATGTTTGCACACATACACTTTATGTGGTCCTGGGAATGTTTGTGTAGTCTTATTTAGTTCTGTGTAGTTTCATGTATTCCTGTGTTATTTTTATGTAGCACCATGGTCCTGGAAGAATGTTGCTTCATTTCACTCTGTACTATACCAGCTGTATATGGTTGAAATGACAATAATGCCACTTGACTTCACTAATATCTTCCACTTCCCTAGATTTTGGAGTGTGGCTGTGGGGATTTGTGCTCATTCAGCTAGAAGAGCATTAGTAAGGTCAAGAACTGATGTTGAGTGAAGAGGCTGGTGCACTGTCTCGTTCCAACTGATCTGAAAGCTGTTCAGTGGGGTCGAGGTCAGGGTTCTGTGCAGGACACTCGAGTTCTTCCAGTTCAAGCTGGGCGAACCATGTCTTCAAGGAGCTCGCTTTGTTTACAGAGGCATTGTCATGTTGGGACAGGTTTAGGCCTCTTAGTTCCAATGAAGGGAAAGTATTTGTGTGCATGTGACGTCATGCTTATTTTCCAAGCTGGAAGTCCGCCATGTTGGACGATAACAACAACCAAGATAGCGGTGCTTCACATGTGAGCTGCTGCAACACTTCGTGATTTTCTTTAGATTTCATTGCCTTTGAAGAAGGACAATACATATTTTGCATACAGGATATAATTGCGGTAATAACAGACCCTCCAGGATTTCGCAATGTTGCGATTTGCAAATTCAACCAATCCCCACGAATTCAGGGCGGTGTTGCAATTATATCCAATCACCACAACTTTCCCGCAAACTTGACCAATCGTTGGCGTCGTCTTGAGGTGACGTCGACTTCCAGTGTTGCCAGATTGGGCAGTTTCAAGTGCATTACGGCGGGTTTTGAACTTTACATTATTTTTTTTACTTACAAGAAATTAATGGATGCCAACATTTTTGCCAAAATGGTATTTTATTTTCCATTGTTTAGGCAGCTTCAGCATCATACTGTGAGATTCTGTTCAAATTGTTTTTTTCTTCTATGAAGCCTGAGCCATTTATTTTATTAGTTTATAATTACTGTTTAATTTAGTCTTCAGGAGAGACTGCCTGCACACAGTACTAGTATTAATAGTTTTTTTTCTTACATGAAAGCTGAGTATTGGTGGGACATGGCGATTCATTTCCGCCAGTTCGTTCATGTCGGTCGCATTTATATTATATTTTAAGGTAACTTCATGTTGTGCTGTGAGGTTCTATGCACGTTAACTTTTGAACCAACAGGTGCATTTGGGGGCGGCACGGTGGTGTAGTGGTTAGCGCTGTCGCCTCACAGCAAGAAGGTCCTGGGTTCGAGCCCCGGGGCCGGCGAGGGCCTTTCTGTGTGGAGTTTGCATGTTCTCCCCGTGTCCGCGTGGGTTTCCTCCGGGTGCTCCGGTTTCCCCCACAGTCCAAAGACATGCAGGTTAGGTTAACTGGTGACTCTAAATTGACCGTAGGTGTGAATGTGAGTGTGAATGGTTGTCTGTGTGTCAGCCCTGTGATGACCTGGCGACTTGTCCAGGGTGTACCCCGCCTTTCGCCCGTAGTCAGCTGGGATAGGCTCCAGCTTGCCTGCGACCCTGTAGAACAGGATAAAGCGGCTAGAGATAATGTGATGTGTGAGGTGCATTTGGATAAGTAAAGCCTATTTTTCTGCATTTTTGTAGTCCTGGTAATCTTTTATATTGGTAAAGTTGTTTATAGGACCATTTCTCAGTGTCTTTACTGATTAAAAACAGTTTTTCAGTAATAACTTAATATTTACCATATCACTCAATTTTAATCACAAAAAGAGAAAATCGCAACAATTTCTCGCAACTTTCACTTCCTGCCGCAATGTAATCGCAACAAAAACCTAAAAAACACCGCAACTTTCATCGCAATTTTTTGGAAACCCCCCCCCCCCCCGCAACATCAGACATTTTAACCCGCAATAATAACAAAAAAGGCCCGCGGAATCCTGGGGGACTGGTTAATAAAATATAATAGTTCTGTACATGTCCTTGCATTCTGGATTTGTAGATCATCCAACATGGCGGCGGGTGCATACGTTAGGTTGTCACGTGGTTGTGGTGATCAGGTGCGAGCAATCATTTCGTGTACGGTTACGTAAATTTGCACAACGATCATGTCAGTTGTGTACTGAAGCCCGTCTGCTGACTTTAAACGTCATGCTGATGATACCCTCGATACCGGCCTGAAGCTCGTCGTGCTCGCGCACAGGCCCGACTCCTTTGGGCGTCCCGGTCAGGATGAGATCCCCTTCCTCTAACGCCATGATCCCGCTGATGTAGCTGATCAGGTAGGGCACGGAGAAGATCATCTGCGCCGTGCTGCCAGTCTGCCGAGTGACGCTGTTCACTTTGAGCCACAGCTCGACAGCTGACGGATCCGGGATCCGCTCTTTGGGGATAAAGTCGCTGATCGGGCAGGACGTGTCGAACGCTTTGGCGAGAGTCCAGGGCAGCCCTTTGACTTTGCACTGCTCCTGAACGTCCCGCGCGGTCATGTCCAGGCACAGCGCGTATCCGGCGACATGCTCCATGGCGGAGCTGTGAGGGATCTCTGTGCCCGCTTTACCCACCACCACACCCAGCTCCACTTCATGGTGCAGTTTATTCGAGTAACGAGGCACCAGGATCGGAGAGCCTTCCTTCACATAGGCCGTGGGCGGCTTCAGGAACAGCACAGGTTCCGTAGGCAGTTCGTTCTTCAGCTCTTTGGCGTGTTCTGCGTAATTGCGTCCAACACAGATGATCTTCCGTCCCCATTCCCAGAAACGAGCCACGTTCTTCGTGCTCATGTTCAACTCCTCTAATCCTCAGAGAGACAAATCACAAAAATAGTTGAATAACCTTTTGACCCACAATGTCACGATCGACAAAAAGTTAGGGTTTAGTTTAAAAAAAACACCTCTAGCTAATTAAGTTACAAAAAGCATGTTTTTTTTTATGACAAATTTCAAAGACATTTATTTTGAATTAAGTCTGCTGATTTACTGTGGTTGAATCTCAATTTACTACATGCTCCCTAAACTTGTCCACTTACCAAGACTATAAAGTAACACCTTACCAAGTGCACTTGAAATCCACTAAACAGCTTTTTGAGCATACGGCGCAGGCACATGCGACGTGACGACAGTATTTACGTGAAACGCCCCCGTATCCGATTGGTTCAATAGGGTTCAAAGGTTAAAAGTGGGTGGGATTATACTTCAAACCCAACTTTCGACTTCCTCTAGTGTGGTGTCGTAATCGCAATATTACCATGTTATTTAAGTCTCTGTTATTCGGAGCTTGCGGTCTTGGCGCACTTGGAGTTGCAACGTATAAATTTGGTATGTGTTTGCAAGAAATATATGTAATGTTTGCTTCTACACACATTTGGAATAGATCAGCTGGTTTTAATCAGTCATCGCTGTGTGACTTGGGTTTGGTAAAATGTAGCCTGTGTTTTGGTCGGAGTGAACAGATGGGCTGTCCCAAGACCAGCCAGAAACACTGCGTAGCTATACAGCAGACATCGGCGGAATATTTGTGTTAAATGATTTTAATATGTATTTCTGGACGGAGTCAAAGAGAGACGGCGTTTCCTGTGTGCGTTCTAATAAATACTTTATTAGGTCTTTTGTCTTAAATATCATCCCAGTGTAAGGTTCACGTATATTTCTTAGTCAACTTTATATTCTTTGTCCTGACTCATAAATGTACTGCTATTTTTGAAATATTAAGTTCAGTATACACGTAAAGGCTCCGAACAAATTTGTATAATAGAAAAATTTCTCATTTCATACTCTGTTAGGATTCATGTTTATTATGATTCTATATTTGTGCCATAAATCTAGCAAGTTACAGGTTGTATTTCCTCAGCTGACATTCTCCAGTGTCTGTAATATACTGAGACTAGTTGTAAGTATTATTCATGGGCTTCATGATAGATAGAAAGAAAGAAAGATAGAACTTTATTGCTCTCTTTGGGAGGGTTCCCTCAGGGAAATTAAAATTCTAGCAGCATCATTACAGGATAAACAGAGAATAGAAAATAGAGAGAACTTCTAGATAAATTAAATATTAACATGTACAAAAAAAAACAACTGAGGGTTGGTTTTATTTTTATTGTTTTATTTACCTGACCTTCACACCTATATGTTTCTTCCCCATACTGTTCATTCAGTGTTGGAGACTAATAAATATATAGGCTCTCTTGTATGTTGTAGCTTTCAGTTTCCTTTCAAAGTCAAAAACTTGTTCTGGCACAAGAATGAAACTCCCTTCATGTCATACAGTGATGTCATTTCTCTTTACTTGGTTGAGTGGTTCTTGTGGTGTTGAATAGGGCTATTTTATTATTTACCGTTTGATCTGAAACGCATAAAGAAGGCAAGAAATTGCACTAACTCTCTTGACGAGGCACTCAAGTTGCCATCATTGAACAGTTTATAACTTTAACAAAACAGACTTCATGTTAAAGCTATAATGAATTTCCTGGTTTCAGTTATACTTTGTGACTATATAGGACACAGTTATAGAAGTGACTTATTTATAATAATGATGTCTTATCACCCAAATGAGGATGGGTTCCCTTTTGAGTCTGATTCCGCTCGAGGTTTCTTCCTCATGTCGTCTGAGGACGTTTTTCTCTTGCCACCATCGCCACAGGCTTGCTCATTGGGGATAGATCGATCCATCCATTATCTGTAGCCAGTTATCCTGTTCTACAGGTTTGCAGGCAAGCTGGAGCCTATCCCAGCTGACCTGGACAAGTCACCAGGTCATCACAGGGCTGACACAGAGAGACAATCATTCACGCCTATAGTCGATTTAGAGCCACCAATTAGCCTAACCTGCATGTCTTTGGACTGTGGGGAAAACCGGAGCACCCGGAGGAAACCCACGTGGACATTGGGAGAGCATGCAAACTCCACACAGAAAGGCCCTCGTCGGCCGCTGGGTTCAAACCCAGGATTCTTCTTGCTGTGAGGTGACAGCGCTAACCACTACACCACCGTGCTGCCCCATTTACCCCAGATTAGGGATAAAATTAGTTCATGTTTAAAGTCCTTAAATTTCTGTAAAGCTGCTTTGTGACAGTGTCTGTTGTTAAAAGCGCTATAAAAATAAATTTGACTTGGCACACCTGTTAATTGAAAAGCATTCCAGGTGACTACCCCATCAAGCTGATTAAGATGATGACAGTAGTGTGCAAAATGTCCTCAAGGTAAATGGTGGCTACTTTGAAGAATCTAAAATATGAAACATATATTTTTTTTCAACACTACTTCTTGTGTTGTAAAGTTGGATATAACCTCAGCAACCTCTCAATGCCAACCTCCTTTTAACCCCCAGGGAAATTTGACATAATTCCATATATGTTCCATGTGTTATTTCATAGTTTTGATGTCTTCAGTATTGTTCTACAATGTAGAAAATGGTCAAAATACAGAAAAACCTATGACTGAGTAGGGGTGTACAAACTTACTTATTTAAAATAAGGTAAGTGTGCCAGTGTTAGACAGCTTGCTAATTTTCAACTGCAGTCTCACCTTTTGGTGAGATGTTTTGAAAATCATTAGCTTGTTGCTGATACATAGTTTCTCAGCTTGGGCTCAGTAAAGTAAATCTAGCTATAGTAATGCAGTTTAGAGAGAAAAGATGACAAAAATGCCGTGAAAGACAATGCATCAACGTTACATAATTAAAGGTTAAAAAAACCTTCAAGCAATTAACTGTAATAATTTGCATATCATACTATTAACGCTAGGCAGATGAACACTTTTTTTTTTTTTTTTTTTGGAGCAGTGGTGCTTTTTAGTTGTGATCATGCTGCACAGAACTAATTACACTGTTGAAATGTAGATTGTCAATGCAACAGCAGTTTTCCTAGTTTAATCAAACTTTAGTTTAGATTAAATCTATTAAGTTGAATTCATCAGACAGCTTGGACTACAACTAAAGTTCCATTAAGTAAGTAAGTGGGTGGGTTTTTGTTTTTATTTTAAATAAAACATCCTTTAGTTCTGGCTGAGATGAATTGGGCTGATATTTTGAGCACTGTAACATTGATCTCCTTTCACCATTGGATATCCTAGAATGACTCTTTAGCCCACAGATATCTCACCAGCTAGCAGGTCGTAAATATAAACATGTTCAAAGTTGACCTGATAAGGCCTAGATACTATTCAGCTTGCTCAGCGTTCCCCCCCCCCCCCCCCCCCCCCCCCCCCCTTGGTTCTGAAAAATATTCTCCTTTTTTTTTCCCTTGAAAAATAAAAGTTCAGTAAGTATTCATTTTTTTAGTCTGCATTTTTTTCTTAGTTACTGACAAAGTGGACTTAAAAGGTTTATACCAACCAAACTAGCACAGTTCAAATATTTGTACAGATACAGCCAAGCCTCTCCATTGCATAAAAAAATCTGGGCTCCACTCCAGTCTCTAATAAAACACACTTGATTTTGGGCACCCTGAGCACCATAAAGCTAAAATAAACCGCTTTATTTTGAGCTTACTGAAGGTTACTTTAGCATGGAATTATTCATAAGAGGTATTAGGACTCACTTTAGCCTTGACTTACAATTGAACAAAGTCAAGAAGAATGTTGGAACAAACAGCAAAGGAATTCAAGTTTACCGTCGATTTACGAACCGAACACCAAACGACACTGCATTTTAGTGAGCCCAGGAGTGTGTGTGTGTGTGTGTGTGTGTGTGTGTTCTTACTCATGAGAACACCAGGGATGTGTCAAGTTTCCCTGGGGCTTAAAAGGAGATTGGCATCGAGAGGTTGCTGAGGTTATATCCAACTTCACAAGATACAGTACCAGTCAAAAGTTTGGAAACGCCTTCAAATTCGATGTCTTTTCTATATTTTAATTAACTAAAAGACACTGTGTCTTAAAGTAATGACTGACTGTTATTTCTCTTTACTTAGTTGAGTGGTTCTTGACATAATATGGATTACTACAGTTGTCGAACAGGGCTATTTACTGTCTCATCTCATCTCATTATCTCTAGCCGCTTTATCCTTCTACAGGGTCGCAGGCAAGCTGGAGCCTATCCCAGCTGACTATGGGCGAAAGGCGGGGTACACCCTGGACAAGTCGCCAGGTCATCACAGGGCCGACACATAGACACAGACAACCATTCACACTCACATTCACACCTACGGTCAATTTAGAGTCACCAGTTAACCTAACCTGCATGTCTTTGGACTGTGGGGGAAACCGGAGCACCCGGAGGAAACCCACGCGGACACGGGGAGAACATGCAAACTCCACACAGAAAGGCCCTCGCCGGCCCCGGGGCTCGAACCCAGGACCTTCTTGCTGTGAGGCGACAGCGCTAACCACTACACCACCGTGCCACCCCGCTATTTACTGTATTTTTATTATTTACTCTTTACTGGTTGATGGTGTCAAATGCATTAAGAAGGCAAGAAATTCCATTTTTGTCAAGACACACCTGTTAATTGAGAAGCATTCTAGGTGACTACCTCATGAAGCTGGTTCAGATAATGCCAGTAGTGTGCAAAGCTGTTATCAAGGTAAATAGTGATGACTTTGAAGAATCTAAAAGGTGAAACATTTTTTTTAACACTTTTTTTTGTTTGTTTGTTTACCATATAATTCCATATCGTCGCTGTCAGGTCAAAACCTGCTATGTGCCATTTTTCCTTTTTTACAGGAGACGTAAAAAACGGAATAAAACTCTGAAATAACAAGCTGAGAAGCCAGTAAAAGTTTACTTGTTCTATTATTGGCTTGGTCAGTTAAATATCCATCAAAATAGCTAATTGCAGCATTATATTAGCGTAAATTGCAAAAAAAAAAAAATCCTTGAGAACCCATAAGAGGTTCTGCATGTCAGATATTTGCACATATAAGGTTTTAGACATGCAAAACCTCCCATGTGCAATCTGAGTGACTAATGCCGCTTTTCCACTACAAACGCGGCTGAGCCGTGCCGTGCCGAGTCGAGCTGAGTCGAGCTGAGCGGGGCTGTTGGAGTTGCATTTCGACTACAACCGCGCTGAACCGTGCTGGCTGGAAGTGGGTGGACACATTGGGTGGAGTTAGCGAAAGTGGGTGGACGTCACGTGATGTCGTTAAGCAGCGCAAACAGTGACATCAGTGACAGTGGCGGAACAAGTCAGAGCCGGGCCGGGGGCGGGGCAAATGACCGGGCCCTTTATTAAAGCTTATCATAACATCATTTTAGGCTACAAAATGTCCGCAACTGCGGTGTTTACCAATTTCAACACTACCGGGTGCAACTATGTTATTTAGTACATCAAGTCCTTCAAACGAACATGTAACTCAGAAACAAAAAAACATTAGGATACTGTACATGGCTCATAATAAAACATCAATAGCCTATACTGCGCGCATTATTTGAAGGGCATACGAATGAGCGCTCAGAGTGGTGACAGGAAGAGTCAGAAATAAAAGGAGGGCGGTGCAAACCTCACTGAATGCACTGTGTTTACCAATTTCAACACTACGGGGTGCAACTATGTTATTTTGTGCATTAAGTCCTTCAAACGAACATGTAACTCAGAAACAAAAAAACATTAGGTGACATACTGTACATGGTTCATAATAAAACATCAATAGCCTACTGCGCGCATTATTTGAAGGGCATACGACGAGCCTTGCGCTCCGCGAACTCGTCCACGATGCTCTGTATGTCACTGATTCAGTGAGCTTTTAAGCGGTAGTCTCATGACCCGAATAGTAAACAATAAACATGGAGGACATGGAGTCGTTAGTGTTGCTGGTCTTGGTGCTGTGGCTTGTTGTCACCGACAACGCGGACAGATACTGGCGAGAGCGTATAGATGAGGCGAGGCGCATAAGGCTTCAGAAATTCTCGTAATTCATAATTATTCTCCTTCCGGGTTTGCGGTGTTTACAGATCCCAGCGCGCTCGCGGGGCGTGTGTGGGCATGTGAGGACACGCCTCCTAACCAATCAGTGCACAGGGGAGTGTCTGCTCACGCCCCCAACCTCAGTCGGCACGGTTTGGCTCGCTTCAGCCCCACTCCAAAACGGTGCGAGTTTTAGGGGCTAAGCAGGGCTGAAACGAGCTGAGTCGTGCTGGTTTTTGGTAGTCGAAACGCGAGCCGTGTCGGGCTGAAGTGAGCTGAAGCGAGCTGAAGTGAGCTGAAAAAGGGTAGTGGAAAAGGGCCATAAGAGTATTGTGTGCAGAATCTGCTGTGTGCCACTAGGTGCGCATAGTTGATACTGCACACAGTTTATTTGGACCCATCACGTGAAAGGGATTGAATCTAGTCTCTTCTGGATTATCCATTGGTCCTTCCATTTTCTAATTAGCATAAATGGAAGCACGAGGTCAAAATTGACCAATCAGCATGGAGAACTCAATTTGACCTAAATTGTCACAAAGCAGGTTTTGAACTGACAGTGCCGATATGTTCCATATGTTATTTCATAGTTTTGATGAGTTCAGTATTCTACAATGTAGGAAAAAAAAAATAAAAACATCGAATTTGAAGGTGTTTCCAAACTTTTGACTGGTACTGTATTATCACCCACACGCATTCAAAGATCGACATCTTTATTAGTGACTTTTCCTCTGTTTATTGACTTGAACTGAAATTTTACGAGTGATTTAATAAAATCTTCTCACTTGCGTCCTTTAGGATCACAAAAACACAAATTCTAAGCTAAAATATTATTACAACATTCAAGATGACCTCCAAGTTTTTCTATTAATCTGTTACTTTCTTTGACAGTGAAAATACCCTGGGGGCTGTAACCCGAGTGGCCTAACGGGGATTCAGACACACCACGCCGCCAGAAACCTAAAGCCCTTCAGTCGCTTGCCAGCTGACCGTACTTTCACTTTGGCGGGTTTGTGTTTATCTGACCCTGTCCGGTGTGCTCGGGGCTCTGAGCGCGTCTCCCCCGTGGCTGTTTCAGCCCTTAGTGCTTGAAGAAGCCCGCCCCAGAAACTTCACCAGCTGAAACTGCGCCATTGTTTGGTTCATGCAGAGATAATTACATCACCACACCAGGCCGGTTAAGCCGCACTGTGATTGGTCAAAAGCATGGCGCTCATTTGGTCATGTGTAGTCGATTTTTATTGGTCACAAGCACGTGCTCATTGTTTACACTCTAGCGTCTCACCCTCTCTTCACTGTGGTTGGATTTCAGCAAATGGAGGGATTTCCAAGAAAGATGACTTATGATAATGACATGCATTCGTCACTGTGACAACTATTAGTCTTTTTTTTTTTTTTTCTTCATCACTGTTGGATTATAGTCGTCAGTGACGCGCGCCAGCGGGAACCTTGGGTCATAAATATAAACCACTGAGCTCTATATAAAAATCTGGAGAGCTGAGGGCCTATTCCCCACTGTAGAGATGAGGGAAGCCATCTGGCCGCCATCTTACCACTCACATCGTGTGTATTTTTGGTTTGTGTTAAAGTAAACCGTCGTATCTGATCAAATTTGCCCCAAGAAAAGTATCTCCTGACCACCTCCCCCCCTTCATTACCTCTTATTTCTCAAATTTACCCCAATCTTTACATATCTTTATAGCACTCCCCTTCACTGTTATTGTGGTTTTTTCTTTCTTTTCCAGTCCAGTCTCTGATCTTCTTTTTTTTTTTTCTTTGAACGGCTCTTTTACTACTGTAATTATTTAAAAGGAAACTTCAGTTTTTCTCTTGTACATTGTATCTTTCTCTTCTGTATATTTCTTCTTCCTTTCTATTTGTTTGTTTTTTATTTATTTTAATTGATTAATAAATTAATCCAACACAAAGGCTGTACAATACTTTCCTTTCTATTTAGGACAGTTGTTGAAACAGGATTATTTACAGTTACAACAGGTGGTGTAGTGGTTAGCACGGTCGCCTCACAGCAAGAAGGTTCTGGGTTCGAGCTCAGTGGCCGGCGGGGGCCTTTCTGTGTGGAGTTTGCATGTTCTCCCCGTGTCTGCGTGGGTTTCCTCCAGGTGCTCCGGTTTCCCCCACAGTTCAAAGACATGCGGTTAGGTTAATATGGGATGGCCTTGGGCTGAGGTGCCCTTGAGCGAGGCACCTAACTCCCAACTGCTCCCCGGGCGCTGTTAGCATGGCTGCCCACTGCTCTGGGTATGTGTGTGTGCTCATTGCTCACGTGTGTGCGCATGTGTGTGTTCACTGCTTCAGATGGGTTAAATGCAGAGAGGAATTTCACAAGTGTGTGATGAATAAAGTTCTTTCTTTCTTTCTTTCTTCGTTATTTACCATTTTCAATTCATTCTCATAGTCGTGTCTTAATAAGCTGCATGAATATTGACAGTGAATTATGTGACCAGTAAATACTGTTAAGACATGACTGTGAGAATGAAGTGAAAATGGCAAATACCATGAGAAAATAATCCTGTTTCAACAACTGGTCCTAAATAGAAAGGAAGTATTGTACAGCCTTTGTGTTGTAATAATAATTGTTGTTGTTTTATTATTATTATTATTATTATTATTATTATTATATAGAAAGGAAGGATGGAACTATATGAAAGAGAGAAAGATACACTGTATAAGAAACTGAAATAATCTCTCTAAAAATAATTATAGTAGTAAAAGAGCCGTTCAAAAAAAATGATCAGAGACTGAACTGGAAAAAGGGGGGAAAAATCGGTGAAGAGAAGCACTATAAAGATATGTAAAGAATAGGGGTAAAGTTGAGAAAATAAGAGGAGGTAATGAAGGGGGCAGTCAGGAGATACTTTTCTTGAGGCAAATTTGATCAGATACGACAGTTTAACACACAAGCCAAATACGATGCAAGTGGTAAGATGGTGGCCAAATGGCTTCACTCTGACGAGCCTATGAGCTCTCCATATTTTATATAGAGCTCAGTGATATAAACATGGTTCAAGTTAGCCTGATAAGGCCTAGATACTATTCAGCTTGCTAGTTGACACTTTGAGGCTCAGTAACACACATCTGTTGCAGTGTCTGGACCATTTAAAATGACTTGTGCCAAAATATCTTTTTGGTGTTTTTCTGTGGGACTTTTTTTTTTTTGGGAAGCCCCAACCCAGATCCCAGCAGCAGCTTTTCATTCCGTGGTTAGGAAATCGGCTCTCGTGGAGCAGTCCAGCATGAAGATAGAGCTGTTGCCTGCACTCACTGACAACTACATGTACCTCCTCATTGATGAGGCCACAAAAGAGGCAGCCATCGTGGACCCAGTAGAGCCTGCGAAGGTAAGAAGACTTTTTCACTTTTACTTCTGTAGAATTGTCATGGTTCCTGATAAGTGGCTATTCATTCTGGTTAGGTTGTTGAAGCTGTGAAGAAGCATGGTGTGACACTCAAATCTATTCTAACCACACATCATCACTGGTAAGACTGGCTTTAAATTGTTCATGAGTTATGTGACTCTTGCATCCTCTTGTCTTATCTGTTTATTTGGTGTGTTTGGGGCTGTTATGCTGATAGGGACCATGCTGGTGGAAATGAGAAGATGGTGAAGTTGGTCCCTGGGCTGACTGTGTATGGAGGTGATGACAGAATAGGAGCCCTGACCAAAAAAGTAACACATTACAACACTTTCAAAGTAAGTCCTCATGCCAGTTATGGACATGCTTTTAGTGTCTTTAGTACTTTTCGATTTTAAAGGTAGACTGCCTTTCAGATTTTAAGTGTAGGTTATAAAAAAAAATTTTCCCTGACACCCAATTATTTTTGTTTAGTGGACCAAAAGCTATTGAATTCAAATCACAGACTTCCAATTTTTATTATTATTATTTATTATTGTTTAAGAATAGAACAATTAATGAATTTAGGGCCACATGGCCCTAAATTCTCTTTTTTTTTTTCCTTGCTTCACCATGACCCAATTCACGTTATTACGTCATGCATCGCGTTGTGGGCTTTCCCTGTTCATGCAAGGTATTGTGGGATACAAATTTGAAACAGGAGAGAAAAATGGAGGATGCGAATGAAACGTGAAAGACCGATTACAATAACAAAGTGAGAAGAAAAGATAGCCTGGGCCTGCCCATCCTAAGCGTGACGCAACATGAGGGCCTGTTGCGAACTTAGTCTGGCAAGGCAAGCTATCTCCAGCTCTTCCAAGCTCCCGAAAAATCGGGAGCCAATCAACTTTGAGCATCTCCAACAGCCCTGGGTAGAGGCGTGTTCAAGGCAGTGACGTAGTAGAACTGCGACCGGAAGCCATAGATTGTTTGCAGAATCTATGCCGGAAGCGCTTCATTCACTAGAAACATTACGAACATGGAGCAGCGGCAAGCCTTTGACACAGCGGTAGATGCTGTATTGAAAGCATTCAACGGGAAGTTCTCATTGAAAACGGAGCAAAGAGCAGCCCTGGAGATATTTATCTTCTTCCTGTTACTCAAGCAGTTTCCGTCGTGTCACGTATGTCAGAGGAAAGAGTGATGTGATTGGTTTAAGCTTCGTCACAGCCTTTTCTGGCTTCGACCAGTAGCAAACTGAGGCATTTCAGGGAGGCGGGTCAACCACGCACTTTGGGAAACGGTTGGGCTTAATATCTTTGCCAGACCAATGCTCGCAGAGCTTTGAAGTTGCGTTAGCCAGACTAAAGAAGAGACATGTTGTGAAGGAAAGGAAACGCAGGACCAAACTAATAAATATCGGTGGTCAGCGAGCACCTCGGTATGATCAGCTGTTCGTTTAGCGACAGAGTGATGTAACTGTCAGTGCACGGTCAAGGTAAACCTGTAGATGGCAGTAATGCAACACTGTGGATGCCAGCTGCCATAAAACCCAAAAGAAGGTAAACCTGCGCATGCGCACACGGACTTCTTCTGTCTGCTTGACTGTGCAAAGTGAGCGATTTCATGCACATTATTTGCTTTAATCCCCTCAAATTAAATAACTTCCCAGCCACAGAATGGCCTGTTTTTTGAGATATTACAGAAGTAAACGTCACAATGAGCAAAATTCAGAGGGAAGTAAATTTCACTTTTTTTTTTTTTTTTAATGAAATTGAAAGGCCGTCTAGCTTTAAATATTGACAGAACTCTAGAATAAACTGTATACTAAGGATTAGCACAAAGGTTCCCATATTGGGGACTGTGACCCCACGTGGGCTCACTTTTATTTGCAAATGGGGTTGCATAAGAAAGTCTGCTCTTTTGTTTCATTCATTTATTTAACAAATTACAGTATTATAAATTTTGAAGACAGATTGTGTGCTAATATTTTGGACCATTTTTGGGAGTCACATTTGGACAAGCCACATTTAAATTAATAAGGCACATGATATGTTAATCTTTTACACTATCCTGATGTTCTGCACTCGCATATTGCAGCGGTACAAATTGACATTTTCCTGCTCATTGACCTCCGCTAATGTTACTTGCATAATTAATTTTCCAATGTTGCAATAATCCTAAATTATAAATCTGCAATTTAAATGGTCAAGGCTTGGGGTTGCAATAAATCCATAATGTCCGTTCGGAGTCATTTGCATGGAAAATGTAAGAACCTGGTGCATTAGCATTATCTTTATATGACACTTTAAACTCAATTTTAAAATCCTTGATGCACTAATGATGTGAACAAAGGTAGATTTAAAGCAGCCAATTATTCAATATGATCCTTGATTTTTAATATTTTTTTTTTAAATAAAAATATTAGCTTTGAGTGTGAGGACCTGCTTCCTTCACCTGGGGATGACCGAAAGAAATGGAAAGCAAAGCAGAAATGCACAGAGTGAAAAATGATATGATCTTGTTTGTAAATGTATTGTATTTGTGGCTGTCTAGGAAAATCCAGTAGACGTATCTGTGGCTGAAAATTTTGCCAAAAAGATTGGGGGGGGGTTCAGAGAGAATTTTTTTTCTTTTTCACCTATAATATACGTTTGATACCTTTTTAACTTTTAATAAACCATAATTACACAGTATATTTCACCAAATCAGTGCGGACATATTTTGATTGGTCTTTAAAATTTTCTGCAAATATTAAATTGGGTAAATGGGCAGGTGTGTGTGTGTGTGTGTGTGTGTGTGTGTGTGTGTGTGTGTGTGTGTGTGTGTTTTTTTAAATAAATTTCGGTCTACCTAAAGATAAAACCTTGCAAGCCAAGTGTTGTTAAATAGCCACATGTCCTAGTGAAATGAACGTAAAGCAAATCAATTCATTATATACTCAGATACTGGTTGTCAAAATATCTGCATTGTGCTAGTGCTGCAGTTGCAATGATCTCTTTAAATGCTACATTCTCCCTTTTCATTTTTGGGGTAACCAGGTTTGAAAGTTTTTGTTTATATGAGGTATAATGGAACAAGTCAGAGTTTTACCAGGTGTATAATGTCTCCAGGCCACTACACATACAGTGAGTGTGTGATTCAGTGACTGTTGCCTGCCATGCTTTCTTTTTGCTGTGGCTGTATCATAAATGTTGAGAGCAGACCAGCATATCACTTTGGAACAGTGACCCTTTACCTGCTTGCTGTGTATTTAGGTGGGCTCGCTGAATGTAAAGTGTTTGTTTACACCGTGCCATACAAGTGGACACATCTGCTACTTTGTGACCTCAGAAAAGGGCTCTGAAACCCCGGCAGTGTTTACAGGTATGACACAGCTGCAGGTAGGACATAATCAGATATGCTTGAGTGTGCCATTTGAGGATCATCAGACCACAGGTTGTAATAACATTTTTATTTTGTTTTTATTATTATACCCCCACTCCAAAGGAAGGGGGGGGTGTTAATTTATTTTTTTTTTTTTTTAAACCTCTGTCCGTTTGTATCTCAGTCCATCTGAAACACCCTTTTTCTCAGCAGCCACACATCATAGCTACTTGGTACCAAACTTCAGCTTGGGGTTCTATACCGTGTATACCATTTTTAGGTCTGTCGCACATCAACTTCCTGTTTACTGACTGAATGTATTTATGAAATATAGGGTGGATTTTGATGTGATTTCAAGAATCAAATTGACAGTTTACCAGGATGCTATTTTGAAATACCTTGGGAAAACACTGCTCTTTACTTACTTGTTTCAGGGTTAATTTTTTTTTTGTTGTTGTTGTTGTTAACTTCAACAATTATTTGCGGGGCGGCATGGTGGTGTAGTGGTTAGCGCTGTCGCCTCACAGCAAGAAGGTCCGGGTTCGAGCCCCGTGGCCGGCGAGGGCCTTTCTGTGCAGAGTTTGCATGTTCTCCCCGTGTCTGCGTGGGTTTCCTCCGGGTGCTCCGGTTTCCCCCACAGTCCAAAGACATGCAGGTTAGGTTAACTGGTGACTCTAAATTGACCGTAGGTGTGAGTGTGAATGGTTGTCTGTGTCTATGTGTCAGCCCTGTGATGACCTGGCAACTTGTCCAGGGTGTACCCCGCTTTTCGCCCGTAGTCAGCTGGGATAGGCTCCAGCTTGCCTGCGACCCTGTAGAACAGGATAAAGCGGCTAGAGATAACGAGATGAACAATTATTTGCTTGCATTCTGATATAAGCGAGAGCGGGGCTATACGCAAGTGAGCAGTATTTCACAGTTGATGTTTAGAATTAATGTAAAACTTCAAAATATTAGCAAAAGTTGTAAATGTATTCTTGGAGTATCCTAGTTTTATATAAACATTCAGTTCCAGTCATTTGAATGAAAACCCTTCGGTTATATATTTGCATGTTTGTTGCCATCTGGCAACAGTTCCATTTAACCATTTTACAAAAATCTCATTACATCTGAACTTTGTTTTTATAATTTAAAAAAAAAAAAGTTCTTACCACAGATAAATGGTAAATGTAACAATTTCATTGGTGTGTATAATATATTGGTTGAAAAATAGTGACATAATTGCACTGACCTTGTTGCGTTATATTTTCTGATTGTGTTTAGGGGACACCCTGTTTGTGGGAGGCTGTGGAAAGTTCTTTGAGGGTACAGCTGAGGAAATGTACAAAGCTTTGGTAGACATTCTGGGGCGACTTCCTCCTGAGACAGTAAGCATTTCATGACCCATTTGCACAGTGTACAACTCCATGCTGTTTTGTTTGCGTATTCTGCTTACAACTTGAAATATTTATCAAATATCCATTCATAATCGAAGACTCTTTGTAAGCAGTATTATCATATGCTGTGGTTGTGCTCCAGCATGTGTACTGTGGTCATGAGTATACAATCAACAATTTAAAATTCGCTCGCCACGTTGAACCAGATAACGCTGCCATCCACAGAAAACTGGCATGGGCTAAGGTACTATATCAAGTTATTTCACTCTGATTACACTTGTTATAAACTCATGTTGGTTTTACTTCAAGCAGATTTAACTAAGCTCTCGTGTTGTTAATTAGGAGAAATACAATAACGGAGAGCCAACCATTCCTTCCACGATGGCAGATGAGTTCACGTTCAACCCCTTCATGAGAGTCAGGTAGAAAAACTTTCATCCACTATTATTAAAGGTGCAGTTTACTAGTGCATCTCAAAAAAATTAGAATACCATGAAAAAGTTCCTTTTTTTCATAATTTAATTCAAAAAGGTAAACTTTCATATATTCTATATTCATTACATGTAAAGTGAAATATTTAAAGCCTTTTTTTTTTTGTTTGTTTTAATATTGATGATTATGGCTTATAGCTCATGAAAATCAGAAATCCAGTATCTCAAATTATTAGAATATTCCCTAAGATCAATCAAAAAAAGGATTTAAAATACAGAAATGTCCAACTTCTGAAAAGTATATTCATTTATACACTCAATACTTGGTTGGGGCTCCTTTACCATGAATTACTGTATCAATGCGGTGTGGCATGGAGGTGATCCAGTCTGTGGCACTGCTGAGGTGTTATTGAAGCCCAGGTTGCTTTGATAGTGGCCTTCAGTGTATCTGTATTTTTGGGTCGGGTGTTTCTCATCTTCCTCTTGACAATGCCCCATAGATTCTGTATGGGGTTCAGGTCAGGCAAGTTGGCTGGCCAGTCAAACACAGTAATATCATGGTCAGCAAACCATTTGGTAGTAGTTTTGGCACTGTGGGTAGGTGCTAAGTCCTGCTGGAAAAGGAAATCAGCATCTCCAAAAAGCTCATCAGCAGATGGAAGCATGAAGTGCTCTAAAATCTCCTGGTAGATGGCTGTGTTAACTTTGGACTTGATAAAATACAGTGGACCAACACCAGCAGATGACATGGCACCCCAAATCATCACAGACTGTGGAAACTTCACACTGGGCTTCAAACACCTTGGATTCTGTGCCTCTCCACTCTTCCTCCAGACTCTAGAACTGTGATTTCCAAATTAAATGCAAAATGTACTTTCATCTGAAAAGAGGACTTTGGACCACTGAGCAACAGTCCATTTCTTTCTCTCCTTAGCCCAGATAAGGCACTTCTGACATTGTCTCTGGCTCAGGAGTAGCTTGATATTAGGAATGCGAAAGTTGTATCCCCTTTCTTGAAGATGTCTGTTCGTGATGGGTCTTGATACACTGACACCAGCCTCAGTCCACTCCTTGTGAAGCTCTCCCAAGTTCTTGAATCAACTTTTCTTGGCAATCCTCTCAAGACTGTGGCCATCCCTGTCGCTTGTGCACCTTTTCCAGCCACCCTTTTCAGCAGTGACCTTTTGTGGCTTACCCTCCTTGTGGAGGGCATCAGTGATCATCTTCTGGACAACAGTCAAGTCAGCAGTCTTCCCCATGATTGTGGTTGTGTGTACTGAACTAGACTGAGAGATGCAGTGTTCATACTGTTTTACTCAAACTCAAAATGAAATATTCTAATATTTTGAGATGGGTTTTTTTTTTTTTTGGTACTGTATGCCATACTGATTAAAAGTAAAATAGAAAAATGCTTGAAACATTTTAGTTTGTGTAATGAGTCTATAATAACATTTTCACTTTCTTAAATAACTGATGGAAAATATTGAACTTTTTCACAATATTCTAATTTTTTGAGATGCACTAGTATAATAGTGTTTTAAAGGGGACATGCCAGACACTTATTTTATATTATTCCCTGAGATGCTTTATCATGATATGAAAACCCAATAAGATGGTATGGGCTGATTTTGTGGTTGTGCCTTTAAATATTAAAATATGTAA
Organism: Neoarius graeffei; assembly: GCF_027579695.1. Classification (NCBI taxonomy): domain Eukaryota; kingdom Metazoa; phylum Chordata; class Actinopteri; order Siluriformes; family Ariidae; genus Neoarius; species Neoarius graeffei. Next base: position 36,967,308 of record NC_083588.1, read on the forward strand.
ATCTGATTGACATCTTTAAAAGAGAACTGTCTGCCACATCCATAGAATTAGTGTACAGTTTGCGAACAAGTTATTTTTGAGTGAGTCTTTTTAGTAAGTTGTTTGTACCAGTTCACCAGCACAACTGAGTTGGGTAGGTTTTTTCTTTTCTTTTTCTTTTCTTTCCTTTCTTCTCTTCCTAATTCATGCAATTGCTGCATGCAATTGGTTGGAAACCTTTTGGTATCATTACACAGTGCGCAATGGGCTAATAACAAAGAGTAAGAAGGCGTGGACCAGTGTAGACTTTTAAAAACGCCCTGTTCGATTTCTGAAGCTGCCCAAAAGAATTGGCTCACTAAAATGAATCTGGCCACCACTATGCAGAAGGGTTTTTTTTTTTTTTTTGGGGGGGGCGGTATGGTTTCATGTTGCTGTTTTAATGATGGCCTCCAGCTGCTTGTGTGGGCGAGTGCAGGGTGACTTGGGACAAGTTTTTAAGCTTTTGTAGATTGTGTGAAATTCTTTGCAGGTAGCATGACATTCATATTACATTAGAGAGTATTTACTATACCCTCTTACCATAGTGGTTTCTCAGCTTGTCACACATATACTGGCCTTCAGACGTCACTTTTTCTGTCATAATTTTTTGCAGGGAGACATGGGACATAGTGGGGAGATATGGAACAAAAATAAAATGCCAAGGCCTACATGTTTACTTTTTATATATTGTCAAAACTTGTAACACATGAACTGTATGAACACATAATGCTGGTACAGCAATAGAAAAATATCAGTTTTCCCAAAATTTGACTAGACCAAATGGCTTCATTTTCAAGAGGGAAAGAAATAAGTTTAATCCTCATGTCCTCATGCAGGGACACATCCACATTTTTAACAAAAAATTTAAACAATTTTATATTTGTAAACCACAAGAAAAGGAAAAAAAACTAGCATGAACTGTCCCAACTCTCCCCATCTGAACCTTTTGAAAGAAAAAATCCTTAAATTCTGACACCCACCAAACTTTAATAAATAATACTATATATATATATATATATATATATATATATATATATATATATATATATATATATATATATATATATATGTATATGTCACTCTAGGCTACATACTTTAACTCCTAACAAATCCCCAATTCACCAGTGTACATTATACCATAGAATGTATGGTGAAGGGACTGAAGTAGAAAATACAACTTCGTGGGGCCAAAGGAAGCAGGTTATTCTAAGGGGCAGCATCTAATTTCTGATGCAACCTAAAACCTGATTGGTTGAAATTAATTTATGGGAATACAAACTGTCCCAAGTCTCCCTGCTTTCCCTTATATATGAAATAAAAATTCCATACACTATATAAATATAATATTTATGTAGCTTGTGTGTCCTATTATGCCACCTTACCAAGCTAACCCAAACTACCAGCAGCTAAGTGTCTGAACACTTGAGGGTGGGGTGTAGGGTTTTTTTTTTTTGTAAACTTGTGGTTTGTGGCTTGTCAGTTGATTCCAACAGAGTTGGCACAGCTTCGTCTTTCAGTATCAGCTTTGCAGCAGAACCTGTCTGATATGACCCAAAGTTGTTAAGGATGTCTTCACTGGAATGTGCTGAGCACAACACTAACGTTGGACTGAAATTTTCAGGGACTTCCCTGAGAAAAATAAAATGAAGCTCAGCCACTCGTGTATTAACTTCCTTTGGAAGAATATCCAGGCTCAGGTTTTCTTTTGTGTATCCTGGAACAGCACGCTTGTGCTCTCTCCATGATGCCCCAGCGTGTTCCTTCTAGATAACGCCTCCCCTGTTCTTGATTCAATTTGCTATGGGTGGTCATATGTTCATGAGGGAAGTTTCTATGTAGGAAATGGAAACCTAACTGGCCTGTGTTTTTTTTTTTTTCCTCTTCCTAGTTTCTTTCTATGGCCTTTACAGACTGGGAAGGGAACAGTTTATTTTAAAAGGTCCACTACGTCCCCAAGTCACATCGACATGCCTTATTTCAAAAACTGCAAGAAATTTCCATGGCACGTTACCGTTAAGACCAATAATAATGATTTATAATATCAAATATACCCTAGAAGAACAGTGAACTACCAAATTATACTGCAAATAATCTGGGTAGATTTGTTATCTCAAGACTGTTTGTTTGTTTGTTCTGACCCAGAAACAAGCTCTTGCTTTTTATGTATGTCTACATGTCTTGTGAGTTAACATACCATTTTCAAGGCACCTCAGCAAATTGTCCAGTGTTCTTGTGTTGACTGTTTATAATTTGCTTTTGCTCTAGTGAGAAATCAGTACAGATGCATGCTGGGACAAGTGACCCCATAGACACGATGAGGAGTATCCGGAAAGAGAAGGACGGCTTCAGAGTGCCCAAGGACTGAACTTGAGCTTTCAATGCACTGAGGAAATTCTCCATTACAATGCATCTTAAGGCACTTCATATTCTTACTAACACAAACTGGGCTATACACAGGAATGAAAACATTTATTTATAAGCTCCTTTAGGGGTAGGATTTGATTTAAATGTTGTGTTTTTCTCTGGCCAGCTTGTTGTTCAACTTGACCATCACATGCCAGGGATGGCCTTAGAGCTGCACTGAAGTATTTAGCTAACTTGGCTCATCTGCTGCTTATCATATGTAATATAATAAGTTATTTTATGATTTTATTGTTAGAGCTGAGAACCATGAAGCTTTGCAGTGTTATGGCACCTTAAGAGTTTGATTTGGATTAATATTTATGCAGTGGAAAGCGTTAAATCCAGCAAGTCGCATATCATGGTTTTATGTTTAAGGTACTAATTAGTGGCACCTACAGAATCTGCATAAGGCATACTAACAGTTTGCCAGAGTTGCAAAAAAAATTGGTTTCAAACCTTTTTCTCTGAATTGTTTAGTTTGGTAAAGGGTGGGGAACTAGATGGTTCTAATTAAAAAAAAAATAGGTAGGATTGTTGAAAGCAGGGATCCTTAATTAATAAACACGTCTTAATGTGCAATGTGTTTTTTATTTTTGTTAATTGAAGAAGGCTGTTTTAAGATGGCAGGTGGTTATGATCTTTGTGTTGGAAGTTAAAATGCATTTACAGGCTTCCAGACCATATGCATGGTCAGATATGGGACATTCAAATCTTTAAAGTTCTTTCATATAGAGGCATCTGTTGTTATGCCCTAATTATAATTGTACCCTTTCTTGCACTTTCTGATATATCTGACCTGATCAATAAAGTGTCTGGGAGAACCAGCATCTTTACAGTTCTAACCCTTTTAACTTTTTTTTGGTGATATTGTTTGTCATGTATGTTATGTTGTTACGGTGAATAAATGGCCACCTATGCTTAGGCCACATATGCTGATGATCAGGATCAAAACTGCTTTGCATGTGTGTGTGAACCCTGTGGAGAGGGTGGTGCTGCTTCACCCACAGGTATTGTTGCTCTGGGTGACTGTGTTTACTCAAAATCCACTTTGACCCAGATTACACTGAGCTCTCATAGTATGTGGCATAGCAAGGACTCATGTTTTCTTCCAAATTCTTGACCAAAAGCCAGAGTTCTTGTTGTCATTCTCCTCCTACCCACTGTGAGCAGAAAATCATCTCAGCATGTACAAAACCTTGAGGTGTATGGACTACAACAGCAGATCACATTGGGTTCCGTTCCTGTCCGCCATGAACAGGAATGCAAGTTGAAGATGGGTGGGTGACCACCTGGTCTTTTTCTAGTCTCCAGTTGTCCACTTTGGGAGAGTCTGTGCCTGGGATTCTTGTGCTTGGCTGACATAGCAGAACCTGATGTGGCTGTTGTAGTCCATCTATTACAAGGTTTGATGTGTGTGTGTGTTTTCTGAGATGCCTTTTCTGCTCACCACAGTTGTAAAGAGTGAGTTACTATAGACTTTCTGCCAGTTCAGACCAGTCTGGTCCTTCTCCTCTGAGCTCTTTCATCAGTGTTTTTCATCCTGTAGCTCCTCTGCACACAGGATGTTTCTTTTGTTTTTCATGCCTTTCTGTGTAAACTTGAGATTTGTGTGTGAGAATCCCAGGAGTACAGCAGTTTCTGAAATACTCGAACCTGCCCGTCTGGTATTGACAACCATGGCATGGTTGAAGTCACAGAGATTGCACTTTTTTTTTTTCTTCTTCTTAAGTCTGATATTTGATGTGAAGCTGAGGCTCTTGACTTGCAGCTGCATCCCCCCCCCCCACACACACACACATTGTGCTGCTGCCACATGATTGGTTGATTAGATAACTGCATGAATGTACAGGTGTTCCAAATAAAGTGGACAGTGAGGATGTAAACACGCATACAGTTCTTCCAAGCACTCCTGGCAGCCTGTGCAATGGATACACTTATTATGGAGATGCTTATGCCTCTGTGCATTGAATATGGAAGGCGATAATATGAAGTTAGTCTGTAGCTCCTCAGTTTCTGGATGGAGTACTTTTAGTCAGCAAAACATTCCCCGGTCAAGAACCATGAACATTGATAATTTTATTTTCATAGTAAATCTTAAAACTGGTTTATTGCACTGTTGAGTCAGTTAAAGCATTTCTTGAGTCTTTCATTTACTGTACCCACTGATTCTCTACATATATCTGGAGAGCTCATTTGGCTGAGGGAAGCAGCCAAGCCGCCATTTTACCACACCCATCATGTGTACGTGGCTTACGTTGTTAAACCGTCGTACCCGATCAAATTTGCCCCAAGAAAAGTATTTCCTGACTTTTTTTCTGTCATTGCCTCCTCTTATTTTCTCTTTTCATTGTTTGTTATATATAATACTTTTTTTTTTTGAACTGCTGTTTTACTAGAGCGGCGGCTACAATTATCAACACTTTAACGATCTTTTGGCCATTGCAAAAGTAGAAAATACTTTCAATACGTAAATTGTGCATGAATAACTACTCAAATTTCCACTGGAAAAAAAAATGAGTTGATTCCTGATTACTTGGTGTATTAGATCACGTGAGGCCGTTCCACAATTATGGACGCCTTTTGTCCGCAGTTATCGACACCGTTCCACATTTATTAGAAAAAAATCAGTATGTGGTATTATGCTAACAAAACATTAGTTTTTATTTAAATTTTGTTTTACATAGACTTATTTAGTACAAAATATCCTTATCAATGTCGGTGCTTACGTAAATGTGGAAGTAATTCTAATGTTTGTAAACAAATGAACAATGTTTTAACCTGTGTCAAATTTTTTTGTTCCACTTTCTACCCACTTCTAAGTATTTTCATAGATCACATTTTGTTAATCATTCGTTGTTTGTATTAACTTCTAGTTTTATAGTTTTACTAATAAATGTCAACAGGTAATTGACATTGTAACCACATGAAAATCCAGGTCAAAGGTTGCATGTCATTCTTCGAGCCAAAACTGTATAAAATGTCAACTGATATTATAATATGTGGTAGCTATTTACAACAGACTGAAAAAAAATCTGAATGGAATAGAAAAATCTGGCCATTTCAAGCATGCAATTTTTTTTATATGCTATGAAATTAATTCTGGTCTAATTCTATTTATTGCAATAGGGTTCCAAATGCTCTATAAACATTCCATTCTGTTATGAATCAGAAAAATTATAAATCACAGCACTTTTTTTTTCTTCTCTCTCTCTCAAAGTACTTCATCTACTTCAACAATGTTACACAAAGATCGATCCATAACAGTTGTAAATGTCACTTAATTCCACAGGGTGTCGATAATGGTGGACACCAGTGAAAGTGATCACTATTATCAACACCTCACGTGACTTCTCAAACGCGTGTTTAGATACAAAATGGCGACTGTCAAATAAAAGAGTAAAGAACAAGGTTTCGACAAGGAGATCATGAAATATCAGTGAATTTGATAAGCAAAAACATGTCCATGATCTTTCCACCATGCTTACCTGCGATGATAACATCCGGGTTTTCCTCAACTTGCTGATTGTGTTAAAAAAATTCCATCTCGGGTAACGAGCTGTTATCAGACGACAAGCTCAAAGGGTGAGGGTGGTCTTCCGGTTGTTTAATTAACCAATAATAACTGTTGTAACTGAAACTCACCTTTTGTAAAATTTGTTTTTATTGGTAAATCTGAAAAGGTGTCCAATTCAGGCCTGTCGATAAATCTATTATAATAATTTTTACGGACATTATTTCAGTTTTTCCTCTTATACAGTGTATCTTTCTCTTTTGTATATTTCTCCTTCCTTTCTATTTGAAACAGGATTATTTTGTCATGTTACTTTCCATTTTCCCTTCATTCTCACAGTCATGTCTTAACAATATTTATTGATCAGATAATTCACATCACACATGAATCGACCCTGATTATAGACTATTCCTTAGTGCTCACACTAATATCCATTGTCTCTAGCCACTTATCCTGTGCAGGTTTGGGGGCAAGCTGGAGCCTATCCCAGCTGACTATGGGCAAGAGGTGGGGTACACCCTGGACAAGTCGCCAGATCATCGCAGGGCTGACACAGAAACAAAGAACCATTCACATTCACACCTACGGTCAATTTAGAGCGAAATTAGCCTAACCACATGTCTTTGGACTGTGGAGGAAACCGGAGCACCCGGAGGAAACCCACGCAGACACGGGGAGAACATGCAAACTCCACACAGAAAGGCCCCCCCGTCAGTCACTGGGCTCGAACCCAGAACCTTCTTGCTGTGAGGCAACAGTGCTCACCACACTATTAGCTCACATCTCATTTTATTTAATACACATTGGTTTTTTTATACTATTGAATTGCTATATTGATCTTATTTTTGTTGGCTAGAGTTTTATAAATAAATAAATATTGCCTGTTATTTAGGTTTTCTTGAAATTTATGTCGAATTTGTCATGTTTTGGAAATATTAATTTGTATGGAAATATTTTCTAATAAATGGAGTATTAGAATAATTATTGTTAATTATGCAGTAAATTGTAATTAATTTAGGACTTTATTATTATTGATTAGAGCTATGGATTATCAATCTGTTTCTAAATAGTTCATTTGCAATATCTACATGGAACTCTCTGTTCCATCCATTATTTGCATGATTAGTTTCATTTCATTTTTCATTCTGTACAATACACTGTTATTTGTTGAGTGATTGCTGATCTGGAACAGTATGAGGGTTCACATGCCTTCGGGCAGCAGGAAATGACTTTAGGTTGTGGACCCTGACCCACGTGCTGTCTCCATCTCTGGAAACCAGAATTGTTCTGTCATGTTGTAATGTACACTTTGTTTTCTTCTCTTATGCATGTATTGCCTGTGTTTTTCTATTTCGTCGGCTGTTGTTGTTGTTAATATCTGTAGTAATCTTCCTGAATGTATCCATGATAAAATGTATTGAATACTGTACATTATGATTAGTTGATTTTTTGGGGGGGGTTTGTTTTACACACACTATATATATATACACAGACACACACACATACATACATACATATGTATATATGCACAATGTGTGTGTGTGTGTATGTATGTATATATATACAGTGGTGCTTGAAAGTTTGTGAACCTTTTAGAATTTTCTATATAACCCAGTTAAACAAATGAGACAAAAATATGATACTTGGTCATTTATTTATTGAGGAAAATTATCCAATATTATATGTCTGTGAGTGGCAAAAGTATGCGAACCTTTGCTTTCAGTATCTGGTGTGAGCCCCTTGTGCAGCAATAACTGCAACTAAACATTTCCGGTAACTGTTGATCAGTCCTGCACACCGGCTTGGAGGAATTTTAGCCCATTCCTCCATACAGAACAGCTTCAACTCTGGGATGTTGGTGGGTTTCCTCACATGAACTGCTCGCTTCAGGTCCTTCCACAACATTTCCATTGGATTAAGGTCAGGACTTTGACTTGGCCATTCCAAAACATTAACTTTATTCTCCTTTAACCATTCTTTGGCAGAACGACTTGTGTGCTTAGGGTCATTGTCTTGCTGCATGACCCACCTTCTCTTGAGATTCAGGTCATGGACAGATGTCCTGACATTTTCCTTTAGAATTCACTGGTATAATTCAGAATTCATTGTTCCAACAATGATGGCAAGCCATCCTGGCCCAGATGCAGCAAAACAGGTCCAAACCATGATACTACCACCACCATGGTTCACAGATGGGATAAGGTTCTTATGCTGGAATGCAGTGTTTTCCTTTCTCCAAATATCACGCTTCTCATTTAAACCAAAAAGTTCTATTTTGGTCTCATCCGTCCGCAAAACCTTTATCCAATAGCCTTCTGGCTTGTCCATATGATCTTTAGCAAACTGCAGACGAGCAGCAATGTTCTTTTTGGAGAGCAGTGGCTTTCTCCTTGCATCCCTGCCATGCACACTATTGTTGTCCTGATGGTGGACTCATGAACATTAATATTAGCCAATGTGAGAGAGGCCTTCAGTTGCTTAGAAGTTACCCTGGGGTCCTTTGTGACCTCACCGACTATTACACGCCTTGCTCTTGGAGTGACCTTTGTTGGTCGACCACTCCTGGGGAGGGTAACAATGGTCTTGAATTTCCTCCATTTGTACACAATCTGTCTGACTGTGGATTGGTGGAGTCCAAACTCTTTAGAGATGGTTTTGTAACCTTTTCCAGCCTGATAAGCATCAACAACGCTTTTTCTGAGGTCCTCAGAAATCTCCTTTGTTTGTGCCATGATACACTTCCACAAACATGTGTCGTGAAGATCAGACTTTGATAGATCCCTGTTCTTTAAAGGTCCCATGGCATGGTGGTTTGTTGATGCTTTAAACGGGCTCGTGGAGGTTTCCGGATGTTATATCCGCAGCCTTTCTCGAAATGAACCCTCGGCACGTAGATATAGCCTCCTGGGAGAAAGCCCCATTTCAGCGCTTTTCCCAGTGCGTCGTTTTGCTAATGAGAAGCAGGAGGCGGGGAAGGGTAGAGGCTGGGGGCGGGTCTTATCATTAATATTCATGACATGTAAACGTGTTACCTCTGATTGGCTAACAGCACTGTGACGCTACCTCCAGTGGGTCAGAACAAGCGGATGTGGGTGTCTTACTATGGCGAGAGAGAAGGAACAAACCGCGAAGGGAAAAATACCGCGCGCTGACATCATTAAGGTGCGACGCGAGGAAATAAAATAAATTCAACAAATGTTTGGGTTTTTACTGAACAAACAAATAAAATGAACGAGTGACTTAAAAAAGAATGTGGGTGTCTTTGTAAAAACTGTTTTGATTGGCTATTATAACAGAGCATGCTGCATGCTTTTTGGTTTTGTAGCGCAGAGTACCTGGCTAACTGCAGGAAGCGGTTAGCTGCACAGCTAATGTAGCCATTGCAAGGCTAACGTGGCACTGATTTTAAAACACGGCAAAACGACTTAACAGTTATACACTTAGTTGTTCGGTGTTTGTGGCTGATGCGGCAGGGATGCTTGGTACGGACCCAGGCTTCAGTGACAGTTGATGTGCAAAACCTGCCCTGTACTGTCCCAAGTTGTGGAAACATTCATCAGGAAAATGCTTCCGACAAACATACACCGTCTTAGGTAGACTCGACGGCGTATTATTGGAGTAAATAAAATTAAGCCACTGCGTCTTCAGGGGCTCTCCCGTCGGCAGTAAAAACAGACTCCTTTCTGTGTTGTCACATCCATGTACAGCACAATTTCCATGTTTGGTGGCAACTTTTGAGCTGGGCGGGCAATCCATACAGTGGGTGGGAATCCAGAGGGGGGGCGTGGGGATCATCTCCCTTGCTGACGTAGGCAAGGGAAGAGTTTATCAACGCGCCGTTTTGACGCGCCATTCTCAAATGTTGGGCATAGTTTGGTTTACACATTATGAAATTTCTAGCCACTGGGGTGACTTAAGAAGGTCAGAGGAACTCATTTTAATGTTAAAAAACCTCAGAAAGTGAAAATTTCATGCCATGGGACCTTTAAATAAAACAGGGTGCCCACTCACACCTGATTGTCATCCCTGATTGAAAACACCTGACTCTAATTTCACTTTCAGATTAACTGCTAATCCTAGAGGTTCACATACTTTTGCCACTCACAGATATGTAATATTGGATCATTTTCCTCAATAAATAAATGACCAAGGATAATATTTTTGTCTCATTTGTTTAACTGGGTTCTCTTTATCTACTTTTAGGACTTGTGTGAAAATCCGATGATGTTTTAGGTCATATTTATGCAGAAATATAGAAAATTCTTAAAGGTTCACAAATTTTCAAGCACTACTGTGTATACAGTATCTGTCCAGTTTTGTGTCACTTCCTAGGCAGAGATATAACCGTACCTATCCAATATGGCGGCCAGCTCGCTTCACTGATTGGCCAAGGAGCTCTCCAGATATTTTACGTAGAGATCAGTGTACCGCTGCATTCCCGGAAGCGTGACGTCACTTGCTTTATTTATAAATTCCATACGACTTCCTATTGGATAAGAATTACACGATAGGAAGTGCATAAGCCATTATTTCATACCTTATAATATCCGTCTATAGGGAGAAAGCAGCCGTTTAAGTTTCGGCCAATATAATTCAACCTCAAGTGAATGTTATTTGACTGAATATATGCTTTGATAGTGAATAATGCTACATTAATATAGCCTACCTGTCTTTTTTTAATGTTAAATATTAGAACAACCCTTGGATTTAGGGCAGCATTTTTTGAGTGCCTTGAGCCATGAAAGTGAAGGTTATTTCCATTTTGGAGGACAACTACATGTACTTGATTATAGATGAACAAAGTACAGAAGCCATTGCTGTAGATCCTGCTGTACCTCACCGGGTAAGAGTGCAATATGAAACAGTTTTATACATTAATGCTTTCACTTTCAACCATGTGATGTGTTTCACTGACAGCTGCTTGAGATAGTGAAAAGAGAAGGAGTGAGACTCATAGCAGTGTTAACTACTCACCATCACTGGTAGGTGGCATTTACAGTATCTCACAGTGGTGTGTGTGTGTGAGAGAGAGAGACCAGAACATCCTCCTCAGGCTAAATGTGTCATCTTGTGTTTAGTGGTGTGTTGTGTGATGTACACTGTGTAGGGACCATGCACGGGGTAATGAGGCTCTGCTGAAAGACCTCCCTGATTTACAAGTGTATGGAGGAGATGACCGCATCATGGGACTGACCCACAAAGTTACTAATGGCCAGGAACTCAAGGTATCCGTGAAAATGAGAATCATTACATGTGTTTAGATTTAGAAATGAGTCTTTTTGACATGGTGTGTGATAAAGAGCACTTCTAGCTTTCTTGGGTGTAATATTTTAGGAATATGGGTATGGCTTTCGTACCAATATTTGAGTTAACTTTTTGGTTGAGGGTGTAGTGGTTAGCACTGTCGCCTCACAGCAAGAAGGTTCTGGGTTTGAGCCCAGTGGCCGACGGGGGCTTTTCTGTGTGGAGTTTGCATGTTCTCCTCATGTCTGCGTGGGTTTCCTCTAGGTGCTCCGGTTTCCCCCACAGTCCAAAGGCATGCAGGTTAGGCTAATTGGTGGCTCTAAATTGACCGTAGGTGTGAATGGTTGTTTGTCTCTGCGTGTCAGCTCTGTGATGATCTGGCGACTTGTCCAGGGTGTACCCCGCCTTTCGCCCGTAGTCAGCTGGGATAGGCTCCAGCTTGCCTGCGACCCTGTAGAACAGGATAAAGCGGCTACAGATAATGAGATGAAATGAGATATTTTTCATTTCAAACTTCACCACATATTGTCTATTGGGGACAGAGGGGACTTGCACCCTCTTCTTCTGCAGCTATGTCTTTGTAATGTGTTCAGAGTGTATTTTTTTTAATTGTCTTGTTGAAATATCCTTGGAAATACTGACTGTTCAGTCTTTTCTATGCTTTGAGCTGGTCTGATGTATTTTATGCCCGTGTTAATTGTGACTTTGTTGTGTTCCTTTTCTGTGTCTCTTATCTGTTATGTCTTCTTTTGATTGATTTGTTTGTCATTCTGTTTTGTCTTGTACCATTGCACTGTAAAACATCCTTGGGTTGGTGAAAGGTGCTATACAAGTTAATTTGTTTTTGTAAAAAACGTCATCTTGAAGGCAGCATATGTTGCTCCAAAACCTCAATGTACTTTTCTGCATTAATGCTGCCATCACAGAAGTTTAAGTTACCTTTGCCAAGGGCACTGACACAAACCCATACCATAACAGACCCTGGTTTTTGGACTTTTTGCAGGTAACAGTCTGGATGGTCCTTTTCATCTTTGGTCTGCAGCACACGGCATCCATTTCTTACAAAAATATCCTTGAATACTGATTTGTCTGACCACAATACATGTTTCCACTGCATGATGGTCCATCCCAGGTGCCTCAGAGCCCAGAGAAGTTGATGGTGCTTCTGAACACCGTTAGCATAAGGCTTCCTTTTTGCACAGTAAAGTTTTAACTGGCATTTGTGGATGTAACTCTGTATTGTAGTACTTGACAAAGGTTTGCCAAAGTAATCCCAAGCCTATGTGTTTATATCAGCTATAGATGAATGAGAGTGCTTAATGCAGTGCCATCTGAGGGATCGGGGATCACGAGTGTTTAGCTTAGGCTTGTGCCCTTCATCCTGAGTTGGTGGAACGAGGCTATTCTCCTCGAGTGCCTTCTCTGCTAGCTTGAGGACTTGATAGTCTTGCCGGATGCTATCAAGTCCTCAAGCTAGCAGAGAAGGCACTTGAGCAGAATAGCCTCGTTCCACCAACTCAGGATGATAACACTCCCCAATGGCTATCAAGGCAGCACTTTGTCATCAAAGCTGCAGCGCTCGGACTCCTGGGTGGAGCAGAGATGGTGGGAGGAATGGAGCCACTTGCGCACCACCTTGCACTCTTTCATTGATTTCCCCTCTGCAAAGCCCTGTGGTTACCATCTCACCCGCAAGGCGTGGACCCGCTTCAACCGCCCCCACACTGGATGGGGCAGGACCCAGTCCTTCCTCAAGACGGACAATTTTCAGATTTTATCACAACACGTTAATCCAATGTGTATACAGCATGGTAGCTAGCAGGTAGCCCCTGAGCCCTCTAGTAAACTTGACTTGAGCTGATAAAGTAATAAATCAGCTTTAAGACGGTGTCAAGGATATTCCTAAAGGGAAAGAGTGAATGCATGTCAACAAAGGTCAATTTAAGAGTCCTCCTAATGCAGTATGGTAAAGCAGTACCACTGAACACCATGCTGAAAGATAACAGTGAATAAATTCTCATGTTCTCTTTCCTCCTCTAGTTTAACACTATAAATGTGAGGTGCTTGTTCACACCTTGCCATACTTCTGGACACATGTGCTACTTCCTGTGGGAAGACAACTGCCCTGATTCCCCTGCAGTGTTCACTGGTATGTGCCTTCATTTGATTATTCTGGTCATTCGCTCATGCTTGGGTTCCTGTTTTGCAATGTGCATGAAGCATTTCAGTTCAGGAAGTTCAGCTTGAGGTTCACTTCGTTATAGTACAAAGAACAACTGACATGTGAAATCCTATGACAGACTGGCGTTCCAAACAGGGTGTATTCCTGCCTTGTGCGCTGTGACACTGACAAAAATAAAGTGGTTAATGTATGAGCAAGTGAGTGGTTGTTCTGTCTGCTCGGATTGTCAGGGGACACACTGTTTGTGGGTGGTTGTGGAAAATTCTTTGAGGGAACGGCAGAGCAGATGTACCACAACCTGACCGAGGTGCTGGGAACTCTGCCTCAGGACACAGTATGTCACTGCTGCCACATGTTTTAAGAATTAAAGAGATGGTCAGAATTGGAAATTACATCACTTCATGTTTCCACTCAGGTATATCTCTTTGTACTCACACAAAGAATTGTATTTTTCGGAAGATCTTTTGTGGTCACGAAGACACAATAAAGAACCTGAAGTTTGCGATGCTGGTGGAACCAGAGAACGAGAGGGTGAAGGAGAAGCTTAGCTGGGCTCGGGTACGATCCGCCTTTTTCGTTATAGTGCTCGTCTTACTGAAATACATATACTTTTATTTCAACCAACATTTCCATAGAATTCCTCTGAAGATTGTTGCATACAGTTTTTAAAATGTCTAGTTAATTATTAGGCAAGAGACGACGACGACAAGCCGACAGTGCCGTCAACGTTATTGGAGGAATTTGAATACAATCCATTCCTCCGTCTCTCGTAAGTGCATCTTTATTCCTCTTTAGTGTTCACATTAAAAAAGCAGACTGGTCAGTTCACATGAATGCATGCAGAGGGAAATAATTCACCAGCTTCAAATTCTTGAATAAATCTGTATGAAAAGTGACCATAAATACTTTAATTTACTTTTGATTTTGTTTGTGAAAATAAATGCAAAATTGCGTGCTGGCCTGCAGAAACCCTTCAGTTGGTCAAACTGAGACATTTTATACTATACAGAGTTCTGAAAATTACCTGGAGTAAAGTTGTAGCATTTAAAGGTTTGGACACCACAAAAAGTGAAAAAGGTTGAAAAGTGCATTTAAAGATTCCAGTCCAATTCCACTGCAAGATGCTCCACCTACCCCTACATTTATGATCTATATATGGTAAAAGGGTGGCACAGTGGTTAGCACTGTTGCCTCACAGCAAGAAGGTTCTGGGTTCGAGCCCAGTGGCCAACAGGGGCCTTTTTGTGCAGAATTTGCATGTTCTCCCCATGTCTGCATGGGTTTCCCCCACAGTCCAAAGACATGCAGTTACATTACCTGGCTACTCTAAATTGCCCATTGGTGTGAATGGGTGTGTGTGTGTGCACGCGCGCAGAAAGGAACCGGCCACCCTACTGCTGCAGTTCTGGCCAAATCAACCAAGCATAGTTCACCTCAAGCCCAGATCGGGTTCGGCAATGACAACAATACATTTTAATAGTGTGAATGTAGTTATCACTTTTTTTTTTTAATCACCAGCATCAGTCTCATCTCCTTAGGTAAAAGTTACTTTTAATCACATTGTCGTGTCTTTACTTTTGCTCCTATACATCAGTGTGGAAATAATCACACAATGAGACCGTCAGTGATGGCGTAGCTCACTCCGGCCCCATCTAGTCCAGAAGGAATGATCTAAAGGGGGCCACCTTGCACAATAAATGTTGCAAGCTATATCCGTCCATCCGTTATCCATAACCACTTATCCTGTGCAGGCTCGTGGGCAAGCTGAAGCCTATCCCAGCTGACTATGGGTGAGAGGTGGGGTACACCCTGGACAAGTCGCCAGGTCATTGCAGGGCTGACAAATAGACAACTAACCATTCACACTCACATTCACACCTATGGTCAATTTAGAGCCACCAATTAGCCTAACCTGCATGTCTTTGGACTGTGGAGGAAACCGGAGTACCCGGAGGAAACCCACACAGACACAAGGAGAGCATGCAAACTCCACACAGAAAGGCCCCCGTCAGCCACTGGGCTTGAGCCCAGAACATTCTTGCTGTGAGGCAACCGCACTAACCACTACACCACCATGTTGCCTACAAGCTATACACCCTAGGAATGCCTACTTATTTGCCAGAAAGAATCCAAAACGACGAGGAATTGATTGAGAAGAAGCGATTTTTGTTGAACTGCTCATTAATGCTTAATAAGTCCATAACTTCATTAATAATTGTAATTAGGCAAATCTGGGTAGAAGTTATATGCACCCTAGGTACCCCTACCTTTGTGCCAGAAAGAATCAAAAGCGGTGAAGAACTGAGGGAGAAGAAGCAATTTGTATGGAAATTGCTCATTAGAGATTAATTACTCCATAACTTCATTTTTAGTTGCAATTATGCAAATTTGGGTAGAAGCCATATGCACCCCAGGCAGAGCTACCTTCCTGCTAAAAAGAATAAAAACCTGTGCAGAATTGAGAGAGAGAAGCAGCGATTTTCGTGAAATGTGGATGATGCCGGACATCACCTGTCGGCCGGATGAGCTAATAACTAAAGCAGTTCTGTTTACTAAATTTTCTATTTATGTCTTTTAATTAAATCATTTCTATACAGAGTGTAAGCGCCGCTTGTTAAGCTGGCTCCTTTAACATTCCTGATCTTTGCAGGCAGAAGGTCAAGGCAAGGCTATTCAGGAAATCAGTCTAAATAAAAATACTAATTAAAAACAAAATAAAAAAATAGCAGTGCAGCTTAACATGAATAACGTCAAGAAAACTGTACAGTGAAAAACTTAGAATAAATATATAAATTTTTTTTAAATCTTTCTGATTCCTGAGCATAATCTGAAAGTGTGTTTTACTTTCGGCAAATCTTGTAGTTTGGGGTATGATGACTAGGACATAATGCTGAGGAGTGTATAAATCTTGCAGTGTGACCCTGACACAGATGTACTTTCTGTAAATACAGGGCTTGTGTACACTATCTGTAATGTTATTGTCCTGTATCTATCTGTATAACGTGCACAGTGAGGAGGGCGTGCAGAAGTTCACAGGGAAGTCAGATCCTATCGAGGTTCTACGTGTGCTACGAAAAGAGAAGGACAACTTCAAGAAGCCCAAAGAGCGCATTCACCCACAGGCTATGCTCGCTCTGGAATGGGGTCTGGTTCGACCAAAACTCACTTAAACAGAGCAAAGCAGGGCTGCTGCATGCTGATGTTACTACTACTTCAGTAATAAACAGTAGCAGTGCCATTATAAGGAAACATGATTAAGTTTAGCATAGTGCTTACACTGCATTGCTAAACATAATTTATCATTTGCATTTGTGCATTTTTTCACAGAGTCATTTATGTCAATTATCCTGAGTTATATTTGTTTACACGTTTGTACAAACCGACACTGTAAATAATTTACAAAAAAAATCATTAATGAATTGTATTTAAAAGGCATGTTCACTTTTTTTTGTTTACATAATTTTACCTCAACTACAAAAAGGATTTAATGCTCAGTCAATAAAGCTACAATTAAATTAAAACAGGTTTTTATTGAGAAACAGTCAGTCATGTTTATTTCCTTAAATATAGGAAGAATAATTTCTCATTTATCCACACACATTTTCTTAACAGAATGTAAATGATTCCAAGCACTGTACCTGCGAACACAAAGCACAATCATTTCATTCTCTCATCTCATTATCTCTAGCCGCTTTATCCTGTTCTACAGGGTTGCAGGCAAGCTGGAGCCTATCCCAGCTGACTACGGGCGAAAGGCAGGGTACACCCTGGACAAGTCGCCAGGTCATCACAGGGCTGACAGATAGACACAGACAACCATTCACACCTACGGTCAATTTAGAGTCACCAGTTAACCTAACCTGCATGTCTTTGGGCTGTGGGGGAAACCGGAGCACCCGGAGAAAACCCACGCGGACACGGGGAGAACATGCAAACTCCGCACAGAAAGGCCCTTGCCGGCCACGGGGCTCGAACCCGGACCTTCTTGCTGTGAGGCGACAGCGCTAACCATTACACCACCGTGCCGCCCTCATTTCATTCTTCTAAATCTTTTTTTTTTCATATGTATATGAAATATATAAAAAGCAGATCTTTCAAGTTCAGAAAAATGGCCTCTTGTTTTGTGCCGAGTAGGACACTGATCACGCTCCTCATGTGACGTGAAACCAGCTGAGGAATGAAACTGGAAATATTTAATCCAGAGGAACAGAGGACTATTCTGCTTGCTGACATTAGGAATATGAATATTAATGTTCTGTGTAGCTGTCTTACTGTCATTTAAATAGAAACAGAAGTTTTATTTGCGGTGAATATATTGCATTTTAGTATAAATACACAGGTGATTTATAGAAAATCGCGTGCACTGATTGGTCCAGAGATTCAGACTATTTCTCAATAATCACCTCAACTGACTCAGCAAAATGGCAGCCAATTGCTTTGTCACTGTGGAAGAATTACAAATGATGAAAGAAAATGCTCTTCCTAAAAGCACTAAAGATGCTCCAAAGTTTGGTCTAAAACTATTCAAAAGTAAGGTGGAATTGTGATTTATTTCATCTATTTCAAAACAAAGTATTTTATGTGAGTCGGCATAGATAAGTGACAAGCCTTCGACGCGCCGTTATTACATTTGCATGCCGCTTTTGAAGTTTGGGGGAAAAAAATTTGAATATGATTTTTAAAATAATCACCTGTGTATTTATACTAAAACAATTATCTGTCTCAGCGAATATCGGTGAATAATTAATAACTGAGACGAAGTCGAGGTTATTATTCACCGATATTCACTTGGCCTTCAGCGAATAATTCTTAAATAAAGATGAAAGGGCTTTACCCCAAGAAGAACAGATTCAATAAACTACAGTACAATTTATCAGTCATTAAATCATTGGCTGGATTAGGTTATAGCTAAAATAATTAACACTACATAAGCAGAATACATTTGTGCTTAATTTTTTTTTGGTGTTTAGACAAATTAAAGGACTTCATAGGAAGAGTTCGTGTTTGGCTTGCTTCTGTGCACAGCGTGATGCTACTACAGAGCAAGCAAACAGTGTGGAGACTTCACAACCGAGTCTCTGATAGGTTTTTACAAACGAGGTATTCCCGTTTCAAAATGGATAACTCTGAGGCACATTAGTCTCGTTTCTGTATTTATGGAAATTGTCATGAAATACTGGAGCACTTGTACGTGATGCACGAAACAAAGCTGCAGAAAATAAGTGAGCTTGGAAAGTGGTTATGCCTTTGTGCACATAATCATTTGCTGAAATAACTACATATGAACACTTCTTGTACTTTATGATACAAGAAGGTTCTCAAGCACGTGATCATGAGCTCACCACTCTAACACTTGTCCTGAGTTGCCGTGCTGTAGTTTATATTCCACGCATCACTTTTCTGCTTTAAAGACTTCAGACCATTCAGACACCAGGCTCTGAGGTGTTCACCATTTGATGGTAAGTCCGTTGGTGCTTTTCTCCACTGTGTGATACTGTGTGTGAAGTAGCTCTTGTGCCTTTTCCTCTCCCATACTCTTTAGCCATGTGTGGTAAAGCTCAGCGACGCGCTGGTCCTCCTCGGGTACAGACGGCTGCTCTGCTTTGTACGCTGCCTCCACCTGTTGCAGCAGCTCCTTGTTGGACTGATCTGCTAAAGGCTTCAGCTGACCACCTCCATTCAGACACCCTGTGTATACACACACACAGATCATGCCATCTATAAGAACAGAACACGATGACGTTTTGCTTTTGTAACCTGTATTCAATGACCAAATTCAAGTGCAGATTATCTATAATAGAATGACTGATGGGCTGTGAACGAAATGCACTCTTCTCTGTTTAACAAGACAATGTAATGTGACCACTTGCCACTTAGTTGATTCCTGGTCAGTTGTGCATCTTTAGATCATCAGCTCATGCCCAAGACTGTTAATACAAGGGTCACTGTATAATTCATGTCTGTCGCTTAAGCATCAATATGAGTATCAAAAGGTAATGGGTCACTTTTATTAGGGTTTTAAAAAAATAAAAATAAATAAATATCAGAGACCAGATCAAAAAGAACAGGGGTGGGTTCCCCCAAAAGCCTCTTAACAATAAGAACAGCTGAAGGCAAATTTATCATCAAAATTCTATTTCTCATTTTATAAAATATAAGAATGCATTTCTGACAGCTATTTTGTCACTGCTATAGCAAGTTATGAGTGTTTGAAATATGCTATGTAATATATATAAGTCCATATGTCAAAGCAATGGCCATAAACAAGATTCGCTGAGACCCGTGCGAGACATCATAGGACGGAAGTAAAACATACAGCGGAAATCAAAGTGACCAACATCTGCCAACGTTGTCAAAAGACGCGCGCACCTTCTTTCGAACGCTGATGTAATCAAGCCGGAAGTTTTCCCTGTGTCCGAAATCGCTCTCTATATAGGGCACTATATAGTGGGGACGCCATTTTGTAGTGCTGTCTGAAACCTTAGTGAGGATTATGTGGGAAATGTGCTCAGTATAATGTGTATTTATCACAAAAATACATGCATGTATTTATTATTTTGAAAACCCACCAGCCGACTGATCTGGCACGTTTTAATTGTGCGACAGTAATGACGTCCATACCAGCGCGATGGACTAGTCCTTATCCTGTCGTCTTTCCAATTCTTCTCTACTCCACACTGGTTCGAGGGTATGGAATAATCTCCATCACTGATGAAGCTGTCAAATCTCGAAATTAATCTAAATTGGAATGATACGGCGATCTGGCCACTGTGTAAACAGTTTTCAAAATGGCAGCGCTGACACTTCACATTTGAAGTCTTGCACAAGTCTCGTGAAGATCGCACGGATAAGCGACACCTGCCATGGACCATATGAACTTCATTCAACATGGCTAAAAACCAAAAAGGCAGATAAGTGTAATATAATATGCCAATACGAGCCACGATATAAGGTTAATAAAACCGAAAATGTAACTGAATAACACATTAATTAAAAAATTACAGCAAGTTTAAAAATGACTTCAGTTCCCCTTTAACCAGGAGTGCGTGTGTTCATTGTGCTGCTCACTCTACCATTTAACAATGATCTTTGCACTACGATGCTTTTGGGAAACCCACCCCCAGTTTAGTATGTAGGCAACAGTCAAGAACACACTGGTGAACTTAGCTGAAGAGGTTACTGTCACCAAACACTGGAGCATTTTGCTGATCTGACTTTTGTCTAAAATGTCCTGTTTCTCATATGTATTATGCCTGAATGCAAGCCAACACTATGTTTATCTGCCTAACATTTTAATAGTATGATATTTAAATTATTACACAATTAATTGCTTAAAGGAAAATAAAAATCCAGGTGGAGACGTGTAGAGGAGAGGACACATCAATGACACGTTGGTTTACAAAATTAATCCTACTACTCTCACCTGACGGACATGCCATGACTTCTACAAAATGGTATTGTGACTTTCCCCTCTTCAACTTCTGCACAAGGTTCTGAATATTCCTGAAGCCATAGGTGGCAGCAAAGCGCAGAAGAACTTCTCCATCTTTCTCTAGAACAACTTCCTGGAAGTCCTTATTTCTGTTGTAAAAAAGAAAATCTACATAAGTACACAAGGTATAGAGCGATGTACTAAGATAAAGATGGACAGATGAGAGTGAAAACATGACGGCTAAATAACAAGAGTCATCAGGAGATGACATATCTCCCCCCCACACACACACAAAACCCCACTCCAAATTTTCCTGAGCTGAATTGGTTGCCATGGAAATACAGGGGGAAAAAAATCATCACTGAAAATGTCAAAAGGCAAAAACCTCCTCTAGTCACTTAACATAACTGTCAGGCAGTAGCGGAGATTTTTTGGGGGGGGGGCTGCAGCGCGAACAATCCGGGGCCTCACCGCTAGGGGGGGCCCCCCACTGGTCGGGATTTTTTTTTTTTTTAATACAGTTTATTGACCACATGTCCATTCGGAATTATTTACAACAAAATTGTTCAATAAAAATATATTATGTAGGCTGGGTTAGGCATAGTTTTTGTCTGTTTAACATTTTGTTTATAAAATGTGTCATTTCCCTCCAGAACATAACCCTACAGGGCGCTCTAGAATCTTTAGTTCAAAGCAAGTGGTTAACCGCAAGCAACGTTCGGATGTCCGTGGTTATGAATAAATGAGCAAATATGATAAGGAAGTTTAAATCCGGTGCTTGTAAACGGAGAGAAAGATTGGAGGTGCAGCAGAGGAGACTGTCTGTCACATCTAGCTGTGCCCCACTGACAAGGTACTTTTGCCAGGCTCAGGCCGACTGAAACTTAAGAGTTTCTTGCACTCCACCATGGGTGAGTCGTGGCTGTCAGACCTGGCGCTGCTCTGTATCGAGAGAGACATTGAGGTCAATAAGGATAAAGTAGTCGACGGATTTGCAAACATGAAGGAGAGGATGCTAAAGCTCAAAATAGATTAAATGTTTTTGCAGTGTGCATGTCTTTTTAGGCCTGTTAGGCTACGTGTCTGTTTTTTCTTTGTTGAAATTCTTAAAAGTGGGCCAACTTTTAACATTCTTGAGTTCACAGTCGCTCATTTTCCTGATAGGTGTGGGCTATGGGATATTGTTTTTATTTAGCCTAAGTTTCTTTTCTTTAAAAAGGATGGGATAGTTGTTGTCCCTTTAACATGTTAAATGAGTTTGCAAAGTTGTTGTTTGCTTGTTTGACCGGAATAGGCAGCTATGATCAAAGTTTTTTTTTCTGAAATAAACATATATTAAATATTTTGGTTTGTACTGCATGTTACGTGTGTGAATGGAAAGGTTGCTGAAATTACACTAGTGTAAGCCAACGTTTAGAATTGGCTAGTATAATGGACTGTTTGGGCTACTGCAACATATCAGTGAGGGGGGGCCCAAACATCTCCCCCCCCCCGACACAATACCCGAGCTCCGCCCCTGCTGTCAGGTTTTGTGAAAAAAAAAGTTCCTAATAGTTTTTGAGTTATGCTTTGGAAACTAAAAATGTTTACAGACAGACAGACAGATGGATGGACAGAGTGATGGCTATATCCCCCTGCATTATATCCCAAGGGGATAATGAAGACTTCGCAGGTTTAGTCATCACGCATCTTTTAGTCTGGAAAAATCTGAGTAAAAGTACTTTTAGTTATTAAGACCACGTTCCAACCTTTTAACGTCCACCTTGCTTGGACGCCAAGTACAGTGCATGGGGTCAAATGAAATCAGACACATTTTTATTTCATCTCTCAAACCATTTTGTGCTTGGCAAGCTTCCTGCCATGTAAACTTAGTAGTGTGAATGTTACATCTTGTTTTAATCAAAGTTTTTGTTCACTTTTAGATTAGATTAGACAGAACTTTACTGATCCCTTTGGGAGGGTTCCCTCAGGGAAATTAAAATTCCAGTAGCATCATTATAGGATAAACAGAGAATAGAATAGAAAAAAAAAAAGAGAGAGAGAACTTCTAGATAAATTAAGTCTTTAGAAAACTTCTAGATAAATTATTTACATATACAAATATATTAAAAAGATATGAAAATAAGTCCAGCAGGAGAGGTATTGCACATTTATATTGCACACTGTCCGGTATTGCTTATTGTTAGGCTAGGCTACTGCTCCTTCCCGTCCTCTGTCCTCCTGTTACCCCTCCTCCCCCCCAGAGAGGAGTCGTACAGTCTGATGGCATGAGGGACAAAGGAGTTTTTAAGTCTGTTCGTCCTGCACTTGGGAAGGAGCGTTCCATCACTGAACAGGCTCCTCTGGTTGCTATCATGACGGTGTGCAGAGGGTGACTGGCATCATCCATGATGTTCAATAGTTTGTCCATAGTCCTCTTCTCTGCCACCATCACCAGAGAGTCCAGCTTCATGTCGACCACAGAGCCGGCCCGCCTGATCAGTTTGTCCAGCCTAGATGTGTCCTTCTTGGATGTGCTGCCCCCCCAGCACACCACGGTGTAAAACAGGACACTGGCGACCACGGACTGATAGAACATCCACAGGAGTTTCCTGCAGATGTTAAAGGACTGCAGCTTCCTCAGGAAGTATAGCCTGCTTTGTCCCTTCCTGTACAATTGGTTGGTGTTGCAAGTCCAACACTTTAAACACTTAACTGGTTTGTTTTTGGGGCAGCACGGTGGTGTAGTGGTTAGCACTGTCGCCTCACAGCAAGAAGGTTTGGGGTTCAAGCCCAGTGGCCAACGGGGGCCTTTCTGTGAAGAGTTTGCGTGTTTCCTCCGGGTACTCCGGTTTCCCCCACAGTCCAAAGACATGCAGGTTAGGCTAATTGGTGGCTCTAAATTAACCGTAGGTGTGAATGGTTGTTTGTCTCTATGTGTCAGCCCTGCGATGACCTGGTGACTTGTCCAGGGTGTACCCCGCCTCTCACCCGTAGTCAGCTGGGATAGGCTCCAGCTTGCCCGCGACCCTGCACAGGATAAGTGGTTATGGATAGTGGATGGTTTGTTTTTGTACACAGGGATATAAAGGATTAAACGCATGTTTGTATGTGCCATTTTATCAAAGCTGTACTTTTATAGTTGGATTTCCCCCCCATTCTTTTTAACTGATTGAAACTATGTGCATTCATTTATCTCTGAAACTCGTAATTTTTCACTCCCTCTTGTGTATTTTTGTCGGTCTTGTGTAAAAGACTATGAACTGCGTGTATGAATTGATTTTTTATTTATTAGTTGCTATTACGATATACTTGTATTTGCCTTGGTCTATGCACACTTACTTGAGGGTCTTGTATGTGAGTTCCTCCACTTCAACTCCAAAGAGCTGTTTTGCAGCATGAGTGTAGACGTGATGAAGATATCCACCTGAACCACTCCCCGCATGACACAGCAACTCCTCACCATACACATTACTGAACCTACAAGCACAGCCACACAAATTATAAACAAACACAAAGTATAGTAGAGATGAAAGTGGAACCCTGAACTTTTGAAAGTCAAACTAAGATATGGGGGGGGGGGCAACGTCCCCCAAAAATATTTTAATAACATAGCACGCAAAACCCTGCATTCTAGTGCATTTTAGTACTTTTTTCACTAAAACAAGTTATTACTTTTAAGCCTTTTTCTTTCATGTACATTAATGATTAACATGTCAAAAATATCAAATTTAATTCCCCTAGTTAATGAGTAACTTTCAGGAGTGCATTTAGAAAACGCGGTGATTTTCCTGCTACACAGTTCATTATTTTGAAAAAAATCAGACAGTTGAAGGTAAACTCAGCAAAATCCCAAAACAGTACTGTTAAAAAGGAAAGGTCTGTTAGAGTTTCTAAAGCTTTCAGGTTTCAATGTTGGGGACATTGAGCCTCGTTTATCAATCTTTTAGTAGAGTTGTATGTTTGCATAAGCTAAAGTGAACTAAACATTTCTAATTCATATTTATGCGAGTTGAAGCCAATTGTTTACATTAGTTCGTATTGTCTGTAAATTTAAACACACCAATGAATACCAAATTTCTCATGTAAATCAGGGGCGTAGGGTGCGTGTGTGTGTGTCACACTGACTGGCAGCCTGAGTACGTTATGTAACAAAAAATAAATTACCATTGCTAATTTTAGGTAGCTTAGAAACCGGCTCTTCCATTATTGCTGTTTCTTCCACGTTTTCTTGATGCTGTGTTCTTGAAACGGCACTAAAACTTAGCTTCGAAACCACAAAATGGAACTTTGATGGAAAAAAAAAATATATATATATATATATATATATATATATATATATATATATATATATAATAAATTGCTTACCTCTCTTCACGTCGAAAGGAGGAAAGTCATGCTTGTTTTGACATGGCGAATTATTAACAAGAGAAAATACTCGTAATTCGCAACTAAAAAGACTGCAGCTACATGGCAGCTTGAACATGCTTTCTAGTGTGATTGTGTTGCGCTTGCGCAGAACGGTGTCAGTCCTGCGCGCCTTAGCACGTGCACCTGAAGGCGCGCCTTGGGCACACACGCCTAACGAGCTCCGGCACGCGCGCCATTAACAAAGAACACCTGTCTTTAATCAATGAACTATGTTTGGGCTATTTAAGGACCGCGCCCATGCAAGGACGATCTGAAGTATTACGCCGCGTCTAGGAACACGAAAAATCTGAAAAATAAATTTCTCTATTCGGAAAGCCAGAGATTTTCAAGAGTTTTGTCAAATATCCGGATTTCCGGGTATTTCCGGAAGACTTTCATCCCTGGTATAGTGTCGCTCGACAGAATAGTGTCTTGGCTGGTGTCATGCCTCTACACTGCAAATGCATGCTGTAGCACTGAAATTAATTCTTAAAGCCATACTGTTTTTACTTATACAGATGGAAACTTACATGGTATCTAAAGGTGCTGGCTCTAGATCACTCAGAGACACACCCTCCTGTTCCAGCATCTTGAGAACTTCTCCTGGTAATGAATCAGATTCACAACATGACATAACTTTTTGTGTAAAAACAGCCTGTGTCTCCTCTATTACAGTGTCCCTTACCTGATGTAATGACACAGTCCACTTCTCTGGTCTCTGCCTCGCTCAGGTAGAAATCCGGTCTGGAAGCTTCCAGTTTCTTGTCATAGCAAGGCATCACGGTCACATGGTAAATCTTTTGCGGTTCAACACCCTGTGCAACAATAAGCTTTAGATCCTCTACTACGTATTAGGATTTGGGAAAATCAAAGAATGCAGAAGACATCTGAATCGAACAACCTTCCATCTTTAATTAGGAGGAGGGAATAATGTGTGCATTACCTGCTGTCCAGCGAAGAATCTCTTGACCAGTGAGCCCATCATCTGTTGTGGAGAACGGGTTGTGCTGATGTAAGGCAGGATGAAGTCACCATGGGTCTTCTCAGCATAGCAGATCCAACCTGTTCTCAAGACAAAGATGCTTATACCGTAAGATACTGTTCCTCAGGCCAAGCACATGTTGGAGTTCCAGTATGTCATACAGATTTCATGCAATACTTGCATTATGCCATAACAGATTTAATCTTTACCACTAAGCTCTACCATGTTACAGAGTTTAGTCTGTACTATATGTATATAAAAGACCTTGATGATTAAACTCTACAGCAGACTCTTTGCCCACACACCATGTCATGTTTATTGTATAATTTGGGCACAACTCTCAGAATCATGCCACTGGCTAACTGCACCTGTGCGTGGATACACATTTGTGTCTTGTTTTTCATCAGTATGGCAGGGAAACAAACTTTTGAACACTGCGCTACCAGCTTTTTGCAGAAAGATATACAGTACTCGCTGGATTAGAAACTGTCTAAAGTTAATTGTTTGCAATATCGGTCAATTGACCTCTTGTTAAGTAGGTGGTTCTGAGCAGACTCTTGAGAAAGTTTCAGAATCTTCTGTATTAGTGTCCTTCATGATTGGACATAATGATCCAGTTTAAATCTCTGTTCTTACGGGCATGGAGCAGCCATGGCCTAAAGGTTAGAGAAGCAGCTTTGGGACCAAAAGCTTGCCAGTTCAATTCCCTGGACCATCAGTAAAATGTGTGGGAGGGAGGAGCACTGTCTCCTCCCTCTACAGACATGGCTGAAGTGTCCTTGAGGAACCTAACCTCTTCCAGTGGGCAGCTGGGTGTGTGTTCACTGCAGGATTAAAGGAGATATGCAGAGCCTTTATTTTTAAATACATTTCTGAGTGGATAGTATCTCCATCCTTGACTCTTGTATGCTGCATAAATAGGAATAAAAATATATGAGAGTTAAAAATTGACCACAAAGGTGGCATTCGAGCTGCCACGCTGAGCCAGTGACGTCACAGCTGTAACCGGTTTTAAGGCCAAGGCCTTTGACAGCTATAGACCAAAGTCATATACAGTGCTCAGCATAAATGAGTACACCTCCTTTGAAAAGTAACATTTTAAACAATATCTCAATGAACACAAACAATTTCCAAAATGTTGACAAGACAAAGTTTAATATAACCTCTGTAACTTATAACGGGAAAAAGTAAGGTTAATAATATAACTTAGATTACACATTTTTTCAGTTTTACTCAAATTAGGGTGGTGCAAAAATGAGTACACCCCACAACAAAAACTACTACATCTCGTACTTTGTATGGCCTCCATGATTTTTAATGACAGCACCAAGTCTTCTAGGCATGGAATGAACAAGTTGGTGACATTTTGCAACATCAATCTTTTTCCATTTTTCAACAATGATCTTTTTTAGTGACTGGATGCTGGATGGAGAGTAATGCTCAACTTGTCTCTTCAGAATTCCCCAAAGAAAAGAATTTCTTTACACCACAAAGGTGAAGGCTACAAGATGATCAGCAAAGCTTTACTTATCAGTCAGAATACTGTAGCAAAAGTGGTACAAAAATTTAAGATAGAACTACAACCATCTCACAGAGACGTCCAGGTCGTTCATGGCAGTTAACACCTCGACAGGAGCGTCTTCTGATGAGAAGGGTTGAAGAAAATCGGCATGCAAGTTCACTGCAGTTATCTAAAGAAGTAGAAAGCCAAACTGGGGTGACTATTTCCCCATGACACAATACAGCGTACACTGCAGAGGAATGGCATGCATGGATGCCATCCACGAAAGAAGCCTCTCCTAAAGCCCAGGCACAAAAAAGCCTGCCTAGAGTTTGCCAGGGCCCATGCTGACAAAGATAAAGACTACTGGGACTCTATACTCTGGAGTGATGAGACCAAGATAAATGTTTTTGGAACTGATGGCTTCAAAACTGAATGGCATGGCAAAAGGTGAGGAATACAAAGAAAAATGCATGGTGCCTACAGTGAAACATGGTGGTGGCAGTGTCCTTATGTGGGGTTGCATGAGTGCTGCTGGTGTCAGGGAGCTGCATTTCATTGATGGCATCATGAATTCACAGATGTATTGCTCTACACTGAAAGAGAAGATGCTACCATCACTCTGTGCCCTTGGTCGTCGTGCACTTTTCCAACATGACTAAACACACATCTAAGGCCACTGTTGGATTTCTGAAGAAGAACAGGGTGAAAGTGATTCAGTGGCCAAGCATGTCTACTGATCTGAACCCAATCGAACACCTATGGGGAATTCTGAAGAGACAAGTTGAGCATCACTCTCCATCCAGCATCCAGTCACTAAAAGAGGTCATTGTTGAAGAATGTAAAAAGATTGATGTTGCAAAATGTCGCCAACTTGTTCATTCCATGCCTAGAAGACTTGGTACTGTCATTAGAAATCATGGAGACCATACAAAGTACTAGATGTAGTAGGTTTTGTTGTGGGGTGTACTCATTTTTGCACCACCCTAATTTGAGTAAAACTGAAAAAAATGTGTAATCTAAGTTATATTATTAACCTTACTTTTTCCTGTTATAAGTTAAACAGAGGGCGGCACGGTGTAGTGGTTAGCGCTGTTGCCTCACAACAAGAAAGTCCGGGTTCGAGCCCCGTGGCCGACGAGGGCCTTTCTGTGAGGAGTTTGCATGTTCTCCCCGTGTCCGCATGGGTTTCCTCCGGATTCCCCCACAGTCCAAAGACATGCAAGTTAGGTTAACTGGTGACTCTAAATTGACCGGAGGTGTGAATGTGAGTGTAAATGGTTGTCTATGTGTCAGCCCTGTGATGACCTGACAACTTGTCCAGGGTGTACCCCACCTTTCGCCCGTAGTCAGCTGGGATAGGCTCCAGCTTGCCTGCGACCCTGTAGAACAGGATAAAGCAGCTAGAGATAATGAGATGAAAAGTTAAACAGATGTTATATTAAACTTTGTCTTGTCAACATTTTGGAAATGTTGTACTCATTTACGCTGAGTACTGTAAATAAAAATTTATGGTGAAGATGAGAAATACCGTTACTGACTTGCTCAACTAAGACTGATTTGACGTCATTGATTGTGGGTTGACTCTCATTAAAGCAGGATAGGTGTTATAACTTATGCAACATACATGTACATGCATGCATTTTCACTGATAAAACATAAAAGACTAATTAAATAAATCAGATGAACTGAGACAATCACATTCTGAAGCAAATTAAATAATCTTATACCAGAAACTTAAATACACAATACAAGTTACATGTGTTAATCTAAATGCAGGTAAACAACATGTTTTTGTTGTCTCATCTCATTTTCTTCCACTTATCTGGGGCTGGGTCGCGGAGACAGCAGTCGGAGCATGGAAGCCCAAACTTCCCTCTCCCCAGACCCCTCGGCCAGCTCCTCGGGAAGAACACCAAGGCGTTCCCAGGCCAGCCGAGAGACATAGTCCCTCCAGCGTGTCCTGGGTCTTCCCCGGGGCCTCCTCCCAGGGGGACATGCCTGGAACACCTCCCCAGGGAGGCGTCCAGGAGGCATCCGAAAGAGATGCCCAAGCCACCTCAGCTGATTCCTCTCGATGTGGAGGAGCAGCGGCTCTACTCCGAGCTCCTCCCAAGTGACTGTGCTTCTCACCCTAAGGGAGCGCCCAGCCACCCTGCGAAGGAAACTAATTTCAGCTGTTTGTATCCGTGATCTTGTTCTTTCGGTCATTACCCAAAGCTCATGACCATAGGTGAGAGTCGGAACATAGATTGACCGGAAAATCGAGAGCTTCACCTTTTGGCTCAGCTCCTTCACCACGATGGACCGATAAAGCGACCGCATCACTGCGGAGGTTGCACCGATCCGCCTGTCGACCTCATGCTCCATCCTTCCCTCACTCGTGAACAAGATCCCAAGATACTTAAACTCCTCCACTTGAGGCAGGACTTCTCCACCAACCTGAAGAGGGCAAGCCACCCTTTTCCGGTCGAGAACCATGGCCTCGGACTTGGAGGAGGTGCTGATTCTCATCCCAGCCGCTTCACACTCGACTGCAAACCGCCCCAGTGCATGCTGAAGGTCCTGGTTTGAAGAAGCCAACAGGACAACATCATCCGCAAAAAGCAGAGATGAAATCCTGTGGTTCCCAAACAGGATCCCCTCCGGCCCCTGGCTGCACCTAGAAATTCTGTCCATAAAAATTATGAACGGAACCGGTGACAAAGGGCAGCCCTGCCAGAGTCCAACATGCACTGGGAACAAGTCAGACTTACTGCCGGCAATGCGAACCAGACTCCTGCTCCGTTCGTACAGGGACCGGACAGCCCTTAGCAAAGAGCCCCGAACCCCACACTCCCGAAGCACCCCCCACAGGATACCACGAGGCACACGGTCGAATGCCTTCTCCAGATCCACAAAGCACATGTGGACTGGTTGGGCAAACTCCCATGAACCCTAGAGCACCCTATGAAGGGTATAGAGATGGTCCAGTGTTCCACGACCAGGACGAAAACCGCATTGTTCCTCCTGGATCCGAGGTTCGACTATTGGCCGAATTCTCCTCTCCAGTACCCTGGAGTAAACCTTCCTGGGGAGGCTGAGAAGTGTGATTTCCCCTATAATTGGAGCAGACTCTCCAGTCCCCTTTCTTAAAAAGAGGGACCACCACCCCGGTCTGCCACTCCAGAGGCACTGTCCCCAACCGCCACGCGATGTTGCAGAGGCGTGTCAGCCAAGACAGCCCCACAACATCCAGAGACTTGAGATACTCAGGGCGGACTTCATCCACCCCCGGTGCCTTGCCACTGAGAAGCTTGCAAACCACCTCAGTGACTTCGGCTTGTGTAATGGACAAGTCCAATTTTTGAACATAAATGCTCAATAAGAAAAAACGATGAAAAATCATCTGTGGCAAGGCATTTCCAGTCTGCTGGCCATGACGCTAGTATGTTGAAATTTATGGGACTAGAGATGGTTTACAGGTCTCCACGAGGGGGAAATAGAGAGAACCATCTCTTACAGCGAGAGGCATGGTATATTTTTAATTTGAATACGTGTATACCGAATGGGATGAATGAAGAGCTATCCCTGACTTGTTTTTTATGAAGGTAATAATGTACTGATGGCTATACTGCATTACATAATTGTAAATATGCACATAATGTCTGTAATGTTTTGTGAATGTATTTTTCCAATCGAAGGATTATTTTGACACATGGTCTAAATACTTCATTGTCATTGGTTTGTTGTAATGGGGTGTGGTAATGGGTGTGGGTATTTAAAAGTGTTTTTGTGGTTACATTGTTGCACACTGAGGAAGGCACACGCCGAAACGCGTTTGTGCAATAAAAGGACATTATATGCAAGGTGCGGCCTTTTTCTTTGGAAATTGAGTTGCATATTTGGGTCAGCACCCTTACATTAGGAATTATTTAAGAGTAAAGCCTGCTCCAAGTAGAAAAAATACGAGTCCACCTCTGAGTCATCAGCCTCCGCTTCCTCAATGGAAGACGTGATGGTGGGATTGAGGAGATCCTCGAAGTATTCCTTCTACCACCCAACAATATCCCCAGTCGAGGTCAACAGCTCCCCACCCGCACTGTAAACAGTGTTGGCAGAGTACTGCTTCCCCCTCCTGAGGCACCGGACAGTTTGCCAGAATTTCCTCGAGGCCGACCGATAGTCCTCCTCCATGGCCTCACCGAACTCCTCCCAGTTCCGAGTTTTTGCCTCCACAACTGCCTGAGCTGCGGCACGCCTGGCCTGCCGATACCAGTCAGCTGCCTCAGGAGTCCCGGAGGCCAACATGGCCCGATAGGACTCCTCCTTCAGCTTGACGGCATCCCTTACTTCCGGTGTCCACCACCGGGTTTGGGGATTGCCGTCACGACAGGCACCGGAGACCTTGCGGCCACAGCTCCTAACAACCACGTTGACAATGGAGGCAGAGAACATGGTCCACTCAGACTCAATGTCCCCCGCCTCCCTCGGAAGCTGGGAAAAGCTCTCCCAGAGGTAGGAGTTAAAGACCTCCCCAACAGAATGCTCAGCCAGACGTTCCCAGCAGACCCTCACCATACGTTTGGGCCTGCCAGGTCTGTCCAGCTTCCTCCTCTGCCAGCGGATCCAATACACCACCAGGTGGCGATCAGTTGACAGCTCAGCCCCTCTCTTCACCCAAGTGTCCAAGACATAGGGCCAGAGATCAGATGAAACGACAACAAAGTCGATCATCAACCTCCGACCTAAGGTGTCTTGGTGCCACGTGCACTTATGGACACCCCTATGCTCGAACATGGTGTTTGTTATGGGCAAACTGTAACTAGCACCGAAGACCAATAACAAAGCACCACTTGGGTTTAGATCGGGGAGGCCGTTCCTCCCAATCACGCCCTTCCAGGTGTCACTGTCGTCGCCCACGTGAGCGTTAAAGTCCCCCAGTAGAACAATGGAGTCCCCAGTCTGAGCACCTCTCAGTACCTCTCCCAGGGACTCCAAGAAGGCTGGATGCTCTATACTGCTATTCGGCCTGTAGGCACAAACAGCAAGAGCCCTCTCCCCGACCCGAAGGCGCAGAGAGGCGACCCCCTTGTTTACTGGGGTAAACTCCAACACATGGCGGCTGAGCTGGGGAGCTATAAGCAAGCCCACACCAGCCCGCCGCTGCTCACCGTGGGCGACTCCAGAGAAATGGAGAGTCCAGCCCCTCTTGAGGAGCTGGGTTCCGGAGCCCAAGCTGCGCGTGGAGGTGAGCCCGACTATCTCTAGCCGGTACCTCTCAACCTCCCGCACAAGCTCAGACTCTTTCCCCCCTAGCGAAGTGACATTCCATGTCCCAACAGCTAGCCACTGTGTTCGGGGATCAGGTCGTCGAGGCCCCTGCCTTCGACTGCCGCCCAGTCCACACTGCACTGGCCCCCTACAGCTACCTCTGTGGTTGGTGAACCCACAGGAGGTTGGGCCCACGTCATCGCTTCGGGCTGAGCCCGGGCCAGGCCCCGTGGGCAAAGGCCCGGCCACCAGGCGCTCGCATACGAGCCCCAACCCCGGGCTTGGCTCCAGGGTGGGGTCCCAGCTGCACCATACCGGACAACGCCACTGTCCTTGATATATTTTTTTTTTTTATTTCCATAAGGGGTTTTGGTGAACTGCTCTTGGTCTGGCCTGTCACCTAGGACCTGTCTGCCTTGGGAAACCCTAACAGAGGCGTAATGCCCCCAACAACATAGCTCCTAGGATCATTCAAGCACACAAACCCCTCCACCACAATAAGGTGGCAGTTCTAAGGGGGGTGGTTTTGTTTTTTTGTATCCAAATGAGAGTCGCAGCTTACCCGTCTGTGTTCTCGCTTCTTGAAGGCCGATTTTGTGGCTGATTGTTTTGAAACAATCTGACTTTCAGTTGTTTGTTCAGTTCTCCGTTCATTCACTTCTTCCACGTAAGGGCGAGATATTGCTGCTGAGGCAAGCATATGCAGCAGAGAAATCAGATGGCTGGTCCACTCGTTCTCTGTTTTCCCCCATATTGAGTATTCCGCCATTACTACTCGGCTCAGGCAATTACTAAAACCCGGGACGGGACATCCCCGGTTTTAGCAACAACCGTGGGGAGGTCAGTGCCCAAGCGATAATATGTCACGTCCCATTCCGTCCCGGGTTTTACCAACAACCCTCGGCTCACACTCCGGGAGAACTGGTGCAACTGAACTTACTTTTCTTTCAAAAAAAAAAATCAAATCAAATAAATAAATTACTTTCCTTTTCTTGTAGTTTTACTTAACTGTTAGTACTTCCCCCTCTTTCAATACAGGCTTATAGCCAACGCTCCTCAACAGATCAGAGGTCTCGTATGAGTCTTCAGTAAAATGTGCAGAACAGAGGAGAGACCACTTCGTAGGCGCCCAATGTGCCCGTGAACTTCTTGCAAAATGCGTCCAAATCTTTGCAGTTTGAACATTCTTGGGCCATGAATGCAACATAAATCCACCTTCTGTCATGTTGCTGCACACGCCAGCAACACATCTATAAAATAAATTAGCTTAAAATGGAAGCTCGAAGTTGCAGTCAGCTCTGTGTTTTAGTATAGCAGAAGTGGCAATGAGACCGATAGACTTTCTGTTGTGACGTTATGGACATCAAGGTCATTCACTCAGACTGCTACCTATATGAATCACTTTAATCGTAAAAATTACTATATTAGATTTATTGTTAACGCTTAAAACTATTCCTGTGCCATTCTTGAGGTCTCAAGGCATTTATAAACCAAAGTGAGGCCATGGTTCTGCATATCTCCTTTAAATGCAGAGAAAGAATTTCACTCTACCCAAATATACATGTGACAAATAAAAGCTTCTTCTTCTTACTAAGGCAGACATTAATCTTAGCAATCACCAGATCTAACCTCTGCAAACACAGTGCTAGTAGAACCTGACCTCTTTGATTTACTACGGTTGTATAAGGAGTCTAAGGACAAAGAAAATCTGTTTGTTACCAGGGCAGGCAGATGCCAGCATGGGCAAGG
The DNA here is from genome assembly GCF_027579695.1 of Neoarius graeffei. Lineage (NCBI taxonomy): Eukaryota > Metazoa > Chordata > Actinopteri > Siluriformes > Ariidae > Neoarius > Neoarius graeffei. The sequence goes on from NC_083588.1 coordinate 37,001,975, forward strand.
CTTTCTTGTCCTCTTCTTTCTGTGCGAACCTCTTGATGAACTCTCTCTGACTCTCCAGCAGGCTGAAGGTGCGACTGAAGCCAGTGTCAAACACATAATGAACACCTGAAATATATAGCGCGCGCAAAAAAATTTAGACTCCGTATAAGCAAATCCAACCATATACAACCCCAATTCCAAAAAAGTTGGGACAAAGTACAAATTGTAAATAGAAATGGAATGCAATGATGTGGAAGTTTCAAAATTCCATATTTTATTCAGAATAGAACATAGATGACATATCAAATGTTTAAACTGAGAAAATGTATCATTTGAAGAGAAAAATTAGGTGATTTTAAATTTCATGACAACACATCTCAAAAAAGTTGGGACAAGGCCATGTTTACCACTGTGAGACATCCCCTTTTCTCTTTACAACAGTCTGTAAACGTCTGGGGACTGAGGAGACAAGTTGCTCAAGTTTAGGGATAGGAATGTTAACCCATTCTTGTCTAAAGTAGGATTCTAGTTGCTCAACTGTCTTGGGTCTTTTTTGTCGTATCTTCCGTTTTATGATGCGCCAAATGTTTTCTATGGGTCAAAGATCTGGACTGCAGGCTGGCCAGTTCAGTACCCGGACCCTTCTTCTACGCAGCCATGATGCTGTAATTGATGCAGTATGTGGTTTGGCATTGTCATGTTGGAAAATGCAAGGTCTTCCCTGAAAGAGACGTTGTCTGGATGGGAGCATATGTTGCTCTAGAACCTGGATATACCTTTCAGCATTGATGGTGTCTTTCCAGATGTGTAAGCTGCCCATGCCACACGCACTAATGCAACCCCATACCATCAGAGATGCAGGTTTCTGAACTGAGCGCTGATAACTTGGGTCGTCCTTCTCCTCTTTAGTCCGAATGACACGGCGTTCCTGATTTCCATAAAGAACTTCAAATTTTGATTCATCTGATCACAGAACAATTTTCCACTTTGCCACAGTCCATTTTAAATGAGCCTTGGCCCAGAGATGTCGTCTGCACTTCTGGATCATGTTTAGATATGGCTTCTTTGAACTACAGAGTTTTAGCTGGCAACAGCGGATGGCACAGTGAATTGTGCTCACAGATAATGTTCTCTGGAAATATTCCTGAGCCCATTTTGTGATTTCCAATACAGAAGCATGCCTGCATGTGATGCAGTGCCGTCTAAGGTCCCGAAGATCACGGGCACCCAGTATGGTTTTCCGGCCTTGACCCTTACACACAGAGATTCTTCCAGATTCTCTGAATCTTTTGATGATATTATGCACTGTAGATGATGATATGTTCAAACTCTTTGCAATTTTACACTGTCGAACTCCTTTCTGATATTGCTCCACTATTTGTCAGCGCAGAATTAGGGGGATTGGTGATCCTCTTCCCATCTTTACTTCTGAGAGCCGCTGCCACTCCAAAATGCTCTTTTTATACCCAGTCATGTTAATGACCTATTGCCAATTGACCTAATGAGTTGCAATTTGGTCCTCCAGCTGTTCCTTTTTTGTACCTTTAACTTTTCCAGCCTCTTATTGCCCCTGTCCCAACTTTTTTGAGATGTGTTGCTGTCATGAAATTTCAAGTGAGCCAATATTTGGCATGAAATTTCACAATGTCTCACTTTCGACATTTGATATGTTGTCTATGTTCTATTGTGAATACAATATCAGTTTTTGAGATTTGTAAATTATTGCATTCCGTTTTTATTTACAATTTGTACTTTGTCCCAACTTTTTTGGAATCGGGGTTGTAGAATATCAGCATGAAGGTAAGGTTTAACCTATATTATTATTATTATTAAATGAGAAAAGAGACAAAAAGCATTTTTGCTCAGTCTAAAAGGTCTGAATATTCTGAGCACTGGCCCATTCCAAGCTTTCACTACTCACCCAGATTTTTGAAGAAGTTTGTGAGCCTCCTGGCCACCTCGCTGCTGCTGAGAGAGTAGTGTGTAGCGAGGGAAGCTCGAGACTGTGGCGACACTGACACTACAACCAGTGTCTGCTCACTGCTGCTACTCTGCTGCACAGACAGACACTCATCACTCACATTTCCTTAACTTAGAAAACAGCAGCACAAGCATTTTTGTGATCATACAAAATCCCAGCATCACTAAACTCAAGAAATGGCGGGAAGATAACTGTTTGATCACATGGACAGTGAGCCGCACACAGCTCGTACAGCACACAAGAGCATTTCCAAACCAATAATCAACTCCAGAACTGCATTCATATACATCCTGGTCTGAGCTGTGTGGGTTGGAGCCCATCCCAGGAACACTTAGCATGACTGCGGAATACATGCTAGCCGGAATGCCAGCCCACTGAAGCGTTTCAAAAGAATATATATTATACTTGCAATATAATATACTAATAAATTTATGCATTCCTTCAGCTGGATATGATGACTTGAACCACATTTTCAGGATGTTTTCTTGGATGCCGTGCAAAGCATCTTATGTTGATTTCGTATAAGGTGCACATATTAAATCAGCATTCTGGAAACAAAGACTAAAGTGCTTTAAAATGATACTGACATCACTTCTAATAGTCTGACTACTGAAATGACAACAACTCTTAGTACTGTATTAGGGGTTCTCAACCTTTTCTGCTTTGAGGCCCACCTATTCATACTTGTAACAATTCAGGGCCCATTAAAAAACATCCCTAATTATTTTGCCTCATCTATTCTATTAGACTCTAATAATCTATTGTAAAATGTATTAATGGACTGCAGCATCAATCCCTGTTACAGATGGGAGCCCAAGAATTAAATAAATGCAATAAAAACAAGCTGTTTTTAATTGTAGGTGTTGTATTTAAAACTGTATGGTTGTGCCAGAAGCCAACATAAAACCATGCGTGCAGGGCATTCTCAGCCAAAAGGGATTAACGGTCCAAAAGTGGAGTCTGGTCCATTAACACAAGAACTTATTGCCATGCTTGTTTGCTGAACACAAAGTTATTAAAACCAAGAAGTACACTCAAAAGAAGTGGATATAGAAACCACTCAATGGGATTAGATCCTTATACGCTAACAAAGAAGGATTTTTCCTACGCGTTGGAAAATTATCCATCCGTGGAGTTCCCCGACATCTCAAACTACCTGGTGCTGCAGACAGCGTTCTACATGGACACACAGATGAAAACCTGGAAGAGCATGGAGGAGTACAACTTTCTATATGTGGCTGGGTTAAAGATCTGGGGATCAGGACACTACAAGATAGACGGTGGTAGAGGGATCCAAGTGCAGGAAGAGTTTAGCAGCAGGCGTGATTTTTACAACAAAAAAAAGGCAAAAATCAGAAAGCAGAGTATTTAAACAGCGTTATAAACATGGCTAGAAATAAATGTGATCGTGATGATAATACTTCCCAACGCCTATGTGAAAACAGCGTCCGTATCTGCTCGGCTCACGTGGCTGCTCGAGCTGCGCCAGACTCGAGGGCGTGAAGGTGTGACAGTCAAATGTTTGCCTGCTGTGTGACCACAACTTTCAGCTCATGTGTAGATCACCATGCATCACCATCAAAATGCCTCATTTTCATCGATAACCCATCGCAAAGCATTGTGAGCTATCGTGTGACTGTAGCTTAAAGGAAATACGCAAAACCTTTGTTTTTAAATACATTTCTGAGTGGATAGCATCTCCATCCTTGACTCTTGTATGCTGCATAAATGGGAATTTAAAAAATATATTTTTAAGCGTTAAAAATCGACCACAAAGTTGACATTCGAGCTGCCCCTCTGAGCCAGCCAGCCCTGAGTGGGTGACGTCACAGCGGTAACCGGTTTTAAGGACAAGGCCTTTGACAGCTATAAACCAAAGTCATATAAATAAAAATTTACATTGAAAAGAAAAATACCATTACCGACTTGCTCAACTAAGACCGATTTGACTTCATTAAAACAGGATAGATGTTATAACTTAGGCAACATACATGCACGCATTTTCACTGATAAAACGTAAAAGGCTAATTAAATAAATCAGATGAACTGAGACAATCACATTCTGAAGCAAATTAAATAATCTTATATTGGTAACTTACACACAATACAAGTTACATGTATTAATCTAAATGTAGGTGTGATGTATTAACGAGAGGGACGACGACATGCCTGTTGTTACTTTATTCAGCTAAAAACTTCCTCATTGCACCATGCGCATGCTCACTACACCCTGACCTGTTTGTATACACACACAGATCCAGATAACATGGATCACAAACCTTAATGAACATAGTTACCCTACAACAAATATGTGGTAAATCAAATCAATACACCACATTATCCCCCCTTTTAACTGGGAACAACAGTTAACTAAAATAATTCCACAAAAACAAGTTCACATTCATAGGGAGTAACCACAGAAATAATAACATCCATTTTCTTTTTTGGTTAGTGAACCGCAACTGTCAGGTGACACAACAACAAATGGCTTCAGTTAAACTCAAATAACATTTTGTACCATTTTGGTATTATTATTCTCTACTAACCCCATACAGTACGAGTGCTTAGGCATATTAGCAACAAGCATGTATATAATCACATACACGGTGTAGGTATACAGTCTCATTGCATAAATCTCTTGGGTGGTTTACTCACTCGCACTGAGCACCTCAGAGCCACGGGCTCAGGCTCCAGGAGCTCTGGTGACTGCACAGTGGAGTCAACAATGTCCTGAGAACTACTGCAGTCCTTACCATCCAACTGTTCTACCTGAGAGTTAGCTACCACTGTGTCAGGTTCAGCCGTGGCTCGAGCTCGCAGCTGGTCTCCATGACGTCTGTGCACTGTGCCAGAATCCCGCTCTCAGACCTCATATGACACAGGGCCAGTCTGTCTCACCACCAACCCTGGAATCCTACTTGTGGTCTCCTCCCACAGTGCTATGCAGGTACACATCGTCATCCACGCTGAATGATCAATCTGCAGCACTGCAGTCATGGTGGTCCTTTTGCTGATACTGTCTCTTTGGCGCAAGGCTTCAGGAAATCCAGCCTTGTGCAGACGTGTCTGTGTAAAAACAGGTCAGCAGGAGACTGTCCAGTTGTGCAGCTAGGTGTGGTCCGATACCGCAACAAAAACAGGGACAGCTCGTCATCAATGTTCATGGTAGTGTTGGCAAGCTTTTTCATACCCGCCTTGAATGTCTGAACATATCTCTCAGCCAGACCATTTGTCGCCGGATGTCCTGGGGCACTTCTTGTGTGCAGAATCCCATTCTGCTTGACAAAGGTCTGGAACTCCTCAGAAGTGAAAGTGGTGGCATTATCTGTTACAATTTGCTCTGGCAATCCATAGGAGGCAAACAGTCTCCTTAGCCTAGTCACAGTAGCCTGGGAAGTGATTTGCAACATCCAAAACACTTCCAACCACTTTGTGTACGAATCAGCCACGACCATGAACATGTTGTTCAGGAAAGGTCCAGCAAAGTCTATATGTAGTCTTTTCCAGGACTTACCTGGAAACTCCCATGGGTGTAGTGGAACGTGCTGAGGCCTTTTTTGCTCCAACTGACATGCTTCACATTCTTTACACATTTGCTCCACGTCCAAGTCAAGATTTGGCCACCATACAAATTAACAAGCAACAGCTTTTGTTTTCACTATACCATGGTGCCCTGAGTGAATTTCCTTTAACACCACGTCTCTCATTTTTGAGGGTACAATGACTCTGGTCCCCCATAGGACACAACCTTGCTCTGTGGATAGGTCATTTCTCTTTGTGAAAAACACTTTCAAAAGTTTCCTCTACTTGGGTTGGCCAGCCATCCATGACATATGTCTGAAGATTCTCAGTCATCCAGGTCATAGTAAACTGTGGGTGGTAGAAGAGAGCAACTGGACTTGTCTGAAGATGCTTGAAAACGTTTCGCCTCTCATCCGAAAGGCTTCCTCAGTTCTGTCTGACTAATAGGGAGTATCAGGTATTTATCCTCTCATGGATCATAATAGAATCAGAATTCTGATAGCTGCATAGTAGGTGGCTGATAAATGATGTCTTAGACCCCCACCTCTGTTCAGTGATGGCCGTTCCAGGTTGGCAAAAAAAAAAAAAAACCTATGACCAGGTTTTTTTTCATAGTAAACCTGGATGACTGAGAATCTTCATGTCTGTGAAGATTCTCAGTCATCCAGGTTTACTATGACCTGGATGACTGAGAATCTTCACAGACATGTTTCTACGCACTTTGGGATGAGATCCCTTCAACTGGTGCAGGAGTATGAGAGGACTTCCAGAAAACTGGCAGACATTTTAGCCAGAGAGGATCGTTCTTTTTTTGCCAACCTGGAACAGCCATCACTGAACAGAGGTGGGGGTCTAAGACATCATTTATCAGCCACCTACTATGCAGCTAACAGAATTCTGATTCTATTATGATCCATGAGAGGATAAATACCTGATACTCCCTATTAGTCAGACAGAACTGAGGAAGCCTTTCAGATGAGAGGTGAAACGTTTTCAAGAATCTTCAAACAAGTCCAGTTGCTCTCTTCTACCACCCACAGTCATCCATGATATACTTGTAGACTCGGGCTAGCTCACTGTCGGTGCGTGTCATCTGGGCGACTAGTGTAGCATTGAGTGGTGCCTCTTGTAGATGCTCTGTAAGCAGTGAGTGGACAGTAGCCGATGCTACAGTAGTTCCTGTGTTGCTAGTCTCAGGTAAAGGGCAATGGGAGAGCCCATCAGCATTGCTGTGCTCTTCTGACTTGCAATAGACAAATGTGGTAGTCATAAGCTGACAGTATAATGGCCCACTGCTGAATGCGTGTGGCAGCCGGTGTAGGCAGACCCTTGTGCTCGCCAAAAAGTGCCAATAAAGGGCGATGGTCAGTGACTAAAGTAAAATGTCTACCCCACAAATACTGGTGGAATTTCTTTACGCCATAAATCAGTCCAAGCGCTTCCTTCTCTATCTGAGAATATTTTTTCTCTCCTGGAGACAATGTTCACGAAGCATAAGCAATTGGTCTCTCCTCTCCATTAGACATGGTGTGTTGAATCACTGCTCCAATGCCATATGCAGAGGCATCACATGCCAAGGTGAGTGGGAGACTGGGGTCATAGTGTGCTAAAACCTGGTCACTAGTCAACAGGTCCTTACACTTCACAAAAGCAGACTGTTCTGCCTCAGCCCAGTTCCAAGTTACACTTCTTCTAAGCAGTCTGTACAATGGTGCCAACACCGTGCTCTGCTGAGGCAAAAATCTCCCATAATAGTTTAAAAGTCCCAAAAAGGCCTGGAGCTCCTTAACGTTGGTAGGAGCAGGAGCCTCCCATATTGCTCTCACCTTGTCCTCTGAAGGGTGAATACCACGTTTGTCCAGTACATGGCCCAAGTACTCTAGTTGAGTTTTGTCAAACTCACACTTTGAGCGTTTCACTCGTAGTCCATTCTCCTGCAAGCATTGCAGGACCCTTTGAAGGTTGTGGAGGTGGTCTTCCTCCGAGCGTCCCATAATGAGAAGATCATCAAGAAAAACTACCACCGGTAAGTCTTTCATTACATTTTCCATAATCCGCTGGAAGATGGAGGAGGCGGAGCTGATCCCAAAAGGAAGTCTGTTATACACAAACTCCCTGTGTACACATACACCCTGTGGGTGTTGATGGTAGTGTATTTTCTTGGAGTCATCATCTAGCAAAACTTGCTGATAAGCTGCTGCTAAATCAATTTTAGAGAAAATCTTACCTCCACTAAGGGTTGCTAAAAGCTCCTCTAAACGAGGCAAGGGGTAGCTATCTGTTTCAAGTGCCTGGTTAACTGACACCTTATAAATCACCACACAGGCGAAGTGACTGATCTTTTTTTCTCCACCGGGACTGTCGGTGCTGCCCAGTCACTATGCTTAACTGGAGATATAATGTTAGCTTCCTCCAGCCTTTTGAGCTCTTTCTCTACCCTCTCCTTCATAGCAAATGGGAGGGGCCTGTGTTTGCAAAATTTAGGAGGCACATCAGGTTTAACTACGATTGAGGCTTTAATGTCCTTAAAGTGCATATCACGGGTAAATTCAGGAGCAAGATCAATGTAATTCCCCTATTTTATATTAAACTTTGGTCAAATATCTGTAACATTCTGCATTCTCTGCAATTTTTTTACCTTGTGCAATACCAGAAAAATTCAGCTGAAATCAAGCCATCCCTCTGAATCCTACATCAGTGCTGGTTTGTTTATGAGAAAACGACCTGATGATTTTCTGCAAAATTTCTTCAACGTTATCATGTAATTATTAAAATGGTTAACAGATGTATTGTAGGAGGGTGTAGCAACACCAATCTTGATGGGATTAGTACTCATCGTTTTCCAAAAGACCGGACAATGAGAGAGAAATGGGAGTGCTTGGTCTACACAGGCTGTGCACTTAAACCATGCAAAGCTCTCGCAGCCTGCTTGCGCTTCTGCAGGTGACATCACGAATCTGGCTTCAGACTCCCTTGGGATTTTTCCAGACGTGTTTTGTTATTTTTTTCTGCTGTAGACAGATGGCCTTGTGCAAAAGTACCCTTCTGGATGAGTGTGTAAAGGGACATACTTTCATATATTTAAAAAAAAAAAAAAAAAACACGAAATTGGTCCAGAATATGCACTTTAAGCATCCCTAACTCCTCCTTAAACACCTCTGAGTATTTCCTGAGCATCTCACCAACTGAGCTACGTTTCGTTTCATTCAGATAACTGATCTCTGCCCAGTTTAGTCTGAATTGCCTTAGCCAGTCCCTGCCACATAATGTTGCTCCCTACCCTCTAACAACTAGAAGTGGCAAAACTGCTGTCTGACCCTGAAAGCCTACTGTGGCTGTGATCTGACCCAGAATAGGAATGTGGCCGCCATTGTAAGCTCCAAGCTTAACCTTAGCACTCTGCAGTGGCATGTGTGAAAATTGCCTTCTGCATGTTCTCTCTGAAATGATGCTCTTCCTAGCCCCAGTATCAATTTCCATCTCTAAACCTACATCATTAATTGAGAATGTTGCTTTTTTTTTTTTTTTTTTACAGTTTGGTATCCTCACTCGTGACAGTCAAACCAGCAAACATTTCAAGATCTGAATCTTCTTCAGCTGTCACATATTTGGTGTTTTTCTTTTGCTGTCCCCTTCCTCTTGATTTTGTGCACTCAGACCTTGCCTTTGCATGACATGCCTTTTTAAATGTGTCCTATCCTTCCACAATTATGGCATTTAGTCTCCTTGAAATTGCACTCGTTTGCATTACGATTTTTCCCCTTGCACCTGTAACAGTTCCTGGCTCCTGGCTGCTTCACCATGTGGACGCTTGTAGCTCCGATGGTTTCCACCTCCATCCCTCTCAGCTGACGTGCGTCTCTGTCGGCAGTCTCCATGTTGAGGGCGATCTCAAACACTTTGGCAAAAGTGAGATAATTTTCGGAGAGTAGTCTCCTCTGGGGCGGCAGGGTGGTGTAGTGGTTAGCGCTGTCGCCTCACAGCAAGAAGGTCCAGGTTCGAGCCCCGTGGCCGGCAAGGGCCTTTCTGTGCGGAGTTTGCATGTTCTCCCCGTGTCCGCGTGGGTTTCCTCCGGGTGCTCCGGTTTCCCCCACAGTCCAAAGATATGCAGGTTAGGTTAACTGGTGACTCTAAATTGACCGTAGGTGTGAATGTGAGTGTGAATGGTTGTCTGTGTCCATGTGTCAGCCCTGTGATGACCTGGCGACTTGTCCAGGGTGTACCCCGCCTCTCGCCCGTAGTCAGCTGGAATAGGCTCCAGCTTGCCTGCGACCCAGTAGAACAGGATAAAGCGGCTAGAGATAATGAGATGAGATGAGTCTCCTCTGGCAGGCTTCAGGTTCGTCAGTGGAATACGAAATCTCGTAGTGATGCGTCCAGGTTTGCGCCGAACTCACAGTTAGCTGCACACTGCTTCAGCTCCGCTACGTACTGTGCGACCAGCTGATTAGCTTTTTGATTACACCGGTTAAACCGGAACCTTTCTGCTACCAACAGTGGCTTTGGCTCAAAATGTTCCTTTAAAACAGTCACTAGCTTGTCAAACGTCTTGTCCTTGGGCTTGTTGGGCTGCACTAAATTTCTTAAAAGTCCATATGTAGTTGCGTCCATTACACTTAACAGCGTAGCAACTTTCTTCCCATTGGCGATGTCATTAGCCTTGAAAAACTGTTCAAGCTGTTCAATATAGGCCGACCACAGCTCGTTTTCCGGCTTAAACTCATCAATTCTTCCAAACAGGGCCATTGTACTCACTACTGCCGACACCGCGCATCTCCCCTTCCCCGCGAAGAAAACTTATTTTAATTCTCGTCGCCAGATATGATATAGTAATGAGAGGAACATCGACATGCTGTTGTTACTTTATTCAGCCAAAAACTTCCTCATTGCCCCATGCACATGTGCTACACCCTGACCTGTTTGTATAGATAGTTTTTCACATGAGGTCACAGAGTCGGGGATTCCCTGGTGGCGGCCATCTTGGAGGGCTAGCTTACCGTACGGGTCACTGAGCACACATTGTAGCGCGCGAGTTACATTCATTTATATATTATTTACATTTATAGTTACATTACTACTATTTAAAGCTAGCAATGGTGCACACTTGTTGTATTCACGGCTGTCGTAATAGGTCAGATGATGAAGTCAAGCGGAGCTTTTATGGAATTCCCACTGTACGGGAACACGAAGGCAAGCAAACAAACTCAGCATACAAAGGAGAAATCTATGGCTTGCGAGAATCAACCGCAAGGATTATCAGCCTTCCAAACACAGCAAAGTCTGCTCCGATCATTTTATAAGTGGTAAGTTGTTTAAATAAACAATCAATTGTGTTTAAGTTTGTTTTTGGAAACCAAAACATCATGTGAACACTCTCTGGAGAATGCCTAACTGGAACCGCTGAGTGTACGTTTACATTGTAATGTACACTTAATATCGCTCATTTGGCACGTTTCTATTTGAAACTTGTCACTTCACTCACACAAGGGTCATTTCTGAAAAACATTTTAGGTCTATTCTGTATGATTTAATTTGTGTTTGGGATGCAAACAGCGTGCCTTTTGGCGGATGCCACCTGAATCGCGCAGATCCGTTTTTTTTTTAGGGGGGGCGTTGGAGTGTCTGATTATAATTTCAAAGTAAATTCTGTATTAAAATTACTAAATAAGCAAATCTGTTACAGTCCATGAAACAGGAAGTATAAGGATGAGAAAAAAACAGTTTAAATCGGGAAGCTGCGCACATTTGTGCAGCCCGAGCGGTGTGCAGGACTGCGCAAATGTGCGCAGCTTCCCGATTTAAACTGTTTTTTTCTCATCCTTATACTTCCTGTTTCATGGACTGTAACAGATTTGCTTATTTAGTAATTTTAATACAGAATTTACTTTGAAATTATAATCAGACACTCCAATGCCCCCCCTAAAAAAAAAAAAAAACCGGATCTGCACGATTCAGGCGGCATCCGCCAAAAGGCGCGCTGTGAATATATAAAGGTGTATATATCAGACAGCCTTTAAAGTTTGATGAAGTCAGTTTCAGGCTTTGGAGCAGGCTTTGGCAGTTTCAGGCTTTGGCAGCCCTGCATAGTCACTTGAAAATGCATCTTTGTCCACTTCGTAGGGGTCAATTCCCCCAATCAAGGCCAGTTTGGCTGCATACCGTTGTCGTGAGATGTCGTCTAATGTATCTATATACTTCTCTTTGCTTGATTTTGCCGACATTGATCTTTATTTTAGAAAACTGACTATATAACTTCATAAATTCGTCCGAGATAACGTAGCCGGTAGTGGCGATGGTCCGTTTTGTTTACCCTCCAAGATGGCAGCTGGGGGGCGTTCCCCAGAATGCCGTGACGTCAGTGAAAACTATCTATACACACATAGATCCAGATAACATGGATCACAAACCTAAAAGAACATGGTTACCCTACAACAAATATGTGGTAAATCAATACGCCACAGCAGGTAAACAATTGTTTTGTATCCAAATTTGAGTCGGAGCTTACCCATCTGTGTTCTCCCTTCTTGAAGGCCGATCTTGTGGTCGATTGTTTCAAAACAATCTGACTTTCAGTTGTTCATTCAGTTCTCCGTTCATTCGCTTTTTCCACGTAAGGGCGAGATACTGCTGCTGAGGCAAGCATATCCAGCAGAGAAATTAGACGACTGGTCCACTCATTCTCCATACGGAGTACTCCGCCATTATTGCTCGGCTCAAGCAATTACTAAAATCCGAGACAGGACATCACCAGTTTTAGCAACAACCACAGGGAAATCACTGCCCAAGCGATAAGAGGTCACATCCTGTCCCGGGGTTTAGCAACAACCCTCAGCTCACACTCTGGGAGAACTGGTGCAACTGAACTTGCTTTCCTCTCTCTCTCTCTCTCTCTCTCTCTCTATCTCTCTTTCTTTTTCTTGTAGTTTTCTTTTCCTTTAATTGTTGGTACTGCACCCTCTTTCAATACAGGCTTATAGCCAACGCTCCTCAACAGATCAGAGGTTTCGTACAAGTCTTCAGTAAAATGCGTAAAGCAGAGGAGAGACCACTTCGTAGGCGCCCAATGTGCCCGTGAACTTCTCACAAAACGCGTCCAAATCTTTGCAGTTTGAACATCCTTGGGCCATGAATGCAACATAAATCCACCTTCTGTCGCGTTGCTGCACCGGCCAAAAACACATCTACGTGGCATGGCGATAAATTAGCTCAAAATGGAGGATTGGAGTTGCAGTCAGCTCTGTGTTTTAGTATAGCGGAAGTGGCACTGAGACCGATAGCCTTCCTGCTGTGACGTCACAGATGTCAAGGTCATTCACTCACACCGCTACCTATATGAATCATTTTAATCATAAAAATTACTATATTAGGTTTATTGTTAATGCTTAAAACTATTCCTATGTCATTCTTGAGATTTCAAGACATTTATAAACAAAAATTAAGGCCATGGTTCTGCGTATCTCCTTTAATGCGGTGGACGTGATGTTGGATGCAACTCAGCAATTGCACCCTACTATGGGTAAAAATTTGTTTCAACTTGGAGGGAAAATTCACGGCCCAGTAGATGGCACGTTGGCCGCGGCCCAGTGGTTGAGAAACACTGCACTATATGATCATGACTGGGAGTGTATGGAGAGAGGCCAAATATGTGAGTGACCATCTGGAAATAAAATAAACAGCTCCATGCACCTTTGTGAACTTCAAACAGTCTATCAATAGATGACCGATCTTGGAATCCCAAGGTTCCCCACAACTATGTCATGCAGCCTTGTTCTGACGTACACTATGTTTAGGAGTAATTTTCAGAAACGTTATGCATCAGTACCTTATTGAGGCGGAGCACTCGGTACAGTTCCTCATGGCTCTGCTGGGTAATTAGGATGCTCTCGGCTGATGTGATGCAGCCACTGCAGGCCAGACAGTCATTTAGAGTGATCTTGGCTTTCTCCAGTTTCTGCATTCGGCCATCCTAGAAACACACCATAGATTTGAACCAAAACAAACAGCACATAGGACATAGGCATGGAAATATCAACTCCGTAATCAAGGAGTAATTATATGCCATACGCGTTACAACATACTGACTACAGAGTATGAATGGTAATACTACTCTTCATAAGATGAGAAAAAATCCAAAGTGCTCAGGAATTGATGAAAAAAAGAAATAAAAAATAAAAAATTGAAGGTGCTCTTTGGTATAGGGAATGCAAAAACTTTTGAAAAAAGAAGGAATCCAAGGCACTCTTCATATCCAACTATATACTAGAAAAGCACTCGGAGAGTGCAGACCTCCACCAAGAATCCTTTAAAAAATTCCGGGATCCAGAAGGTGATCCGGATCACCGCCAAAATTTAATGGATTGTTACTTGTGCCCAGTCACACCTCTGGAAAAAATTTCAGAGCAATCCATTCATAACTTTTTCCATAATGTTGCTAACAGACAAGCAAACAAATAAACAAACAAACGCTACTGAAAACATAACCTCCTTGGCGGAGGTAAAAAAGCCTTTATTTTACATGGCTATTTCATACAGAAAACATGAGCTGAGCAGCAACCCACGTGTAGCGGCACAGACAGCCTTCTTCAGGGCATGCTGCTCCAACAAACAATTTCCTCTTAAGAGGTAAACTAATTTTAAAACACTTGAATGCAAACTGGTAATGAATTCACAGGTACGCAGTTCAAGAAAAAGCCACTTGATGGCAATACCCCTTAGGTTAAGTCCATATGAGCATGAAAAAGAAAACACTTAGAAAAAGACAATCAGACAATAGACCATTACAGAAAAGAACTAAAATCAATTTCTTAATTTAGCCCTGGATATGTTGTAGCCTGTAAACTGTATATATAAAAAAAGTTTCTCTCTGTAATAATAACCTTAATCTATCACCACCCCTAATGTTCTCCATAATGGTCTCCAGACCTTCAACCATGAGACTATCTGGATTACTATTATGCACATTATAAAAATGTTTGGCAACAGGATAATCAAAATTAGCCTTTCTAATGGCGGTCTTATGTTCAGAGATTCTGTCTTTAAGTAGCCTGGGCCCGCCCATCTTAAGTGTGATGCAACACGAGGGCCTGTTGCGAGCTTAGTTTGGCAAGGCAAGCTATCTACAGCTCTTCCAAGCTCCCGAAAAATCGGAAGCCAATCAACTTTGAGCATCTCCAACGGCCCTGGGTAGAGGCGTGTTCAAGGCACTGACGTAGTAGAACTGCGACCGGAAGCCATAGATTGTTTACAGAATCTATGCCGGAAGCGCTTCATTCACTAGAAACATTACGAACATGGAGCAAGTTCTCATTGAAAACGGAGCAAAGAGCAGCCCTGGAGGTATTTATTGAAAGGAAGGACGTTTTCGCCTTGCTCCCGACCGGCTTCGGTGAGAGTTTAATCTACCAGTTAGCCCCGTCGCGTCACATACGTCAGAGGAAAGAGTGATGTGATTGGTTTAAGCTTCGTCACAGCCTTTTCTGGCTTCGACCAATAGCAAACTGAGGCATTTCAGGGAGGCGGGTCAACCACGCACTTTGGGAAATGGTTGGGCGTAATATCTTTGCCAGACCAAATGCTCGCAGATCTTTGAAGTCGCGTTAGCCAGACTAGTCTTTAAGTCGCCTCTTCATTCTGCCTATATAAAAACAACCACATAAACAGGATAAGCGATATACCACAAATGTGGTGTTGCAACTGATGAATGCTTGTATGGTGTACATCTTATCTGACTTAAAATCAACAAACTGTTTGCACTCTTTGATGTCTGAACAATGATTGCAAAAACCACATTTGTATGTACCCTGTATTTGTCTGTGGAGCCAAGCAGTCTTTTTGCTCACGCTAAGATGACTTGGTACCAACTTGTCTCGCAGAGTGGGGGCCCTCCTAAAACTAATTTTTGGAGGGACTGGAAACAACCTGTCTAAGAATGGGGTCACTTTTAATAAGATTCCAATTCGAAAATATTACTCTTTTTATGGGATTGGCTAAACTACTATATTTGGTAACAAAGTAAACCTGCTCTTGACTAGGTGACTGGTTTTTTCCTTTTTTTGGAATAACTCCAATCTTGAGGTGGAGTGGCTTTTTTGTAAGCATTCTGTATTACCTCTGTTTGATAACCCCTCTGTGTAAATCAATTTGACATGATTTTAGCCTGCTTTTCATACTCCTGGTTCGTATCACAAATACGTCTAAGACGTTGAAATTGTCCAAGAGGTATGTTATTCTTAAGCCAAGCTGGATGAAAGCTATCTGCTCTTAACATAGTATTTTTGTCTGTTGGTTTACGATACACTGTGGTGTGGAGCTGGCCATCTTGACCTTTAAAGATGGTTAGGTCTAGGAAGTTAACCATAGTTTTAGAATTTTCCATAGACAATCTTACATTTCTATCATCATCATTCAAGAAATCATAAAACAATAGCAATTCATCATAAGAACCAGGCCAAATCAACAGAATATCGTCAATATACCTCCCCCACCATTTTATCTAGTCACTGTAGGTGTTACACTGGGCAAAATCCTTCTCCCATAGACCTAGAAAAAGATTGGCATAATTTGGAGCAAAACATGCCCCCATAGCAGTACTGCGTACCTGAATATACAGTTGGTCTTGAAAAAGGAAAACATTGTTCTTTAAAGTCCATTCAGTGAGTTGAATAATAAAATCAGAGGGAGGTAATGAGTCTGTAGGCCTATTTGCTAGGAAATATTGTAAAGCTTTTAGTCCATCATTATGAGCAATATTAGTATACAAGGACTCTACATCCATTGTGACTAAGAAACAATCATCAGGAACTCGTATCATTTAGGATCTTCAACACATAATTGGTGTCCTGTATGTAAGAAGGGAGCTGTTGGGCTAGAGGTTTAATATCAAAGTCTGTAAACTGGGAGGCAGGTTCTGTGAGAGACCTGTTGGAGGATATAATTGGCCTCCCTGGGGGAGATTCAAGGGACTTGTGAACCTTTGGAAGCATATAGAAAGTGGGTATTCGAGGATGGACACATAACAAAAAGTCATTCTTGTTTTGAAATCCATCGGGCCTCCTTGGCTAAGAACAGCAGTTCCTTTAGTCTCTCTTTTGTGTTGTCTATTGGATTCGAAGACAGTCTTTCATAGCAATCTGAATTATTCAATTGTCGTAAAGCTTCTTCAACATATTTTTCTTTATCCATCACCACAACTGCTCCTCCTTCATCAGCCGATTTTATAATTATAGGCTCATTCTTTGCCAAGTGATCAATAGCCAGTTTTTGAGATCTACTAGTCAAATTTTCCCCAGTTCTCTGAACAGATGTCTTAAACCAGGGGTTCTCAACCTTTTGCAACCTGGGCCCCACCAAAGCTGGTTCATTGCAGTTGGGGGCCCCTCTTCTCGCCCCCCCCCCCCCCCAAACACACTCACCCGCAGTGACACCACCCGACCTACAGCACCTTATATCGACCGATAGATAGATAGATAGATAGATAGATAGATAGATAGATAGATAGATCTGGGCTAGATTATTATTATTATTATTATTATTATTATCATCATCATTATCATTATTATTATTAGTAGTAGTAGTAGTAGCAGCAGTAGTAGCATTATCCATTCCATAGAAATACATAGGCCTATTATCATTATTAGGCTATTGTTATAATTGGCAGTAGCACCACATTTCTAATCTGCTTTCGGGCATTATTATAATTATTATTATTATGGCCTATTATCATTACTAAGCTGTTGGCAGTAGTACAAGACTTATGTTCTTTCAGGCATTATTATTATTATTAGGCCTATTATTATTATTATTATTATTATTGCTGTTGTTGGTTGTTGATATTATTATTATTATTATTATTATGCTATTATTATTAATAGGCATCATCATTATTATTATTATTATTATTATTATTAGTGTTTTTATTAGGTATTTTATTAGGCTTATCATTAGCTGGCTATTGATATCATTGGGAATTGGGACTAGGCGTGAATTTAGGTTTTACTTTTTACTGTGCCTTTGTGATCTGCATTTGCGTTAATGCGAGACCTGAGCCTGCTTTGCCTTACAAAGATCCTCAATTCTTGGCGAAATGTTTGACAAGCACAGTCTCAAGTCATCCTCAATTTGCGCACGATTGCGATATTTCGTTTTGAGCACAGTCATTTTTGAAAATCCTGCCTCACACAAGTAGGTCGATGCGAATGGGATGAGCAGTTTCAAGGCTACGTCACACAGTTGCGGGTACTCCTGCATCAATGCTGCCCAGAATGTCGAAAGAGGGCATGAGGTGAAGACTGCCTTAAGTCTACTGTCACTCTTCAGCTCAATAAGCTGTTCCTGCATGTCAACTGGAAGTTCGTCAGCAGTACACACAAATGGATCTCGAACCCACGCAAAAGAGCGATAATCCTCTGTGAAGTATGCCGCAAACTGTTTTCTCATTACCGACAGGTGCTCTGACACTGCTTGAAAGACAGATGAGAAATCGTGGGAAGTGCCTGCATTACTGATAAAGTCTGCAAGGCTTGGGAACATATCACAGTTCCCCCGACTGATGCGGCCACACCAGAGGTCAAGTTTTTGCTTGAAGGCATCCACTTTCTCTGCGAGAAGCAAAATGTGAGTTTCTCGGCCTTGCAAAGACAGGTTCAAGCCATTCAAGCGGTCAAATATATCGACCAAATAGGAGAGACACGCCAGCCACAAAGGGTCATCCAGATTTTTCGCCAGGTCTGAATTGATTTGTGTCAAAAACCGCTTCACCTCATCTCGCAGCTCATACAAACGTTGTAACACCCACCCCCTGGACAGCCAGCGAACCTCAGTGTGCAGAAGCAGCTGTTCGTGCTCTGACCCCATCTCCTGACAGAGGACCTCAAACAAGCGAGAGTTTAGCGGCCGTGACTTGATGAGGTTGATCATTTTTACTGATTGGTTCAGCACGGATTCCAACAGAGACGGCATTTTTTTTTGCAGCGAGTGCTTCGCGATGAACCATGCAATGGGTCCATTTTACAAGTGGAGCTACCTGCTTAACGCGAGCAGCTAGACCTTGCTCACGGCCCGTCATTGCTTGTGCGCCATCCGTGCACAAGCCAACGCATCGGTCCCACGCCAACCCATTCTCGCGAATAAATGAATCAAGGACATTGAAGATGGCCTCTCCAGTTGTGTGTGACTGAAGAGGGCGGCAAAAAAGGACATCCTCCTCAATTAATTTATCCCTGACATACCTGACATATGTAAGAAGCTGTGCCTGTCCAGCAATATCGGTAGACTCATCCAACTGCAAGGCATAGTATGGACTATTTTTAATAAACTGTATTAATTGCTCTCTGATAACATTGGACATATCAGCAATTCTCCGAGCAACTGTGTCATTTGAAAGTGGCACGGTGCCTAATTTGGCTGCTGCACTATCCCCGAAGAATATTCTGCACATGTCCTGCGCAGCTGGCAAAACGAATTTCTCGGCATCAGTGTGCGGTTTGCCTAGCTTACCTATTCTTTTTGCCACCACATATGATGCCTCCAGGCACTGCTTAGATACAGTGCTGTGCACGGAAATTGTTGCCTGTTGCTGATGCAGGCCATCACGCTTTCTTTGAAAGTATTCAAGCGGTTTGTCCTTCAGGCCAGCATGCTTCGTTTCGAGGTGCCTTTTAAGTTTGCATGGCTTCATGCTTTCGTTTGCCAGCACCTTGGCACACACGACACACTGAGGACGAAGATCAGAGGTGACAGTAAAACCAAACTGCAGGTATGATTCATCGTACCGCCGAAGCTTTCTCGCAGCTGGTGGTAGACCTACGTCAGTTGTCTTGGGTTTTTTGACAAGAAATCTATCCATTTTGTTAAAGTATTTGTGAATAAACGTGTGTAATAAAGTTGTAACGATAAGTCTGTAGTAGGCCAAGTCTGTAGTAGGCTAAGGGGGCTAACCAGAGGGAACGTATGGGGCTTATCAGTGAGAAACACGATCGATATCTTTATTCGGGGATTTTATAGTTGCAAATTTTAACGAGGTGTGAATGGTGTACTTACTCGTGTGAGTGTGTGTGTGTGTGTGTGGGACAGTTGGATTTTTCACACGCAGGGTGAAAAAGGCAAAGGGGTAGTAGACTAGCAGTAAGAAAACAACAAAAACAACAAATTATTTGGGTAGAGCTGAAATGGGGAAAGCAAAAATACAGTGTGGGGTAGTAGTCTTTAAAAAGACTGTTTGGGTTTTGCGCTGTATCGATGGATTGATGATAGTAGACTAGCGAGAGTCGGCACGAGTTAACTCGGCAAGAAACCAGACTAGTGTGTGTGTGGCAAGCACTCACACGGTAGCCACGGTATGCAGACTCACTCACGTGACGTTGCGTCATGTTCGCGTCACGGGC
Source organism: Neoarius graeffei (assembly GCF_027579695.1). Taxonomy (NCBI): domain Eukaryota; kingdom Metazoa; phylum Chordata; class Actinopteri; order Siluriformes; family Ariidae; genus Neoarius; species Neoarius graeffei. Next base: position 37,021,838 of record NC_083588.1, read on the forward strand.
TTAAAATAACCTACACACAAGATTTTATGATAGATTGATGATAGATTTTATAATAGTATTGATTTGTATGTAATAGTCCAATGTCCTGCATTTTGACATGGGTAAATGTGTTGCATCTGCTTAGCTACTATAGCCTGTTAGCCCCAGATTTTTTTTTTCCTCCATACATGAAGCCTACTCGCGACCCCCCTGGAGTACCTCCGCGCCCCACCAGGGGGGCGCGCCCCCCCCGGTTGAGAACCACTGTCTTAAACAGTTCCTCAATGTCATAGTCTACCTTTTTTGTAAAGGCTGTCAAAGTGGCATTAGAAACTAGAGGCATAAAATGTGACTTTGGTCTAAAAGTAGAATTTTGGGCCATTGAAACACTTCTTTGGCTATGCTGATGGTACCAAGCTCTAAGATGGAGGCTGTGATAAAATCTAAACAGATCCACTTCTCATCTCATCTCATTATCTCTAGCCGCTTCATCCTTCTACAGGGTCACAGGCAAGCTGGAGCCTATCCCAGCTGACTACGGGCGAAAGGCGGGGTACACCCTGGACAAGTCGCCAGGTCTTCACAGGACTGACACATAGACACAGACAACCATTCACACTCACAGTCACACCTACGGTCAATTTAGAGTCACCAGTTAACCTAACCTGCATGTCTTTGGACTGTGGGGGAAACCGGAGCACCCGGAGGAAACCCACGCGGACACGGGGAGAACATGCAAACTCCGCACAGAAAGGCCCTCGCCGGCCCCGGGGCTCGAACCCAGGACCTTCTTGCTGTGAGGCGACAGCGCTAACCACTACACCACCGTGCCGCCCCAGATCCACTTTTGTATTAAATTCATTTGAGTGGCAAGTGGGGGAAAAAGAAAGTCCTTTTGACAACACACTAATACAGTCTGGAGATAGGGGTGTTTTAGATAAGTTGATTACCGTAATACTACTCTTCGCATATTGCCCCAAACAAAACCATGCTCTGCCAAAAACTGGAGAATCCAAATCTCTAAGTGAACCATGATTCAGTTTGTTACTGGTGGGAACTAATGTTCGAACAGACTCTCATATCAATGCAAGATTACATTTTGATAACAGAGTGACCAGAGAGAATGTGTCACTTCAATTGTTCTTCAGTCTCAATGACATTTAACACACCACTCTTAAGCCAGTATCTCACTGGGCTGCGATAGCCTGCAACTAGTTGGAGACCTAACAATTGCGATAAAATATGCAAATTAGCAGCAATTTTCACTTGGAATCACACTGAATTGATATTCACATACAACCCCGATTCCAAAAAAGTTGTGACAAAGTACAAATTGTAAATAGAAATGGAATCCAATGATGTGGAAGTTTCAAAATTCCATATTTTATTCAGAATAGAACATAGATGACATATCAAATGTTTAAACTGAGAAAATGTATCATTTAAAGAGAAAAATTAGGTGATTTTAAATTTCATGACAACACCACATCTCAAAAAAGTTGGGACAAGGCCATGTTTACCACTGTGAGACATCCCCTTTTCTCTTTACAACAGTCTGTAAACGTCTGGGGACTGAGGAGACAAGTTGCTCAAGTTTAGGGATAGGAATAAACCCATTCTTGTCTAATGTAGGATTCTAGTTGCTCAACTGTCTTAGGTCTTTTTTGTCGTATCTTCCGTTTTATGATGCGCCAAATGTTTTCTATGAGTGAAAGATCTGGACTGCAGGTTGGCCAGTTCAGTACCCGGACCCTTCTTCTACACAGCCATGATGCTGTAATTGATGCAGTATGTGGTTTGGCATTGTCATGTTGGAAAATGCAAGGTCTTCCCTGAAAGAGATGTCGTCTGGATGGGAGCATATGTTGCTCTAGAACCTGGATATACCTTTCAGCACTGATGGTGTCTTTCCAGATGTGTAAGCTGCCCATGCCACATGCACTAATGCAACCCCATACCATCAGAGATGCAGGCTTCTGAACTGAGCACTGATAACAACTTGGGTCGTCCTTCTCCTCTTTAGTCCGAATGACACAGCGTCCCTGATTTCCATAAAGAACTTCAAATTTTGATTCGTCTGACCACAGAACAGTTTTCCACTTTGCCACAGTCCATTTTAAATGAGCCTTGGCCCAGAGAAGACGTCTGCGCTTCTGGATCATGTTTAGATACGGCTTCTTCTTTGAACTATAGAGTTTTAGCTGGCAACGGCGCATGGCACGGTGAATTGTGCTCACAGATAATGTTCTCTGGAAATATTCCTGAGCCCATTTTGTGATTTCCAATACAGAAGCATGCCTGTATGTGATGCAGTGCCATCTAAGGGCCCAAAGATCACGGGCACCCAGCATGGTTTTCTGGCCTTGACCCTTACGTACAGAGATTCGTCCAGATTCTCTGAATCTTTTGATGATATTATGCACTGTAGATGATATGTTCAAACTCTTTGCAATTTTACACTGTCAAACTCCTTTCTGATATTGCTCCACTATTTGTCGGTGCAGAATTAGGGGGATTGGTGATCCTCTTCCCATCTTTATTTCTGAGAGCCGCTGCCACTCCAAGATGCAGTCATGTTAATGACCTATTGCCAACCGACCTAATGAGTTGCAATTTGGTCCTCCAGCTGTTCCTTTTTTGTACCTTTAACTTTTCCAGCCTCTTATTGCCCCTGTCCCAACTTTTTTGAGATGTGTTGCTGTCATGAAATTTCAAATGAGCCAATATTTGGCATGAAATTTCAAAATGTATCACTTTCGACATTTGATATGTTGTCTATGTTCTATTGTGAATACAATATCAGTTTTTGAGATTTGTAAATTATTGCATTCCGTTTTTATTTACAATTTGTACTTTGTCCCAACTTTTTTGGAATCGGGGTTGTATTTTACCACAATTGTTGGGTCTCCAACTAGTCACAGGCTGTCGCAGCCCGGCTTTCCCTCGGCAGGCAGGGAAGTAGAGGAAGCCTCACAGAAACTGACTTGAGAAGGGTTCGCGATGGCTTTGCGACACCAGCGACACATTTGCGGCTATTTTGAGAGAAATTTTGTCGCACAAATTTTTTGAACATGTTCAAAATTTCAGCGGTGAAGGAGCGACACTTTGCGACTTATGCGAGGAAATTGAGAAGCCCCGCGAATGTTTCAAGACACTTTTGAAACTCTCTCGTGAATGACGTTCGCAATTTATCACAAGCTGTCGCAGCCCAGTGAGATACTACCCATAGTATTAACAGTAAAAATGCAGTCCACCTCTTCCTACATGACAAAATGCATTTTATTTTAGGGAACATACAGATCGGTGCGTGTGCACGCACACACATCTGTCTAGTAACGTTAACACCATAAGTGCATACAGGAATGACAAAATATGCTTAAACAGCTTAAAATCATTGCTAAAAACATGCAAGTATTTTTAACAGTGAGTTAACAATTACAGCATATTTTCTTAATTAAAAAAAAAAAAAAAATATATATATATATATATATATATATATATATATATATATATATATATATATATATATATATATATATATACACACACATCTGCACGGTGTACAAAGGTAAAACAACCTCTGTTAGAAATCAAAGAGAAGTGTCTCCTGCCAACCTCTCGACAGAGCGCCAATATATGCAAACAATAGCATACAAAGTGAAACCAACCAAAGCAAATTACAAAAAAGGCACAATGTTACAATACATGTATCCTGGTGTAGTCTAGGTGTGAAAACAGTGTGTTTTTTTTCTGTTACCAACACACCACCTTCTTCTGGCTGCTCCCGATTAGGGGTTGCCACAGCGGATCTTTCGTCTCCATTGCTCCCTGTCTTCCGCATCCTTCTCTACCACACCTGCCACTTTCATGTCCTCTCTCATCACATCCATGTATCTTCTCTTTGGCCTTCCTCGTTTTTGTGTGCCTGGCAGCTCCATCCTCAATATTCTCCTTCCAACATGCTCTGCATCTATTCCCAGGATGTGCCCATACCATCTCAGTTTCATCTCTCTTAGCTTAATTCCCAAGCTCTCCACATGCGCTGTCCCTCTGATGTGCTCGTTCCTTATCCTGTCCAACCTCCCATCGCAAACCTTAACATCCTCAACTCCGCCACCTCCAACTTTGCCTCCTGTCTCTTCGTTAAGGATACGGTCTCCAATCCATACATCACAGCTGGTCTCACTATTGTCTTATACAGCTTACCTTTCACTTTTGCTGGGACTTTCCTATCACAAATGACTCCTGAAATCCTTCTCCAACTGCTCCACCCTGCCTGCACTCTCTTTCTCACCTCACTATCGCAGCCCTCATTTTCCTGCACAGTTGACCCCAGGTATTTGAATTCACCAACTTTCTTTACTACCAACACACCTGATTTAGATAAATAACAGGCCTTCCTGAGCTGAAGTAGGTGTGTCTGAGCAGGGAACACACTAAAGCACAGGAATATGCCTTACCACTGTGCTTCACAAGCCTTCTGGACTCTCTCCCAGTTCCACATACTAGGGCTGGGTATCACCAGATACCTCACGATACGATACTATGGCGATATTTTGCCCACGATAACGATAATATCACGGTACAGCGATTCTGCAATAATCGATATATTGCAAGAAATTTCAACCACATCACAATATCTGTGTCACTGAAGAAAATCAGAATTTATTGACCACTGTAAAATTACATTTCACATACATAACTACACACTCTTGCCAGACATATATTTGTCTCTATTCCACTGCTGGCAAAACCAAGAGTTGCTTCACTACAACATACAGAAAATTCCCATTTCTGTGCTAATATTATCAACTTTTCTGTAAGCATGGACACATCAGTGCTGCTTAACAAGCAGAATCAAATTGTTTTATGAAAACTTAAAACTTGCACTGCAGACTGCACAGACATTTCAGTGCTAACACTAATATCAATTTGTTCTTTGTAAACTTGAGAACATATACCTGAGAACATTTAACTTGTGCTTATTTTGCAGGAACAACACACTGTCTGAAACACATTGAAAAGTGCAGTGGGCATCTTAATTGGAGCATCTTAATTTAATTGGAGCGAAACAGGTTTTGCAGAGTGCATTCTCTTTGTCCGGCTCACTGTTTTTTTTCTCCTTTCCTTTGGAATCCAAAGTGCCTCCAAACATCTGCCTTAAAGTTCGGCGGCATCTCTAGGTTTATGTTAACAGCCATGCTTGCCTGTTTTTTTTCCTCACTGCAACCGCCGGGGAAAAAAGAGAAGACGAAGAGTGCCTTGCAGTGAGGTAGCGGCATAGCGACACCTCACGGAGCGGAGGTGCGGAAGTCGTACTGGATTTACAACCCTTCTGAAACATGATTTTATTATTTGAAAAAATATCGATATTCAAATTTTGAGTATCGATATTGAATCGGAAGACAAAGTATCGCGGTATATCGCCGTATCGATATTTTTGCACACCCCTACCACATACAAGTGTACCAGGTAAACAGTGGTGATGATTGCATGTTAGATGCTGAGAGTGATCAGAAATTTGTACTCTCTCTGGACTTAGAGGGCTGGTTTGAAGAGGAATAAAATAAATGTTTAAAATATAATAGCACAACAGGGGGGAAAAAAAGTGTTTGTCCAATCATCAAGAGATTGCAAGTTCCAATACTGACTATGCCACAACCATCTGTGTCCAAGAACCAAGAGAAAAAAATTGCTGTGCCCTCAGGGTGAGAAAGATGGCTTACTCTCTCCTCTGCAATCAGACCAACTTTAGCCAAGCAGCGTCATCTGTGAGGTTATGCATGCAGAATAGGGTACATAGCACTGTCCTGTGACACTGCGCAAGGCTGGTGTCATGCGTCTTGGCTTACCCTACCCCTCCCAGTTGGTAGATTGTGTATTCTTCATTTGCACATGGCGTCATAGCTACAGTAATTACACATGAGGCTTTGAACTGGAATTGGGCCATGTTTGGAGGATATACACAAACTCACGTGGCACACATTTATGATAGAAGATATGCTCAAGAGGTTGTTACGCTCAACAATTCCTTTTGTTTCTTCGCTATGCCAACTCTTTGTGCTGTAATTGGATGTGAGCACAACTCTATTCGAGACAAGAGGACTTAAGTTCTTTAGAACTAGATTTAGTAATTATAATAATCAAGGAGAAAAAACAAGAGTGTGTTGTCGTCAGTGGCCGTCCAACGCCAGGCTGATCTAAGTGACAAGAAAGCAAAAACCACATGAGTCTGCAGTGAACATTTTATTAATGGTAAGTGCTACGAACTAGTTATTAATGAAAGATCGCAATATATAAGAAATATTGGATCATTTAACAGCCCAGTCATGCAGAAACTCACAGCTGTCAAATGTGACAAAGCTTTGATCACGGAGTGCGTGAGCCGACAATCAAAGGCTTCTACGGTTATTTCATTTTAAAAAGAGCTGTATATAAATTTTGATGCTGCTGCTTTTATTTTGCGTTTTCTTTCCATTAGGGAAACCAGCTGGTCACTACAATTTTACAGCTCCAGACTGGGTTCCAACAAAATCAAAGATGGCATTAAAGGGGTACAATAGCTCGAAATGCTAGGCTTACAGGGCACAGAAAGAAATGCAAAATTATTGAAGAATCTTCCCAAACGATCACAGAGTCAATCAAACAAGATTCATGTCAATCCACTACCTCAAACACTGCAGCCTCCTCGGCCGATGAATGCTCTTTTATAACTAAATATGTTATATAGTGTGTGATACCCATCTTTTGAAGCAGTCAAAATGATTGTTTTTAAAATAGGTTTGAGAAATGACTACAAGCTTCTAAAATGTAACTCCTCTTTACCTTCCAGTCTGTTCTCTTACCACTGTATATCTCATCTCATTATTTCTAGCCACTTTATCCTGTTCTACAGGGTCGCAGGCAAGCTGGAGCCTATCCCAGCTGACTACAGGCGAAAGGTGGGGTACATCCTGGATAAGTCACCAGGTCATCACAGGGCTGACACATAGACACAGACAACCATTCACACCTTTGGTCAATTTAGAGTCACCAGTTAACCTAACCTGCATGTCTTTGGACTGTGGGGGAAACCGGAGCACCCGGAGGAAACCCATGCGGACACAGGGAGAACATGCAAACTCCGTACAGAAAGGCCCTCGTCGGCCACGGGGCTCGAACCCGGACCTTCTTGCTGTGAGGCGACAGCGCTAACTACTACACCACTGTGCCACCCACCACTGTATATCTCATCTCATCTCATTATCTCTAGCCGCTTTATCCTGTTCTACAGGGTCGCAGGCAAGCTGGAGCCTATCCCAGCTGACTACGGGCGAAAGGCGGGGTACACCCTGGACAAGTCGCCAGGTCATCACAGGGCTGACACATAGACACAGACAACCATTCACACTCACATTCACACCTACGGTCAATTTAGAGTCACCAGTTAACCTAACCTGCATGTCTGTGGACTGTGGGGGAAACCGGAGCACCCGGAGGAAACCCACGCAGACACGGGGAGAACATGCAAACTCCGCACAGAAAGGCCCTCGCCGGCCACAGGGCTCGAACCCGGACCTTCTTGCTGTGAGGCGACAGCGTTAACCACTACAACACCATGCCACCCACCACTGTATACAAGTATGTATATTATATATCCTCCAACATGGCGATGGTCAATGACACAAGCAGTTTTGGTCACGTGGTTGTAAACAAGGAGAGCAAGAAAATGGAGGAAAATCTAAGTAGAAGTATAACAGAAGCTTCACAAACCTCATTAACCTGAAAGTAAGTGCCATCATCTTCGATTTGGATTTTGGCCACAGATCTTCCCTGCTTCTTGTCCACTTTCACTGGCTTCACACATTCCTTAAGAAATCATTTGGAATACAAATAATCTTTGATAAAGTTGTAACAGTAAAGACATCAACATGCACAATAACACTATACTTTTAAATGTAATGTAAATTAGGGCTGTGCAATATATCGAATATACTCGCTATATCTCCGAAAATTCTGTGTGAGACACATAAAATTATTATATCGTAACTATCGAGTATTTTATGGTCATCTGCCGACTTGCGTTTGTTTCATGTTTGTTTAAAACATTTTCCGGTGGTTTTCTCCCTGTCCCTCAGGCAGTAATGTGAGAGGCTGCCTAAGGGGGGAAAAAAAAAAAACAATAACGCCACACACTCGCCAACCAATCCCGGGCGACATCCGGGTGCTGAAAGGAACTTGCGGGAAGATTTTCTAGTTTTGGTTTACAGTGCTGACTCGGTTTGTGCAATCGCTGGTGTTGCATAGGCTACTGTGTAAGCTCTGTCAATTTCAGCGACAAATTAAAAATGGAAGCGGACGAATTGGTTCCTAAAAGAACTAGTAAGGGGTCAGTCATCTGGCATTTTTTTGGATATCGCGAGGAGGACGTGGATTATTGATTTGAGCTCTAAGCAACTCTGTATTGTTTTGCCCCTTTGTTGCAATTTTCAAGATTGTTTTTGCAGTTTGTGCTACATCTCTGTTGAATAAAAATAGTCTTATTTCAACTCAATTGTGATTAATCACTAACAGGAAAATGTGTTGTTGAAGCCCACCTGTAAAGTTAACCAAGAATGTTATTTAATCTGCAGGGATTGTAGTGAAAACAGTAAAGAGTAAAAGTTAGATTTCATGGGGTCCTTTAGAGGAGATTTCAATATATTGAGATATATATTGTATATCGTGAAATGGAGAAAATGTATCGGAATATTCATTTTTTTCCCCATATCGCACAGCCCTAATGTAAATGCACTGAACACATGATACAGTTAGGTCCATATATATTTGGACACTGACAAATTTTCTTTTTTTACCTGTTTACTGAAACATATTCAAGTTATAGTTATATAATGGACATGGACAAAGTCCAGACTTTCAGCTTTCATTTGAGGGTATCCACATTAAAATTGGATGAAGGATTTAGGAGTTTCAGCCCCTTAACATGTGCCACCCTGTTTTGAAAGGGACCAAAAGTAATTGACTCAAAGGCTATTTCATGGGCAGGTGTGGGCAATTCCTTTGTTATGTCATTCTCAATTAAGCAAATAAAAGGCCTGGAGTTGATTTGAGGTGTGGCGCTTGCATTTGGAAGCTTTTGCTGTGAAGAAAACATGCGGACAAAGGAGCTCTCCATGCAGGTGAAACAAGCCATCCTTAAGCTGCGAAAACAGAAAAACCCATCCGAGAAATTGCTACAATATTAGGCGTGGCAAAATCTACAGTTTGGTACATCCTGAGAAAGAAAGAAAGCAAGCACTGGTGAACTCATCAATGCAAAAAGACCTGGACACTCACAGAAGACAACAGCAGTGGATGATCGCAGAATAATTTCCATGGTGAAGAGAAACCCCTTCACAACAGCCAACCAAGTGAACAACACTCTCCAGGAGGTAGGCGTATCAATATCCAAATCTACCATAAAGAGAAGACTGCATGAAAGTAAATACAGAGGGTTCACTGCACGGTGCAAGCCACTCATAAGCCTCAAGAATAAAAAGGCTAGATTGGACTTTGCTAAAAAACATCTAAAAAAGCCAGCACAGTTCTGGAAGAGCATTCTTTGGACAAGATGAAACCAAGATCAACCTCTACCAGAATAATGGAAAGAAAAAAGTATGGCGAAGGCGTGGTACCGCTCGAGCCAAAGCATACCACATCATCTGTAAAACATGGCGGAGACAGTGTGATGGCTTGGGCATGCATGGCTGCCAGTGGCACTGGGTCACTAGTGTTTATTGATGATGTGACACAGGACAGAAGCAGCCGGATGAATTCTGAGGTATTCAGAGACATACTGTGTGCTCAAATCCAGCCAAACTGATTGATTGGCGTTTCATAATACAGATGGACAATGACCCAAAACATAAAGCTAAAGCAACCCAGGAGTTTATTAAAGCAAAGAAGTGGAATATTCTTGAATGGCCAAGTCAGTCACCTGATCTCAACCCAACTGAGCATGCATTTCACTTGTTAAAGACTAAATTTCAGACAGAAAGGCCCACAAACAAACAGCAACTGAAAACCGCTGCAGTAAAGGCCTGGCAGAGCATTAAAAAGGAGGAAACACAGCGTCTGGTGATGTCCATGAGTTCAAGACTTCAGGCAGTCATTGGCAACAAAGGGTTTTCAACCAAGTATTAGAAATTAACATTTTATTTACAATTATTTAATTTGTCCAATTACTTTTGAGCCCCTGAAATGAAGGGATTGTGTTTAAAAAATGCTTTAGTTCCTCACATTTTTATGCAATCATTTTGTTCAACCCACTGAATTAAAGCTGAAAGTCTGAACTTCAACTGCATCTGAATTGTTTTGTTCAAAATTCATTGTGGTAATGTACAGAACCAAAATTAGAAAAATGTCTCTGTCCAAATATTTATGGACCTAACTGTATACAGCAAAACCAGTATAAAACCAGTTTGTGTTTGTTTGAACTCCACATGTAGAAGCTACTACAAAGCTAATCTCAATATTATATTATTTAATAATATACTATTGTTTAGTTCAGTGTAACTAACATTAAGGACCTGTTTTTGTTTTCCAAAACCCGAGCCAGGCGATGATCAACAGCTCTAGCATCTGACCATCAGAAACTGAAGCATGTTATTCAGTTACTCCTACTGAAATCAGACCCAGCGTCTTGCGTTTTAAACGTATTAACTGATAAATGCTTGCGTGTGATCTGTCCTCTTCACCAAAACACATAACCTACGAAATGAATAAGTTTTGGCACCCTATGTACTAGCTAACTAGGAACATGTCAGCGATTACAATAACAGCTAACTTCACTGCAGTGCTAGGCTACTTCTGGCTTTGCTAGCTGAAGACTCGCTAATGAAACATTAGCGCTGTTATCCGTTTACCTGTGAAGGTGTAATAAAATCATCCAAATCAGTCAGTTGTAAAACTCCGCTAAAGTGGGACGCCATATTGAACGACCTCCATACAATAATATTACAACACACTACAACCAAACGTTCCAGAAGCTCCTCCCCCTCAGTCAAGCAAAAAAAGGCAGTAAGCGGCCAAACAGTCACGTGACCGGTGAGGCCCCGCCCCTCGCAGGCACGGTAGGAAAATCAAAACCCTTCCATCCATCCATTGTCTGTAGCCGCTTATCCTGTCCTACATCAAAAATTAAAACCTTTTAATTTCAATTTATAATTAACTACTGTATAGCTTATAATATCTAACGTTTCACTTAGCCACAATGTGCATGTTTAAACATTTTTTTTGCATTGTGACTGCTGAAAAGCGCAATGATTTATAATCATTTATATTTATTACTTAAAGATAGACTGCCTTTCAGATTTTTCAAATGCAGGTCATAAAAAGATTTTTCCTGACACACAATTATTTTTGTTTAGTGGCTTGAAAGCTACTGAATTCGAATCACAGACTTCCAATTTTATTAGGGTTTTTTTTTCTAATATAACAATTAATTAACTTAGGGCCACATGGCCCTAAATTTCCCACTATTTTTTCCTGCTTCACTCTGACACAATTCAAGATACTACGTCATGCATCACGTGGTGGGCTTTTCCTGTTCGCGCAAGGCATTGTGGGATACAAATCTGAAACAGGAGAGAAAAATGGAGGATGTGTGTGCGAATGAAATGTGAAAGACCGACTACAGTAACAGAAAGCAAGGGGAAAAGATGTTATGTTGCGAAGGAAAGGAAACACAGGAGCAAACTAATAAGAATCAACAGTCAGAGAGCATCTCGGTGCGATTAGCTGTTCATTTAGCGACAGAATGATGTAACTGTCAGTGCACAGTCAAGGTAAACCTGCACATGCGCACATGGACTTCCTCTGTCTGCTTGACTGCACGAAGCAAGCGATTTTGTGCACATTACAAGGGAATCCCCTCAAATTAAATAACTTCACAGCTACAGAATGGCCTGATATTTTGTGATATATTACAGAAATAAACATATCACAATAATCAAATTTCAGAGGGGACTAAATTTCACCGATTTTATGAAATCGAAAGGCAGTCTCACTTTAATAATTTATTATTATTATTATTATTATTATTATTATTATTATTATCTCCTCTCATTATCTTTAGCAGCTTTATCCTTCTACAGGGTCGCAGGCAAGCTGGAGCCTATCCGTATTATTATTATTATTATTATTATTATTATTATTATATTGACTGCTTACTTGAACTGAATAAAAACAACTCTGGCTATAAAGAACACCAACATGGACCTAATGTGTTCTGCTGCAGGAACAAAATCTCAACATACAACCCCGATTCCAAAAAAGTTGGGACAAAGTACAAATTGTAAATAAAAACGGAATGCAATAATTTACAAATCTCAAAAACTGATATTGTATTCACAATAGAACAGAGACAACATATCAAATGTCGAAAGTGAGACATTTTGAAATTTCATGCCAAATATTGGCTCATTTGAAATTTCATGACAGCAACACATCTCAAAAAAGTTGGGACAGGGGCAATAAGAGGCTGGAAAAGTTAAAGGTACAAAAAAGGAACAGCTGGAGGACCAAATTGCAACTCATTAGGTCAATTGGCAATAAGTCATTAACATTACTGGGTATAAAAAGAGCATCTTGGAGTGGCAGCGGCTCTCAGAAGTAAAGATGGGAAGAGGATCACCAATCCCCCTAATTCTGCGCCAACAAATAGTGGAGCAATATCAGAAAGGAGTTCGACAGTGTAAAATTGCAAAGAGTTTGAACATATCATCTACAGTGCATAATATCATCAAAAGATTCAGAGAATCTGGAAGAATCTCTGTGCGTAAGGGTCAAGGCCGGAAAACCATACTGGGTGCCCGTGATCTTTGGGCCCTTAGACGGCACTGCATCACATACAGGCATGCTTCTGTATTGGAAATCACAAAATGGGCTCAGGAATATTTCCAGACAACATTATCTGTGAACACAATTCACCGTGCCATCCGCCGTTGCCAGCTAAAACTCTATAGTTCAAAGAAGAAGCCATATCTAAACATGATCCAGAAGCGCAGACGTCTTCTCTGGGCCAAGGCTCATTTAAAATGGACTGTGGCAAAGTAGAAAACTGTTCTTTGGTCAGATGAATCAAAATTTAAAGGTCTTTATGGAAATCAGGGATGCCATGTCATTCGGACTAAAGAGGAGAAGGACGACCCAAGTTGTTATCAGCGCTCAGTTCAGAAGCCTGCATCTCTGATGGTATGGGGTTGCATTAGTGCGTGCGGCATGGGCAGCTTACACATCTGGAAAGACACCATCAATGCTGAAAGGTATATCCAGGATCTAGAGCAACATATGCTCCCATCCAGACGACGTCTCTTTCAGGGAAGACCTTGCATTTTCCAACATGACAATGCCAAACCACATACTGCATCAATTACAGCATCATGGCTGCGTAGAAGAAGGGTCCGGGTACTGAACTGGCCACCTGCAGTCCAGATCTTTCACCCATAGAAAACATTTGGCGCATCATAAAACGGAAGATACGACAAAAAAGACCTAAGAGAGCTGAGCAACTAGAATCCTACATTAGACAAGAATGGGTTAACATTCCTATCCCTAAACTTGAGCAACTTGTCTCCTCAGTCCCCAGACGTTTACAGACTGTTGTAAAGAGAAAAGGGGATGTCTCACAGTGGGAAACATGGCCTTGTCCCAACTTTTTTGAGATGTGTTGTTATCATGAAATTTAAAATCACCTAATTTTTCTCTTTAACTGATACATTTTCTCAGTTTAAACATTTGATCTGTCATCTACGTTCTATTATGAATAAAATATGGAATTTTTAAACTTCCACATCATTGCATTCCATTTTTATTTGCAATTTGTACTTTGTCCCAACTTTTTTGGAATCCGGGTTGTATATACACACGGTATATTTTTTGCAGAATATTGTTGCACACATTGAAAATGATGAGACTAATATTTGAATTGTTGCATTATGCTTCAAAGGGTCTGTGAAATTAAAATTGAAGGTGTCCCTTCATGACTGCAAAAAGTTTGAGAACCCCTGCCCTAAACTGTCAATATTGCATTGCAATGAATTTTGCTGGTTTCTTAATTTCAGAATCCTGTTTATATTTATTCAGCCCAGAAATAAGTTCTGCCCAATGGCAAAACATAGCTGCATCTTTTCCTCATCTTGTTTTTAAAATAAAAGAGAAGAAGCCTTTATTTTTCACACGTACACTCAAGCACAGCAAAATGCCTCCTCTACATTTAACCTATCTGAAGCAGTGAACATGCACATGTACACACAAGTCAGCACACACACACACAGCAGTGGGCAGCTACCCTACAGCACCCAAGGAGCAGCTGGAGATTAGGTGCCTTGCTCAATTTTTCCTGCTAACCCCAGGAATCGAACTGGCAATCTTTTAGGCCCAAGGCTGCTTGGCTAACCTCCAGGCCATGGCTGCCCCCTTGAGCTTAGCCAAAAGGCCGAGAAGCAATGTATGATGACGTATGATTATGCTAACATATGGGATAATTTTACCCTGTATTCTCCTTTAAGCCCCTGAGTGGGGCCACAACAACAAAATGTTCATAATAATCCCAACTAATTCACACCAATCCCTGGCCTGGAATCTAAGAGAGCTAAATCGGGTGCTTTCTGGGTGGTTAGGATGGCATTATTCATCTCTCAATCATTGAGAGTGAGACAAGCCAATCTAATGTTCTTGGTTCCATGGTATAATGGTTAGCACCCTGGATTTTGAATCCAGTGATCTGAATTCAAAACTCAGTGGAACCTGCAAAGCCTTTCAGCTTCCGAGGGAAGCTGGCTTAAAGGCTACAGAAGCAGCTTTGGGACCAAAGGGTCACTGGTTTGATTCCCTGGATCAGCAGGATGTGTGGGTGGGTGTGAATGAACAGCACTTTCCCTTCCCTCTACATGGCTGAAGTGCCCTTGAGCAAGGCACCTAACCCTCCAACTGCACCCCGGGCACTGCAGCACAGCTGCCCACTGCTCACATCACCAGATGGGTTAAACACAGAGAAAGAATTTCACTGTGCTCTAATGTACATCTGACAAATAAAGGCTTAAAATTCCTTAAAAAAATAAAAAAAGAAAGAAAAGAAATTCATAAAAATGTAATTGATCTCATGTATGCAGAAGATGACAGTTAATACTGTATGTTTCAGGGCTTTCCCCAGAAAAAAATATCAGAGCAGTGCTACTGATGTGGAGCCTGGCCCAAGGGCCCTGAAAGCTGCTGGGGGGTCCTTTGAAATTAGAGACTTCAAATGGTGCATTCTGGTGGCATCTAGGGCTGATTTAAGCACAATTCAACATTACTAAATTAGCTGTTTTTTACTTTGTCAAATATGCAAGGGGCAATATTTAAAGGGCAAAATTAGATTTGAAATGAAAACACTTCATAGCACGCCTCTTCATTTTCCAATTCCAGGATGCCAGGAACAGAATCAAGGTCAAATCATGCAACAGAACCACCTAGAGACCAGCGCCTAGAATGTGGTTTTATGAATGGTTGCGAATGGAGGTCAGTGCACGCAGCGAAACCCTTTTTCACTTCTGGGTTGAGTACCAGGATAGTCTAGACCAGGGCTATTCAATTAGTTCATAATGAGGGCCAGTTCATGAAAAGTATCCCAAATGAAGGGCCTGAGAAATACCACTTGAAATATGAGTTACATTAACAGTAAAGTACAACAATAAAGGAGTTCTTATACTGTATTTCGTAACTGCATAACAACGTCAGTGCATTGTATTGCTTTAAGACAAAGGGCCAAGCCTTCTACACTCAAATGGCATGTTAGGAAATCAGTCCATGTGAGCCATATTGTCAGTACGGCATTGTTAGTCGAAACTCTAACTGAGCCACAAACATGGTTTCCCAAGATTACAACACCCAAAGTTCACAGTGCCCCCCTGTCTCCCTCTTATTAAGTTCAGCTGACTGTCATTAACTGTCAGTCAGCAATGCTACTTAAGCCTCTCCCTCACACACCTTCAGTGCGAAGTATCGTTCTGTGTTTACCCAGTCATAGCAAGCCTTTCTTGTCTGCCTGCCTCTAATTTCCTGAACCTTTGGTATGTTTACCCATTTTACTCTTTAGTCTGCTCTCTACCATTCTGTTTGCTGATTGACTGACCCCTGCATGCTTTCTGACTACGAATTTGCTTACTAATTTGACTACACTTCCTGTTTGTGTCCCCGCTCTCCGCTGCACTTACATCCGTGAGTGCCTGCATTCTGACAGGATACTTCACCTTGTTATGGATGTAGTGGAGGACGTGAAGCAAACAGCTTTAAATGCTCAGGGATGCCTCTTAGGAGAACACCAGCAGATGCTCGCCATTCTCAACACCAGGATAGCACAGTTAACTGCTGTGATGTCGCAGGCCCTCCTAACGTGCTCTGATGCCTCTTCAACTCCCATGCAGCTTCTCCCAACTCCTGAGAAATATGCCAGTGGCACCCTTAACTGTAGGGGATTTCTGCTTCAGTGCTCCATGTACTTTGCTACCATGCCAAACCTCTCTGACGAATGTAAGATTGCAAAGTTTCTCTCTTTTCTCCCTGGTAAGGCATTACAGTGGGCTAGCGCAGTATGGAAGCGTGGAGAGGAGCATACCACCTCATATGAGTGTTTTCTAGAACTATTCAAATGAGCGTTCGGTCATAAACCTGAAGGGATAGAAGTCGGCGAAAGTCTACTCACCATCACCCAAGGGGCAAGAGGAGTAGCCAAGTATGCTCTGGATTTCTGAACTCTTGCAGCCACTAGTGGATGGAATGAGCCGGCTCTGAAAGAAGTGTTTTGCCAAGGTCTTTGTCCTGAAATATTGAGTGAACTGGCTTGCAGAGATGAACATCTCACTTTGGACTCCCTCACAGACCTCGCTATTCAACTGGATCATCTACTTTCCAGCCGACCCTCTCTCAAGGAGGACACCAGACCAGCTCAGTCAGCTGATGTGTCCACACCCATGGAGGTTTCTCAAACTAGGCTGAAACACTCATAACGAGAGAGAAGATGACACGAGGGGCTATGCTTCTATTGTGGGAGTTCCAACCATCATATAACACAGTGTCCAGTCTGCCCTACTCGCAGCAACAACTAGAATCACTCCCATTCACATCCAAGTAGGAGCTCTCCATTCTGAATTCATTTCACTTTTTGTGACTTCTACGGTTAACCACGACATCATCTTGGGTTACCCTTGGTTACAGCTCCACGACCCTCTGATATCTTGGCAAAACAAGGAAATCCTCCAATGGTCCCTGTAGCAAGAGTTCTAGGTAGGTGGAGCACAGAAGCACATCAGGCCAGAACTGAGTTCTCAAAAACTCATTTACAACCCCAATTCCAAAAAAGTTGGGACAAAGTACAAATTGTAAATAAAAACGGAATGCAATGATGTGGAAGTTTCAAAATTCCATATTTTATTCAGAATAGAACATAGATGACATATCAAATGTTTAAACTGAGAAAATGTATCATTTAAAGAGAAAAATTAGGTGATTTTAAATTTCATGGCAACAACACATCTCAAAAAAGTTGGGACAAGGCCATGTTTACCACTGTGAGACATCCCCTTTTCTCTTTACAACAGTCTGTAAACATCTGGGGACTGAGGAGACAAGTTGCTCAAGTTTAGGGATAGGAATGTTAACCCATTCTTGTCTAATGTAGGATTCTAGTTGCTCAACTGTCTTAGGTCTTTTTTTTGCATCTTCCGTTTTATGGTGCGCCAAATGTTTTCTATGGGTGAAAGATCTGGACCGCAGGCTGGCCAGTTCAGTACCCGGACCCTTCTTCTACGCAGCCATGATGCTGTAATTGATGCAGTATGTGGTTTGGCATTGTCATGTTGGAAAATGCAAGGTCTTCCCTGAAAGAGACGTCATCTGGATGGGAGCATATGTTGCTCTAGAACCTGGATATACCTTTCAGCATTGATGGTGTCTTTCCAGATGTGTAAGCTGCCCATGCCACACGCACTAATGCAACCCCATACCATCAGAGATGCAGGCTTCTGAACTGAGCGCTGAAAACAACTTGGGTCGTCCTTCTCCTCTTTAATCCGAATGACACGGCGTCCCTGATTTCCATAAAGAACTTCAAATTTTGATTCATCTGATCACAGAACAGTTTTCCACTTTTCCACAGTCCATTTTAAATGAGCCTTGGCCCAGAGAAGACGTCTGCGCTTCTGGATCATGTTTAGATACGGCTTCTTCTTTGAACTATAGAGTTTTAGCTGGCAACAGCGGATGGCACGGTGAATTGTGTTCACAGATAACGTTCTCTGGAAATATTCCTGAGCCCATTTTGTGATTTCCAATACAGAAGCATGCCTGTATGTGATGCAGCACCGTCTAAGGGCCCGAAGATCATGGACACCCAGTATGGTTTTCCGGCCTTGACCCTTACGCATAGAGATTCTTCCAGATTCTCTGAATCTTTTGATGATATTATGCACTGTAGATGATGATATGTTCAAACTCTTTGCAATTTTACACTGTCGAACTCCTTTCTGATATTGCTCCACTATTTGTCGGTGCAGAATTAGGGGGATTGGTGATCCTCTTCTCATCTTTACTTCTGAGAGCCGCTGCCACTCCAAGATGCTCTTTTTATACCCAGTCATGTTAATGACCTATTGCCAATTGACCTAATGAGTTGCAATTTGGTCCTCCAGCTGTTCCTTTTTTGTACCTTTAACTTTTCCAGCCTCTTATTGCCCGTCCCAACTTTTTTGAGATGTGTTGCTGTCATGAAATTTCAAATGAGCCAACATTTGGCATGAAATTTCAAAATGTCTCACTTTTGACATTTGATATGTTGTCTATGTTCTATTGTGAATACAATATCAGTTTTTGAGATTTGTAAATTATTGCATTCCGTTTTTATTTACAATTTGTACTTTGTCCCAACTTTTTTGGAATCGGGGTTGTATTTAGCTTTTCAGCTTTTATATTCACTCTCACACACACGCATGCACACAAGCATCCAGGTTGGGGGAGAGCTCCCTTCCTCTGCTCTCCCTCTCCTTTATAGAGCATGGTCACTGGGGAAGACACACAAACACAGGTTAATTCCCATCAGGTGTAGTGATTCTGCCACTTTCCTTCCCTAACTCTGCCCTCCCTTCACAGACTGACACTTGACCACACCCCCACTGCCACATACCCCCACCACCCAACTCAGGCCGGGGAGCCGTCCGGCCTGAAGCCGACTCCCCCCCCCCCCCCCCCCCCTTGACAGGAGAGGAAGTCCGCCACGACCATCTGCACCCCCGGCCTGTGGACCACCTCGAACTTAAATGGCTGGAGTGCCAGATACCAACGGGTGATCCGCGCGTTGGCATCCTTCATGCGGTGGAGCCACTGCAGGGGCGTGTGGTCCAAACAGAGGGTGAAAGGGCACCCCAGCAGGTAGTAGCGGAGGGCAAGGACCACCCACTTGATCGCTAGGCACTCCTTTTCTATTGTGCTGTAGCGGTCCTCGCGCACCGACAGCTTCTGGCTGATGTACAGCACTGGACGGTCCTCCCCCTCCACCTCCTGGGACAGAACAGCCCCCAGCCCCCTGTCTGACACATCTGTCTGCAAAACAAAGGGGAGAGTGAAGTCAGGTGAATGTAATAGTGGCCCCCCACACAGTGCAGCCTTTACCTCAGAGAAAGCCCGCTGGCATTGCTCTGTCCACTGGACCAGATCTGGTGCCCCCTTTTTAGTGAGATCAGTCAGCGGGCTGGTGACGTCCGAATAATTAGGTATAAATCTACGATAGTAGCCAGCCAGCCCCAGGAACTGTCTCACCCCCTTTTTGGTCTTGGGCCTCAGGCAGGCCACAATCGCTGCTGTCTTGTTGATTTGGGGATGCACCTGCCCATTGCCCAAGTGGAAGCCCAGATACCGTACTTCCATCTGCCCAATTGCGCACTTCTTCGGGTTGGCTGTGAGACCTGCTTGCCTCAGCGACCCAAAGACGGGCCTCAGGTGTTTTAGGTGCCGCGGCCAGTCATTACTGTAAATAATATCATCTAGGTATGCAGCCACGTAGGTGGCGTGGGGGGTGGAGGACCCTATCCATAAGCCGCTGGAATGTAGCGGGTGCCCCAAACAGCCCAAAAGGAAGTGTGATGAACTGGTGTAAGCCAAACAGTGTGGAAAAGGCCGTTTTCTCTCGGGATAGTGGAGTCAAGGGGATCTGCCAATATCCCTTTGTCAAATCCAGTGTCGAATAAAAACGAGCCATGCCTAGTCGATTGAGCAACTCATCAATACGAGGCATTGGGTATGCATCAAATTTAGACACTGCGTTGACTTTTCTATAGTCCACACAGAACCGGACCAACCCGTCGGCCTTGGGCACCAAGACCACCGAGCTGCTCCAGTCACTGTGGGACTCCTTGCTGATGCCCATTTCGAGCATGGCCTCGAGTTCTTCCCAAACCACCTTTTTTTTGTGTTCAGGCAGTCTGTAAGGGCGGCTGTGCACTACTACCCCTGGGGGCATCTCAATGTGGTGTTCTATGAGGTGGGTGCGGCCAGGCAGGGGCGAGAACACATCAGAAAATTCTGTTTGCAACTGGGCGAGTTGGGTCGGGGAGAGGTGGGCTCCACAGGGGACCGGAGCGGTGGGTGATGTCAATTTTCTTTTGTGAACCTCTGGCCCCAGCTCCGCCTTCTCTGGAACCACTGACACTAATGCCACGGGGACCTCCTCGCTCCAAAGTTTTAACAGATTGAGGTGGTAAATCTGTAATGCCCTGCCCCGTCCGTTCGCCACACCTCATAGTTGACGTCCCCGACTCGCCGTGTGACCTCAAAGGGTCCTTGCCACCTGGCGATTAATTTGGAGCTCGACGTGGGCAGCAACACAAGTACTTTATCTCCTGGTGTGAACTCCCTAAGGCGCGTGCCCCTGTCGTACAGACGGACTTGACGTTCTTGGGCCTGCCGCAAATTCTCCTGGGTTAAGTGCGTGAGGGTGTGGAGTTTGGCACGCAGGTCGATAACGTACTGAATTTCATTTTTACCTGTTGAAGGTCCCTCCTCCCAATTTTCACGCAGCACATCTAGAATGCCACGCAGCTTACACCCGTATAATAATTCAAACAGGGAGAACCCCGTGGAGGCTTGTAAGACCTCTCGCACTGCGAATAACAGGGGCTCGAGCCATTTATCCCAGTTGCGTGCGTCCTCGCTTACAAATTTTTTAATTATGTTTTTGAGGGTGCGATTGAACCGTTCGACTAAGCCATCCATTTTTGGGTGATAAATGCTGGTGCGGATAGGCTTAATTCCCAGTAACCCATACAGTTCGCGCAGTGTGCGTGACATAAATGCAGTGCCTCGATCAGTCAGAATCTTTTTGGGGATTCCGACTCGGGAGATGACGCGGAAGAGTGCTTCCACAATACTGCGTGCTGAGATATTGCGAAGAGGCACTGCTTCCAGATATTGTGTTGCATAGTCCACCAGAACTAAAATAAAGCGATATCCTCATGTTGACCGATCTAATGGCCCGATGAGATCCATCCCAATTCTTTCGAACGGGGTCTTGATTAATGGCAGAGGGCGCAAAGGCACTTTTGGAATGGCCACTGGATTTACTAACTGGCATTCGCGGCACGCCGTACACCACCTACGGACATCGCCGCGAATCCCTGGCCAATAGAACCGGGCCATTATTCAGGCTAGTGTCTTATCCTGCCCCAAGTGTCCAGCCATGGGATTAAAGTGAGCCGCCTGGAATACAAATTCCCAGTGGCTCTTTGGGATCAAAAGCTGAGTTATGGGTTCTTTAGTCTGAGTGTCCTGCGTCACTCGGTATAACCTATGCTTAATAATGGAGAAATAGGGGAAGGACAGTGTGGCGTTTGGCTGGAGCGTTTGACCATCGATTACTCTCACTTGGTCAAACGCATGCCACAGAGTCTCGTCTTGCGACTGCTCCAACAGGAAATCCGCGAGGGATTCCCCGAGAGAGGGAGGAGGAGCCTGCTGCTCCTCACTCTGACACGGTGATGACGTAGACGGCTCTGTGACAGCTACTCCCGCCAATGCCACACCGGGACCTCTCCCTGTTAAACTACTATGGCAGGCCCCACTCTTCACCAAATGAGTCATTAATTCCCCAAATTCCAGCCAATCAGTCCCCAAAATTATCGAGTGGATAAGGCGAGGATTAACCGCTGCCTGTACTCGAAATTTCTCCCCTCGAAATAGAATTTGGACCGACACTAAAGGGAAGTTGTGAACATCCCCGTGCACACACAACACCTTCACCAATTGTGCTCTCCCCAATGCCTCGTCTTGCACCAGGCTTTGGTGGATTGAGGTCTGATTACAGCCGGAGTCCACCAAAGCCTGATACGTATCCCCTTGGATACTCACCGGTATGCGATATGCTCCCGCCTGATCGAGGGCGGTCTCTGGCGTGTTGGGGATCCGGACCACCGTGCTCACCTCCATCGCCGAGCACTGATGCTGGAGGTGCCCCGGCTCCCCGTAGTGCCAGCATACCGGCCCAGGCTCTCTCTCTGCACCGGCGTTCCGGAGTTCACTCACCTGAGGGGGGGAAGACACAGACATGGAAGTAGGAAACAGTAGGGCACCGCGGGTGCGGCGGACCAGCTGGGGTGGAACCGGCCCCTGCCTCCATGGTGGGGGAACAGGGCGAGAACAAGGAATGGGGGAGAGGGAAAGAGAGAAGAGAGGGGAGAAGAAGAGACTGTCCTGCCGTCAGAACAGCCGCCATATGGTCCTCCGCCAGCTCAATGGCCCGATCCAGCGACGCCGGGTGATGGCACTGGACCCACTCCACAGTTCTTCCCAGAAGTCGGGCGACGAATTGTTCCAGCACCACCAGGTCAATGATTCCCTCGGTGTCACAGTTGTCGGCCCTCAGCCACCGCCGGCAGGCATCCTGGAGCTGCTGCAGGGATGTGATTTGGGGCTGATGAAATTATCTGAAAATTTTAGCTGGGGGTCTGGGGGCTGCAGGCCCCCAGCTGGTCCAGGGCAGCGCCCTGGTGGGGGGACAAGGGGGGCGAAGCCCCCCGAAGCTCCTGGGTTCTGGGGTTTTCTGACTTAATTGTACTAAAATGGCAAGCAAACACACAAGAAAAAAAACTTGTCATGATTAACAAATTCAAGCCAATTTAATGGTCAACATGCAACTCTGAGCCCCTATAGTAAATTCAATGATTCTTAACTGACAAAAAACCAAAACATGAAACCTAAAAATGTCATTCTAAATTAAATCATCTGCATTAGAATAAATAGAAATTTGTATAAGGAAAAACAAAATTTATACTTTCAATTACTGTAGAAGTTGAACATACCTAAATGTGCCTTTTCAAACAAACATGATGCAACATAAGAATTCATCCACAAGTCTTCAGGAACTCTCAAAGAAAAAAGATGCTAGTATCCATGTCCAGTTCCAGCATATCAGTCACTTTTTTTCTGCAGTTTCTACTCTAGCAATGTCAACTTCATATACATAACCAGGGTGCGATTTGTCAAAAAACCAGAAGGGGGGATGTTTTTTTTTTATAATCATGAAACATCACAAAATTAAGGTAACAATAGGCTAACAGCTCAATAACATCCGATGATATCAAATGAATAACACTAAATGAAAACAAACACTAAACCAGAGATAGTAAATTCATCTTCCTATCTCTCTGACTAAATACACGAACACTAACACAACAAAGTTCGCATTGCTTGTCGTGTTGCTGTGATGTTTCTCTCCCTCCAGATTAAATGGACAATGACTCGAAAATCACTAAAATACATGAATACTAAATGAACAGTTTGCTCTGATGGTGCAGTTCATGTGGCCTTTTCTGCTTTCCCGTCAGTGCGCTATCCGCCGCGTTTCGCCCTTCTTTAATCCACATTTCTGCGAATTTCTCAGCAGGGAAGGAACGCACGTCTGGCCCATTATAGTAGCCATCCAGCCCCAGGAACTGTCTCACCCCCTTTTTGGTCTTGGGCCTCGGGCAGTCCGCAATCGCTGCTGTTTTATTAATTTGGGGATGCACCTGCCCATTGCCCAAGATACCGTACTTCCACCCGCCCAATCGCACACTTCTTCAGGTTGGCCGTGAGACCCGCTCGCTTCAGCTACCCAAGGACGGCCCTCAGGTGCTGCAGATGCCGTGGCCAGTCATTACTATAGATTATTATGTCATCCAAGTATGTGGCCGCGTAGGTGGCGTGGGGGCGGAGGACCCTGTCCATGAGCCGCTGGAATGTAGCGGGCGCCCCAAACAGCCCAAAAGGAAGTGTCACAAATTAGTGTAAGCCAAACGGTGTGGAAAAGGCCGTTTTTTTCTCGGGATAATGGAGTCAAGGGGATCTGCCAATAACCCTTTGTCAAATCCAGTGTTGAATAAAAGCGAGCCGTGCCTAGTCGATCCAGCAACTCGTCAATGCGAGGCATTGGGTACGCGTCGAATTTAGACACCACATTGACTTTTCTATAGTCCACACAGAACCAGACCGATCCATCGGCCTTGGGAACCAAGACCACCAGGCTGCTCCAGTCACTGTGGGACTCCTTGACGATGCCCATTTCGAGCATGGCCTTGAGTTCTTCCCGAACCACCTTTTTCTTGTGTTCGGGTAGCCTGTAAGGGTGGCTGCACACTACCACCCCTGGGGGCATCTCAATGTGGTGTTCTATGAGGCGGGTACGGCCGGGCAGGGGCAAGAACACGTCCGAAAATTCGGTCTGCAACTGGGCAACCTCTGTGAGTTGGGTCGGGGAGAGGTGCCACAGGGGACCGGAGAGGTAAGCGATGTCAATGTTCTTTTTTGAACCTCTGGCCCCAGCTCCACCTTCTCCGGAACCACCGACACCAATGCCACGGGGACCTCCTTGTTCCAGAGTTTAAGCAGATTGAGGTGGTAAATCTGTAGCGCCCCACCCCTGTCTGTTCGCCTCACCTCATAGTCAACGTCCCCGACTCGCCGTGTGACCTCAAAGGGTCCTTGCCACTTGGCGATCAATTTGGAGCTCGAAGTGGCCAATGGTACGAGTACTTTATCTCCCGGTGCGAACTCCCTAAGGCGCGTACCCCTGTCGTGGGAACAGCCGCCAAATGATCCTCTGCCAACTCGATGGCCTGATCCAGCGATGCCGGGCAATGGCATTGGACCCACTCCGCTGTTCCTTCGGGAAGCCGGACAATGAACTGCTCCAGTGCCACCAGATCAATGATTCCCTCGGCATTGCAGTTGTCAGCCCTCAGCCACCGCCGGCAGGCGTCCCGGAGTTGCTGGCCAAACGCGAACGGCCGGCTGACCTCCTCTAGGCATAGAGCGTGAAAGCGCTGGTGTTGTTGTTCGGGGGTGCGCCCCACACGCTGGAGGATGGCCCGGCACAGGTCCGCGTAGACCAGCCAGCTGTCGGCGGGGAGCTGTAGCGCAGCCAGCTGTGCCTCGCCCGTTAGCAGGGGGAGGAGGCGCGCCACGCGTTGTTCCACCGGCCAGCCCGAGGCCTCTGCTGCTTGTTCAAATAGTGTGAGGAAGGCCTCGGGGTCATCGTGCGGGCCCATCTTCGTTAGGGTGAGGTGGGGTGGGCCCGCGGCGGTGGAGGTGGTGGACCCCGCCGACGTGAGGAGGTGCCGGAACGCCTGATGATCTTCCTGTTGCGCCAGCACCAGGGCCTCGAACCGTTGTTCTTGCTCCTTTTGGAGGGCAAGCAGCACCTGGTGCTGGCTCTGTTGGGCCGTGGCGAGGGCATGGATCAGGTCTATGAAGGGGGAGGACTCCATGGGGCTGTTCTCCTCTGTGCTCTGATCCCGGGTTTCGGCACCACTGTAGAACTTTGCACGGGTGGGTGGAGCACAGAAGTACGGCAGGCCAGAACGGAGTTTCCAAAAACTCTTTATTAACACTTTTCAACGTTTTCACTCTCCCAGACACTCAGACACACGCACACACACATCAGCCGTCTGGTTGGGGAGAGAGCTCTCTTCCCCGCTCTCTCTCTCCTTATATCGGGTGTGGTCGCTGGGAAGACACACAAACACAGGTTAATTGACACCAGGTGTAGTGATTCTGCCACTTACCTTCCCTGACTCCACCCTCCGGTCACAGACCGACGCTTGATCACGCCCCCGCTGCCACAATGATATTTACAATTGCTTTTTTACTGATTGATTTCTCAAAGTCCACAGAAAAGGCTTTGCAGATTTCTTTACGCTTTAGTTTAGTTAGTTTTGACACTTCTTTGAAGGTTTTAGGGAGATTTAAATTTGAAAGATTACTGTCAGTGTGCGACACCATGTTTTAGTTTGTTTATATTTTGGTTACCCCCCAAGGCTCAAGGCATTATGGGTAATGTGAAAGTAGTCAATTAAGAGCCGCCATGCAATAGGAGGGAACTAACTATTGGGGTGGGAATTATATTAAAAAAATAATAGTTTAAAAAATTGTAGTTAAAAAATATTTTACGTTTTATATGTAAAATAAAATATTTTACATATTAAAATATCTTAAAATGTAATACAATGCAATGTTTAATATGTAAAATACATATTTAAAATATTTTACACATGGAATTAAATATACAAATTTCAATATGAGCAAGCTGCATTTTAATATGGATATATTTTTGAACAAAAACTCATGCCTTAAATGATTCGTGCTTTTCCTGGTTTTCCTGCAAATTTTCAAACGGGATCACATTATTATGGACTAGAAATGTCAAGAACATTACACAAGCCACTTAAAAACATAGCTGGCTGCATTTCAAATCAAAGAATCCATCAAAATATAATGGGATTTGAAGACGTACAGGCTCCATTGGCATATAGCAGAGCCTGGCAATTGTCATTGTGTCAACAGACATGAACTAGGTATGATAATCTCCAACTTTATAATAATGCTGACCTTGTGTGTAGACTATTTACAAATGTATTTTCACCCATATCAGAAGGGGGCCAATAACTGTGGTAATCTTACTGGAAGCAATAACGACACTGCATATTAATTGTGACGTTCCTCTGCCAGTTTTTATTAAACAGTACCACTGCTACTGAGAAATGTTTTAAGATGCTCAAACCATGTAATGGTACCTTCTCCTTATTCCCTATAAACTGCTAATTTTATTTACGGTTGTAAGGATCATACATCATCACTGGAACAATAACATCCATCCATTGTCTATTCCACTATCCATCAGGGTCACAGAGGAAGCTGGAACCAATCCCAGTTAACTTTGGCTGAGAGGCAGGATACACCCTGGGCAGGTTGCCAATCTATTGCAAACAGTCACTCAGACTCACATTCACGCCCATGGGCAATTTAGAGTAGCCAGTTGACCTAACTGTGGGAGGAAACCGAAGTACCCAGAAGAAACTTACACAGGCATAGGGAGGACATGCAAACTCCCCCAGTCATCCACGAGGTTTGAACCTAGAACCTTCTTTTTGTGAGATGACCACTACACCATCATGCTGCCTACTAACACAAACACTAACGTGTTGAAGGTTATTCTACATTTGGCTTTTAGCTATTATTTATAAAATTGCAACTACTTAAATAGAGCACTATGTAGTGAATGGAGTGTGGTTTAGAAATCTAAACCAAAACAGAATTTGTGAACCATCTGTTAACCATACTGTTAATCATACTCGTGTTCTTTGATCTGAGCTCAGCCTTTGGCACCATCTGTCATCATGTTCTCCTCGAGAGACAAGCATCCATTGGAATCATTGCCACTTTTCTTTCCTGATTGAGATCGTATCTCTCAGTTCACCATGTCTTGATACATTATTGATAGTTTGCTGCTTGTGCTGTGTGATTTATATTGTGCATTTTGTAAGGGGCCCACAAATAAAATGCATGCATGCATGTTTAATTAATTATATCTATCTATCTATCTATCTATCTATCTACGGTATGCACTTTTCAAGGCACTCAAGGACACCTACTCTTTATTCCATACAAACTACAAATTTTATTCAGGGTGGTAAGCATCATATATCATCACTGGAACAATAACATAAATTAATTGATTACCTAATTAGTTAACCAGTTAATTAATTGATAGGTTAATTATTTAATTAGTTAATCCATCATCATCATCATCATCTACTGCCTCCAACTCACTTTCTTAGCTCATTACCAATACCAAGTATGCTGGAATGTGACAAACTCATTTATGATGCCTAATTTGTGACCACCTCCCTTCCCACTTCCTGCTAGGCATTGCATGACATTCGACTCTTTTCTTTTGATGTCACCAATTTTGCAATGTAGATGCTAAAATTCTATTTTATTTGTAAATAAACAACAAGGATTATGTCCAAGAGTGGTACCAGAGCAAGTAGACAGCTATATACAGTGTGCTTTACTGGAGCTTTTCTTTGTCTTGATAAACACACAACATAATTATATTTATTGCAAATTAGCACTATTACTGTATGTCTTTAACTGGATGTATATGTCTACGGTCACATCTCATTTCTCATCTCATTATCTCTAGCCACTTTATCCTGTTCTGCAGGGTTGCAGGCAAGCTGGAGCCTATCCCAGCTGACTACGGGCGAAAGACAGGGTACACCCTGGACAAGTTGCCAGGTCATCACAGGGCTGACACATAGACACAGACAACCATTCACACTCACGGTCAATTTAGAGTCACCAGTTAACCTAACCTGCATGTCTTTGGACTGTGGGGGAAACCGGAGCACCCAGAGGAAACCCACGCGGACACGGGGAGAACATGCAAACCCCGCACAGAAAGGCCCTCACCGGCCACAGGGCTCGAACCCGGACCTTCTTGCTGAGGGGCGACAGCGCTAACCACTACACCACCATGGTTACAGATAATGGATGGATGTTATAGTGTGTGTTCTATTCTTATTCAAAGTAGCCTGTTGCAGTGGGATTTATTTAATCGACCGCAAAAGATGCTCTACCAGTATAACCAGCTCAGCCTGTATTTTGCACACACGCACAGTGGTTTACTCACACACAGAACAGAGCTGCATATCTCTTACCTGGCTCGCCAAAAATAATTTTTAATTAATTTAAACAATATCTTCACTGTGCATTTTTTTTTGGAGGTTACTGTCCCACTGGCAAGGAGAGGTACAGTTAAGTACCCTTTTTCTGAGTGTGCAAATAAAATAAGTATTGACAAGTACACTTCTTGGCTAACAGTTAAAGTTTGTCACTAGTCAACATTGGCGTGATGTGCCATCCTCCTCATAGCTAAAACAAATAGATTAATAGTTACTGTACATGAAAGAATTTAAACAGTTGAGTGCAAAAGCTCAACAAGCACAACCATAAATGGAGTTAGATGAATGTCAACAAGTCAAAGTGAGTCAAAGTCGCAGTGGCCAGGAAAAACTCATTAATATTCATGAGGAAAGTGCTACCTGATTAGCCACTGAATGTCTTAGTGTTTCAGCATGTTGTTTTACCTTAGGAATCCCATCTCTCAGAAGATATATACAGCAATAGGGTTTGTGCGTTGGTTAGGGTTGAAACAACAGTTGAATTTTAATGAGTTTTCTGGCAAAACAATTCAGTGAAACAAATTTCTTGGAAGGCCCATGAATGCTTCACGATTAACTGTACCCATTATGGCAACATACTGGAGTTCAAGAGGGCTCACATTCCACAAGTAAGAATTTAATTTCAAATTATATATTTTTGGGCTCTTCACATTATTTGGATACACTGATTTTTATATGGTACACTGATAAGAATAAAATGTTTTGAATGTCGGCATGTTAAGCAAGACATGGCCTAAAGGTTAGAGAAGCAGCTTTGGGACCAAATGGTTGTTGATTTGATTCCCTGGACCAGCAGGAATGGCTGAAGTGCCCTTGAGCAGGACATCTAACCCCCAGCTGCTCTGGGTATGTTATACGTCACTCTGGATAAAAGTGTCTGCTAAATGCCTGTAATGTCATGCAATTCCGATGTTGTCATCTAGCTCAAAAAATATTTAAATGTTCTTATTTACAGTGATAATTCTCAGTGTCCCAACTAGCACAATTTGCCAAGATTATGAGCAAACACCATTTATTTACAATAATTTTAAATTACTTAGTGACATTTACATTACCTTGCTCAAGGGCATTTCAACCATTCCTGCTGGTCCAGGGAATCAAACCAGTGACCTTTTGGTCCCAAAGCTGCTTCTCTAACCTTTAGGCCATGGCTTCCCCCAAGGGACATTTAAAAATATAAATAAATAAATAAATAAATAAAGGACACTATTTAAAAAAAAGACTAGTCTGATCTGGGGCGGCACGGCGGTGTAGTGGTTAGCACTGTCGCCTCACAGCAAGAAGGTTCTGGGTTCGAGCCCAGTAGCCAATAGGGGCCTTTCTGTGTGGAGTTTGCATGTTCTCCCCGTGTCTGTGTGGGTTTCCTCTGGGTGCTCCAGTTTCCCCCACAGTCCAAAGACATGCAGGTTAGGCTAACTGGTGGCTCTCAATTGACTGTGGATGTGAATGGTTGTTTGTCTCTATGTGTCAGCCCTGCGATGACCTGGCGACTTGTCCAGGGTGTACCCCACCTCTCACCCATAGTCAGCTGGGATAGGCTCCAGCTTGCCCATGACCCTGCACAGGATAAGCGGTTATGGATTATGGATGAATGGATAGTCTGACTTGTCATAACATCCAATTTCATTTAGTTCAGTAAACATGGATTTCTTTCATGTTGACTATAAACATGCTTGCCAGCACTCCTGTTTGACAAGGTCAGAGTGATCACAAACTCTTTGTGATCAAAGCCTAACAATCAGCTAACCAATATGGCATCTAATTGTGCTGGAAGTAAACAGTTTATGTCCTATTAAGAAGAAGTACAACAACAACAACAACTTTATTCATCACACGCTTGTGAAATTCCTCTCTGCATTTAACCCATGTGAAGCAGTAAACACACACATGAGCACACACACATACCCAGAGCAGTGGGCAGCCATGCTAACAGCACCCAGGGAGCAGTTGGGAGTTAGATGCCTCGCTCAAGGGCACCTCAGCCCAAGGCCGTCCCATATTAACCTAACCGCATGTCTTTGAACTGTGGGGGAAACCAGAGCACCCAGAGGGTGCATGCAGACATGGGGAGAACATGCATACTCCACACAGAAAGGCCCCCACCAGCCGCTGGGCTCGAACCCAGAACCTTCTTGCTGTGAGGCAACCATGCTAACCACTACACCACCGTGCCGCTCTTAATCTCTATGGGATCTCTATGATGCTTATATTGTGTGTGTGGAAGGGATTGTGTGTGTGCAATCGGTAATCAGGTAATTGTGAACATGACACTGACATGCCCTGTGTCTGAACTCACTCACTCGTTCACTACTCCCTACTCACTATAAAGGGAATTATTATATAGAGGACGATATAGTGAGCTGATTGGTAAAATGAAAAAATGCTTTTGGACACTTGTCCGTCGCACCGTTATTTACATCGTTACTGTCGCACAATTAAAACATGCCAGATCAGTCAGCTGGCAGGTTTTCAAAATAATAAATACATGCATGTATTTTTGTGATAAATGCATATTATACTGAGCGTATTTCCCATATTAATCAATACAAAGTACTTTGTGTCTGCTGTATCTTTCAGTTCTTTTAAATCAAAGATGAATGCTTTCTTCTTTGCCGCTGCCTTTTATCAAATAAAATTTGAGACTTTTACTTTGATTTCTTTCAGTGTGACCACAATGCATGATGGGATATATTGCTTGGTTAGTGACCATCTGTTGTACACTACTTTTCTTGATGCATTGTGGGATACTTTGAGTGCACTATATAGGGTGTAATAATGCTCACTATACATTCAGACAGCACTACAAATGGCGACCTCACTCCATAGTGCCCTATATAGTGAGTACGGAGTGATTTCGGACACAGGGATGGTGTGTGGGTGCTGTTGTCCAGAGTGTCCATATTTGTAGGTGGAGGTGTATTATGGGAAATGGAGTTCAGTGGTGACACTACACAGTCCATAAAAAGCACCAAAAAGACAAATATCAAAAATAAAGCCAACCATATTTATTTACCATGGTAAATGACAGTAGTTTTTAAATCAGAGTGACATATGCGCATTGAGGGCGGCACAGTGGTGTAATGGTTAGCACTATTGCTTCACAGCAAGAAGGTTCTGGGTTCAAGCCCACTGGCCAGCGGGGGCCTTTCTGTGTGGAGTTTGCATTTTCTCCCCATGTCTGCATGAGTTTCCTCCGGGTGCTCCAGTTTCCCCCCACAGTCCAAAGACATGCGGTTAGGTTAACTTGCTACTCTAAATTGTCCATGTGTATGAATGGTTGAGAGGAGAAAACCTTGATAATAATCCAGTAGAAGGCAACAGGAAAGCCACTACTGTAATTCTTCCTGAGAAACTTTGATGGCTGAAGCTGTCAGAGTGGACCTGCCATCAGGCAGAACACTAAAGAAGAAGACATATGAGCATAGATAAGGAAAGTTTTTGAAATCATCTCATCTCAGTCAAGTAGAAAATTGGGTGAGTCACTGTAGGACTCCCTATGTGTGGGTGGAGCACAGAGGACGGCAGGACAGAGATCAGGTTTTGAACTTGGCTTTATTGCCACACTTTTCAGTCTAACAATAAACAATCTAACGCAGACGCGCACACACACAACCAGCATCTGGTTCAGGGATGAGCTCCTTCTGCTCTCGCTCTCCCTCCTCATATAGGGCGCGGTCCCTGGGAAGACACACAAACACAGGGTAATTGCTCTCAGATGTAGCGATTCTGCCACTTACCTTCCCTGACTCCGCCCTCCTGTCACAGACCGGCGCTTGACCACGCCCCCGCTGCCACATACCCCCACTGCCTGACTCAGGCCGGGCGCCCGTCCGGCCTGCAGCTGACTCCCCCCCCCTTGACGGGAGAGGAAGTCCGCCACGACCATCTGCGCCCCCGGCCTGTGGACCATCTTGAAATTAAAGGGTTGGAGCGCCAGATACCAACGGGTGATCCGCGCGTTGGCATCTTTCATGTGGTGGAGCCACTGGAGGGGCGCGTGGTCCGAACAGAGGGTGAAAGGGCACCCCAGCAGGTAGTACCGGAGGGCGAGAACCGCCCACTTGATGGCCAAACACTCTTTCTCTATTGTGCTGTAGCGCCCCTCACGCACTGACAGCTTCCTGCTGATATACAGGCCCGGGCGGTCCTCCCCCTCCACCTCCTGGGACAAAACCGCCCCCAGCCCTCTGTCCGACGCATCGGTCTGCAACATAAAAGGGAGAGAAAAGTCAGGGGAGTGTAGAAGTGGCCCCCCACACAGTGCAGCCTTTACCTCTGAGAAAGCCCGGTGGCATTGCTCCGTCCACTGGACCGGATCTGGTGCCCCCTTTTTAGTGAGATCAGTCAGCGGGCTGGTGACGTCTGAATAATTAGGTATAAACCTACGATAATAGCCAGCCAGCCCCAGGAACTGTCTCACCCCCTTTTTGGTCTTGGGCCTCGGGCAGGCCGCAATTGCTGCCGTCTTATTAATTTGGGGACGCACCTGCCCGTTGCCCAAGTGGAAGCCCAGATACCGTACTTCCACCCGCCCAATCGCACACTTCTTTGGGTTGGCTGTGAGCCCCGCTCGCCTCAGCGACCTAAGGACGGCCCTCAGATGTTCGAGGTGCTGCTGCCAGTCATTACTATAGATGATGATGTCATCCAAATACGCGGCCGCATAAGTGGCGTGAGGGTGGAGGACTCTGTCCATCAGCCGCTGAAACGTAGCGGGCACCCCAAACAGCCCAAACGGAAGGGTGACAAATTGGTGTAACCCAAACGGTGTGGAAAAGGCCGTTTTTTCTCGGGATAGTGGAGTCAAGGGGATCTGCCAATATCCCTTCGTCAAATCCAGTGTCGAATAAAAGTGAGCAGTGCCGAGTCGGTCGAGCAACTCATCAATACGAGGCATTGGGTACGCGTCGAAATTAGACACCGCATTGACTTTTCTATAGTCCACGCAGAACCGGACCGACCCGTCGGCCTTGGGTACCAAGACCACCGGGCTGCTCCAGTCACTGTGGGACTCCTCGACGATGCCCATTTCGAGCATGGTCTGAAGTTCTTCCCGAACCACCTTTTTTTTGTGTTCGGGTAGCCTGTAAGGGCGGCTATGTACTACCACCCCCGGGGGCATCTCTATGTGGTGCTCTATGAGGTTAGTGCGACCGGGCAGGGGCGAGAACACATCCGAAAACTCGGTCTGCAACTGGGCGACCTCCGTGAGTTGGGTCGGGGAGAGGTGGTCTCCACAGGGGACCGGAGAGGTACATAATGCCAATGTCCCTTTTTGAACCTCCGGCCCCAGCTCCGCCTTCTCCGGAACCACCGACACCAACGCCACGGGGACCTCCTCGTTCCAGAGTTTAAGTAGATTGAGGTGGTAAATCTGTAGCGCCCCACCCCTGTCTGTTCGCCTCACCTCATAGTCGACGTCCCCGACTCGCCGTGTGACCTCAAAGGGTCCTTGCCACTTGGCGATCGACTTGGAGCTCGACGTGGGTAACAGTACAAGTACTTTATCTCCCGGTGTGAACTCTCTAAGGCGCATACCCTTGTTGTACAGGCGGGCTTGCCGTTCCTGGGCCTGCCGCAAATTCTCCTGAGTTAGGTGGGTGAGCGTGTGGAGTTTTGCGCGCAGGTCCATAACGTACTGAATTTCGTTCTTACTTTGTGAAGGTCCCTCCTCCCAATTTTCCCGCAGCACGTCCAGGATGCCGCGCAGCTTACGCCCATATAATAATTTGAACGGGGAGAACCCCGTGGAAGCTTGGGGGACCTCTCGCACTGAGAACAGCAAGGGTTCGAGCCACTTATCCCAATTACATGCGTCCTCACTTACGAATTTCTTAATAATATTTTTGAGGGTGCGGTTGAACCGTTCCACTAAACCGTCCTTTTGTGGGTGATATACGCTGGTGCGGATCGGCTTAATCCCCAATAACCCATATAGTTCGCGCAGTGTTCGTGACATAAACGTAGTGCCTTGATCAGTCAGAATCTCTTTTGGGATTCCAACTCGGGAGATGACGCGGAAGAGTGCCTCTGCAATACTGCGTGCTGAGATATTGCGCAGAGGCACTGCTTCCGGGTATCGCGTTGCATAGTCCACCAGAACTAATATAAAGCGGTACCCTCGTGCTGACCGATCTAATGGCCTGACAAGATCCATCCCAATTCTCTCAAACGGGGTCTCGATTAACGGTAGAGGGCGCAAAGGCACTTTTGGAATGGCCGCTGGATTTACTAACTGGCATTCGCGGCATGCCGTACACCACCTACGGACATCGCCGCGAATCCCCGGCCAATAGAATTGGGCCATTATTCGGGCTAGTGTTTTATCCTGCCCTAAGTGTCCAGCCATGGGATTAAAGTGAGCTGCCTGGAATACCAATTCCCGGCGGCTCTTTGGAATTAAAAGCTGCGTGACTCGCTCTTTAGTTTGAGTGTCCTGCGTCACTCGGTATAATCTATCTTTCATAATCGCGAAGTAGGGGAAGGACGGGGTGGCGTTCGGCGGGAGCGTTTGACCATCGATTACTCTCACTTGGTCAAACGCATGCCGCAGAGTCTCGTCTCGCGACTGCTTTAATGGGAAATCCGCGAGGGATTCCCCAATAGAGAGAGGAGGAGCCGGCGGCTCCTCACTCTGACGCGGAGATGACGTAGACGGCTCTGTGACAGCTGCTCCCGCCAAAGCCACACCAGGACCTCCCCCTGTCAACTGGCAGGACCCACTCTCTACTAGGCGCGTCATTAAACCCCAAAATCCCGGCCAATCAGTCCCCAAAATTAAAGAGTGGGTAAGGCGAGGATTAACCGCCGCCTTCACTATAAATTTTTCCCCTCTGAAAATAATGTGGACCGACACCAAAGGGTAGCGGTGAACATCCCCGTGCACACACAACACCTTCACCCCTTGTGCTCCCCCCAATGCCTCGTTTTGAACCAGGCTTTGGCGAATTGAGGTCTGATTACAACCAGAATCCACCAACGCCTGATATGTAGCCCCTTGGATACTCACCGGTATGCGATACGCTCCGGCCTGATCGAGGGCGGCCTCTGGCGCGTCGGGGATCCGAACCATCGCGCCCACTTCCATTGCTGTGCACTGCTGTTGAAGGTGGCCCGGTTCCCTGCAGCGCCAGCAAACCAGCCCGGGCTTTCCCTCTGCACCGGTGATCTGGGGCTCACTCACCTGAGGTGGGGGAGAGACAGACACAGAAGGGAGAAACAGGAGGGCACCGCGGGTGCGGCGGGCCGGCTGGGGTGGTGCCGGCCCCCGCCTCCACGGTGGGGGAACGGGGGCGAGGACGGGACACAGGAGGAGGGGGAGAGAGAGAAGAGGAGAGAAGAGATGATGTCATCTGCCGTCCTGCTGCCGGGACAGCCGCCAGATGATCCTCCGCCAGCTCGACTGCCTGATCCAGCAACGCCGGGCGGTGGCACTGGACCCACTCCGCGGTTCCTGCTGGTAAGCGGGCGATGAACTGTTCCAGTACCACCTGGTCGACGATTCCCTCGGCGTCGCGATCGTCGGCCCTCAGCCACCGCCAGCAGGCGTCCCGGAGCTGCTGGCCAAAGCGAACGGAAGCGCTGGCGCTGTTGTTCCGGTGTGCGCCCCATGCGCTGGAGGATGGCCCGGTGGAGGTCCGCGTAGGCCAGCCGGCGGTCAGCGGGGAGCTGTAGCGCGGCCAGCTGTGCCTCTCCCGTGAGCAGGGGGAGGAGGCGCGCCGTGCGCTGCTCCATCGGCCACCCCGAGGCTTCGGCGACCTGTTCAAACAATGTGAGGAACGCCTCGGGGTCGTCCTGCGGGCCCATCTTGGTGACAGTGAGGGGAGACGGGCCCGAGCCGGAGTGCTGGTGGGCCCCGCCGATGCGAGGAGATGCCGGAACGCCTTGCGATCTTCCTGCTGGGCCAGCACCAGGGCTTCGAAGCGCTGCTCTTGTTCCTTTTGGAGTGTGACGAGCACCTGGTGCTGGCTTTGCTGAGCCGTGGCGAGGGCGTGGACCAGGTCAGCGAACGGGGAGGATTCCATGGGGCTGCTGGGTTGGTGCTCCACTTTCCTGGGTTTCGGCACCACTGTAGGACTCTCTATGTGTGGGTGGAGCACAGAGGATGGCAGGACAGAGATCAGGTTTTGAACTTGGCTTTATTGCCACACTTTTTAGTCTAACAATAAACAATCTAACGCAGACGCACACACACACAACCAGCGTCTGGTTCAGGGATGAGCTCCTTCTGCTCTCGCTCTCCCTCCTCATATAGGGCGCGGTCCCTGGGAAGACACACAAACACAGGTTAATTGCTCTCAGATGTAGCGATTCTGCCACTTAGGCTGCTGGGCCATAGAAGGTTCACGCTGCATGCTGCACGCTACACGTTCACGTGAAGAACCGGACCCTGGGCCATTAAACTTCATGCTTGGATGTTCACGTGTTGCGTCTGTTCTACTTTGACCGAGTAACCAACAATACGGACTCTTCGGATGACGACGATTGCCTCATTCTGCTTTTACTGAGACAGAGGAAGAGAAAAAGGAACAGAATTTGGAGCCGAGAACACTTCCTTCTGAGAGAAACCCGTGGTGAATTTCACCGAACATTCTATAATCTGCTTGACAATCCCGATGAAGAACTATTTTTCAATTATACCATTCAATTATATTTTTTCTGAAGTTTTCCCCTGAAAGCATAGAGTTATCTCCCTAGACCCGTTCTGATTGGCTGGCGCGGCGGTGACCGCATGCATTGACTGGAATTTCCATCTTCACGCCTAGAAAAAAGTGTGCATGTTCATTTCACGCTTCACGCGTGAAGTGTGCAGCGTGCAACGTGAACGCCGTTCTATGGCCCAGAGCAAGTCATGCTACGTTTGTCCACTTTTCTTTACACGCGTGTAGCGTGTAGTATGCAGCGTGCAGCGTGAACCTTCTATGGCCCAGCAGCCTTACCTTCCCTGACTCCGCCCTCCTGTCACAGACCGGCGCTTGACCACGCCCCCGCTGCCACAGTCACGTTTTTTGAAAGATCTATAACCACAAAGATTCAAATGTAATCAAACCTTTAACAACAGAAGTAAACGTAATAAAATAATTTGTAACAATGTGATGCATTACTTAAGTCAGTATCTTGTATGATGAAACAGTGAGAGGTTTTTCTGCATAATGACAGGTGTAACTTCTGTTATAACCCTACCAAACGAGAGTAATTATTTACATTCCACACCTTAAATTGCATGTGTAAGTGGTGATACATGCAAGGGCGTGTGTGTGTGTGTGTGTGTTTGGCCAAACTGGTTTATAATCCAACCTTGTTTGAGTTGCCTTGTTGGGTTGCTAGATAAAGCGCAAACACACACACACACACACACGATAATATTTCCAAACCTTCTCAAAGGCTCATATCTGTTTATGGAGGATTGAAATACTTGCAGGATTGTTGTTTCTCAGACTTGTCACAGTGCTTTGATACTTCTTGGATGGTACTTTTTTTAGTAGCAGTTTAGCTTCAGTTTATTTTTGGTATTCAACTTGTATTTCTTGTATGGAATAATTTATTCATTATGACGTGTGGTAGTTGTAAATGTTATATACCGGTAATATCTTGATAATCTACCAGTTATGTATTAAACAAACTGCTGTTGTTCTATAGTCATTGTGTGTTGATTGTGGGATTGTTATTGCATGTGTTTGAGGTATGTTTTATTTCTGTAGTAATAACATTATGGGGTGTAAAAGGAACTTAAAGCTTCTGGTCACCTGCCTGGTTTTACTTGCTGCAGGAAGTCTGTTCCGCAGGTGAGTGTATTAATCTGAAGTTAAGAATAAGGTTAACATA
Source organism: Neoarius graeffei (assembly GCF_027579695.1). Classification (NCBI taxonomy): domain Eukaryota; kingdom Metazoa; phylum Chordata; class Actinopteri; order Siluriformes; family Ariidae; genus Neoarius; species Neoarius graeffei. The sequence continues at coordinate 37,060,687 of NC_083588.1, forward strand.
ATGCCACACAATAATAGTTTGAATTGAAACATGATGGCACTTTCTGGTCTCTACAATACACATTACATGATACAATTTATTTTTTTAAACTCTCTTTAAATTCTCAGCAGCGTTTCTCAACCAGCCAGCGCTTGTCTAAACATGTACCTTTGTACTGTTGGTTTTAAGCATGTTTGCTATTTTTGATCATCTGTTCACAGTCGGCGCACAAAAATTGAAAAATACCTAAACTACAAGAAGAATGTCATGATGACGGGTATTTTCTGGCAGCCAGAAAATGTAGCTACATTCGACAACGTGATTGTGCCAGCAACCACTCAAGAGATTAAAGAGGCGAAAAAGGACCAGATGACTATCACTGAGCCAAATCTAGAAGTAAAACGCATATTAAAAGCCTCAGTGAAACCACACACAAGCCCTCTCCGTATAGTACACTTGGATCTTAAGGGCGCTGCACCCAAAGTCAGTTATTTTCAGCAGGTGAGGGAGCATTTGCAAAACTCAGAAATGCTGTACTTTCTGTGAATTGAGTTAAGTAGACTTGTCACTTTGTGGCTTCTATCTATTGCAGCTCTTTCCACTAATCGCCAGTCTTGGTGCAGATGGGATTTTGCTGGAGTATGAGGATATGTTTCCGTATGAAGGGGACCTTGAAATTCTCAGGTCACGTTTTGCATACAGGTGAGCTTGCTTTTCTGCATTTTATAAGTTACTAATGATGATTTTAACAGCTCATACTGTATGTTGATTAGGAAAGTATCATTCAGCTCAGTGGCACAGCCTGGAGAGGAATAAGGAAATATATTCAATGAAACCATTGTGTGATCTAAACTGTCCTTCTTTTCAAAAACCATTGTGTGATCTAAACTGTCCTTCTTTTCAAAAATCTTAGAGAAGATTGTCTACTCTCAGCTCATGGCCTTTTTAAATGAACAAAATGTTCTTGAAATTTTCCAATCTGGTTTTAAAACATTGCATAGCACAGAATCAGCGCTTTTAAGGGTTTTTAATGACGTCTTTTTAGCTACTGACTCTGGTCACTGTGTAATCCTTGTGCTCCTAGACTTAACTGCTGCTTTTGACACAGTGGACCATGACATACTGATTGATCGTTTGGAGCAGTGGGTGGGCATCAGGGGCTCGGCATTGGAATGGTTCAGGTCTTACCTGTCTCACCGGACATTCTGTGTCAGCCTTGGTGACTCTGTGTCCTCCACTGCTCCTCTCTCATGTGGGGTCCCACAGGGTTCAGTGCTGGGCCCTCTTCTATTTTCTTTGTATCTTCTTCCACTTGGTTCCATTCTCAGGAAGCATGGCATTCTTTTCCACTGTTATGCTGATGACACTCAGATTTATGTGCCCCTAAAAAAGGCTGATTCATACTCCCTTAAGCCATTGTTAAATTGTTTAGAGGATGTCAAGGCTTGGATGTCTCTAAACTTTTTAAATTTTAATGAAAAAAAGACTGAAGTGATAGTCTTTGGTGGCACCTCTGTGACCCCCTCAGTCGATCTGGGTTCCTTGGCACAATATGCCAAACCTATAGTTAATGATTTGGGGGTAAAAGTGGACGGGGACCTTAAGTTTGATAGCCAGATTAAAGCAGTAGTGAAAGGAAGCTATTTTCAGTTGCGGCAGTTGGCAAAAATAAAATCTTTTTTGCCCAGACAGCACTTTAAAACAGTAATTCATGCCTTTGTGACCACTCGGCTAGATTACTGCAATGCACTTTATATGGGGGTCAGTGGGTCCTCCATTGCACATCTTCATGTACAAAATGCAGCCGCACGTCTTTTAACTGGCACAAGGAAATTTGAGCACATTTTACCGATTTTAGCTTTGCTCCACTGGCTACCCATCCATTTTAGAATTCATTTTAAAATTATTTTATTTGGGGCGGCACGGTGGTATAGTGGTTAGCGCTGTCGCCTCACAGCAAGAAGGTCCTGGGTTCGAGCCCCGGGGCCGGCGAGGGCCTTTCTGTGTGGAGTTTGCATGTTCTCCCCGTGTCCGCGTGGGTTTCCTCCGGGTGCTCCGGTTTCCCCCACAGTCCAAAGACATGCAGGTTAGGTTAACTGGTGACTCTAAATTGACCGTAGGTGTGAATGTGAGTGTGAATGGTTGTCTGTGTCTATGTGTCAGCCCTGTGATGACCTGGCGACTTGTCCAGGGTGTACCCCGCCTTTCGCCCGTAGTCAGCTGGGATAGGCTCCAGCTTGCCTGCGACCCTGTAGAAGGATAAAGCGGCTAGAGATGATGAGATGAGATTATTTTATTTGTTTTTAAATCTTTAAATGGTCTTGCTCCATCATACCTCTCTGAGCTGCTATACCCCTATACACCCAGCCGAGCTCTCAGGTCAGCTGATCAGCTGCTCCTGAGAGTTCCCAAGACTAGGCTGAAGCTCAAAGGGGACAGGGCTTTTTCGGTTGCAGCTCCAAAATTATGGAATGCATTGCCACTGCACATTAGACAGGCCTCCTCACTGTCTAATTTTAAAACTCTTCTTAAAACGCACCTTTTTTCTTTGGCTTTTAACACCGTGTAGGTTGTTGATTTTATGTACACAGATATTTTATTTGGAGTGGACAGCCTATTTAATTATTTATTTTTTATTTCTTTATGTTCTATGGTGTTATTTTATTGTATAGTTTTATTGTGTTTATTTATTGCACAGCACTTTGGAAACCTTTGTGTTTATTTAAACTGCGCTTTATAAATAAAATTGGATTGGATTGGATTGGATCTGTGCAATTTACTGTAATTGATAAGGGTGGGGCACTTATATATTTTGGCCAGAGAACAAAAGGCGCTGTGATGGCACCGAGTTGTTACTTAATCATTTAAGGCAGTGTTTCTCAGTCAGTAGGCTGCAGCCCATTAGTGGGCCACGAAGCGGCATTTAGTGGGCCGTGAGTTTTTTCCAAGTTGAAGCCAATGTTTAGTCATAGTATGGTACAATTGCTGGGTTGCATCTGACATCACATCCGCCTCATTAAGCTATGGTCACACTACAGCTCGCGATGCTTTGCCATGGGTTATCAATGAAAATGAGGCATTTTGGTGGCGATGCATGGGGAGTTAAAAGTTGTGGTCACACAGCAGACGAACACTTGACTGTTACGCCTTTGCGCGCTTGAGTGTGGCGCAACTTGAGCAGCCGTGCTCACTCACGGAATGCGTTGTGCGCATGCTGGGGACCCAGCCATTATGGGAAACACCTCATGCTGATTTGACCGCAGTTTTCACAGAGACTTTGTGAAGTATTATCATTATCACGGTCACGTTTGTTTCTAGCCATGTTTATGACTCTGGTTAAATACTCTGCTTTATGATTCTGCTTTTGCTTTTGTTTTGTTCTACTGACCTTGCCTCACATTTTGTTTTTCCAAATATCACACCTGCTAATAAACACACTTATTGCACTTACATCTGTCTATCGGTGCATACCTGACAGAATACTTCACAAAGTCTCTGTGAAAACAGTACTCACATCAACATCTGATGTTTTCCATAATGACTGGGTCCCAAGCATGTGCACAATGTGCTCCGAAGAAGAGAAGAGCAGGGAGGATTGAGAATCAAGCAGCTGTGGTTTGTTTACCTCCAATACTAAAACTTGTAGTGTCCTAACAATCATCGAAAAGACACGTACAAAAAGCTCAAAATTCCTACTTCCCCGTGAATAAACAATATAGGATTTATCTTGTAGTGTCCTGATCCCCAGATCTTTAACCCAGCCATATATAAAAAGTTGTACACCTCCATGCTCGGGGCGGCATGGTGGTGTAGTGGTTAGCGCTATCGCCTCACAGCAAGAAGGTCTGGGTTCGAGCCCCATGGCCAGCGAGGGCCCTTCTGTGCGGAGTTTGCATGTTGTCTGCGTGGGTTTCCTCCGGGTGCTCTGGTCAAAGGTATGCCATGAGGAGGTTACAAACATAAGATATGCCTTAAATCTCGATTGGTTAATCCTGATTCTACCCAAAGTTTTGAACATCGCTATATTGTAATTACTGCACAAAAATATTATTTGACATTGAATGCGATTTTGCACAGTAATTGCACTGTAATAGTAACAAAAGGGACATCTAATCGGCTGTGCCGTGTATGTTGTGTCAACCATCCAAGAACTGGAACATTTGGAGCTGGAAAACATTTCAAGAGTTTCAGACACAAAATTCACCCCTCTAGCTGTGCCATTGACTCCATCCTATTCCATTTGCCCTCTTAATATTACAGTACACTGTTCAGTCTACACAGACATTCAAACTAAAGCAGATATTCTAATCATAATTATTATCTCTTTTTTTTTCTACTCAAATAATTTGTGCTTGGTTAATGTCTGGGTTAATATCTCATCTCATCTCATTATCTCTAGCCGCTTTATCCTTCTACAGGGTCGCAGGCAAGCTGGAGCCTATCCCAGCTGACTACGGGCGAAAGGCGGGGTACACCCTGGACAAGTCGCCAGGTCATCACAGGGCTGACACATAGACACAGACAACCATTCACACTCACATTCACACCTACGGTCAATTTAGAGTCACCAGTTAACCTAACCTGCATGTCTTTGGACTGTGGGGGAAACCGGAGCACCCGGAGGAAACCCACGCGGACACGGGGAGAACATGCAAACTCCACACAGAAAGGCCCTCGCCGGCCCCGGGGCTCGAACCCAGGACCTTCTTGCTGTGAGGCGACAGCGCTAACCACTACACCACCGTGCCGCCCTGGGTTAATATGATTTCCAAAATAAATTCCCTAAGTGAATTTTACTTGGTGAATAAAAATTATTCTGATTCACTGAAACAGTGTGAAAGAAATAGAAGAAATTACGACCCTGGCCAGCCTCTACAATCTCGAGGTGATACCCCTGGTGCAGGTATTCGGACATCTAGAGGTAAGTGAAGACACAGCTCTGATAGTGCTTAGCATTGCAAATATTTTAACGACACCAGTACTTCCTGTAAAGATGTGCATTGGGACTGGGATCCGGTGGGACCCAACAAAAAACATCATGGGTGCAGGCAGATTTTACTGTTGGGTGGACAGGTGCAAAAGAAATGTCACATTGGTAGCATGGTAACATATTGAATGTGGTGGATTGCTTGCAAAGATAGGGGTGGATGGGATTGGTCAGAATTTCTTGGGAATGATGGGAGTGGGATTTTGAAATAAGTCCTGTGAACACCTCTACTTTGTTGTTTTAGGTCTTTTGAATAATTCTGACAAAAAAGCAACTAAAAAACTCTGGCCAATGTTTCAATCCCCATTGATTACAAGATATATAAGTGTAATTATATAGTAATATAATTATAGAAGCAATATGTATATAATTATAATTATATAGCTATATAATTATATAAGTAACTATATATAAGTAGTTATATAATTATGACTATAAAATAATTCTACTTCTTGTCTTGTGTAGTTTGTGCTGAAACATAGACGATTTTTTCACTTGAGAGAAGTGGCCGACTTTCCAAACAGCCTGAACCCTGTGGTCCCTGACAGCTTAAAACTGGTTAAAGAAATGCTAACGCAGGTCCTGAACAAGCACCCGAAGACACGATGGCTTCATATTGGAGCTGATGAGGTTTGGCATAACTTTGTAACTTCTGTGCAGCCAATTAATTATTACTTATTTGATAATTCAATAATGAGGCATTAGTCACACTAAACATTCAGGTTTATGGCCTTGGCACGAGTGAGGATTCGAAAAACTGGCTGAAGCAAAACAGTGGAGGCCTAGGAGCACTCTTCCTCAGCCATGTGACAAAGGTTTGCCACTTCCTAGCTGAACTGAAGCCTGGAATAAAGCTTATATTTTGGGAAGACATGATCAGGAAGGTCAATGCCAGCATACTCAAAGGTATGTCATGAGGAGGTTACAAACATAAGAGCACAGAACATTTACAGTGATGCTTGAAAGTTTGTGAACCTTTTAGAATTTTCTATATTTCTGCATAAATATTACCTAAAATGTCATCAGATTTTCACACAAGTCCAAAAAGTAGATAAATAGAACCCAGTTAAACAAATGAGACAAAAATATTATACTTGGTCATTTATTTATTGAGGAAAATGATCCAATATTACATATCTGTGAGTGGCAAAAGTATGTGAACCTTTGCTTTCAGTATCTGGTGTGACCCCCTTGTGCAGCAATAACTGCAACTAAACGTTTCCGGTAACTGTTGATCAGTCCTGCACACTGGCTTGGAGGAATTTTAGCCCATTCCTCCGTACAGAACAGCTTCAACTCTGGGATGTTGGTGGGTTTCCTCACATGAACTGCTCACTTCAGGTCCTTCCACAACATTTCCATTGGATTAAGGTCAGGACTTTGACTTGGCCATTCCAAAACATTAACTTTATTCTTCTTTAACCATTCTTTGGTAGAACGACTTGTGTGCTTAGAGTCATTGTCATGCTGCATGACCCACCTTCTCTTGAGATTCAGTTCATGGACAGATGTCCTGACATTTTCCTTTAGAATTCGCTGGTATAATTCAGAATTCATTGTTCCATCAATGATGGCAAGTCGTCCTGGCCCAGATGCAGCAAAACAGGCCCAAACCATTGATCCTACCACCACCATGTTTCACAGATGGGATAAGGTTCTTATGCTGGAATGCAGTGTTTTCCTTTCTCCAAACATAACGCTTCTCATTTAAACCAAAAAGTTCTATTTTGGTCTCATCCATCCACAAAACATTTTTCCAATAGCCTTCTGGCTTGTCCACGTGATCTTTAACAAACTGCAGACAAGCAGCAATGTTCTTTTTGGAGAGCAGTGGCTTTCTCCTTGCAACCCTGCCATGCACACCATTGTTGTTCAGTGTTCTCCTGATGGTGGACTCATGAATATTAACATTAGCCAATGTGAGAGAGGCCTTCAGTTGCTTAGAAGTTACCCTGGGGTCCTTTGTGACCTCGCAGACTATTACCTGTCTTGGAGTGATCTTTGTTGGTTGATCACTCCTGGGGAGGGTAACAATGGTCTTGAATTTCCTCCATTTGTACACAATCTGTCTGACTGTGGATTGGTGGAGTCCAAACTCTTTAGAGATGGTTTTGTAACCTTTTCCAGCCTGATGAGCATCAACAACGCTTTTTCTGAGGTCCTCAGAAATCTCCTTTGTTCGTGCCATGATACACTCTTGCAGTCACGTGACTGAATCCCGGCTGGAATGTAAACAGCCGCCATCTTGTCGGTCAACAACACAGCTGAATATTGTTGCACTCATATACAAAATGGATCAATTTCAACTGACGGACTACATGGCTCATTTTTCTAATGAACAGATAACTAGATATATGTCTAAAATAAACGACCTACAGATTAGTGACTCTTATCAATTACCGGACGTAGTTTTCACGACCGTGTCAGTGGATATTGAACTGCCAGTGGAATACCCAGATGTGTATAATTACCTCATTAACTTTCCCTCGCTGTTCAGTGGTGAAGCACTCCGTGCTTATAAATCTCTGGACAGTTATCTTTACAGAAATTCAGGATTTGTCAGCCCCCCTCAGATGTGGCATCTTGTAAACAAGAAAATAACAATCCTCATTGGACGGGTAAGTCACTTAAGTATTGAGTACTAGTACTGATACCACATGGATATACTGGAATAAATACATGGCGAACCTGAGATGAAATGGTCACTGCACAGGCACCAGTGATCGTTCTTTCCAGTCGGTACCCATGCCTTGTTGTTGTTGTTTGGATCGGCCCGGCTGATAGCAGCAATCCATTTTGCACGCCTGTCAGGGTCCCGTGGCAGCCTATGAAACTTTCTTCCCGATTTCTGACCTCTCCTGTTGTGGCATTTATATGCCATACAACTCTCCGGCATTGTGGCACCGTAATATTTGCAGATTTGGGCGAAAAACAACGAAAGTCAGTGTCGATAAATTGCGATGGCGGAAATATGGTGTTTGACCGACAAGATGGCGTCTGTTTACAATCTTGATCAGCTGTGACGTCACATGCAAGTGGGCTGCAAACAGCGTGTGTGTGTGGGGGGGGAATAAATAAATAAATAAATAATAATAATAAATAAATTAAAAAAAAGTGAAGGTGTAAGGTGCACAGTCCTGAGGCGTATGTGTTGTGTTTCACATTGTGGAATGAGGTATTGCATATTATAAGTATTGCACAAGAGAGTCATATTATACAGCGGGGCAAAAAAGTATTTAGTCAGCCACCAATTGTGCAAGTTCTCCCACTTAAAAAGATGAGAGAGGCCTGTAATTTTCATCATAGGTACACTTCAACTATGAGAGACAGAATGGGGGAAAGAATCCAGGAAATCACATTGTAGCATTTTTAATGAATTGATCGGTAAATTCCTCAGTAAAATAAGTATTTGGTCACCTACAAACAAGCAAGATTTCTGGCTCTCACAGACCTGTAACAACTTTTTTAAGAGGCTCCTCTGTCCTCCACTCGTTATCTGTATTAATGGCACCTGTTTGAACTCGTTATCAGTATAAAAGACACCTGTCCACAACCTCAAACAGTCACACTCCAAACTCCACTATGGCCAAGACCAAAGAGCTGTCAAAGGACACCAGAAACAAAATTGTAGACCTGCACCAGGCTGGGAAGACTGAATCTGCAATAGGTAAGCAGCTTGGTGTGAAGAAATCAACTGTGGGAGCAATTATTAGAAAATGGAAGACATACAAGACCACTGATAATCTCCCTTGATCTGGGGCTCCACACAAGATCTCACCCCGTGGGGTCAAAATGATCACAAGAACGGTGAGCAAAAATCCCAGAACCACACGGGGGGACCTAGTGAATGACCTGCAGAGAGCTGGGACCAAAGTAACAAAGGCTTCCATCAGTAACACACTACGCCGTCAGGGACTCAAATCCTGCAGTGCCAGACGTGTCCCCCTGCTTAAGCCAGTACATATCCAGGCCCGTCTGAAGTTTGCTAGAGAGCATTTGGATGATCCAGAAGAGGATTGGGAGAATGTCATATGGTCAGATGAAACCAAAATAGAACTTTTTGGTAAAAACTCAACTTGTCGTGTTTGGAGGAGAAAGAATGCTGAGTTGCATCCAAAGAACAAAAGAACACCATACCTACTGTGAAGCATGGGGGTGGAAACATCATGCTTTGGGGCTGTTTTTCTGCAAAGGGACCAGGACGACTGATCCGTGTAAAGGAAAGAATGAATGGGGCCATGTATCATGAGATTTTGAGTGAAAACCTCTTTCCATCAGCAAGGGCATTGAAGATGAAACGTGGCTGGGTCTTTCAGCATGACAATGATCCCAAACCCACTGCCCAGGCAATGAAGGAGTGGCTTCGTAAGAAGCATTTCAAGGTCCTGGAGTGACCTAGCCAGTCTCCAGATCTCAACCCCATAGAAAATCTGTGGAGGGAGTTGAAAGTCTGTGTTGCCCAGCGACAGCCCCAAAACATCACTGCTCTAGAGGAGATCTGCATGGAGGAATGGGCCAAAATACCAGCAACAGTGTGTGAAAACCTTGTGAAGACTTACAGAAAATGTTTGACCTCTGTCATTGCCAACAAAGGGTATATAACAAAGTATTGAGATGAACTTTTGTTATTGACCAAATACTTATTTTTCACCATAATTTGCAAATAAATTCTTTAAAAATCAGACAATGTGATTTTCTGGATTTTTTTTCCTCATTTTGTCTCTCATAGTTGAGGTTTACCTATGATGAAAATTACAGGCCTCTCTCATCTTTTTAAGTGGGAGAACTTGCACAATTGGTGACTGACTAAATACTTTTTTGCCCCACTGTAAAGTATTGCACATTATAAATTATTTCACGAAGAGAGTCACATTATAAAATAAAAGTATTGCACAGGGGGGTTAGACTATAAAGTCAGAGCATATTCGAGTTCAGGGTGGTTATGGCTTTTGGAAAGAAGCTGTTTTTGAATCTATTTGTTTTTGTCCTGATGCACCTGTAGCACCTTCCTGAGGGCAACAGGTCAAACAGATCAAAGCCAGGGTGGGAGTTGTCCTTGATAATGTTCTTAGCTCTGCTAAGGCAGCAGGAGGTGTAAATGTCCATCAGGGAGGGGAGAGGGCAGCCAATGATCTTCTGTGCTGCCTTTACTACTCTCTGGAGCCTCTCCCTGTCTGCAGCAGTGCAGCTGTCATACCATAGTGTGATACAGTATGTCAGCAGGCTCTCGATGGATGAGCGGTAGAAGGTCAGCAGCAAGTTGGAGCTCAGGTTGTGCTTCCTGAGGACGCTCAGGAAATGTAGCCGCTGCTGAGCCTTCTTAATGACTGCTGTAATATTCTCTGACCAGGAGATGTCGGCGGAGATGAGGACGCCGAGAAACCAGAAGGTGTGGACCCTCTCCACATACTCGTTGTTTATGTTAAGGGGGGCTAGGTCAGTGCTGTGCTTCCTGAAGTCAATGATAAGCTCTTTGGTTTTCTTGATGTTCAGAGCAAGGTTATTCTCTGAACACCAGGCTGCCAACTTCAGGACCTCCTCTCTGTAGGCTGCCTCGTCTCCCTTTGAGAGGAGTCTGACCACTGTGGTGTCGTCAGCAAACTTGACGATAAGGTTGTTGTTGTGGGTCGAACTACAGTCGTGGGTGTAGAGGCAGTACAGGAGGGGGCTCAGCACACAGCCCTGTGGAGAGCCGGTGCTTAATGTATGGGTGGAGGAGAAGTGGGGGCCAAGTCTCACAGTCTGGGGCCGGTTGGTAAGAAAGTCCTTTATCCAGGCACATGTGAGAGGGGGGAGGCCAAGAGTGTCCAGTTTACTGATAAGGATGTCCAGGATTATTGTGTTGAAAGCTGAACTGTAATCCACAAAGAGTATGCAGACGTAGCTCTGCTGCTGCTCCAGGTGGTTCAGCGCAGAGTGGAGAGCTAAGGCGATAGCGTCCTCTGTGGATCTATTCATGCGATATGCGAACTGGTAGGGGTCGAAGTCTGGGGGGAGGTGGTCCTTGATGTGCTGAAGAACTAGACTCTCGAAGCACTTCATGATTACCGGGGTGAGGGCCACAGGACGGTAATCATTCAGGCTGGTGACGGGAGACTTCTTCAGCACTGGGATTATTGTAGCTGATTTTAGGCAGGGCGGGATGACTGCCTCAGCCAGGGAGAGGTTAAAGATCCTGGTGAAGGTAGGGGCGAGCTGGTGGGCACACGCTCTGAGCACCTTACCAGGTACACCATCTGGGCCGGCAGCTTTCTTGGGGTTCACTGTCAGGAGCACCCGTCTGACATCGTGCTCCTGTACAGTGAATGGAGTGGTGTAGGAACTGTGTGGTGATGGGGGCAGGGCTGGAGCAGATGAGTGCTGCTGAGATGTTTCAAAGCAAGCAAAGAAGCAATTTACCTCCTCTGCCAGTGGCGCACTCCAGTCTCCAGTTGATGCATCACAGTCTCTGAAGTTTGTGATGTCTTGTATGCCCCGCCACACCTCCCGTGTGTTGTTGCTGGACAGGTGGGACTCTATATGCAGCCTATGGTCCACCTTGGCTTCATTTATTCCTCTTTTCAGATCAGCTCGAGCGGCTCTGTACAGAGCTCTATCACCTGACCTGAAGGCAGCGTCGCGAGCCCTGAGGAGTGAGCGGACCTGGCTGGCCATCCAGGGTTTCTGGTTTGGGAAGACCCGGATGTTTTTATCCACCGTCACATTCCCGATGCAGAACTTGATATAGTCCAGCACTGTTCCTGTGAATGTCTCCAGCTCCTGGTGTTCAAATAAGTCCCAGTCTGTCTGTTTAAAGCAGTCCTGTAGTTTGGAGAGTGCATTGTCAGGCCAGGTTGTGATAGTCCTTGTGGTGGGCCTGGCTCTGCGTCTGAGGGGAGTGTAGGCTGGGGAGAGCAGGAGGGAAAGATGGTCTGACTGGCCAAGGTGGGGGAGGGGTATGGCTCTGTATGCGTGCTTGATGTTGGAGTAAACATGATCCAGAGTGTTCTCCCCTCTAGTGGAACACTTAACATGTTGATAAAACTTTGGCAGTACAGTCTTTAAGTTGGCCTTATTAAAGTCTCCTGCGATTATGTGAACACTGTCGGGGTGGGCTTGCTGCTGTTTGTTAACTGTGTTCAGCAGGAGAGAGAGCACTGTGTTTACACAGGCGTTGGGTGGAATATACACAGCTGTGACAATCACCACAGTTAGCTCTCTCGGTAGAAAAAAGGCTGGCATCTTACAGACATGTACTCGAGGTCTGGGGAACAGTGTTTGTCTATTCCATTGTTACACCAATTATCATGCAGGTAAATACAGAGCCCCCCTCCTCTGCTGTTACAGGAGTCCTCAGTCCTGTCCCAGCGGAGCAGAGTGCGACCTGCATCGGGTATTTCCGGATGAAGCCAGGTTTCTGTGATAATTAAAACACAGCAGTCATGAACATAGCGATTTCCAGCGAGTTGTAATTCCAAGTCATCCGTTTTATGCACCAGGGATCTAGCATTGGAGAGATACAGGCTCGGTAGAGGTGGCTTGTGTGGTTGTTTTCTTAGCCTTAGCATAGCACCGGACCTGCGGCCCCGCTTCTGCTTCCTCTCCCTCCTCCATCTGCACCGCCTCCTAGACCCAACAACAATCCACAGAGAGCCCGGCGGTCTCGCTATGTCATCTGGAATGTTATGTGTGAAGTGAAAGTGGCTCGAAACAGATATCTGGGTGCTAAAAGTGTCTGGTGGGTGTACTGGATGTTCGCAGAACCGATGGTGCACAAACAAGCAAGAAAGAAATACAAAAACAAAAAAAAAGAGCACTGAAAAGGAGAGCCGTAAGCCGCTGCAACCATGCGCGCCGCCATCTTGACCAAAAACATGTTGTGAAGATCAGACTTTGATAGATCCCTGTTCTTTAAATAAAACAGGGTGCCCACTCACACCTGATTGTCATCCCATTGATTGAAAACACCTGACTCTAATTTCACCTTCAAATTAGCTGCTAATCCTAGAGGTTCACATACTTTTGCCACTCACAGATATGTAATATTGGATCATTTTCCTCAATAAATAAATGACCAAGTATAATTTTGTCTCATTTGTTTAACTGGGTTCTCTTTATCTACTTTTAGGACTTGTGTGAAAATCTGATGATGTTTTTGGTCATATTTATGCAGAAATACAGAAAATTCTAAAGGGTTCACAAACTTTCAAGCACCACTGTAACTGCTGAATCTAGAACATTTTGCAAAATGGACCTAATGTGTAGAATCTCTACTTCAGGTTCAATGTGTGGAAGCTATATTTCAGGATTAACTGCAATATGAACAAAAGGAGAATTATGGATATACATTCATTATTTGTTTGCTTGTTTATTGAATTTACTGCTGACTCTTATTTATATTAGTGAAATAAGTCAAACAATTTTTTTATTTCTAGAATCTGGTATACAGAGTCTTGCATCCCCTATGATATGGAAATATGATTCAAACATGAATTTGTCCCACATAGGTAAGACCTTAATATAGTTAAATGTACATATGTTGGGCTTTTTTTTAAAGGCATCAGCTGAATGACAAAAAAAAAAACCATTATTTATTTATAGGACAACTGTTATCTAACTACAAACAGGCTGGATTTCATACTGTGTGGTTTGCAAGTTCATTTAAAGGATCTTCAGGCATAGACCAGAGATGGACACCATTAAATCACCACTTAATGAATCACCTAGCTTGGCTTAAAGTCATGGCCTCCATGTCTGGAGACCCCTCTCTACAACTAGTCGGCATTGCTTTAACAGGCTGGCAAAGGTTTGCATACTTATTTGATTAATAATCAAAATTATAAATTATATATTATGGCAAAATGTACAGTTTGAGGTGTACCTCTTAACTGTATATAACCTACTTTTGTATAAGTATAAAGGATATACCACAGTACTGTTAAATTCTCTGATTGCCTTTATACCACAGTGCTGTTAAATTCTCTGATTAACTTTTTATAACAGCATGGCTCTGATAACAGCAAATGAGAAATTCAGAACTTACATTCTAATATTATGTTGTTGTTGTTGTTTCTAAAGTAATAGCTTCTCAGAGAAGGTAAGTGGATGCAAATGCAGAATAACGCATTTATTAGCAAAGAAACAAAACAAACCCAAAACAAAAAAACACACAGACAAATCCACAACTATGATTCAAATTTATTGTCAAAAAAAACAAGCATAAAGTCAAGCAATTGACAAATAACTTGAACCAGGCAAGGTGAGAATCTGGAGACCATGAAACTTGAACTAGGATCAAAAAACCAGCGCCGAGTTTCCCAAAAGCCTCTTAACACTAAGAGCGTCTTAACCAGGAGAGAGAGAGTGTGCTGCTCACTCAACCATTTAATGATGATCTTTGTGCTACGATGCTTTTGGGAAACTTGGTGCAGAACAGCATAAACATAGACCAATGGCTTGATAAAGGTATGTCTACCGGCCTTAGTGCGCTCTGGGAAGTATAGTCCAGAAGCGTGGTTCAGGCGCACAGCCCAGCACTCAAATTCTGTCACCAACATAACACATAGACTTTAAAGGTAGACTGCCTTTTAGATTTTTCAAGTTTAGGTCATAAAAAGAATTTTCCATGACACCCAATTATTTTTGTTTAGTGGACTGAAAGCTACTGAGTTCAAATCACAGGCTTCCAATTTTATTAGATATTTTAAAAATAGAACAAGTAATGAATTTAAGGCCACATGACCCTAAATTCTCCGCTATTTTTTCCTGCTTCACCATGACGCAATACAAGATACTACATCATGCATCACGTGATGGGCTTTCCCCGTTCGTGCAAGGCACTGTGGGATACAAATTTGAAACAGGAGAGAAAAATAGAAGATGTGAGTGTGCGAATGAAATGTGAAAGACCAACTACAATAACGGAAAGCGAGAAGAAAAGACGTTATGTTGCAAAAGAAAGGAAACACAGGCCCAAACTAATAAATATTGGCGGTCAGTGAGCACCTCGGTGTGATCAGCTGTTCGTTTAGTGACAGAATGATGTAACTGTAGATGGCAGTAATGCAACACTGGTTGCCAGCTGCTTTAAAATCCAAGAGAAGGAGAAGGTAAACCTGCGCATGCGCACACGGACTTCCTCTGTCTGCTTGACTGTGTGAAGCGAGCGATTTCATGCACATTATTTGCTCGGGAATCCCTTCAAATTAAATAACTTCCCAGTCACAGAATGGCCTGGTGTGTGTGTTTTTTTTTTAAAGATATTACAAAAATAAACATATACAACTACCACAATGACCAAATTTCAGAGGGAACTAAATATTACCGATTTTATGGAATCAAAAGGCCGTCTACTTTTAACATGTTCCACAATAATCTATGGCTAATAATAAACGGATTTAATAAATGGATTAAAATGCATGTTATTTTACAAGGACAATATATAACCACTGGCACTGTGGAGATTTTTATTTGGAGATGTTTACTTAACATTGATGGAAGGAGTCTCCGGTGTCTGTGCTATAGAACAGGAAAGGTTTCTGCTACAGGAAGGTCTTTAAGACAAAGTAGTGTACTTCATATTAACATGAACGTAGTTGTTTCATGAACTTTCCACAACAAACAAGTTTACCAATAAACAGTTCAATTCCTGAAGAAATTATGAATTGTAATTGTTTAAAGTTGCTGTGGTATAAGAGGGATAAAAACACTTTATGACATGCTGTTATTGGAATAAATAAATAAATAAATAAATAAATAAATAGGGTGATAACAGTATTTCCTAAACCAGCAAGCCATGTTGTTTAATTCTTCGCTTAATTAATGCATAAGTAACCTTTAATATTAGTATTATAAAACAATGTGCAAATGTACGTTACTAAGACTATGCTTTGGAATGTAAATGTTTTAGATATGCGCATCACACAGTGCTATGTGAACTGCTTCCTGTGGCCATCCCCTCTCTTGCCATATGTCTACAGAGTCTAAAATATGGTGAGTACCGAGAAGCAAAATAAGACATAAAATGAAAGCGTGACAAAGCACCTATAGACATCTGTGTCCCCCTACTGTCTATGTTTTCACACAGGTTCATTTAATCACACAGCTGAAAGTGAAGTACAAAGTCTTTTGGGCTGCAAAGTTAACCTAGCAGCTAATAGCTGGTATAAAATATTGTTCTCTTTTTTATTACATATTACTATATGAGTATGTAGTAGGAATGATTTTATGCTGATTACACCTGCCTGTTATGTCTCTTTGCTTGTCCTCCAGTCAAGGTAATGGGAGCTTTGCTGGCGCTGATGTTTATTACATGATTCAAAAAATCCACAACGAACTTCAGAAATCCACTGAAAAAGTAACTGAACATATGTGAGTGCCTTTGTAAAACACTAA
Source organism: Neoarius graeffei (assembly GCF_027579695.1). Classification (NCBI taxonomy): domain Eukaryota; kingdom Metazoa; phylum Chordata; class Actinopteri; order Siluriformes; family Ariidae; genus Neoarius; species Neoarius graeffei. Next base: position 37,077,026 of record NC_083588.1, read on the forward strand.
CACTTTGTAGCTTGTTGACTTAAACAATTCTAAACCATTTAGTAAATCGGGGTAGGTTTCCCGATAGCATACCGGTAAGAGCGAGTTTAGAGACGCTCTTAAGCAACGAACGTTGTCTCTGTATGTGGTTTTCCCGAACTCACTTGTAAGAAGGAATCTGAAGAGCAACATTACGAAGAGTGTCTTTGTAATGCGCGTCCCCGATATAGGCATTAGTAGTTGCTAAATCCAGTCCTTGAGGTCACATGACGTTCATTTTGTTTGTTTGTTTGTTTGTTTGTTTGTTTGTTTGTTTGTTTTAACCAAAAAACAATGGAATACAAAGTGTTTTAAACATCTTAATATATTGTATCATCATTAAGCATGACCTATATAATGTGGAAATTAATAACTGAAACTATTTTACATTTTTGGGCAATATTTTTTTTTTAATCCCAAGCGTGTTTTTTAATTAAATGAATAAATGTTCACACGAAAGAATGAGCAAATAATAAACTAAATAGTTAAGTAAAAGTGTTCCCCATGCCCGCTCATCTCATTTCACTGTTACTCAAACATGCAGTCAGGATTACTTCAACTGTTATCCACAATGCCAAGTTGGTAATGTTCTCCCTTATTGAGGTATTTCACCTGACGTCACAGGGTCACGTGACGCCCCGGTGTCCGCCATTTTGAATGTCAAGCTAGCTAATGTCAACAACGGTAGCTGGTATGTTACTGTAGCAATGTTTACGTTCAGTCATTTGGATGACTGTTAAAACCTTTCAGTCTCAAGTTTTTCCTTTACTGGATTTACTAGTTTACTGGATTTACTAGTTTACTGATCTGGCGCGCTCGGGCACGCTGGGAGCTGGCGCGCTCGGGCACGCTGGGAGCTGGCGCGCGCCGGCCGCCGGCGGGCTAGCGCGCGCTAGCTCCCAGCTTGCCCGAGCACGCTAGCTCAGTAAATTAGTAAATCCAGTAAAGGAAAAACTTGAGACTGAAAGGTTAACAGTCATCCAAATGACTGAACGTAAACATTGCTACAGTAACATACCAGCTACTGTTGTTGACATTAGCTAGTGCTAACAGCTAGCTGCTAGTGCACTGCTACAACTACACCGACCCTAATAATACAGTTCTTAGTCATTGCCTGGTAACAGCAAATTTATAACGGGCCATGTCTCAACAGACTAAGAAGTTATTTCAATGACATTTAATAACATTTTGTTTATCCTGAGGACCGAAAGTAAATGAAAATGTGAACAAACCTTACCTGTAATAAGATGGCGACCACCGGCTCCAGGGAGGACCCACTGATGTAGGCATGTTACCCAGCCTGACACAAAATATTTGTAGGTATCCAAACTCTTATACGCTTTCAGATCAATACCTGTGTATGGTGATGGGTTTTTAATGACATAGGTATACAGATCATGTGGGCCGAAGTCAGGTAAAGACGAGGGCTTCGTGTACTTCCGTACGTCAGTGAACAATCCTGGTGGAAGCAGGTAAACGTCGTTCTCTAAGCCTGCTAACCTCAATTTTTGCAAATACCTCTCCCTCTGCTCGCCCTGTAAATGCCCTACGTCGCTGGATAGTGAAGGTGTTTTCTGCATCTCGCTCCTTTTTCTTTTATGTTTTACGTTTGTCACCTTCCTCGCATTCAAACTGATTCGAGCCGTGACCTCCAAAATGGCAGCATCACATGACTTGGTCACGTGGGTGAAATACCTCAATAGGTGCACATGCAGACAGACAGAGAGAGAGAGAGAGAGAGAGTCTCTCTCTCTCTCTCTATACACACACCCTGCATCCGAAATCATTCACTCATTCACTAATCCCTCCTCACTATACAGGGAATTACGATATAGTGAGCTCATTCATCGCACAATTAAAATGTGCCAAACCAGTAGGCTGGTGGGTTTTCAAAATAAGAAATACAGGCATGTATTTTTGGGATAAATACATACACTACCGTTCAAAAGTTTGGGGTCACTTTGAAATTTCCTTATTTTTGAAAGAAAAGCATTGTTCTTAAGATCACTTTAAACTAATCAGAAATACACTCTATACATTGCTAATGTGGTAAATGACTATTCTAGCTGCAAATGTCTGGTTTTTGGTGCAATATCTCCATAGGTGTATAGAGGCCCATTTCCAGCAACTATCACTCCAGTGTTCTAATGGTACAATGTGTTTGCTCATTGCCTCAGAAGGCTAATGGATGATTAGAAAACCCTTGTACAATCATGTTAGCACAGCTGAAAACAGTTTAGCTCTTTAGAGAAGCTATAAAACTGACCTTCCTTTGAGCAGATTGAGTTTCTGGAGCATCACATTTGTGGGGTCGATTAAATGCTCAAAATGGCCAGAAAAATGTCTTGACTATATTTTCTATTCATTTTACAACTTACAGTGGTAAATAAAAGTGTGACTTTTCATGGAAAGCACAAAATTGCCTGGGTGACCCCAAACTTTTGAGCGGTAGTGTATTATACTGAGCGCATTTCCCACATTAATCAATACAAAGTACTTTGTGTCTGCTGCATCTTTCAGTTCTTTTAAATCAAGGCTGAATCCTTTCTTCTTTGCTGCTGCCTTTTATTAAATCAAATTTGAGGCTTTTGATTAATTCCTCGCTCTGCACTCTAACTTTTATTCATGTATTTTATCTGTCTTATTTTATTTTAGCTTATTTTGTATTCTCTTACTATTTTTAACTGTACTTAAATGTCTGACTATAATGTATTTCTTCCTCCTACCATTCACCCCAACACTTTTTTTTTTCAGCGTGACTGCAATGCATGACAGTATATATTGCTTGGTTAGGGACCATCAGTTGTACACTACTTTTCATGATGCATTGTGAGATACTTTGAGTGCACTATATAGGGTGTAATAATTCTCACAATACTGTACATTTAGACAGCACTACAAAATGGAGAACTCCCTATATGGTCCACTATATAGTGAGTAGTGAGTGATTTCGGACACAAAAAATGTTAGAGGTGCAGAAATTTGTTTCATTTATGACACTAAATTCAATCTCTTACCTAATGAAGTTAAATTTGATTAAAACGTGGTGATAGTGTGACAATACGATATCCATTCATAATTCCATAACATATTGAAATATATTCCTAATGTTTTTCGTATATTTATTTAATAATTAACTAGATGTACAACCCCGGGCGGCACGGTGGTGTAGTGGTTAGCGCTGTCGCCTCACAGCAAGAAGGTCCTGGGTTCGAGCCCCGGGGCCGGCGAGGGCCTTTCTGTGCGGAGTTTGCATGTTCTCCCCGTGTCCGCGTGGGTTTCCTCCGGGTGCTCCGGTTTCCCCCACAGTCCAAAGACATGCAGGTTAGGTTAACTGGTGACTCTAAATTGACCGTAGGTGTGAGTGTGAATGGTTGTCTGTGTCTATGTGTCAGCCCTGTGATGACCTGGCGACTTGTCCAGGGTGTACCCCGCCTTTCGCCCGTAGTCAGCTGGGATAGGCTCCAGCTTGCCTGCGACCCTGTAGAAGGATAAAGCGGCTAGAGATAATGAATGAATGAATGAATGAATGAATGAATGAATGTACAACCCCGATTCCAAAAAAGTTGGGACAAAGTACAAATTGCAAATAAAAACGGAATGCAATAATTTACAAATCTCAAAAACTGATATTGTATTCACAATAGAACATAGACAACATATCAAATGTTGAAAGTGAGACATTTTGAAATTCCATGCCAAATATTGGCTCATTTGAAATTTCATGACAGCAACACATCTCAAAAAAGTTGGGACAGGGGCAATAAGAGGCTGGAAAAGTTAAAGGTACAAAAAAGGAACAGCTGGAGGACCAAATTGCAACTCATTAGGTCAATTGGCAATAGGTCATTAACATGACTGGGTATAAAAAGAGCATCTTGGCGTGGCAGCGGCTCTCAGAAGTAAAGATGGGAAGAGGATCACCAATCCCCCCAATTCTGCACTGACAAATAGTGGAGCAATATCAGAAAGGAGTTCGACAGTGTAAAATTGCAAAGAGTTTGAACATATCATCATCTACAGTGCATAATATCATCAAAAGATTCAGAGAATCTGGAAGAATTTCTGTGCGTAAGGGTCAAGGCCGGAAAACCATACTGGGTGCCCGTGATCTTCGGGCCCTTAGACGGCACTGCATCACATACAGGCATGCTTCTGTATTGGAAATCACAAAATGGGCTCAGGAATATTTCCAGAGAACATTATCTGTGAACACAATTCACTGTGCCATCCGCCGTTGCCAGCTAAAACTCTATAGTTCAAAGAAGAAGCCATATCTAAACATGATCCAGAAGCGCAGACGTCTTCTCTGGGCCAAGGCTCATTTAAAATGGACTGTGGCAAAGTGGAAAACTGTTCTGTGGTCAGACGAATCAAAATTTGAAGTTCTTTATGGAAATCAGGGACACCGTGTCATTCGGACTAAAGAGGAGAAGGACGACCCAAGTTGTTATCAGTGCTCAGTTCAGAAGCCTGCATCTCTGATGGTATGGGGTTGCATTAGTGCGTGTGGCATGGGCAGCTTACTCATCTGGAAAGACACCATCAATGCTGAAAGGTATATCCAGGTTCTAGAGCAACATATGCTCCCATCCAGACGACGTCTCTTTCAGGGAAGACCTTGCATTTTCCAACATGACAATGCCAAACCATATATACTGCATCAATTACAGCATCATGGCTGTGTAGAAGAAGGGTCCGGGTACTGAATGGCCAGCCTGCAGTTCAGATCTTTCACCTATAGAAAACATTTGGCGCATCATAAAACGGAAGATACGACAAAAAAGACCTAAGACAGTTGAGCAACTAGAATCCTACATTAGACAAGAATGGGTTAACATTCCTGTCCCTAAACTTGAGCAACTTGTCTCCTCAGTCCCCAGACGTTTACAGACTGTTGTAAAGAGAAAAGGGGATGTCTCACAGTGGTAAACATGGCCTTGTCCCAACTTTTTTGAGATGTGTTGTTGTCATGAAATTTAAAATCACCTAATTTTTCTCTTTAAATGATACATTTTCTCAGTTTAAACATTTGATATGTCATCTATGTTCTATTCTGAATAAAATATGGAATTTTGAAACTTCCACATCATTGCATTGTTTTTTTTTACAATTTGTACTTTGTCCCAACTTTTTTGGACTCGGGGTTGTACTTGCAATGTACAAGATGAATAATTGAACACCAGCAGCAGACTCAACACCAGTTTCCTCTGCTGACTGTGAGATTTCCTCGGAGGCGCATATGCACATTCTGTGTATTCGGCTGTGAGCTAGTCGCCCTTTGTTTTGAAAGAGTGGTCCGGGTCCTTCATAAATTCAGAGCAAACTAAAGGGCTACTTGGGCTATGATGTTTGGGAAAATCACATTAGCTTGACAATGACTCTTAGGGGGTAATTAAAGACACTCTTGGCCTTAAGAGGCTTTCGGGAAACCCACCCCAGTATGGTTATATGCATCATCAAACAATGTCTTTTTATGTTGTTTGCACTGAATATAAGCTTTTATCATACCACTGTGTGTTTCTTAAAATTGTGTGTATGTTTGATTCCATGTATAGCCATGTGAGAGGAACATTTGGTCGTTACCAGAGAAAATACAACTTTGCCAATCCAATGTATATCGAATATTTTAAAGGCACAGTAACCAGGTAGGTTTCTTTAAATTCACAGTCTTTAATCACACACACATCACATTATCTCTAGCCGCTTTATCCTTCTACAGGGTCGCAGGCAAGCTGGAGCCTATCCCAGCTGACTACGGGCGAAAGGCGGGGTACACCCTGGACAAGTCGCCAGGTCATCACAGGGCTGACACATAGACACAGACAACCATTCACACTCACGGTCAATTTAGAGTCACCAGTTAACCTAACCTGCATGTCTTTGGACTGTGGGGGAAACCGGAGCACCCGGAGGAAACCCACGCGGACACGGGGAGAACATGCAAACTCCACACAGAAAGGCCCTCGCCGGCCCCGGGGCTCGAACCCAGGACCTTCTTGCTGTGAGGCGACAGCGCTAACCACTACACCACCGTGCCGCCTACAGTCTTTAATACTTGCTTAAAAGTGTCTGAATATTTTGGTTACCTACCTGTGAATAAATGGTCAGTATAATATACTGACGCCATGATAAATTACATTCCAGTACTGTTTTCTGAGTATGTACAGTGGTGCTTGAAAGTTTGTGAACCCTTTAGAATTTTCTATATTTCTGCATAAATATGACCTAAAACATCATCAGATTTTCACACAAGTCCTAAAAGTAGATAAAGAGAACCCAGTTACACAAATGAGACAAAAAAATTATACTTGGTCATTTATTTATTGAGGAAAACGATCCAATATTACATATCTGTGAGTGGCAAAATTATGTGAACCTTTGCTTTCAGTATCTGGTGTGACCCCCTTGTGCAGCAATAACTGCAACTAAACGTTTGCGGTAACTGTTGATCAGTCCTGCACACCGGCTTGGAGGAATTTTAGCCCGTTCCTCCATACAGAACAGCTTCAACTCTGGGATGTTGGTGGGTTTCCTCACATGAACTGCTCGCTTCAAGTCCTTCCACAACATTTCGATTGGAATAAGGTCAGGACTTTGACCTGGCCATTCCAAAACATTAACTTTATTCTTCTTTAACCATTCTTTGGTAGAACGACTTGTGTGCTTAGGGTCGTTGTCTTGCTGCATGACCCACCTTCTCTTGAGATTCAGTTCATGGACAGATGTCCTGACATTTTCCTTTAGAATTCACTGGTATAATTCAGAATTCATTGTTCCATCAATGATGGCAAGCCGTCCTGGCCCAGATGCAGCAAAACAGGCCCAAACCATGATACTACCACCACCATGTTTCACAGATGGGATAAGGTTCTTATGCTGGAATGCAGTGTTTTCCTTTCTCCAAACATAATGCTTCTTGTTTAAACCAAAAAGTTCTATTTTGGTCTCATCTGTCCACAAAACATTCTTCCAATAGCCTTCTGGCTTGTCCACGTGATCTTTAGCAAACTGCAGACGAGCAGCAATGTTCTTTTTGGAGAGCAGTGGCTTTCTCCTTGCAACCCTGCCATGCACACCATTGTTGTTCAGTGTTCTCCTGATGGTGGACTCATGAACATTAACATTAGCCAATGTGAGAGAGGCCTTCAGATGCTTAGAAGTTACCCTAGGGTCCTTTGTGACCTCGCCGACTATTACACGCCTTGCTCTTGGAGTGATCTTTGTTGGTCGACCACTCCTGGGAGGGCAACAATGGTCTTGAATTTCCTCCATTTGTACACAATCTGTCTGACTGTGGATTGGTGGAGTCCAAACTCTTTAGAGATGGTTTTGTAACCTTTTCCAGCATGATGAGCATCAGCAATGCTTTTTCTGAGGTCCTCAGAAATCTCCTTTGTTTGTGCCATGATACACTTCCACAAACATGTGTTGTGAAGATCAGACTTTGATAGATCCCTGTTCTTTAAATAAAACAGGGTGCCCACTCACACCTGATTGTCGTCCCATTGATTGAAAACACCTGACTCTAATTTCACCTTCAAATTAACTGCTAATCCTAGAGGTTCACATACTTTTGCCACTCACAGATTTGTAATATTGGATCATTTTCCTCAATAAATAAATGAGCAAGTATAATTTTTTTGTTTCATTTGTTTAACTGGGTTCTCTTTATCTACTTTTAGGACTTGTGTGAAAATCTGATGATGTTTTAGGTCATATTTATGCAGAAATAGAGAAAATTCTAAAGGGTTCACAAACTTTCAAGCACCACTGTATATCATCAGTATCAGCTGCATAGTTCATAATACTAACTTGTATATTAAGTGTAAGCCAAATCACAAGTTTGATTTGAGTCCAGAATCCCAAAAGTCTGAGCCTTATTTAAGACATAAGGCATCTTTGAGTCTTAGATGAGTGACAGAACAGCACAAGTTTAGGTCGCAATGGAAAAGTAAAAAGAATTAGCTTCTATCTAAAGTAACCAATTTTGGAAAACTACTCTCATGATTTGGAATACATCAACTTGTAACTGCAACATTCATATGATGTGCATGTTTGTGAACAGTGAGGAGATGAATGCAAATGGCAAGATGTGTTCATATCAATTATTTGTATAATTGTTTATATGATAATCGTTTGTGCTATTCAATTTTTCCATAGCTGTATTTATTCAGTCATTTATGATGATCAATTTTTTCCATAGCTCTGTGTGTGTGTGTGTGTGTGTGTGTGTGTGTGTATATATATATATATATATATATATATATATATATATATATATATATATATATATCCTTCCTCTTGTGTTAACTTTCTGTTACTATTCCTTATGTTAACGGGTCGGTTTTGACCCGTGTCTTTAATCAGCCAAAAAATACCTTCAGAACAGTGATTTAGAATCCAATTTGTTTCTTAACTCTTTGTGACCTTGTTAGACTTCCTTACCCATGAAAAGATTGATTTTAATATTTTTGGTGTGGGCCTTTCTTTTTACAGCATACCGCTTGTTTTTTAATTAAAAAAAAAAGGTAAAATTAACCTCAAGAAAATTCTATAAATAAATAAAAGGTTATGTTACCTGACTATTACTAGGAAGTATTAGAACACATCTTTAAAATAAATTAGTTTTTTAATTATAATAATATTAACTATAGTATCATCTGTGGTGTTACGAGTCAATTTTGACAGATATAAATTTACTTCAAGAAAAAGGTGTGGCAGTTTGTAGGAGTGGGAGGAGCACAGAAGACGGCAGGCCAGAACTGAGTTTCGTAACTCTTTATTTTTACACTTTTCAGTGGTCTCTCATATACACACACACACACACACAGACATCAGGTGTCTGGTTGGGGAGAGAGCTCTCTTCTGCTCTCGCTCTCTCCTTAAATAGGACGCGGTCACTGGGGAAGACACACAAACACACGTTAATCAACATCAGGTGCAGTGATTCTGCCACTTACCTTCCCTGACTCCGCCCTCCGGTCACAGACCGACGCTTGACCATGCCCCCGCTGTCACAAAAGGCAATAAGTCTGTTTTTCAAAAGTAGAACTTTAATACAAATACAAAATGAAAGAAATACAAGTACTAGAACTACTAGAATACAAAATAAATCAAGTACTATTTCCAAAAAGTATTTGTATGCAAGTACATGCATGTACACATACGTGTGTGTGTTTAGATGCATGTGTGGCAAAAAGTGACACTTTTAGTGTGTTCTTTGCAGATTTTTGCAGGAGAAGCACAATATATTTGTCTTCCTGTCCTTATTGCTAGGGCAGACCTGACACCTTTTTCTTTTGGAATCGGGTGGCCTCAGTGGGGTTGTGGATGTGGCTGTGCTGGCTGATGTTGAGGCAGGGCTGGCTGAGGAGGATGCTGCAGCTGATACTGTTTGTGTTGCTGATGGTGTGGACGGAGTGCTAAGTGAACTCTGCAGCTGTCTGACAAAGGCTGCAGCAGTTGGTTCTCGGGGCACCCGTTCCCTTCACTCAATGTGCGGCTTGACAAGGGAACTTCCTAGCTCCTCAAGAAACATTCTCTGCTTGTTTTTTTTGGTTGAGTTCCACCCTAGGTGAATGTGGGTCCACAACACAAATGCATTGTATGCAGACACATCTAGGATGTTATAAAACACAGCCATTGGCCATCTCCTGGTCATTCGCTGGCAAGTGTAGGTGGCAGTCAGCTTGTCCAGGTTGTCCACTCCCCGCAGTCCAGTAGTCATATCCAGGACTACACGTTTTCCTTGATTTTTCTTAGGGATGCCACTTGCAGGTTTGCCTGTGTAAATCTGCACATTCCATGCATAGCTGGTTTTTGCATCACAGGCTGCCCAGATTTCTATGCCATATTTGCCTGGCTTACTGAGCATGTATTGCCAGAAGGGGCATTTTCCATGGAAAGGGACAAAACGTTCATCTACTGTCACCTCTGGCCCTGGGTTGAACATCAGTGGAAAGAGCTGCACCCATCTCTCCCAGACATCCCTGATGGGAGCAAACTTGTCAGATTTTGCTCTAGTATCTCTATTGTCAAATCTGAACACTCTTGATATCATTTGAAAGGTCTGAAGTGACATTGTTGCCCAGAAAATATTTCTGCCTGACGTTGCATCCCAGAGACTATCAGTGGCCTCATTGCTGGGTCTGTACACTCCAGCAAGAAGAACACCAATATAAGCATTGAAGTGTTCCTCATCAATGTCATTCCACATGTTGCCGTGGACTTTTTTCCTTCAAGGTTTGTCATAGCGATGATGATTTTTTTTTTTTAGTGACAATGGTATAAACAGATCAAAACATGTCTTGATGTCACTTATTCTCGTCACAGCAAACCTTGTGATCCCGGGGTCATTTTAATGACATTTGCCGCGGCTGCCCTGCCATGTAAACCAGGAGGTACTGAGCTCCAAGAGATGTTACCATTTTTGGATTTGTATGTTTCAGCAGGAGCATGAGCAGCTTTAGCACCTGTGACCTCCTCATCAGATGTGTCTGTGTCCTATGGTTGATATTCTATATGATCCTCCTCCTCAGAAACCTGCTCATCCATATCACTACACTGCTCTGTGTCCTCTGCTTCATCTTCAGCAAAGATCTTATCCAGAGCTTGGCTTATTGTAAATCTTCTTCTCATTTTTGCATGCTGCAAACTGGAAATTTGTATTCTGCAAGTCATCAACTCTTCTTCTTCTTCTTGGTGGTGGTGGGCAAACAACATAATTGTGCATTACTGCCACCAACTGGTAAGGAGTGTAACCCCACTCCTTACAGTGTAAGGACAGTGTGTTTATGATTTCAGTTTTGGCACTAATTATTGTTTTAAAATCTTATATTATAACTGGGTCAAAACCGACCCTAACAACACAAAGGTCATAATTTTCACCAGAGCATTTTATGATTTAGTGAAATTGATTTTTTTTTTGTTTTATTTTGTATAAATAGAGGTTCCTGACAAAGTCAAAAAGCCTTGAGGCAATAAACAAATTTAAATGGCATGTTTATGCATTTCAAACCTGAAAATGGGTCGGTGCCAACCCTAACACAAGAATATATATATATATATATATATATATATATATATATATATATATATATATATATATATATATATATGATGGCTGCCTCCTTGCTTTCGAGTAAGACCATCGCTTGTAATTACAGAAAGATTTATTGATGATGAGAACGGATATGGCTTTTAAGTCCTGCTAGTGATTTAAACTGTCTTGCACATATTGCAGATTGTTGAGACTTGTTTAAATTGGCAGCTGGTGGTGGCATCTGGTTACCATGACTCTTAGCATGTCTTTTCAAACCACCTGTTGACCTGCATTCTTTACCACGTTTCGCACGTATGGATAAGTGGTTGATCAAGTATCGCATTATAATCAACTGGAGCTCTCATTTCATGACTTCTCATGTGACTTATCAGGCCTGCCTTGCTTAGGCACAACCTTCTGCAAACCTGACATGTAAGCTCATCCTGGTTGCCTTTACTCAAAGGGAGTTGAACAGGAAATCCTTTACGGACATCCCTCTTCAATTCCTCGTTCGCAATTCGAGCAGCTTCAAAAGCAGCTTTACCCTCATGTACTACTCTCCTCCAATTGCTGCGATCAGCTGCTTCTGTCTCCCATGTGTCAGTGCAGATGTTTGCCACTTTCAAAGCTGTTTTTAGGCAGTCTTTGTATCTCTTCTTTGGCTTGTGTTGGGGTCGACTCCCATTTGCCAGTTTGCCATAGAATAGTTGCTTTGGCAGCCTGTCATCTTCCATACGGGCGACATGACCACTCCATCGAAGCCTGTGGTTTAATACCAGAGCTTCGATACTCTCACAGCCTGACCTTTGCAGCACCTCGACATCGCTGGCATGCTCTTTCCAATGGATTTCAAGAATCCTTCTGAGGCATATCTGATGGAAGCGCTCTAGGTGTTTGAGGTCATGGCGATATGTCACCCATGTTTCGCACGCATATAAGAGAGATGTCAGCATATATGCTTGGTAAACCTTCACTTTTGTCTTGCGATGGACACCGTGTTGACTCCAGAGGCACTGTTCCAGTCTACCAAAAGCATCACTGGCTTTTTGCACTCTGTGAGGAATCTCATCGTCGAGGTTGCAGTGCTGATTAACAGTGCTACCAAGATACACAAACTGATCAACTACTCCAAGCCTCTTGCCATAAACATAGATATTTGGTTCTATGTACTACTTACCCCGTGCCGGTTGATACATTACGACAGTCTTTTTAAGGCTAATAGTCAGCCCAAGTGCAGTACATGCATCACAAAAAGGCATCCATGATATGCTGCATATCGGTTTCAGTATGTGCAATGAGATCGCAATCATCTGCATAGAGTAAATCTCTGACCAAGGTTGTAAAGACTTTGTTTTTCACAGCGAAGCGTCTGATATTGAATACACTGCCTGAAGTCCAATAGCGGATGTAAACATTATGGTTGCACTCTTTAAACGCGATGTTGAACACCATAGCAAAGTATACACCAAAGAATGTTGGAGCAGGAATGTCTCCATGTTTAACTCCATTCTTAACAGATATTCACTCCAACATTATTTTAATTATTTGTATAATTGTTTATATGATAATCATTTGTGCTATTCAATTTTTTCCATAGCTGTATTTATTCAGTCATTGGCACAGTGGTGTAGTGGTTAGCACTGTCGCCTCATAGCAAGAAGGTTCTGGGTTCGAGCCCAGCGGCCGGCGAGGGCCTTTCTGTGTGGAGTTTGCATGTTTTCCCCGTGTCCGCATGGGTTTCCTCCGGGTGCTCCGGTTTCCCCCACAGTCCAAAAGCATGCAGGTTAGGCTAATTGGTGGCTCTAAATCAGGGGTTGGCAACCCTAGGCATGCGTGCCACAACTGGCATGCCGAGGAATTTCCAGTGGCACACTGACGATGATACACAAACCTAATTATTCAACACATTAAAAATGTTCAAACGTCATCTTGAACTGTCATTGGCTGTTGCATGGCGAGCCTGCTCTTTTAGCATGACTACACAACAATATAGTGCCCCCCTCCTCCCCATATTTCTCACGAGATGGGCCCACTTGATGCAGCAGTTGCACTAAGATGGCAAAGAAGCCAACAGTTCGGGCTTTCCTCTCCTCGTGAACCAAAGAATATGGGTTCGTTTCTCAGAGGGACCGTGCTGTGTGCACGTTGTGTTTTGAAAGTGTTGTGTGTTAAACATCCAGTGTTAAACGTCATTTCGAGGCAAAGCACGAAAAGACTTTCAAAGATCAGGCAGATAGAGACAAATCAGTCTCACGCACAGTGTGTAGATATGGGAAGCAAGCCCACACTTTAAAAGTCTTTGCCTCAGCTAAAAACAATGCCACTGAAGCTAGCTATATAATTTCTCACTGCATAGCTAAACATAGAAAGCCATTCACAGACGGTGAATACATTAAAGGTGCCCTTCCACCAAAAACGTTTAATACTGGCTCTTTTTGAAATACCATAGTTCACTCCGAGTTGCATATGCATGCTGCATGTGAAAATGTAATTCTACTCCCATTCCCTGTATTAGCTTATGAAAGAAAATAGTCGGAAAAACGAGCGAATCTGAAAAAGCCATACGATCTTACATCACTTCGAAAATTAGTATTCATGGCCTCGCCCACCTTGGCTTGCGACCGCCCATGGGAAGAAAGTTCAGATTTAAGTGCGAGGAGAGATGGCCGAGCCCATCTCGTCAGTAGCTAACGAAGAGCTAACACCAAGTTGAAAACATGGCTGAACAAGTTCGTGCCTATGTTATTTGTGGCAGTAACACATCAACGTTGCATGTTTGGGGAGGCTGGGACCTCCCCTGCCCGAATTACGAGCGTTCAAAGTCGGGCTGGAGTTGCCGACAGAAACGAAACCTAAGCGGAGTGTCGTGGCTCGCCTCAGGGCGAATTACATCCCGAGGCGCGGGGCTAGCCCGCCCTGGCAGTGCTGGTTCATTGGGGAGAGGGCTGCCAAGTTTGGGGAGGCTGGGACCTCCCCTGCCCGAGTTACGAGCGTCCAAAGTCGGGCTGGAGCCGCCGACAGAAACGAAACCTAAGCGGAGCAACGTTGCAAGATAGAAGAGGTGAAGAATAAATGGTTGAAATTTATCTTTGGAACACCACCAGCGAAGTATAATGCAGCGTTAGTACTGTGTTCTGATCATTTCAACCACAGTGACTTTTCAAACTTCGGTGCCTTCAGTAGTGGTTTTACTTCGAGGTTGTTTTTAATACCTGGATCTGTAGTCAAGACGATTTTTTTCTGAGTAAAAAACAACCTTTTAATATTATGCCAAATCCATTGAGAGATTTTTTTTTATTAATTTCGGGGGGTTGGGGTATGTTCCTTCATGCTGTTCAAACTTTATTAACTCCAACGATGTTTACACCTTATTTGTAAGTCGCCATCTTTAGTCTCGTTTAAATCTCGTTGAATGTGATGTAAAATTCGTGTTATCTACATTGTTATTGGTCAAAACATCGATGTTGAGACCATAATAGCCAATCAAAACAGTTTTTACAAAGACACCCACGTCCGCTTGTTCTGACCCACTGGAGGTAGCGTCACAGTGCTGTTAGCCAATCAGAGGTAACACGTTTACATGTCATGAATATTAATGAGTAAGAGCTGAAATCCTGTCGTTCTCCCGCCACCCACTCCTCCACCAAACTAGAACAGCCTGAAACAGGAGAACCACAGCATTTTTTTTCCACCAAAACCGGCTCACAGGGCATTCATTCATACTAGAGACCACCGCACAATTAATGAAAAAACGATGCAATGAGACCTTTAAGGAGGCCTTTCTCTCCAGCTCGGATAGTCTTTTTGAGGGGCTGCCAAATAAAGAGACAATAAAATCAAGAATAAAAGACATGCCTGTATCAGCCAGAACTGTTGAGCGACGAATTGGTAAAATGGCAGAAAACGTAAGGGTGCAGCAAACAACTGGCATAAAGTGGGTTAAAGTGTGTGAGGCTAATGGCATAAAACAAGTGCAATGGTGTTTTACATTTGCTCAATGCATTAAATATCCATATCCGTCTAAAATGTGTGGTGTCTAATTACACATAGTTAACAACACCTATTTGAATGGCACACTAACAAGAAAATTTCTAATTGGGACTACATGGCAAAAAGGTTGCCGACCCCTGCTCTAAATTCACCGTAGGTGTGAGTGTGAATGGTTGTCTGTGTCTACTATGTGTCAGCCCAGGGATGACCTGGCGACTTGTCCAGGGTATACCCCGCCTCTCGCCCATAGTCAGCTGGGATAGGCTCCAGCTTGCCTGTGACCCTGTAGAACAGGATAAAGCAGCTAGAGATAATGGATGGATGTACAGTGCTCAAGCATAAATGAGTACACCCCCTTTGAAAAGTAACATTTTAAACAATATCTCAATGAACACAAACAATTTCCAAAATGTTGAAAAGACAAAGTTTAATATAACATCTGTTTAACTTATAATGTGAAAGTAAGGTTAATAATATAACTTAGATTACACATTTTTTTTTCAGTTTTACTCAAATTAGGGTGGTGCAAAAATGAGTACACCCCACAACAAAAACTACTGCATCTAGTACTTTGTATGGCCTCCATGATTTTTAATGACAGCATCAAGTCTTCTAGGCATGGAATGAACAATTTTGTGACATTTTGCAACATCAATCTTTTTCCATTCTTCAACAATGACCTCTTTTAGTGACTGGATGCTTGCGATCCATCTCTGTTTCTGCGCATCCTAATGAAGCAGTCATCATCGCTAGCGATGAACAGCCTCCACCGCTGATGACATGTGCCTAAGACTTTTGCACAGAACTGTATACAAATGGTCTGACATAAGGACATGATGAGCATCATCCAAACACCAAGTCATGGCAAGACTGAGACACCTGCTACATACATTATTTGTTTTGTTGCTACAGTTAGCACCTTTAAATTTCAGCTGCTACAGTTAGCACCTTTAAATCTACATAAAGATTCATCTTAGGATTACAGATAAAATGTTTCCATTTTAGAGGAAAATGAGAAAGAAGCCAAATAGTAATTAACTCACAGACTGAAACATGAAGTATTTCTGCCTTATTAAACTAATGTAGTACACTTACCTGTATAACCTTGTTAAAAACTTATCTTGGTGTGTTTTTAAATGGCAGCACTAAGATGTAGTGCTCCCCCTGTCTTTTGTCCCAATGCTATGTCGGTTGTCCGTTTTTATCCCAAACGAAGCTTGGCGGGGGATATAGAAATGGGTTCTGTCCATCCGTTTCCGGGCCATATCTTTAAAACTACTGAAGAAATCTTCATGAAACTTTGTATACACATCAAGCAACATGTAAACTGGTGCATTTGCTATTTTGTATTTTTGAAAAAAAGTATTTTTAAAATTTTTACATAAAAAATAGATTTTGACTTAGTTTCTAAGAGCAATGTTCGTTTCCGGAGCATATATCCAAAACTATTCATGATACGGATTTGAAACTTGGTATACATGTTAACAAGGTGATGTAGATGTGCCTTTTCACACTAAGAAATTTGAGAAATTTTAATTTTTCATGTTTCCAGGGAAACAATTGCAGACTTAGTCTCTCAGGTTAGTCTTAGGGGTAGGTTTTGTTTCTGGAGCAGAACTTGAAAACTATGAATGGTATGGTCTTGAAAGTTGGTATATGTGTTGATTATGTAATGTATATGTGCCTTTTGATACTAAGAAATGTGAGATTTAAATTTTTAGCTCACCTGGACCAAAGGTCCAGTGGACTTATGCCATGGGCTGCTGAGGTCAGTGTAAAGAGGTAGGGTTGGTTTCCTGCAGCAGAACTTGAAAAATGTGATGAATAATATCTTGAAACTTGGCATATATTTGGTATATAGGGCGGGGGATATAGATGACTCTGTCATCTTGTTTTTTGTTTGTTTCCCTTAACTGCTTCATTTTTAGCTTTTATTTCAATGCTTTCTGTCCAAAGGAAACAGTAGACATGGACATTCGGCAGAACAAAGCCAGTATCCACCTGGGATAAATGGGTAGGGTCACCCGAAACCCATTTTTGGGTGCATTCAAGGAACGCTGACATTAATATTTTCTGGAATAGATAGGATTTGAGGATAATTGCTATTTTTTTCAGCAAATAAGAATTCCATGTTGATTTGTGCACCATAAGCTTTGAAGTCTGAGTGGCGTCAGTAAATTACAGAGTTGAATTCATCCCCATCTTTAAATATCTGAATTGTTATTAATATCTTTGTTTCATAAGACATTGCTAAATGGTTTTTTTTTGTAAATTGAAACTGTATGACTTTCTACATGACTTCATGTACACTGCAAAATTCTTTTCTTGGCATGGCCTAGCGAGGAAGCTGGGATCAGACAGCAGTCAGCCTGCAATACGCCTGAAGCAGTTAAGGGTCAAAGGTCTTATGTGTGTCAAAGGCCTCAGTGCTGTGCTGGGATTTATACTTTCAACTGTCCAAGCTATAGTTCATAGCTTTAACCTCTGACTACTGCCCACATAAATGTTACATGTGAAACAAATCTTATGAAACGAGGTTTTCTTGTTTTGTTGATACGGGTCTGATTGCTTTTATAAAAGAACCTCAGCAAACATACAGTGCCCTCCACAATTATTGGCACCCCCTTGTAAAGATTTGTTTGGGGGGGGGGGGGGGTAAAAAAAAAATCCAGCTTTTAGTGAAGTAGCTTCATCTCAGACTAAAAAACTGGGGTTCAGGTCAGAGGACTGAGATGGCCATGGCAGAAGCTTGATTCTGTGGTCAGCGAACCATTTTTATGTTGATTTGGACATATGCTTTAGATCATTGTCCTGTTAGAAGATCCAGTGACCCAGTTTTAGTTTCCTGACAGAGGCAGTCAGATTTAGATTTAAACTGTCCTGGTATTTCATGCAGTCCTTGATACCATGTACCCTAACAAGGTTTCCAGGCCTTTGGAGGAAAAACAGGCCTAAAATGTCACACTTCCACCATATTTTACACTTGGGATCGGGTTCTTTTCATTATAGCCATCCTTCTTTTTATAGCTACTGTAGCCATCGTTCTTGAGTGTTTATTGCCAAAAAGATCAACTTTGTTACATAGAACACAGTCCCAGTCAAAGTTGTTGTAGCGTTTCATAAACTCCAGGCACTTATGTTTGTGGTTAACTGACAGAAAAGGCTTTTTCTCTGGCATACCTTCCATATAACCTGTTGGCAAGGAGGTGGCATCTGATGGTGGTTTCGGAGACTTGGAAAGCCCAAGATTTTACTTTTTCTTGTAATTTACCATCAGTGATCTTTGGGGAGGGCCGCATGGTGGTGTAGTGGTTAGCGCTGTCGCCTCACAGCAAGAAGGTCTGGGTTCAAGCCCCGTGGCCGGCAAGGGCCTTTCTGTGTGGAGTTTGCATGTTCTCCCCGTGTCCGCGTGGGTTTCCTCCGGGTGCTCCGGTTTCCCCCACAGTCCAAAGACATGCAGGTTAGGTTAACTGGTGACTCTAAATTGACCGTAGGTGTGAATGTGAGTGTGAATGGTTGTCTGTGTCTATGTGTCAGCCCTGTGATGACCTGGCGACTTGTCCAGGGTGTACCCCGCCTTTCGCCCGTAGTCAGCTGGGATAGGCTCCAGCTTGCCTGCGACCCTGTAGGAGGATAAAGCGGCTAGAGATAATGAGATGAAATGAGATGAGATCTTTGGGGATTCCCCCCCCCATCCTCCTCACTGTATGTGTGTGCAAAATAAACTTGGGTCCTCTTCCAGGCACGTTTGTAACAGTTCCAGTTGGTGTCCACAGTTTCATTATTGCCCTAACAGTATTTCAGGCAAGTAGCTATTTTTAATAACCATTCCCTGACTCATGAAGGTCAACACACCTCTCCTTCATTTGGTTTGTGTGTTCTCTTATCGTTCCCATGTTGATGGATGACTAAGGGAATTTGGCCTCTGTATGACCTTATATTTGTTCCCCAGTTAATCAGGAAGTCATGGATTACAGCTTGAAAGTTCCTACACACTGCAATCAACTCAAAAATGTACACTTTAAATGGGAAACATGCTTAATTTACATTGTGTTCACGATCATTTCCAGTGATGCCAATAATAATGGCACTTGTGTATTTGTTGAGAATAATTATTTCTTGGTGAGGGATTTGTTTTTCTCCGAATAAATTTAATTCAGTTAAAGGTCGGATATTTCTCTCTTTTTTTCAGTGTGAGATGAAGCTATTTTACCAAAAAATGCATATTTTTTTTAATTGTCATTTTTTTTTACTAATCTTTACAAGGGGTGCTCATAATTGTGGAGGGCACTGTAAATAGCAAGGTGCATATGTATTAATATATATGAAAATGTCTTCAGTTATTATGATTTTTTAACCATATTGCTACCTCCTACATTTGTCAGTTTTATACTTTAGACAAGAAATTGTCTTATTATTCTTGATTTTTTTTTTACAGATTTTATCTACAGCACTAGACAATGTCTTGACATTAAATTCATACTTAATTAGTTAAATTAACAGTTTTGTATTGTTTTGCAAAGTGTTTTTTTTTTGTACAGCTACTAGACTTCTTTAACCTTGCTACCCATTTTGTTATCAACCTTCCACATTTACAGTAATATGGCACACAGATTTAACTATTAAACAGCTTAAAGGCCACTATCAGCTGAACTACCAGTGAACAGGAAAAAAATCAGTATATAAGTTATAAGAGAGTATTACTGTTACTGTATGTAGAATCCTGACCCAGATCATTTCTCTCCTGTTTGTTCTTGTTAGAGTGCTGGAGGAGTGGAATTCCTTTCTGGAGACTTTCAAGCTGGAGATGATGGCTATCTACTACCCAGACACTGTGGATGAGTGGATGGAACAGCACATTAACCCACACATGGATAAACTCTATAGTTTAGCCAAAGACATAGATCGCATTATTAAATTTAAAGGACAGCCAAAGACTTATGATAAATTGCCTGACTAATAAATTTTTGAGTATAAATGGATGTTAGAAATAGTTTACCTCCTTCAGAGGCTGAAAAAATATGGGTGTTTTATCTTCTCTTATAAGGGTATTTTCGCTTTTCACTGAGTCGCTGTTACCAGAAAAATGATATGGGATTTATATTGATATGATATGACATGACATAATATGATGTGATGTACGATATGACATACACCCACTGGTGACTTTATTAGAAACACCCATACACCTACTGTTTTATGCAGTTATCTAATCAGCCAATCCCTTGACAGCAGCACAATGTATAAAATCATGCAGATACAAATCAAGAGTTTCAGTTAATGTTTACTTCAAATATCAGAATGGGGAAAATTGCGATCTCTGTGACTTTCACAGTGGCATAGGTGTTGGTGTCAGACTGGTTTGAGTATTTCAGAATCTGATGATCTCCTGGGGTTTTCACACACAACAGTCTCTAGAGTTTACACAGAATGGTGCGAAAAATAAAAATGTTGAGTGAGCGACAGTTCTGTGGGTGGAAACAAACACCTTGTTGATGAGAGATGTCAGAGGAAAATGGCCAGATTGGTTTGAGCTGCCAGAAAGGATATAGTGACTCATATAATCACTCTTTACAACCGTGGTGAGCAGAAAAGCATCTCAGCATGCAACAGCAGAAGACCACATTGGGTTCCACTCCTGCCAGCCAAGAACAGGGATCTTAGAATCAAGAACAGGTTCCTATTAAAGTGGCCGGTGAGTGTATGATATGGGTAAATACTTGGTTGTGTGTAATTGGGAGACATGTGTGAAGACTTTCTTTTTCATTATGTTCCATATTTAACTGATGTATTGCACATAATATTGCACTTTCTGTTTTGAATGGTCTCTTTAAAGACTGGAATTATCTATAGTTACTGTGAAGTGTTTTGTGGATTTGATTTTATAGCAGGTGTGAAATACTTGAAACCATGTGCCAAAAGAGAGTTTTAAAAGTATAATGGGGTTTCTACAGTATGTTTTCTATCACTTTGTGCTGTAAATAAGATAGGGGTTCATATAGATTTTATAAGTTTATTATAACTTTCTGATATTATAAGCCTACATCCAGTTCTGGTAGTTTAAGAAAGGTACTGCAATGTTTTCTTATTAAAGTATACAAAAATATCACTGATGCACTGGTCTATTCATTGACTTCATCATTATGAGTTGGTGAGCATGGTCAGAAGATTGGGCCATTAATTTAACATTTACAAATGTTACAAATCCTTAGAATTGTCTGATTTTCTCACATGTTGTCCAGTTTTGTTTGAAGTACAGGATGGGCTAAATGGGCTACCAGTAGTATTTAAAGGTGCTGACTGCAAAGTGATCTGAAATTTTGTAATTTTTTTTTTTTTTTATTGTGCATGGCATTTTCCTATGTCCTGCAAAAATAATATCATGCAGATAAGATGTGATCATTTTGATGTGCTGAGGGTTGCTTTTCTCCGTTTTAGGACTTTTGAGGTAAACAGTACGGCCCTATGGAAACACCTGAATGCAAGGAGCCTGAACTAATTAGCATAATTATGGAACTGGGTCACACCAAGATGGCGACGCACTGAAAACATCATAACTCTGCATCAACCTCAGAGAGTTTTGAGTTGCAGGGATGTAATTTGTGGTTCACACTCGTGAAACAAAAGATGAATCTAACTTTTTCTGTTACTGCTTTTGTGTTATTGTTTCTTTCTCTGTCAGATCAAAACATTAGGTGTATAACTCCATACTCGCTACTGTGCAGTCAAGCCCATGCATTCTAAAGCTAAGATAGCTAAGTACTAGCTAGAATGATTTAGTTGTCTGTCCAGAAAAATGCTCTATCTTGCAGTTGCACTCACTAGGCAGGCTTTCCTTTTCCGCCGACTTTTAGCTGGAGAGAGAGCAGAGTCCGCCATGTCTGCCCACGCCAACTTGTTTTGGTTAAAAGTAGGTCAAACACGCCCCACAGTGGTCACGTGATATTGTTGCTCACTTGCTTTGGCGATATCCGGAATCATGGGACGCATGTTATCTCATCAAAACATTCATACATAGGATACACAGTGTGTGCAGCAGCAAAACATCTTGAAACTCCAACAACAATATCAATAGAACATTTTGGCCAGAATTCAACTTTGCAGTCAGAACCATTAAGCACTGAACATTGGTTAATAATACAGTAATTACACATGGACAGGTCAACTTAAGAGCTTTGACGTTTGCTTAAAATGTCTTTCTTTTTTTTGATACAGCTGTTAAGGCTGAAATACATTTCTGTAATACATAATAAATGCAGGTTCAATAATTAGATTACATACAGGATGAGATAATGTACCTACCAACAGTATTTCCACATTGAATGTTGGTGAATAATGATGATAAATTAACAGGTCAACTTAAAGGCTTTGACATTCACTTACTTCCTTGTTCGTTTAACGCAGCTGTTAACACTGACACGTTTTGTTTTCATTGTTCTTCTAACAATTACTAGAAAATACTGTTAGTAGCTTAAAACATCTTGGAGAACAGGGTGCAGAACGAACAATTGAGTTACAACCCCGATTCCAAAAAAGTTGGGACAAAGTACAAATTGTAAATAAAAACGGAATGCAATAATTTACAAAATCTCAAAAACTGATATTGTATTCACAATAGAACATAGACAACATATCAAATGTCGAAGGTGAGACATTTTGAAATTTCATGCCAAATATTGGCTCATTTGAAATTTCATGACAGCAACACATCTCAAAAAACTTGGGACAGGGGCAATAAGAGGCTGGAACAGTTAAAGGTACAAAAAAGGAACAGCTGGAGAACCAAATTGCAACTCATTAGGTCAATTGGCAATAGGTCATTAACATGACTGGGTATAAAAAATGCCATCTTGGAGTGGCAGCGGCTCTCAGAAGTAAAGATGGGAAGAGGATCACCAATCCCCCTAATTCTGCGCCAACAAATAGTGGAGCAATATCAGAAAGGAGTTTGACAGTGTAAAATTGCAAAGAGTTTGAACATATCATCATCTACAGTGCATAATATCATCAAAAGATTCAGAGAATCTGGAAGAATCTCTGTGCGTAAGGGTCAAGGCCGGAAAACCATACTGGGTGCCTGTGATCTTCGGGCCCTTAGACGGCACTGCATCACATACAGGCATGCTTTTGTATTGGAAATCACAATACAGAAGGCTCAGGAATATTTCCAGAGAACATTATCTGTGAACACAATGCACCGTGCCATCCGCCGTTGCCAGCTAAAACTCTATAGTTCAAAGAAGAAGCCATATCTAAACATGATCCAGAAGTGCAGACGTCTTCTCTGGGCCAAGGCTCATTTAAAATGGACTGTGGCAAAGTGGAAAACTGTTCTGTGGTCAGACGAATCAAAATTTGAAGTTCTTTATGGAAATCAGGGACGCCGTGTCATTCGGACTAAAGAGGAGAAGGACGACACAAGTTGTTATCAGCGCTCAGTTCAGAAGCCTGCATCTCTGATGGTATGGGCATCAGAGTTGCATTAGTGTGTGTGGCATGGGCAGCTTACACATCTGGAAAGACACCATCAATGCTGAAAGGTATATCCAGGTTCTAGAGCAACATATGCTCCCATCCAGACAATGTCTCTTTCAGGGAAGACCTTGCATTTTCCAACATGACAATGCCAAACCACATACTGCATCAATTACAGCATCATGGCTGCGTAGAAGAAGGGTCCGGGTACTGAACTGGCCAGCCTGCAGTCCAGATCATTCACCCATAGAAAACATTTGGCGCATCATAAAATGGAAGATACGACAAAAAAGACCTAAGACAGTTGAGCAACTAGAATTCTACATTAGACAAGAATGGGTTGACATTCCTATCCCTAAACTTGAGCAACTTGTCTCCTCAGTCCCCAGACGTTTACAGACTGTTGTAAAGAGAAAAGGGGGATGTCTCACAGTGGTAAACATGGCTTTGTCCCAACTTTTTTGAGATGTGTTGTTGTCATGAAATTTAAAATCACCTAATTTTTCTCTTTAAATGATACATTTTCTCAGTTTAAACATTTGATATGTCATCTATGTTCTATTCTGAATAAAATATGGAATTTTGAAACTTCCACATCATTGCATTCCGTTTTTATTTACAATTTGTACTTTGTCCCAACTTTTTTGGAATCGAGGTTGTACATTTTCAAGTAAATTATGATCAAAGCTCAGTAACAAAAAAAAAACCCTTATAACCCTAATTTTCATATAACTAAGTGCTGTGTGAACTTTCATAAGCTCACTTCCAAGTTGCAAAGGACTCAATGTCTCTCACCTTTCACCAAACCTTTGTTTTACGGTGAGTCCATGGAAATATCCATCGTGTTTAGAATTTCAGAGGCCCTTCTGTAGAAAGATACTTTGGGAGGTAAGACTGAGATTCCTTTTGCTCTGAGGTGAGTGTGACAGACATCTGTGTGTTTGTCTATGATAAACCAGAGGTTGAGTCTGAAGAGGTCACTTTTTACCATCACACATAAAGGAGACGTTTGTGATTTTAGAGCCCTCTGCTGCCTGAGAGGTGCACTGCAAAGTCATGAAAATCTTACCAGCATTCCAGTAGTCCGTTGTTTGTCCTTTCCTGACCATTTTTCCTTGACCTCACTGGAAAACGTCACTAGGTCAAGGAAAGATGTGCAGGAGAAGACAACCTTGGCGCTATATGAATCCAACTGCACTTATACTTGGCGACATAATTATTTGATGGCACATGTAATTGACGTGGGTCTGCCTTGTGAAACTGCAATGTTCTAAAGATGGACTACAAAAAGTGCATCTTCACCCCGTATGTTCTTACCATGTTGTTTCATGCAGGTTATGTAAACGTGGACAACGCAGTGAAAAATACTACTTCATTTCAAAGGTTGGAATTGAAATAAAAAAGGAATACAGGCTGCCAGTCACACAATTGAAACAAATCAGTTTTCACATTGAGGATGGTTGCTCACGCTCATCTTCCTTTCCGTTCATATTTATTAACAAGAATCCCAATTATTGTAGGATTTAATAATTTAATATTTTAAAATTATTTATATAATTATTTCCTTGCCTGAAAAAAATGTTGCTGCCACAAGGAATTCTGGGACAGCATTATCTCCTTTCTTTTTGTAACGGATGGTCCAGTGCACCTTATGCTAAAGGAGATAGGAAAGGAAGCATTGAAACACCCTTCATTAGCATTTAGAGAATTTGAATAGTTCTTATCACTGGCTGTCACTTAGATACTTCTGGGTCATTTCACTTAGTTAGGAACCCATCCATCCATCATCTGTAGCCGCTTATCCTGTTCTACAGGGTCGCAGGCAAGCTGGAGCCTATCCCAGCTGACTATGGGCGAGAGGCAGGGTACACCCTGGACAAGTCTCCAGGTCATCACAGGGCTGACACAGACACAGACAACCATTCACACTCACATTCACACCTACAGTCAATTTAGAGCCACCAATTAGTCTAACCTGCATGCCTTTGGACTGTGGGGGAAACTGGAGCACCCAGAGGAAACCCATGTGGACACAGGGAGAGCATGCAAACTCCACACAGAAAGGCCCTCGTCAGCCTCTGGGCTCGAACCCAGGACCTTCTTGCTGTGAGGCAACAGTGCTAACCACTACACCACCATGCCACCCGTAGTTAGGAACCTTCCTAAGCTAAAAATAAAAAAAAAAAATATATATATATATATATATATATATATATATATATATATATATATATATGGGAACACAAGCCCACTCACTCATTCACTTTCAGTAAGCTCTTTACCCTGCGGTACCCTGTGGTGGATCTGGAGCCAGTCCCAGTAACACTGGACTCAGGGCGGGAAAATTCACTTCAGATAGGACATTAGTCCACTGCAGGGAACCATGTATACATACTTGATGTATACATACTCATTGAGGCAATTTAGCATAACCAATTTGCCTATCACATGTTTTTCGACAGTGGGAGGAAACAGAGAACCCAGAGGAAATCCATGCAAACCCAAGAGCCTGTACCTGTGAGGCAGCAATGCTACCCACTGTGCCGTGCCATCCACCTTGACAAGCCTTTCTCACTAATTTTTGAAAATGATTGATTGTCAGTTGGCACCCTTTTTTATTTTTATCATTTATCTTGGTCTGAACCCACGACAAGCTGCCAAAGCACAGATGGCCAGGACCGTCTTTGCCAGCTGGTTGGTTATTTTCCAGCTTCCCTATAACTTGACTAAACCAATGAATTTGAAAATTTGCAATTGAGTCTGTACAGTGGTGCTTGAAAGTTTGTGAACCCTTTAGAATTTTCTATATTTCTGCATAAATATGACCTAAAACATCATCAGATTTTCACACAAGTCTTAAAAGTAGATAAAGAGAACCCAATTAAACAAATGAGACAAAAATATTTCACTTGGTTATTTATTTATTTATTAAGGAAAATGATCCAGTATTACATATCTGTGAGTGGCAAAAGTATGTGAACCTTTTCTTTCAGTATCTGGTGTGACCCCCTTGTGCAGCAGTAACTGCAACTAAATGTTTGCGGTAACTGTTGATCAGTCCTGCACACCGGCTTGGAGGAATTTTAGCCCATTCCTCCATACAGAACAGCTTCAACTCTGGGATGTTAGTGGGTTTCCTCACATGAACTGCTTGCTTCAGGTCCTTCCACAACATTTCAATTGGATTAAGGTCAGGACTTTGACTTGGCCATTCCAAAACATTAACTTTATTCTTCTTTAACCATTCTTTGATAGAACGACTTGTGTGCTTAGGGTCGTTGTCTTGCTGCATGACCCACCTTCTCTTGAGATTCAGTTCATGGACAGATGTCCTAACATTTTCCTTTAGAATTTGCTGGCATAATTCAGAATTCATTGTTCCATTAATGATGGCAAGCACTGTAAAAAAAGAATAGTCGAGAATACTTGAAATTTCAAGGCAACAGTCTGCATTAAGAATTTTATGTTTTGCCAACGATGTATGCCCATGATAATCCAAACTATGATGTTATCTTTATTAAGAATTCTTAATTAAGTCAATTTTCAATTCCTCATTCTGCCAACATAGATTTCTCTTTTTGCTGAACAGTGGCATTCACAGTAGTACAAAAAGGCAATTGAGGTTCTCACAATTTTTTGGGGGGCTTTTTTTTACCTTTATTTGGATAGGACAGTGTAGAGACAGGAAATGAGCAGGAGAGAGATCAGGAAATGACCTCAGGTCGGAATCAAACCCAGGTCCCCGGACTTATGGTATGGCGCCTTATCCACCTGAGCCACGACAACATGAGCTTCAACCTGAGAGAGAACCACATTGCCCAGCCCTTGCATTTGGGAGCGGAAACCCCGTGTCTTGGTCATTAAGAGCATGTGCTGAATAAACACCTGTGGCAATTATGTATTTTCAATTCAGATTATTCACTATTGCATATTTACACATCATTGAGGTGCACCCTATCAGTTTGATGTGGATTTTTCTGTTCGTTAATAATTATTCATATTTTCTTGTCCATTCAATTGTGAATATGGAATTACTTGAACAAAGCATAATTCTATTTTTTAGAATTATCCACATCAAGAAAAATCCACATCAAACTGATAGGGTGCACCTCAATGATGTGTAAATATACAATAGTGAATAATCTGAATTGAAAATACATAATTGTCACAGGTGTTTATTCAGCGCATGCTCTGAATGACCAAGACACGTGGTTTCCTCTCCCAAATGCAAGGGCTGGGCAATGTGGTTCTCTCTCCGGTTAAAGTTCACGTTGTCGTGGCTCAGGTGGATAAGGCACCATACCATAAATCCGGGGGCCTGGGTTTGATTCTGACCTGAGGTCATTTCCTGATCTCTCTCTCTTCTACTCATTTCCTGTCTCTACACTGTCCTATCCAAATAAAGGTGAAAAAAGCCCCCCCCAAAAATTGTGCTAACCTCAATTGCCTTTTTGTACTACTGTGAATGCCACTGTTCAGCAAAAAGAGGAATCTATGTTGGCAGAATGAGAAATTGAAAATTGACTTAAGAATTCTTAATAAAGATAACAGTGTTATCATAGTTTGGATTATCATGGGCACATCGTTGGCAAAACATAAAATTATTAATGCAGACTGTTGCCTTGAAATTTCAAGTATTCTCAACTAGTCTTTTTTACAGTGAGTCGTCCTGGCCCAGATGCAGCAAAACAGGCCCAAACCATGATACTACCACTACCATGTTTCACAGATGGGATAAAGTTCTTATGCTGGAATGCAGTGTTTTCCTTTCTCCAAACATAATGCTTCTCATTTAAACCAAAAAGTTCTATTTTGGTCTCATCCGTCCACAAAACATTTTTCCAATAGCCTTCTTGCTTGTCCACATGATCTTTAGCAAACTGCAGATGAACAGCAATGTTCTTTTTGGAGAGCAGTGGCTCCTTGCAACCCTGCCATGCACACCATTGTTGTTCAGTGTTCTCCTGATGGTGGACTCATGAACATTAACATTAGCCAATGTGAGAGCGGCCTTCAGTTGCTTAGAAGTTACCCTGGGGTCCTTTGTGACCTCGCCAACTATTACACGCCTTGCTCTTGGAGTGATCTTTGTTGGTCGACCACTCCTGGGGAGGGTAACAATGGTCTTGAATTTCCTCCATTTGTACACAATCTGTCTGACTGTGGATTGGTGGAGTCCAAACTCTTTAGAGATGGTTTTGTAACCTTTTCCAGCCTGATGAGCATCAACAACACTTTTTCTGAGGTCCTCGGAAATCTCCTTTGTCCGTGCCATGATACACTTCCACAAACAAGATCAGACTTTGATAGATCCCTGTTCTTTAAATAAAACAGGGTGCCCACTCACACCTGGTTGTCATCCCATTGATTGAAAACATCTGACTCTAATTTCACCTTCAAATTAACTGCTAATCCTAGAGGTTCACATACTTTTGCCACTCACAGATATGTAATATTGGATCATTTTCCTCAATAAATAAATGACCAAGTATAATATTTTTGTCTCATTTGTTTAACTGGGTTCTCTTTATCTACTTTTAGGACTTGTGTGAAAATCTGATGAAGTTTTAGGTCATATTTATGCGGAAATATAGAAAATTCTAAAGGGTTCACAAACTTTCAAGCACTTTTCTATGCTTTATTTCTAAAGTAGAATTACTAGCAGTAATACAGAGACTGTTTC
The DNA here is from genome assembly GCF_027579695.1 of Neoarius graeffei. Taxonomy (NCBI): domain Eukaryota; kingdom Metazoa; phylum Chordata; class Actinopteri; order Siluriformes; family Ariidae; genus Neoarius; species Neoarius graeffei. The sequence continues at coordinate 37,106,236 of NC_083588.1, forward strand.
CCTTTTCGATAGTCTATCAGTGTATCAAAATATAGTCAGCCCCCAGTTTGGCTTGTCTCTGTCCTTTTGTTGTTATGACGACGAGGTCGTAAATCCGCCATGTTGTTCTTGCTGCAGCGTTGCGACAGAGACGGAGTGCAAGAACGACATGACAGAAGAAAGTAATAATACGGCAGAATCGCTTGCCGGCCAAACGCAAACACAGCATGGTAGCATCATCACCATCCAAACCAGTCTGGGAGACGAAGGTAATGGCAATTACGTTGACTCTGATGACTGGAATCTGTTTATTAGGTTTTTCACGCTTTATGTCGTGCCTTCTGTAGCTGTTAGTAAGCTTGCTACGGACCTCGAGTCGTGCAATACTTTTCTCGCTAACATGCTAAAGTTAGCTAATAGACTTGCTACGCTATAATGCTAATAGCTAGCTAGTTCCTTGACAACATTCTTATAGGTTTGTACGAGTCACCAGTGCTATGTTATGTTATGTTATGTTATAATATGTCCGTTTTTGATGTAGATAATTTCACTTTTTGACAATAGCTAGCTGGTAGTAGCCACATTTCGGTGTCGTGCTGCCCATGCTAACTGGCTAACTAGCTTCGTGTGCAGTAGTGCTGTGAAGTAAAGGCCAGGTTGCCCCTACCGGTATTGGAGAGGTTAGGGATTACTAAATTAAGTAGTTTGTTAGTGGTTTTAACTTCATTTTCAGTGATACGAATATGAAGTACACTTTGTGGCCCGGTTATTATAATTTTATCGACCTCATACCCAGGTACACTTTGGAGGTTTCTGACTGGAGGCCAGCAGGTGCTATGGAGTTATGCTGCGTTCATGTGCTATGGGAAGATGATATTTTCCAGTTGGGAAGTGGTATTTACCAGTGTGTTGTGTTCACATGCTTTTGTTGTTGTTGACAAATTAAAGATGGTGGACCAGATTCAGAATCAGGCCTGTTATTTGGCTAAAACAATGATAGATTGCCTTGTTCATCAGCTGCAGCAGGAATATGAAAATCAAAAGTCAAAAGGTAAATAATGCTGAATATTTCCTGATCATGACAAGTAGAGATTTTCTTAACACATTGAATGCCACGCAGTTTTTGGAAATTTGGCTGTAGCCACAATGAGACTAGCCAGTATCTAGATCATTGTTGGCGTTCTTTGGACAGCCACAGAATATTTTGTATTAGGCTATAATATACATATTATAATAATATAATATACATAACGTGACTCGTTTAAAAGGTGAGAGTCAGCTTTCCGTAGGTGAAAACCATTTCTTTCATGGTTCATAAGCTAGTCTTGTACCGCTCGCTGCCGTGTTGAAAAGGTTAAAGTTCATCTCATCTCGGCAACTCGTGTATCAAAATTTTCTACGAGTTTCCCAGTGGAAAATACCGCAAGAGGGGGTGTTCCTGTGTGCTTTCCATGTCGGCGTTTGGTATTTACCATAATTCCCATAGCACATGAACGCACCATTATTCAGCGTCCTTTCACCCAAAATAAATCTAGAGGTTATAGCGAAATCAGCATGCACAGTTTGTTTTAATTTTCGTCTTGTCCTTTATTAGTGCCCTTTACACAAGCTTTCTGACCACAGGACTGCTTGTGGATCTTTTTTTTTGGCAGACTTTAGTGCTGTCACCTCATGACTCCAGAGTCCCTTCAGTCCTAAACTCGGAATATTGTCTGTATGGGTATGGAATAACTCAAATACCACAGAATATTGTATGTAAGGGATCACCACAGGACTCCTGCTGATAGTATATGAATGGTGGATTATTCTCAGCGCAGTCGTAATATCAACGTGGTAATGTGTGTGTGGGACACTGATGTACAGAATTAGTCAAAAGTTTGGACACCTGTACTCATTCATGTTTTTTTCTGTATTTTGACTCTTTTCTATGTGATAGAACAATACTGAAGACATCCAAACTATGAAATAACATGGAACAAATATGGAATTATGTGGTAAAGTGTTAAATATGTCATATTTTTTAGATTCGTCAAAGTAGCTACCGTTTACCTTGACACTTTGTACTCTATTGGCATTTACTTAACCAGCTTCATGAGGTAGTCACCTGGAATGCTTTTCAATTAACAGATCTCATCTCATTATCTGTAGCTGCTTTATCCTGTTCTACAGGGTCGCAGGCAAGCTGGAGCCTATCCCAGCTGACTACGGGCGAACGGCGGGGTACACCCTGGACAAGTCGCCAGGTCATCACAGGGCTGACACAGAGACACAGACAACCATTCACACTCACATTCACACCTACGGTCAATTTAGAGTCACCAGTTAACCTAACCTGCATGTCTTTGGACTGTGGGGGGGAAACTGGAGCACCTGGAGGAAACCCACGCGGACACGGGGAGAACATGCAAACTCCGCACAGAAAGGCCCTCGTCGGCCACGGGGCTCGAACCCGGACCTTCATGCTGTGAGGCGACAGCACTAACCACTACACCACCGTGCCGCCCCTCGTCAAAAGTTAATTAGTGCAATTTCTTGCCGCCTTAATCAATGAGCTCATCACAGTAAATAATACAAATACAGTAAATAGCCCTATTCCACAACTGTAGTAATCCATATTATATCAAGAATCGCTCAACTAAGTAAAGAGAAACAACATCCATCATTACTGTAAGACATGAAGTCTCTCTTTAAATTAATAAAAAGCCTTGAATTAGGCATGTCCAAACGTTTGATTGGTACTGTACAGAGGTGGACAGTAACGAAGTACATTTACTTGAGTACTTACAGTGCACATCACGGGTAAATTCAGGAGCAAGATCAATGTAATTCTCCTGTTTTATATTAAACTTTGGTCAAATATCTGTAACATTCTGCATTCTCTACAATTTTTTTACCTTGCACAATACCAGAAAAATTCAGTTGAAATCAAGCCATTTGAGGCGAATTGGTCCGCCTCTGAAAAAACTTGGCATTTGGATTTCCCAGGAAACATTGATTTTCGTGACGTCACGTGCGGGACGCCTCCCTCTGAATCCTACGTCAGCGCTGGTTTGTTTATGAGAAAACGACCTGGTGGTTTTCTGCAAATTTATTCGCTATTGTGTAATTATTAAAATGGTTAACAGATGTATCGTAGGAGGGTGTAGCAACACCAGTCTTGATGGGATTAGTACTCATCGTTTCCCAAAAGACCGGACAATGAGAGAGAAATGGGAGCGCGTGGTCTACACAGGCTGTGCACTGAAACTGCGCAAAGCTCTCGCAGCCTGCTGGTGCTTCCGCAGATAACGTCACGATTCTGGCTCCAGACTCCCTTGGGATTTTTCCAGACGCGTTTTGTTTTTATTTTTTTTCTGCTGTAGACAGATGGCCTTGTGCAAAATTACCCTTCTGAATGAGTGTGTAAGGCTGCTGGGCCATAGAAGGTGCACGCTGCACGCTACACGCGTGTAAAGAAAAGTGGACAAACGTAGCATGACTTGCTCTGGGCCATAGAACGGCGTTCACGTTGCACGCTGCACACTTCACGCGTGAAGCATGAAATGAACATGCACACTTTTTTCTAGGCGTGAAGACGGAAATTCCAGTCAATGCATGCGGTCACCGCCGCGCCAGCCAATCAGAACGGGTCTAGGGAGATAACTCTATGCTTTCAGGGGAAAACTTCAGAAAAAATATAATTGAATGGTATAATTGAAAAATAGTTCTTCATCAGGATTGTCAAGCAGATTATAGAATGTTCGGTGAAATTCACCACGGGTTTCTCTCAGAAGGAAGTGTTCTCGGCTCCAAATTCTGTTCCTTTTTCTCTTCCTCTGTCTCAGTAAAAGCAGAATGAGGCAATCGTCGTCATCCGAAGAGTCCATATTGTTGGTTACTCGGTCAAAGTAGAACAGACGCAACACGTGAACATCCAAGCATGAAGTTTAATGGCCCAGGGTCCGGTTCTTCACGTGAACGTGCAGCGTGCAACATGCAGCGTGCAGCGTGAACCTTCTATGGCCCAGCAGCCTAAAGGGACATATTTTCATATAAAAAAAAAAAGAAATTGGTCCAGAATATGCCCTTTAAGTACACTTTTTGAGTACCTGTACTTTACTTGAGTATTTTTTTTTTTGGAAACTTATGACTTTAACTTCACTGCATTTGAAAGACAAATATTGTACTTTTTACTCCACAACACTTCTGTCATGGTCCTCATTACTATGAAGCAGCTTTGAAAGTAGATGTCTTTTCTTTTCTAAAACGTGATGGTTTTTTCGCAGGTGACACTGAGACAGCCGATCAGTAACCAGTCTGGTCACGTCACATCCATAGACTGTATAAAATCAAGTTCAGTGATTTCTCAGCAGTGTTATTTGAACATGGTCAGTTGATGGCCAAATGGAAGGAGGCGGTCCTTCTGGGGAATGCACACCCATGGCCATACCTAGAACCCATGTTTCAGTTTTCTGAAAGGATTAGAGTCGTTTTGTTTTAAATGTTTGCTTTGTTTGCTGAAAACGAACCTCATCACGGCCTACAAAAACTCGCCGTTCAACCTGCGGAAGCATATTGAGGGATATAAACGTTTTATTTCAAGAGAAAGCTTGCAACGAAGTTGTCTGTGCTTTTAGAGCTAGCAGTAACATTGCAATAGCTGTACAGTCTGGTTAGTCAAATGACTTTCTATGGATTTGCCTGCCAACTTGCCGTAGCCTTGTCCACGGCTAACGTTAACACATAGCTAGTTAACTTGGACACTGTTAGTTAGCATGTAAACACGGAGTTACGCTAACATGAATAACGTTAACTTATCTGAAGTCCTTTCAGAAATATGTTTTAGCATAATCTTGCCAAATAAACAGAAGGTAGAAATCTTTCTTTTCTAGTAGCGTTAGCTACCCAATATGATTTTGAGTTTGAAAAGGGTTTGCTAGCATGTCAGGTGGCGTTTCACTGACTAGCTAGCTTAACATTAAACCACCATGATGGCACAGCATGCGTTCATTTTGTGAATTCACATTTCTGTCTTTGGTAACGGCGTTAGGTTTTGTAAGTGTTGTGGCAATAACACAACAATGCGTTGACAGAAAATGTACTTTTAATACTTAAGTATTTTTAAAAGCAAGTACTTCAGTACTTTAACTTAAGTACAACTTTCACTTGTATCGGAGTAACATTTGACCAGGGGGATCTGTACTTTGATTTAAGTAATAAAGTCAGATACTTTGTCCACCTCTGGTACTGTATATTTGTGACCTTTGGCAGTATTGCTCAGATTTCTAACACCTTAGGGCCTCTGCATGCTCTTGCGACAAGGCTTTCGCAGATAGCTTTTCGCAGACAATTGTAATTTATCGTTGAGCGGGGAGTAATAGGCGTGCGCGATGTTATTTACCGCCACAACGCAAGGGGGCGCGAAGTCGCGAAATCGCTAGGAGTAGTTGGTGGGTGTGGTTAGTGGAGTGTTTATCCTCCGGTTACTTATAATGACTAGAACTGGAGTCGTATATAGATGTACGTACTTCCTCACTTCCTTGATCAACCGCTGTTCGTGCTGCTCCATCTTCGCTTGTGTTTTTAAAAATGGCGGTAGTGAAAACAAAACAAACCAGGAAAGTAGGGAAGCGGAAGTGCGTGTACAGTAGGGGTGTGCAAAAATATCGATTCGGCGATATATCGCGATACTTTGTCTTCCAGGGCGGCACGGTGGTGTAGTGGTTAGCGCTGTCGCCTCACAGCAAGAAGGTCCTGGGTTCGAGCCCCGGGGCCGGCGAGGGCCTTTCTGTGTGGAGTTTGCATGTTCTCCCCGTGTCCGCGTGGGTTTCCTCCGGGTGCTCCGGTTTCCCCCACAGTCCAAAGACATGCAGGCTAGGTTAACTGGTGACTCTAAATTGACCGTGAGTGTGAATGGTTGTCTGTGTCTATGTGTCAGCCCTGTGATGACCTGGCGACTTGTCCAGGGTGTACCCCGCCTTTCGCCCGTAGTCAGCTGGGATAGGCTCCAGCTTGCCTGCAACCCTGTAGAAGGATAAAGCGGCTAGAGATAATGAGATGAGATGAGACTTTGTCTTCCAATTCAATATCGATACTCAAAATTTGAATATCGATATTTTTTCAAATAATAAAATCATGTTTCAGACGGGTTGTAAATCCAGTACGACTTCCGCACCTCCGCTCCCCGAGGTGTCGCTGTGCCGCTACCTCACTGCAAGGCACTCTTCGTCTTCTCTTTCTTCCCCAGCGGTTGCAGTGAGGAAAAAAAACAGGCAAGCATGGCTGTTAACATAAACCTAGAGACGCCGCCGAACTTTAAGGTAGATGTTTGGAGGCACTTTGGATTCCAAAGGAAAGGAGAAAAAAAACAGTGAGCCGGACAAAGAGAATGCACTCTGCAAAACCTGTTTCGCTCCAATTAAATTAAGATGCTCCAATTAAGATGCCCACTGCACTTTTCAGTGTGTTTCAGACAGTGTGTTGTTCCTGCAAAATAAGCACAAGTTAAATGTTCTCAGGTATATGTTCTCAAGTTTACAAAGAACAAATTGATATTAGTGTTAGCACTGAAATGTCTGTGCAGTCTGCAGTGCAAGTTTTAAGTTTTCATAAAACAATTTGATTCTGCTTGTTAAGCAGCACTGATGTGTCCATGCTTACAGAAAAGTTGAGAATACTAGCACAGAAATGGGAATTTTCTGTATGTTGTAGTGAAGCAACTCTTGGTTTTGCCAGCAGTGGAATAGAGACAAATATATGTCTGGCAAGAGTGTGTAGTTATGTATGTGAAATGTAATTTTACAGTGGTCAATAAATTCTGATTTTCTTCAGTGACACAGATATTGTGATGTGGTTGAAATTTCTTGCAATATATCGATTATCGCAGAATCGCTGTACTGTGATGTTATCGTGGGCAAAATATCGCTATCGTATCGTGAGGTATCTGGTGATACCCAGCCCTAGTGTACAGCGGATGTAGAGTGGACCAATCAGAGCCCTCTTGTCTGCGAGGCTTCTGCGGTGGTCACAATTTTGGGGAGGTGCACGCAGAGCGTCTGCGGAGGGGGGGCACGCAGACGCCATCTGCGACGCCATCTGCGACGCCATCTGCGAGGACTGCGTTGTCAGCATAAATTGGCCTTTAGTGTCACTGCTGGGTTGAAGAAACTTTATTCATTCGTCTTCAGTTTGTCTTGGTCAGGGTCACTGTGAATGTGGAGCTTATCCCGGGAGCACTGGGTGTGAGGTGAGAATACACCCTGAGAAAGATGCCAGTCCATGCAAGGGACCATGCACACAGATTTGTACACGAGGGCAATTTAACATGGCTTGGGATTGACGGTACAAACTGTACATGTTAAAATTTAGCTGTAATCTCTTGATTTAGAGGTGCGCCAACATGGGAGGTGTGTAATAACAATGGGCACGGAGTATGCGCGGTGTTTAAATGCTCCAGCAAAGCTGCTGTGCCTAATGCAAACATGCACACTACCACATTGTTTGTTTGTACTTGGGCAACCATTACCTATTGTAAAAGTGCTATTATTTCCTCCTTATTTGCTGTGACTGTTGACCATAGATATTGTACCACATGATCTCTCTCACACCCACACACACCTGAAGCGTAGCGAGTGTGTGGGAGAAAAAGGTCATTAATAAATGGTGACCAAGTCATGACTTGCATGTACCGTCTTGCTCAAAACTTTCCAGTGACAGTGTTTTGCACAGCAAGCAGTGCTAAAGAAACAATAGTAAATTATTAAACCAGTCATTAATATTATTGGTTTCCTTTTAACTTTGAACCAGGGCTTTGAACCGGAATTTTTTTCCTATTGGTTCGTTCCGAACAGAAACGGAATTTTAACGTTTCCGGTTTTGGGTTCCACCATTAAATAGACGTTCCCGAACCGGTTAGAACAAAAAAATTTCGTTCCCGGAACGGTTAATTACGTTCCCTGTCAGCTGTTTAACAAATGGCTATAAAATTATGTCTCTGTCTCATCCAGCTTAAGCCAAATGTAGGCTAATTCTATTACAACCTTCATTAAATAAGACAAGAAATAATTCAAAACAATTATTATTTCAAATGTTGGCGATTTGGATTCTCAGTATGTCTTCCCATCTACACAAACAGAAAAAGTGCCAAAAATGAAAGAGAATTCGTTTAGTGTGTTACCAAAGGCTAGTCAGGCCCTATAGAGGGCTACCGCATGACGTCACCGCGCCGCGAGATTTTGTTAGGTGCCATATTGGAAGACCAAGTACACATCTATGCAAGTACATACATACATAAAACAAACTACACCTGAAATGTAGCCAGGGCCGGTTCTGCCCTAATCTGGACCCGGGTGCAACATCGCGCAAACCCCCCCCCAAAAAAAAAAAACACCAGTCTAAATCAGGACAACCATCACATAACTATAACTATAAACATTTTATATCAACTATTTTAACTAAATGGGCTATAATAAATAAGCCTGCAGGCAGCCACGGCGGGCTGCCTCAGAAAAGTAACCATTCAATGACACAACTGAAAGCCTGCAGCCACGGCGGGCTGCCTCAGAAAAGTAACCATTTGTCCTACCTTAAAACTCGTTTTGCATTTTCTGCCTCCTTTTTTGTATTTTCGACCCTCCGTTTATTTTCTTTCCTTTTCTGAAAACCCGATTTGTGTCCAGACATTTTGTTCTGCTACCAACAAACTAACTCGTCAGGTCTCGTCTCTCGAGCCCGCGATGATTCCCATGGGAAGGGCAACAATTGATACATTTTTACAAACAGCCAATAGGGAGGTTGCAACGTTCAGGCTCTTCTTTGCTCAGACACTCAGTAATGGAGATGTGATAGCAGTCCACCTTCCCGCTCTCTCCATTCAGTCAGCGAACGTCACACAGGAAGTGAACCCCAGCGGGTCATAGAAACTTGCGCAGGAGAAGAATGACTTTTTTATTTGTAGGCTACAGAAACTTTGAGGAACGAAATAAAAACCGGTATTAACCGGTTACCATTATTTTTAATAAGCGTTTCTGTTCCGGAACATAAAAAATAATAAAGTTTCTGGTTTCGTTTCTGTTCCATGTGAAATAGAAAAAGTTCCCGGTTTTCGTTCCTTGAACCGGTTCAAAGCCCTGCTTTGAACACATTGTGCTCTTGACACACTAATATGAATTATACAGTAGCTGTATACTAAATAGTGGTTATCTTTGGCTAGTGCAGTACATATGTGCTAATCAGTAATGCAACAATTCAGGCGAGTCATAAACTACCAATATAATATCAGATCATGCAACATCAGACCAACAAAACTTCAGTCTGTACTTCGTGCAAAAATCTATAGAGCTAAACAGAAGAAATGAGTAGAATGCTTCAGAAATGTAGACTTGCTAAAACTCAGTTAGCGAGTATATAGTTAGTAGTTTTCTGTATCTTATGCCTTCTTGAGCACAATCAGCTTTAACTAACTGGGTGTCGCTTATCTGTTTTTTGCAAGTTAAATAAATCCATCATTTGCAAATAACGTGTAGTGCTGGTCATTTAAGTGACGAGGTATGTTCTACTCGAACCATTACTGAACTGGTTTGTACTTGACAGATGAAGATGTTCACAAATGTGGGCGATGCGGCGTGGAGTTTTCCGCTTTGGATGTCTTCATTCAGCACAAGCTTAGCCGGATCTGTAAACGTCCTTTACAGGACCTACAGGTAGGTTTCTGTTATTCCCATGTTTATCCAGTTACATACAGTAGCAGCGATTAGTCTACCATCAGTTAGTCTTAATTCTCAAAATGGCAGAATGTGGAGAAAAAAAGGATGCTGTTAACTGTATAGGTTGGTTTGTGTTTGTTGTTCAAAGTTGTGACGTGGTGGATCTGCTGTTCCCCAGGTGAAAGACTGCAATAAAGATGGAGAGCTGGCGAATGATACAGAGAGATCCTCAATGGGTAAGACGCTCCGTGCACTAAGACTAAGCCCAAAAATGAGTCGAGTAGGTGTAGCCTTAAATGTGGAAGAATGAATTTTAGTACCTAGTTCAACTTAAAACCTTATACAAGTTGAATTATTTGATTTTTTTTTAAAATATGAGCTTTGATATGAGTGAATTTCTCACTCTTTTCTTAGATGAAGGAGATGGCAGATTAACCAGCACGAACATAAGGCCAGGTCACGTGACAAAGGACCATGTCAAGTCTGAAAACAAAGATAGTTCAGATCATACTAAATCTGCCTTGAAGCTCAGCGAGGACGGGCGCTACGTTTGTCATATATGTGAGAAGACTTTCAAAACGGTATGATGCATTTAGACAGAATCGTCCATTACTAATCTAGGCAAGAATTCAAGCCTTGCCATGGTTAGCTGTGAATTGGTTTACCTTCTCTCTGTTTGCGTGTAGGCAAATATCCTGAGGACACACTTGTCCATTCATACAGACAAGAAGGACTTCAAGTGTGACCTTTGTGAGACTGCATTCCGAACCAAAGGCTCTCTGATTCGCCACAACAGACGGCACACGGGTACACAGAGGATTACTTCTTTATATGACATTCTCTGATTGCTTTTGTACCATCTTAAATCATGACAAGATGATTCCATTGAATTACTGGAAGGCAACAGAGTTCTGATTTTTTCTTTCTTCGTCCCCAGATGAGCGGCCTTACCAGTGCAATCAGTGTGGCCTCTCCTTCAGAGAGTCTGGTGCACTGACGAGACACCTGAAGTCACTGACGCCATGTATAGAGAAAATCCGGTACAGCCAGTGCAGAGAGATCCTCTTCAGCAAGAATGGTGTTTGCACAGGTTAAGAAAAAAAAAAAACACCACCACACACTAGTTACATTTAATATGGCTTTCTCACTCATGTTCGTGTCCTTTTGTTTTGTGATGCTTTTGGAAAGAGTAAGAGCAGTACTTTCTCTGGTGCAGACTGACTGACCGTTACACTGATATGTTTTCGTTGTGCTGTACTGCAGAAGTACAGCAGCCTCCTGTGCTCCCTGACAAAGAGCAGCAGCTGCCTGTGGTCAGTGTGGTGCAGACAGTTCAAGATGCTGTTCATATCCAGGTGGTAGAAAACCTTGGAGAAGTTAATCAGGTGATTTAATGGAACGTTCTTTCAACTTCATTTGGTTTTATTTAATAAAATTGTTTCCTGATACTGACTGGCTGTATATACACTACCGTTCAAAAGTTTGGGGTCACCCAGACAATTTTGTGTTTTCCATGAAAAGTCACACTTTTATTTCCCACCATAAGTTGTAAAATGAATAGAAAATATAGTCAAGGCATTTTTCTGGCCATTTTGAGCATTTAATCGACCCCACAAATGTGATGCTCCAGAAACTCAATCTGCTCAAAGGAAGGTCAGTTTTATAGCTTCTCTAAAGAGCTCAACTGTTTTCAGCTGTGCTAACATGATTGTACAAGGGTTTTCTAATCATCCATTAGCCTTCTGAGGCAATGAGCAAACACATTGTACCATTAGAACACTGGAGTGAGAGTTGCTGGAAATGGGCCTCTATACACCTATGGAGATATTGCACCAAAAACCAGACATTTAGTAGAATTTAGCTAGAATAGTCATTTACCACGTTATCAATGTATAGAGTGTATTTCTGATTAGTTTAAAGTGATCTTCATTGAAAAGAACAGTGCTTTTCTTTCAAAAATAAGGACATTTCAAAGTGACCCCAAACTTTTGAACGGTAGTGTAAAACTGTTTGAAAATCCTTCCCACCTATGGGAACTGCTGACCGTGTTTTATCGCGCTTTTATCAAATCGGTTTTATCTTTCTGCTTGGTGTCTTGGTTTGGTAATCTGTCATCTAAAACTAAGAGGTGCCTGAACCAAATAGTGAAGTGGTCCAGTAAGTTGACGGGAGAGATGCAGTTAAATCCAGAATCACTGTACTCCAGACAGGTACAGAGGATATCTGGATCAATTTTAAAGGACGCTTCTCACCCACTACATTGTGAGTTCCAGCCTCTCCTGTCAGGATGTAGATATAAATTACCATGATGTAAAACCAAGCGTTATAAAAACAGTTTTGTTCCTGCTGCCATAAGCCTTTTTAATAAGTCTTAGATTCGATAAAACTTTATTGATCCCTTTGGGAGGGTTCCCTCAGGGAAATTAAGAGTCTTCGCTTCATGTGGGGTTTTATGTGTTTGTTTTAATGTTGTTTTATGTCCTTTTTTTATGTTTATCATGCTGTGTTTTATGTTAGATATTTTAAGTGTCGTTTGGCATGTGTGGAAGAGAAGACTGACTCACTTCACTGCAAAACAAGTTTACCTTCGGGTATAAATAAAGTTACTTGAACTTATTAATTTTAATTTGTGTTAAAATAATGCACATCTGAATGAGTTCACTGGCTTCATATAAGTATCCTGATATGGATGAATGCAACTTGCAGCTAATTCTAATGGATATTATGTCTATTCCTCATAAGTCTGAACACTTTTGCTTTTTTTTTTTTAAATTTAAACCTTTTGTCATTTTGACTGGGTGTCGTCGTCGTCCCCCCCCCCCCGCCCCCAATTAATTTAGTTTTTTAAAAATTAAATTATGTAACCACTTGCATCACAGTGGAACTGATGTACAGTTTTGTATCAGTTTAGGAACATTATGCTGTTGGCTTCAGGTTTTAGAAATCTGGATTTGTACGTCACTTTTATTGTTGGATCCTAAATCCATGTTTGAATCCTGCATCAAATCTGATTTGTTTTATAAATGTTCAGTTCTTACTATTGCATAGTGTCAATTATATAATTCTAACGCAGTTCACGCTGAATATTAAATACTAACTATATAGCGGCCTTGCCAAACTTCATACGTTTTGCATAGGAGCTCCTTATTTTTACACTGGCATACTCTGACATGATTTATTACTCACAATACACCCAAAGAGCACTCTCGTTGGAGTAAATAATGGTAGAGGAGTCGATTGATATGATTTTATCTGGAACAACTGACAATTGTGTACGTGTTTTGATATTATCTGACCCCAAACACACTCCCTTGTCCCTTTGATGGGATTATGCATTAGTGGGTGTATGGTATTAGTTACTCAGTACCACTGTAGAGAAAATACAAGCTACATTTAAGGTGCATATATGATTTTGTTTAGCCGTAGGTATATTTATTACAGTGTATCCTGTGTAAACACAGTATGTTGTCCTGTTCTGGACAGGTGGTATCGCAGCCTGTAGCTGAAGCTGTTGCAGAAGGAGACAGTCTAATCTGCCAAGCCATCATCAACTCGGGCATTGCTCTGGAGACTGAAGCAACGGAGGCGGCAGAGCAGGCAGAGGCCCTGTCACCTAAAGGGGTCCTGCAGAATCCTGAGGCTGAAGCGAGAGTCCCGGAGGTTCAGGTGACTGAGGAGTGTGTGGAGGTGGAGGCAGAGACTGTGGTGAGTAAGAGACTGGTCACTGATTCAGGCACTGTGCTTTTTAACTAGAAAATTTGACGTTGCTCAAAATCTGGGGAGTCAAAAAATATGAATTTCCTATAGATTTAACAGTGTATTTTTCTAAATACATAATTTTTATTCTCTGGCTTGAAGGAGACTTCAGAGAAAGACACCGAGCGCTCCCCTTCAAAGTCACACAAATGCCCTCACTGTCATCGAACATTCAGAACAACGTCTCACTTGCGCATCCACGTAAAAGGGCATGCTGGTAAGCTTTAGTCCACGTTAAAACATTTCTAGAAAACATTCTCTGTTCATTTTCATGCGCTTGCTTATAAATGGCAGTTCAGTTAGATTTTACTTAATTAAAAAAAATCTGTTTTATTTAAAGCTGAACTAGTATGCTGGAATTACTTACCCTTTTTTTTTTTCTGCTGAAAATAAACACACTCGGTGCTATTTTCTTGGCAGGTTACAAACCATTTAAATGTGTGAATTGTCACAAGGAGTTCTTCACAGGCTACATGCTGAAGAAGCACATGGAGATGCACGTGACTGAGCGCCGGTACAAGTGTGGTGAGTGCGGTAAGCTGTTCAAGGCTATCGGGCACGTACGTGAGCACATGAGGGCACACTCCAATGACCGTCCACACCATTGCACCCTCTGCAACAAGAGTTACAAGACTAAGGTAAGTTGGAGTGGAATTGGATCTAGAGATTAAGTGCTTAGCATACGAGGCACTGTCTTTGCCGTTGTTGTTTATAGTGTGTGTTGTATTTATTAAAGATTACAGCAGGTGTACGCTGATAGGGCTGTCAAAGTTAACACAATGTGTTAATGCAGATTTCTTTTAATGCCACTTTTTTTTTTTTTTTGATGCATGTTCTGTACCCCTCCTCCGTAGTTTGGGAAATCAGGAAGTGATGTGGCATGTACCGTAGCGGTTGGTGCAAGTCGTGATAGTGTACTTGTGTACAGAATCAGCTTGTATTGTTGCGTTCTGACTGTTCACATAAAATGTGTGTTTATTTATATGCTCTTGATGGTCCAGAGGGGAGAAAAGACATGTTAAGGTCCAGGTGTGTGTGTGTGTGCGCACGCGCGTGCCAGCGAGCAGGCTGCTCACTGGAGTGAGTGTTTTTGTTTTTATTCTGAGAAATTTGTGAGTTATGTAAAAGTGTTTATAAATGCAGTTTTTGCTCATGAATGTACTGTATATTTACGAGTAAAGTTATTTCACCTTTATGAGCTGTGTGGCTTAACAAATGTGTTTATTTGGGTTTTGTATTTTTATTGTCTTCATTTAAAGATCGCCACTACTGTTGTCCAGAGTTCACATCACCTAGTTGGTTTGGTTTATTTTATTGCACAGCTTGAGTTTAGAAGTGTCGCCTCACAGCAAGAAGGTCTGGGTTCGAGCCCCGTGGCCGGCGAGGGCCTTTCTGTGCGGAGTTTGCATGTTCTCCCTGTGTCCGCGTGGGTTTCCTCCGGGTGCTCCGGTTTCCCCCACAGTCCAAAGACATGCAGGTTAGGTTAACTGGTGACTCTAAATTGGCCGTAGGTGTGAATGTGAGTGTGAATGGTTGTCTGTGTCTATGTGTCAGCCCTGTGATGACCTGGCGACTTGTCCAGGGTGTACCCCGCCTTTCGCCCGTAGTCAGCTGGGATAGGCTCCAGCTTGCCTGCGACCCAGTAGAACAGGATAAAGCGGCTAGAGATAATGAGATGAGATGAATGAGATGAGTTTAGAAGTTAAAGTGCATATCACGGGTAAATTCAGGAGCAAGAGCAATGTAATTCTCCTATTTTATATTAAACTTTGGTCAAATATCTGTAACATTCTGCATTCTCTGCAATTTTTTTATCTTGCGCAATACCAGAAAAATTTAATTGAAATCAAGCCATTTGAGGCCAATTGGTCCGCCTCTGAAAAAAATTGGCATTTGGATTTCCCGACAAACATTGATTTTCGTGACGTCACGTGCGGGACGCCTCCCTCTGAATCCTACGTCAGCGCTGGTTTGTTTATGAGAAAACGACCTGGTGGTTTTCTGCAAATTTCTTCAACGTTATCACGTAATTATTAAAATGGTTAACAGATCTATCGTAGGAGGGTGTAGCAACACCAGTCTTGATAGGATTAGTACTCATCATTTCCCAAAAGACCGGACAGTGAGAGAGAAATGGGAGCGCTTGGTCTACACAGGCTGTGCACTGAAACTGTGCAAAGCTCTCGCAGCCTGCTGGCGCTTCTGCAGATAACGTCACAAATCTGGCTCCAGACTCCCCTGGGATTTTTATGCCTCCGCCACCGTAAGGTGCAGGAGGCGTTATGTTTTCGGGTTGTCTGTCTGTCCGTCCGTGCGTCCGTCCCGAAACCTTATGAACGCGATATCTCAAAGGCTAATGAAAGGAATTTCACCAAACTTTCACCATGTGCGCGCTTTGGGACAAACATGAACTGATTAGATTTTGAGATCAAAAGGTCTAAGGTCAAGGTCACTATGAGGTCAAATGTCTGTCCGAAAACCTTGTGAACACAATGTCTCCAAGGCTAATACAAGTAATTTCACCAGGTCAAAATTACTGTGAGGTCAAATGTCCATCCCCAAATCACAACTTAATAAGGTGTGTGGTCTACCGGGTGGAGGCATCCCCATTGACGCCGTTGGCGTCGAGTTCTATCTAATTCTAGATGCGTTTTGTTGTTTTATTTTTTTCTGCTGTAGACAGGTGGCCTTGTGCAAAATTACCCTTCTGAATGAGCGTGTAAAGGGACATACTTTCATATTTTAAAAAAACAAAATTGGTCCAGGATATGCACTTTAAATACAGAACAAGAGGAAAACATGGTTTGTTCACACTTCATTGTACTAAACCCTCAAAATTATAAAGTTAATGCTGCTTTATTTTTTAAATGCAGTGGGGGAATAAAATGCCCACAAAAATAATTTTTGACATGTCCAGCCTTATTATTCCTGACCTGGGCACATTTTGCATAAAGCAAGCATATTTGTCCTCTCCCACTCCCCACTCCCCAAAAGCTTGAAAAGTACCCCTTTATGGTCCATTTAGAACAAATTTAAAAAAAAAGTGATTAACTCAGGATTAATTGAAAATTAATTATGGACAGTTTGATGAAATATTTTAAACGATTGACAGCCCTACTCGCTAATATTAATATCTGATTGCAGCAGTTTTTACATGCAGGTATAGTTTGATATAAAATACAAATGCAAGTAAATGTTTTTTGCTTAACTAGCCCTTTCTTATTTTAGAATGCACTTCAGGTGCATCAGCGCACACACGGTGAAGACAAACCATACGTATGTTCACACTGCTCTCGGGCATTTCGGGAGAAAGGTGCTCTGGTGCGTCACATTCGCCACCACACAGGAGAGAAACCTTTCAAATGCTTCAAGTGTGGCCGTGGATTTGCTGAGCACGGCACGCTGAACCGCCATTTACGAGCGAAAGGTAACATAAAAATGGTCATATATGCTATACACTGTCAAAATATTTTGGATATACAGCTGCAAAGTCTGGAAGAAGCCAAAACACTCGTCACTTGATAGTGCGTGTGTGGTGTTTCAGGAGGGTGCTCTGCCGTGCAGAAGCCGGAGCAGGTGGTGAACCCTGAGGAGCAGCAGGAGTGTGACAGAGTGGCAGCCGCCATCATTTCTGACGATCCCCATACTGTGCTGGTGGAATTTTCTTCTGTGGTAGCTGATACTCAGGAGTACATCATAGGGGTGAGTTATGAATAACATCACATCAGTGGGCGTTTCACTTGCAAGAGTACTTTTAATATGCCACATTATTTTTATATATATATATATATATATATATATATATATATATATATATATATATATATATATAAAAATAAAATATGGCAGTTAAAGACCTAGCAAACTGGTGATATCTGATAGCATTACTATTTGTTAAAACAATTGTCAAGTAGAAAAAGGCTGTCATCAGACTTTAATCCTCATAGAGCCCTTTAGGATCTAGAGAACTCTATATATTATATTGTATTATTATATATAAAATAAAATATTTACTTACTTACTAACTAAAAGCAGAGCTCCTGATGAGTGTATGAGCAAAATATTTGTAAGGGCACAAAATCAGCCTGAATAGAATAATATTGCATATGAGCCATTGAATTGTGTAGTGTATTTCATGTCAATAAATTGCTGCATTGTCTTGTGACGGTGATGCCAGTAACGAGATGCACATCGCAGTTACAACACACATTTATTCCTTTCTTTGACCCCGCATACCATGCACCAGAAACACCACGACATTTTATTATGGTGTGACTTTGCTGGGTGCCTGGTGGACAGCAGTGAACCAGTGCTTTCACTTTCGATCATTACTATATAGTTATGATCAAATATCAAACTCGATATGTCCCAGTTGTCTGGTTACATCTCTGACGTCCATGTGCATTGGTGCTGGAGCGCAGTCGCAGAGTGCAAAGCGCGCACGTGAGCATGCCATAATGATTAATTAGCATGCACTGGTTACTGATTTAGAGAGTGTTTTTTTTTGTTGTTGTTGTTTTGTTTTTGTTTTGTTTTTTTGTTTTTTAAAAGCGCTTTTTTAAAATTATATACACACACAAAAATGTGTGTATTTCTTATATAAATATACACACAAGGATAAGTCAAAGTTCTAAGACAAATGTTATAATTTCAAAAAAGGCATACAAAGAAGGAATTCTCCAATGGAAACATCGCTTGCAGAAGTGTTTAGACTTAAATGGAGGATATGTAGAGAAATAGCTTTATTTTCATAAAGATTTTTTTTGCATTTGTCTTAGAACTTTTTGACTTGCCCTCGTGTGTGTGTGTGTATACACACATGAGGGCAAGTCAAAAAGTTCTAAGACAAATGAAGAAGAATCTTTTTACTTATATAAATAAAATGCACGTGTGTGTGTGTGTGTGTGTGTGTGTGTGTGTGTGTGTGTGTGTGGACTCTCCGTAACACACAGACTTTGCAAAAGCCTTGTATTTTGTATCGTTTTTTCTGGTTTTGACTGTTTTGTTTTTGGACTGTGAGTATTGTATTACCTGTGATCTCTTCTCTGTGCCTCACTCAACCACTGCGTGTTATTTGACTCTGCCTGTGTCTCCATTTTGGATCTGTTTGCTAGTGTGCTTTCAAAAAAAAAAAAATCTTTCTGCACTTGCATCCATCTACTGCCCTTACATGACAGAAACTGTCAGTTGTCCAACAAGCTGGTGGCCTAATAAAACTGTTTTAACTCATTTTATATGAAACTGTCGGGAATATTTTCTGTAAAATGTATTCGTAAATAATCCCTTTTTTTTTTTTTTTAAAGCGAATTTAAAAATAACTGCTGGATAAAAACCCATCTATCTTGTGTAAATGGACAGAAATTTTCATAGTCTGGGGGTCAAGTGTTTGAGATACATTGCCTTGCACTTACGATCGGGTTTCCTGTGGTGGTACACGTTGCTCATACATACGGCTGTCGTATGGTCAAAGCCATCAAAAATCAGGTTGATGCATTACCATGCTCTCTGAAGTATGGGGCTCTGCTGCGTTATTAACTCGATAACCTGAAGCTTATTTCATCCAACTAGCTTTGTTTCATGTTCACTTATAGCCCACTCTTGTTTGTTTTTGCTGTTGCAGATATATATATATTTTTTTAGGGATAGCTGTCAGGGTGTAAAGACCATTTAGTCAAAGTTTTCTTTAAAAACTGATTACGTTAAAGTTTTATGTTGGAACAATCATTAAGTGTAGTGCCATTTTAAATAAATATTTACAGTCCTTTTATTTCAGCACAAAGAGTATTATAGGATTTACCTTTTGGACATGAATGAATGCATAAATCATTACTGTTTATGTGCAGACACCAACGGAGGAGACGGTCGAAGCAGAGGAGGTGTCTGTCCCGAGTAACAATCATAACCAAGTAAGAGTCCTTTTCTGTTGTAAATCTAGCTGTTTTCTGCAAAAGCAGCACTTTTGTCAATAGTTGGCAGTAACTGTTTTGTTTTGTTACTGGACATGTGGTTTGTGGTTGTTCGGGAAGAGACAGTAGGGTGTATACTTATCCCAGCCACTAGAAAAGAAAACTTTTATTTACTTATTTCTTATTAGTATTATTATAATCAGCTTTTATGAAATCTTGCTCCTTTTAATTATCCCCTACTCTCTCCTTAGTTCTTAATGTTATGGAACGCTTCCTTGTGCTGTATGTTGGTGTATCAACATGTATAGTGTGGTGGTAGGGTTGGGCGATTGACAAAAATATCTCAATTCTCCAAAAGACAATTGTGTAACATTTGAAAGGAAGAAAGATTTTAAAAATAGAGGGGAAAATGACAAATTTGAAGATGGAACAAGTGTTTGACATCAAAGCATCTGCTTCCAGTCAGTTTGTAATTATCCTGAAAAATGAATAAAAATAGATATCACAAGGTCCTTGATATCTCAGGAAAGATGCTTTGACATTTATCGATATTATAACCCAGCCTGAGTAGTTAGCTGAAGAGCGCTCACTTGTCTTTTTGAAGGATTTTGGTTACCCAGGTCAGTAAATCAAACTGATTCTATTTACCCTATGCACTTAAATGATTATTAACTTGGGTATTTATGAAGACATTTCAATGAGTAGGTAAATGTCATGTGTATCACTGCTAGATTTATTTTATTTATTTTGCAGTTGGACAGTCAAATCATAAAGGTGGTGCAACAGGTTGTGAATCAGGTGCAAGACGGTCAGCAGATCATCGTACGTAACGTGGAAGCCAACGAGAAGCCTGGCGTTTTCGACAGCGGCGACACCATCACCATCGCTACACCTGAGAGCCTCACCGAGCAGGTGGCCATAACTCTAGCCAGCGCCATCAGCAACGGTGCCCTCCTGAGCACCACCTCCTCCACAGAAGGCACTACGGCGATGGAGCAGGACGAGCACTATGTCATCGCTTCCTCTGACGAGATGGAGATTCAGACTGTTGTGGTGGTCTGACGGAGAAACAATACATCTCCTGAAGCTGGATAATGTCTCCTAAAGAACTTTTTGACTGTTACCCAAAACCTGTAGCAGTTTGCTTCTCTGTTATGCCTTATCTAGATTATTCTTAACTGTTTGCACTCACAAAAGGAGGAAAATGAATCCATATTGGTTTCTTGACTTGTGTATAATGATTGTACAGACACTAGATTATTTTTATAATCTATTTGTCTTATCTGCAATGATGCCAAATCATCCTTTTTTTTTTTTCTTCCTCCTCAACTTTACATGCACATGAAGCTCAAAGGAATTATTGGGAAGAGGTTAAAGACTGTAAATATTATGCTGCATGGGTTTTAAACTATATATTGTTTTGTGTATATTTTATTTATTTGAAAGAGAAGCCAGTTATTGGTATCTACGGTGGTATGGGTATTATGGTGCTTTAGGATTTTCTTGCTTCTCTCTCAAAATGAAGCCCTGCAACTAACTTTTTTTTTTTTCCTTCCCCCTTTTTATTGTCTTTCAATACACACTGCCACGTTCTCCTAAACTTTGTGTTTTTGTCAGTTTTATTTGTTTGAAATGTATGGTATGAGATTGTGTTTATGTTCTACTGTTCCCGAGAGTTTCTGTCCAGCAGTCTTATGTACAAGAGAGACCGTTGTGTTATGAGTCATGATTTGATCCTTTTTGTTCCTGACCCCTCACACCTGTGCTTTCAGCAAGGGATGGGTGGAGAGTTGGTAGAATTACTTGCCAGGCAGATCTGGGCCATACCAGACATTTCTCACCTTGCCCTGGGTTTTTTCACCCCTCCCCCCTCCCCTTACTCCCCTCTGGTCTTCCCTCCTGTCAGGTCATTACTACATGTTCTGTTGCCAAGGATTTGATGGATAGTTTTTATCATTACCCCTCAGGGTCCATACATGTTCCTCCCCATAGTGTGATGCTGTTTTTTGACTGAGACCAAAACTATTAAAGTGCACAGAACCTGGTGATTCGTGCAATGTACTGTAGAAATGAGTTCTATTCATGGAAAATACATGTGTACTAAAGAGCAGAATGAAAAGCAAACATCTTGATGTAGGAAGTAGTTTGATGATTATGTATGCCTGTAACCTTTTATAGTTCTCGTGTGTTCTGTCTAAGATTAGATGTTATTTTGATTTTCCCCAAGGCTTCTGAAATTTAGTTTTCAAGCAAGCAAAAGCTTTTCATTTACAGCCTGTCTTTATTTGAAATATACTCATTGACAGCTTGATTAGATTAAACTTTGTCACTGGCTTTGTACGTGTACTCTGCACAATGAAATGCAGTAAAAACACCATTTATTCAGGTATCCAATCAGCCGATCATGTGCTGCAGCACAGTGCAATTCATAAAATTATTGCAAATGAAGAGCTTCAGTTCGTGTTCACATTAAATATTAAAACGGGGAAGATTTTGATCTGGGGGTTGTTGGTGCTCACCCCTGGCTGGATTCAGTATTTCAAAAATTGACAAGTACCTGGAATTTTCACGCATGCACCAGTCTCTACACAGAATGGCGTGCTAAAAAAAGTGTTGGTTTCATGGGAGAGAAATGAGGAAAATAGCCAGCCTGATTCAAGCTGGCAGGAAGGCAATAATTCAAAACTACTCATTTCCCTGCTCTCCTCTATCAGCTGACCACTACCAACTGCAGTGCTTAACGCGTGCTTTCTTTGATATGTGGAGACGGCTACATCTTTTTAAACTTCTACTCAAGCGGTCTCACAGGGCCATGTAACACATTTGAGGGAAAGCGCTATCTGCTCTCTCCTGCATGAACACACAGATGGCCATAATTGGTTCGTGTCCGTATGAGCGACAGGCAAAAGGGTATTGAGAGACTTTTGGATCCCCAGCCACAAATGGCTGTGGCGGTGTTGGAAGTCGAACTCTCAATCTCAGGATGACAGGCTTTTCTGTTAGACCACTCAGGAGCTGTAAATCACCTTTTGTCTTCACACCAGTGATAAGCAGAAAAGTATCTCAGAATGTTCAAGTCAAACCTTGAGGCAGATGTGCTACCATAGCAGAAGACCACAATGGGTTCCCCTCCTGTCAGGCTAGAACAGGAATCTGAGGCGACAGTAGGCACAGGATCATGGAAACTTGGGGGGGTCAGGGGACGTTAACAAGGTGAAATAATGGATTAATTAACATGAGTGTGTTGTCAGTCTTGCAACAATGATGAAACTATCCACAAGCACATGGTAGTTATGTTAAGGGGGTAAAAGAACCTTGGGCATTACTTCTAAATTTTTGTATTTTCAAAAACTTTGTGCTGAATTCCCTGCGTCAGGTGTGTCTTGGTGTAACAAAATATATACACTATATATGAAGGTGCGTCAAATGAAAACTTTAAACGTGTGTCAAGAATTAGAATTGAATAAAAAAAATTTTTTTTTGAAAGTAATCTAGATAAAGTGCATAGATGCTTCTGTTGAAGAAAATGGAAATTGTGTAGAACTTTTGTCACACCTATTTGTATTAACCAATGCATAAAAAAGTTTTCATTTGTCTCACCCCAGTACTGTATCTTACTGTAGCAGAGTATATGCTGTATTGCACTTCATTATTATAGGATAATCCATAATAAAAGGTACACTGGTATAAAACATGCTATCATTAATTGTTAATGCTATCACTGATTCATTATTAAATAAGAAGCCCAAGACTAAAAAGTGTTAGGATTGTGAGGAAAAAGTTAGCTAGGCTGCTAATGTTAGCTAGCTATGATAGATGTGTTAGACTGACCTGAAACAGACACCGTATGCCAGTCAGTGGTGGTGTGATATCTGAGACCACAAATCAGTTGTGCTCTGATCTCGGTCCTTAACATTTGATATTAAGTTGTGAAAATTTTGTACGGTATTTACAGAAGTGCTTTTCCCTTTGAGAATGCTCATAATTAGGCATCCAAGTACAGTGATTTCTACGAGGTAAATTCACCACTGCTAGTATCTTCCTCTCACAGGCAACACTTTCCTTTCCTGTTCTATATAAAATATTATGTAGACACTAATGCTCTGATGTCTGTCTGCATTTGGTGCTGCTTATAACCAGGGTGCGATTTGTGAAAAAAACAGAAGGGGGGATGTTTTTTTTTAAATCATGAAATGTCACAAAACTAAGGTAACAATAGGCTAACAGCTCAATAACATCCGATGATATCAAATGAATAACACTGTGGCAGCGGGGGTGTGGTCAAGCATCGGTCTGTGACAGGAGGGCGGAGTCAGGGAAGGTAAGTGGCAGAATCACTACACCTGTCGTTAATTATTGTGTTTGTGTGTCTTCCCAGTGACCGCGCCCTATTTAAGGAGAGAGAGCGAGAGCAGTGGGAGCTCTCTCCGCAACTAGACGGCTGATGTGTGTGCGAGTGCAGATAGAAGCTGAAAAGCTGAATAAAAGCGAGTTGAGTGAAATCAGTTCTGTCCTGCCGTCCTTCTGTCACAGACCGATGCTTGACCACGCCCCCGCTGCCACAAACACTAAATGAAAACGAACACTAAACCAGAGATAGTAAATTCATCTTCCTATCTCTCTGACTAAATACACGAACACTAATGCCATGTACACACGTAGCCGAGTATTTTTAAAACCGAACATTTCCCCCCCCCCCTCCGTTTATAAAAATGTTTTATCCACACCACCTCGTCTTCGAAAAAAATCCCTTCCACACATAACCGAACATCTGCGTTTTCAATCACATTCATAAGCATTCCAAACCTGTAGATGGTTATTTCCCCAAATCCTACCCCCTAATCACATCGCCTGTGCTCTTGGAGCAGTAGTTGGGCTTCTAAAATTAAACATGTCAATAGCACCTGCACAATAATTAACGCTTTCAAGGCACTACTCCGATCCATTACTCTTTAGCTAGCCGCACACTACGCCGATTTTCAGCGTACCGAGCCAACTGAAGTCGCGAGTCAGGCGTAAAGACTAGTTTTCGATGGTCCCGACTCATCTCACAGCCGATTCGAAAAACTAATCGGGAGCCAGACTGATCGGCGAGAGTCGCTAGCAATAGCCAATCATATCTTTCGCATATAACACGTGACATCATTAAACACAATTTCTAGCGCGAGAAATACGTGTTGGTAGCACCTAATGCAGGTATATACTAATGGCCCTTTTCCACTACCCTTTTTCAGCTCACTTCAGCCCGACACGGCTCGCGTTTCGACTACCAAAAACCAGCACGACTCAGCTCGTTTCAGCCCTGCTTAGCCCCTAAAACTCGCACCGTTTTGGAGTGGGGCTGAAGCGAGCCAAACCGTGCCGAGTGAGGTTGGGGGCGTGAGCAGACACTCCCCTGTGCACTGATTGGTGAGGAGGAGTGTCCTCACATGCCCACACACGCCCCGCGAGCGCGCTGGGATCTGTAAACACCGCAAACCCGGAAGAAGAAGAATTATGAATTACGAGAATTTCTGAAGCCTTATGCGCCTCGCCTCATCTATACGCTCTTGCCAGTATCTGTCCGCGTTGTCGGTGACAACAAGCCACAGCACCAAGACCAGCAACACTAACGACTCCATGTCCTCCATGTTTATTGTTTACTATTCGGGTCGTGAGACTACCGCTTAAAAGCTCACTGAATCAGTGACATACAGAGCATCGTGGACGAGTTCGCGGAGCGCAAGGCTCGTCGTATGCCCTTCAAATAATGCGCGCAGTAGGCTATTGATGTTTTATTATGAGCCATGTACAGTATGTCGCCTAATGTTTTTTTTTGTTTCTGAGTTACATGTTCGTTTGAAGGACTTAATGTACAAACTAACATAGTTGCACCCCGTAGTGTTGAAATTGGTAAACACAGTGCATTCAGTGAGGTTTGCACCGCCCTCCTTTTATTTCTGACTCTTCCTGTCAGCGTTGCAACCTCTGAGCGCTCATTCGTATGCCCTTCAAATAATGTGCGCAGTATAGGCTATTGATGTTTTATTATGAGCCATGTACAGTATCCTAATGTTTTTTGTTTCTGAGTTACATGTTCGTTTGAAGGACTTGATGTACTAAATAACATAGTTGCACCCGGTAGTGTTGAAATTGGTAAACACCGCAGTTGCGGACATTTTGTAGCCTAAAATGATGTTATGATAAGCTTTAATAAAGGGCCCGGTCATTTGCCCCGCCCCCGGCCCGGCTCTGACTTGTTCCGCCACTGTCACTGATGTCACTGTTTGCGCTGCTTAACGGCATCACATGACGTCCACCCACTTTCGCTAACTCCACCCAATGTGTCCACCCACTTCCAGCCAGCACGGTTCAGCGCGGTTGTAGTCGAAATGCAACTCCAACAGCCCCGCTCAGCTCGACTCAGCACGGCACGGCACGGCACGGCTCAGCCGCGTTTGTAGTGGAAAAGCGGCATAATTCCATAGACTGAAGCTTTAGACACAGTGGGCTGGAAAGCCACTCTGCTCAAGTTGTGTGGCTGAATTCCAAATCGCTTTAACTCCCCTATATAAGTGCACTATTTAAGGTTGGGAATAATAGCTCATGCAGCCTAGATAGTGCGCTACATATTCCGTGTTGTGTCATTTGTAATTCAGCCTGTAGCATCTTCAAGTGTTGGATTTAACAGTAACTATATCCAATAGCCAATCACAAAGCTATTAAGTTGTCACGTGTCGCTTCAATCGCGACTGCACTCGTCAATTTGTTGTCATTTTTTTGGCGCAGATTGTGACGTTCTAAAACGCAAAACTCCGGTTATCTCTGTCTACACGAAAAGGCATACACGGAGTTTTCAAAAATCTTCACTTTGCCCGGAGTTTTTTTAAATATTCGTTTTTGATGTGTTTTCATGTGGACGACAGGCCAAAACGTAGAAAAATATCTTCGATTTAGCAGATACCCGGCTACGTGTGGACGGGGTCGAACACACAACAAAGTTCGCATTGCTTGTCGCGTTGCTGTGATGTTTCTCTCCCTCCGGATTAAATGGACAATGACTCGAAAATCACTAAAATACATGAATACTAAATGAACAGTTTGCTCTGATGGCGCAGTTCATGTGGCCTTTTCTGCTTTCCCGTCGGTGCGCTATCCGCCGCGTTTCGCCCTTCTTTAATCCACATTTCTGCGAATTTCTCAGCAGGGAAGGAACGCACGTCTGGCCCATTGACAGCGAGGAAAAGAAGGCTGTCAGTGTGGATACATTCATTCTGTTGCGCTCATCAGTAAGGATGTGATTCATGGCGCTAAATCCACGTTCACACTCTGGATATTGTTATTATCTACAGTGTATCTATTTGCTGGGGACGTTCGTGAACATCAAAGCTGCCACCTCGGGTCATTTTGAAAGTAAGTGCAATGTAGACCATAGAAAACTGTGTCACAACATGCCTGTCATGTCAACTTTTTTTTTTGGTTTGTTTGTTTTATTGACAGGGTTGTCCCCGAGGATTTTTTTTCAGCAGAGATAAAAACCAGAGGGGGGGATGATCGCACCCAGCTTATAACTATAAACAGAGATATGCATTATGTGCTTAAAGTGTGTAATGCCTCTAAACCCCACTTTTTTCCTTGTGCAAAGCAAAAATCATTATGTTGACTGACCATGTGTTTTCAAACCATAGCTGATCCAAAAGATCAGCCGATTTTCACGGAATATGCCGAGACTGAACCGGAAAGGGGTGAGTAACGTCACACGTGTAACAATCCAGGTATCAATTTCGTTCCCATGTGCAGCAGTGGTTAGACCAGTCCCGATATGGAATCACGTTTGGAGAGAATTCTGATAGTGATTGGGATTCTTATATGTCGGATGAAGGGGCAGATGATTATCAAGGATATTCCAGAGTAAATGGTTATCTTTTTGAGCCCCTAAGATGAGAAACTGCCAGTTCACGACAGTCTTCCTCTGTAGCGCACGAGAGATATGCAGAATGCGGTGGTTACCTTTCATCGTGTTTTCCTGAGCAAAACTAAAAACAAATCAAGTCTTGCCATATTGCAATCTGAGAGCATTTAACATGTTTCAGTTAATAATTAATGATGATTGTGTGCATGCATTTTTCTTCCTGTTAAAGTGCATCAGATATGATAAGATCGGATGTCGCGAGCGTGTAAATGTTGCTCATAATCCTGCGTCTGGTGCACTCTGTGTGTGTGTGAGAGAGAGATAATAGGGGAATCGATGAACTGTCAATGTCAGATCAAATGTTATTTATTAAATACAGTGGTGCTTGAAAGTTTGTGAACCCTTTAGAATTTTCTATATTTCTGCATAAATATGACCTAAAACAACATTAGATTTTCACACAAAGTCCTAAAAGTAGATAAAGAGAACCCAGTTAAACAAATGAGATAAAATATTATACTTGGTCATTTATTTATTGAGGAAAATGATCCAGTATTACATATCTTTGAGTGGCAAAAGTATGTGAACCTCTAGGATTAGCAGTTAATTTGAAGGTGAAATTAGAGTCAGGTGTTTTCAATCAATGGGATGACAATCAGGTGTGAGTGGGCACCGTTTTATTTAAAGAACAGGGATCTATCAAAGTCTGATCTTCACAACACATGTTTGTGAAAGTGTATCATGGCACGAACAAATGAGATTTCTGAGGACCTCAGAAAAAGCGTTGTTGATGCTCATCAGGCTGGAAAAGGTTACAAAATCTCTAAAGAGTTTGGACTCCACCAATCCACAGTCAGACAGATTGTGTACAAATGGAGGAAATTCAAGACCATTATTACCCTCCCCAAGAGTGGTTGACCAACAAAGATCACTCCAAGAGCAAGGCATGTAACACTCAGCAAGGTCACAAAGGACCCCAGGTTAACTTCTAAGCAACTGAAGGCCTCTCTCACATTGGCTAATGTTAAATTACAAGAAAAGACCAAACACTGAGAAGCACTTAATATATGGGCAGAAGAAATCCATCCATCCATTATCTGTAGCCACTTATCCTGTTCTACAGGGTCACAGGCAAGCTGTAGCCTATCCCAGCTGACTATGGGTGAAAGGCGGGGTACACCCTGGACAAGTCGCCAGGTTATCGCAGGGCTGACACACAGAGACAAACAACCATTCACACTCACATTCACACCTACGGTCAATTTAGAGCCACCAATTAGCCTAACTTGCATGTCTTTGGATTGTGGGGGAAACCGGAGCACCCGGAGGAAACCCACACAGACAGGGGGAGAACATGCAAACTCCACACAGAAAGGCCCTTGCTGGCCGCTGGGCTTGAACCCAGGACCTTCTTGCTGTGAGGCGACAGTGCTAACCACTACACCACCATGCCAAAAGAAATAATGGGGCAAAAAGAAATAATGTTGTTGGGTTTTTTTGTTTGTTTTTTGCGCATCACTGGGCATAGCATATCAGTGGACACATGGGTAGCAGTTGTGCTGTTTATTGACAGGAAATGTGCTTAATGTTTAAACTGTGAGCATGCTTGACCTTGACCTGAGAACAGACCTTTCCTCTCTTGTCTCTTGTCCTGTCTCACTGTGTCTCTCCATTGCATTGGATGCTGTCCTTCACCAGAGTGCCAGCTTTTTTTCTGGGTCAGTCCTTAACCCTCTGAGAGGGCCTGAGCCACAAGAAGTAGAAAGAGAGAGAGAGGAGGGGGGAGGTATTTATAGAAAACTAGGGCTTCGCAGTACCTTTTTCCTTGCAAAAGAATCATTAGAGGACCCAGCTAGCATGTCCCAGATTTTTGATCAGTGCTCTGCATGAGGGCCAGGGCTAGATAA
Source organism: Neoarius graeffei (assembly GCF_027579695.1). Lineage (NCBI taxonomy): Eukaryota > Metazoa > Chordata > Actinopteri > Siluriformes > Ariidae > Neoarius > Neoarius graeffei. The sequence goes on from NC_083588.1 coordinate 37,135,358, forward strand.
ACTTAGTAGAGGATGCAGAACCCTGCTTGGAAAGAGCGTGTCTGTGTTCTCCTAGACACTCCATTCTTCTCCATAGCTCATCCTGGGCTTAAACTGTAGCTGGAGCCTTGATAGACTTTGTAAATGGTTTTAAGTGCTTAGGTGGCGACTGAGCTGACTTTCCTCAGGCCCTTGGGCTTCCCACACTGACTCTGATACAAGCCCTGAAGGAACACACCTGCAACCATGATGAGAAGATTTCTAAAGAGCCAGAAGGGCCGTTTTTCGCTCCGCCAAAGCCGTTCAGGTTCCCGCAGCGCCTCCAAGGACTTCTGTAAGTTTCTTCTTTATCTATTTCACTGTTTCTTAAGCAGCTTCACTGATAAAAGGCATGATGGATAACAAGGGATTATGTTTTCTGTGCTGATATGTGATTGCAGCTAAATTGGGTTGTGTATTGGAGCAATGATTTGTGGTTGTAGTGAAGAGTGAATTTGAATTCCACTGTAGAAGTGTATTGTGTGGATTAATTTCTTATTATTCAGCTAAATGGTTATTATTGGTGCTGTTATTTCTACTAGTGAAATTTATTCATATTCTAAAGTTAAAATATTTTTTGTTATACAGTTGTATGTGAGATATAGTGCTAGTGTACACATGACACATCCAATAAATTTTATATATATATAAAATTTATTTTCAATATATTATGTTATATATAATTATTAAATAATCCCAGCTATAAATTGTTGTGAATGTGTACAACTTTTGTTTTGCATGCAGCACTTTTTCTATTTTAACCACATTTTTTTTCATTCATAATTTACACATGATGGTTAACTGTAATGAGGTACTACACAAAAATGGCCAATATAGATAAGGAAATTTTGGGCTGGTTTCAGAGTAATTTTCAGTCAGAGACTGACTGCAGTACAAGAATGAGGGCAGGGGCTCTACTAGGGCTTTAGACATACAGACAAAAAAAACAACCCTTTTTTAGGTTTTTTTTAATGAAATCATGCTGAAAAATGAATAATTAATTTATAATTAAAAACTGGCAACATTAGTGGTAGTCATTGTAATAGAGATTCCTGCAGTATATTTGTTAGAAAATTACTCCGCATGCTTGTCTTTTTATTCCCTGCTTATTATCTCATTTGTTGTTTCTCCTCACAGACCCAAATCCTCAAGTGCTCAGGGATTTCCCCTTAAACATCGGTATGTGAACCTAGATCCATTCAAATAGAGATTTATACACACAGTACATATTCACTATTTGTCAGTTTGCAACTTGATTCCCACTGGCCAAATTTAGGACAGCGTCTTTGTGAAAAGCTATCATCAGTAGGCCTATTGAATATATGATCTATTGTAAGGTATTCTATCTACACATTCACTTATGTTCCTTATGTTCTCTTTTACCACCCACAGTATATACAATATACCAAGGCATTTGTCTCTTACAATGTTATCATGGCCAGATCAAAATCACTATATTCTAGTTTCTAGCTGTGGCCTAACTACATGTTTTAGTATTTGAACACATCTAAGTAGGGCTGTAGGACTTGAGGCCAGTTTTGAGACATTTCTGTCTTGACTTGAACTTGTCTCTCATTTCTTGGCATTTGTGCTTGGACTTGTCCAGTCTTGGGCATTGGTCTTGCTAAATATGGTCTTGATCTTAGTCAAAAGTTTGTAAAATAATGTTTGTGTTGTCTTTTCTTTTCACATGCACAAAGTTTGACAAGAAGTGATCCCTTCTTCTGGATGTGTTCGTCTTGAGCTTTACTTAGTCATGCTTTCATCTGGGTTCAATCTTGACCTGTGGTGGATTTCCCCAAAGCCTCTTAATGCTAAGAGCATCGTAACTAGGAGAGAGAGTGTTCATTGTGCTGCTTGCTCTACCATTTAAAAAATTATCCTTATGCTATGATGCTTTTGGGAAACTTAGCACTGGTCTCAACCACCATAAAACTTGGTCTTGCTTCAATCTCATCTAGGACTAGTCTTGGACTTGACTGTAGTGGTCTTGACTGCAGCCCTACTTCTAAGATAATTTTTGACAAATTTGAAATACACTTCACATATTTTCAAGATATCATCTTTTACTTAATTTTTCTGTAATATGAATGCCAGAAGTCACTTCCCGGGTAATTCCATCTATAACACAACCTTGACAGTAAGCTTATGTTACCTGTCAGCTGTTGGTAGTTATCTGGCAAGGAAACCATTTTAGTCAGGTTTAATAAAAGACCTAACCCTATTTAAAAAGCCTAGTTGTATTTTCTCCAGTTGCAGTCAGAAGTTTACATACACTCACCATGGACATGAATGTCATGGCAATATTGGGCTTTCAATTATTTCTTTGAACTGTTCTTTTTCTGGAGAAGAATGATTGTACAGCATGCAGCTTTAATAGAAAAAACTAAACAAAAACAAGAAGTTGGTGCCCAAGCTTTAATTTACTTTGGGTTGTCTGAAATCAACACAGGGTCAGAATTATACATACACCCACTTAGATTATTAATGTCATGCTATAAGGTGTGAAAAGTTCAAAAATGTCCTTTAACTTGCCAAGGCCTCTTAACTTCCTGTTAGTGATCATGATTGATTACAGTTTTTACAACATCAAAAGGGTTTGATTGACAAATGCATGTTAATGGAGCCCCCAATACACAGGCCTGCCATGAACAGGAAGCTGCTGGAACACCAGCGTCACTGTCTATAGTCAAGCAATATTTACATCACCATGGACCGATACGCTGCCATCCAAGAAAGAAGAGCCCACTTCAAAGTCGACACCTTCAAGCTTTACTGAATTTTTCAGCTGACTACATGGACAAAGAAGAAGCCTTCTGGAGAAAAGACTGAAGTTAGATGAGACAAAGATTGAGTTGTTTGGCTACAATGACCAGAGGTATATTTGGAGGAGAAAACATGAGGCATTCAACACAAAAGCACCAACTGCTACTCCTGTACCTTTGATAAGCTTTAAGAATAACACTTTAAAGCTTCATTACATGGACATTTCCAGGTAAAACATACATAAAAAAAGTACAAAAGAAGTACCCTTGACAAGGTAACATACAACCCTGATTCCAAAAAAATTAGGATACGGTGTAAAATATAAAGAAAAACATGTTGAATGCAACATAATTGTTGAAGTGTTGAACATGAAATTCTTTTCCATTCTTGTTTCATATACGACTTGAGTTGCTCAAAATTCTGGAGTCTCCGTTGTTGTATTTTGCACTTCATAGTGTGCGACACATTTTCACTGGGAAGCAGGCTAGCCAGTTTAGCACATGTACTCTTTTACTACGAAGCCACACTCTTGTAAGACATGCAGAATGTGGTTTGGCATTGTCTTGCTGGAATAAGCAGGGATGTCCCTGAAAAAGATGTCATTTGGATGGCAGTACATGTTGCTCCAAAACCTGCATGTACAGTGGTGGTTGAAAGTTTGTGAACCCTTTAGAATTTTCTATATTTCTGCATAAATATGACCTAAAACATCATCAGAGTTTCACACAAGTCCTAAAAGTACACAAAGAGAACCCAGTTAAACAAATGAGACAAAAATATTATACTTGATCATTTATTTATTGAGGAAAATGATCCAATATTACATATCTGTGAGTGGCAAAAGTACGTGAACCTCTAAGATTAGCAGTTAATTTGAAGGTGAAATTAGAGTCAGATGCTTTCAGTCAATGGAATGACAATCAGGTGTGAGTGGGCACCCTGTTTTAGTTAAAGAACAGGGATCTATCAAAGTCTGATCTTCACAACACATGTTTGTGGAAGTGTATCATGGCAAGAACAAAGGAGATTTCTGAGGAGCTCAGAAAAAGCATTGTTGATGCTCATCAGGCTGGAAAAGTTCACAAAACCATCTCTAAAGAGTTTGGACTCCACCAATCCACAGTCAGACAGATTGTGTACAAATGGAGGAAATTCAAGACCATTGTTACCCTCCCCAGGAGCAAGGCATGTAATAGTTGGCGAAGGACCCCAGGGTAACTTCTAAGCAACTGAAGGCCTCTCTCACATTGGTTAATGTTCACAAGTCCACCATCAGGAGTACACTGAACAATAATGGTGTGCATGGCAGGGTTGCAAGGAGAAAGCCACTGCTCTCCAAAAAGAACATTGCTGCTTGTCTGCAGTTTCCTAAAGATCACATGGACAAGCCAGAAGGCTATTGGAAAAATGTTTTGTGGATGGATGAGACCAAAATAGAACTTTTTGGTTTAAATGAGAAGCGTTATGTTTGGAGAAAGGAAAACACTGCATTCCAGCATAAGAACCTTATCCCATCTGTGAAACATGGTGGTGGTAGTATCATGGTTTGGGCCTGTTTTGCTGCATCTGGGCCAGGACGGCTTGTTCATTGATGGAACAATGAATTCTGAATTATACCAGTGAATTATAAAGGAAAATGTCAGGACATCTGTCCATGAACTGAATTTCAAGAGAAGGTGGGTCATGCAGCAAGACAATGACCCTAAGCACACAAGTCGTTCTACCAAAGAATGGTTAAAGAAGAGTAAAGTTAATGTTTTGGAATGGCCAAGTCAATGTCCTGACCTTAATCCAATCGAAATGTTGTGGAAGGACCTGAAGCGAGCAGTTCATGTGAGGAAACCCACCAACATCCCAGAGTTGAAGCTGTTCTGTACAGAGGAATGGGCTAAAATTCCTCCAAGCTGATGTGCAGGACTGATCAACAGTTACTGGAAACGTTTAGCTGCAGTTATTGCTGCACAAGGGGGTCACACCAGATACTGAAAGCAAAGGTTTACATACTTTTGCCACTCACAGATATGTAATATTGGATCATTTTCCTCAATAAATGACCAAGTATAATATTTTTATCTCATTTATTTAACTGGATTCTCTTTATCTACTTTTAGGACTTGTGTGAAAATCTGATGAGGTTTTAGGTCATATTTATGCAGAAATATAGAAAATTCTAAAGGGTTCACAAAATTTCAAGCACCACTGTTCCTTTCAGCATTATTGGTATCTTCACAGATGTGCAATTTACTCATGCCATGGGCACTAATACATCCCCATACCATCACAGACTTTGGCTTTTAAGCTTTGTGTTGGTAACAATCTGGATGGTCCTTTTCATCTTTAACCTGGAAGACACAACATCAATGATTTCCAAAAATAATTTGAAATGTGGACTCGTCAGACCACAGCACACTTTTCCACTTTGCGTCAGTCCATCTTAAATGAGCTGAGGCTGAGAGAACATCCAGGCTTTTCTGGATGTTGTTGATATATGGCTTTCACTTTGATGCAGTGACGATCTGTGTTTACGATCAACAGTTTTCCAAACTGTTCCTGAGCCCATGTAGTACAACCACAAATCAGGAAAAGTTGGAATGGTATGTTGAAATTAAACCTGAAACCAATGATTTGTAAATAATCTTTTACCTGTATTGCACTCAAAACAATACAACAGCATATTATTTTATGTTTTACCTGAGAAATTTTATTTATTTATTTCAAAATAAATACATTTCAATTTTGATTCTTGTGACACATTTCAAAAAAAGTTGGGATAGTAAAGCATTTACCACTTTATATTGTTGCCATTCCTTCTTACAACACTTAAAAGATGTTGAGGGACTGAAGACACCAAGTGATTCCTTTCAGGTGTTATTTTGCCCCATTCTTCCTGAAAACAGGTCTTAAGGTGTGCAACAGTACAAGATCATTGTTAGCATATTTTTTCATTTCAAAATTCATCACACATTCTCGGTTGGGGACAGAGGGGACAGGCACCTCCTTCTTCCACAGCCATGCCTTTGTAATGTGTGCAGAACGTAGTTTTGAATTGTCTTGTTGAAATACCCCTGGAAAAGATATTGGCTTGAAGGCAGCACATGTTGCTCCAAAATCTCAATGTACTTTTCTGCATTAATACTGCCATCACAGAAGTGTAAGTTACTTTTGCCAAGGGCATTGACACAACCCCATACCATGACAGACCCTGGCTTTTGGACTTGTTGCTGGTAACGGTCTGGATGGGCACAGTTAGTATAAGGCTTCCTTTTTTGCACAGTAAAGTTTTAACTGGCATTTGTGGATGTAACTCCATATTATTGTGTTTGACAAAGGTTTGCCAAAATAATCCTGAGCCCATGTGGTTATATCAGCTATAGATGAGTATCGGTTCTTGATGCAGTGCCGTCTGAGAAATCAGAGGTCACAAGTGTTCTGATTAGGCTTGCACACATGCCACTTACACATGAAATACCTCCAGATTCCTTGAATTGGTTAATGCTATTATGCACAGTAGAGGGTGAAATATCCAAATCCCTTCATATCTTTCTTTGAGGAATATTGTTTTTAATCATTTCATAAATTTTTTTCATGCATTTGTTGACAAACTGTAGATCCTCAGCCCATCTTTCCTCTTCAAAGACTAGACTGTTCCTGGATACTAATTTTGTACTAAACCATGATTACAGTTACCTGTTGACATCACCTGTTTTAAATCACATCATTATTTAATTGCTTTACTTCATTATTAGCCCTCAATTGCCCCCATCCCAACTTTTTTTTAGGATGTGTTACAGGCCTGAAATGCAGGAATGGATGTATATTAACAAATTAAATCAAGTTGACCAGACAAAACATCGAATAGCTTGGGGTCAGACTGTTAGTAATGAATTACGAGTCAAAGTACATTTAGAAATCACTGATTTTTTTTATTTTATTTGTATTTTCAATATGTCCCAACTTTTTCTGATTTGGTTTTCAATGCAGTGCCGCCTAAAGGATCGAAGGTCATGGGCATTTAATGTTGGTTTGCACCCTTGTTCCTTACATGCAGAATTTCTCTGGGTTCTCTGAATCTTTTGATGATATTATTGATGGGGAATGCATGGGGACTCATAGAAAAGTCATGGTCTAATGGTTAGAGAAACAGCTTTAGGACCAAAAGGTTGCTGGTTCAATTCCCTGGACCAGCAGGACTGGTTTAAGTTCCCTTGAGCAAGGTGCTCAACCACTCTGGTAAGAGTGGTGGTGTACCTTGTGTCTGATTAGCCAATGAAAAACTCATCTCAATCTCATTATCTCTAGCCACTTTATCCTGTTCTACAGGGTCGCAGGCAAGCTGGAGCCTATCCCAGCTGACTATGGGCCAAAGGTGGGGTACACCCTGGACAAGTCGCCAGGTCATCACAGGGCTGACACTTGGACACAGACAACCATTCACATTCACACCTACGGTCAATTTAGAGTCACCAGTTAACCTAACCTGCATGTCTTTGGACTGTGGGGGAAACCGGAGCACCCGGAGAAAACCCACGCGGACACGGGGAGAACATGCAAACTCCGCACAGAAAGGCCCTCGCCAGCCACGGGACTCGAACCCAGACCTTCTTGCTGTGAGGCGACAGCGCTAACCACTACACCACCGTGCCGCCCCCCCAATGAAAAACTGATTATTTGATTATCAGTTTGGGCATTGAACCTGACTGACTGATATTATTGATTGTCAAAGGTGAAATCCCTAAATTCCTTGCAGTTGTATGTTGTGAAATGTTCTTAAACTGTTGGACTATTTGCTCATGCAATTTTTCATAAAGTGGTCAACCTCGCTCCATCCTTGCTTGTGAATGACTGAGCCTTTCCAGTTGCCAATTAAGCAGCTACCAATTAACCTGGTTACCTGTAGAATGTTCCCAGTCTTTTGTTGCACCTGTCCCAACTTTTTTGGAACGTGTTGCAGGCATCAAATTCATAATGAGTGTATATTTACAAAAAACATTAAAGTTTATCAGTTTGAATATTAAATATCTTGTACTTGCATTGTATTCAACTGAATATAGGTCAAAAAGGATTTGCAAATCATTATTACATTCTGTTTTTATTTACATTTTACACAATGTCCCAGCTTTTTTGGAATTGAGATTGTACAGTTTGGTGCACTTTTTCCTGAGATTGTAGGAAAAGTAGTAATTTAATTTCAGAAAATTTTACAATGGCACATATCTGTGTAAAATCTTATTCTTCTCCTTCAGAATTGGCTCTTCCGGCAACTAACCAGGGCTGGCCTGAGGACTTTGGATTCAAGCTAGGTGGAGATGGACCTAGCTACATCCTCTCTGTGGTGGAGGGCAGCAGTGCCTATATGGCAGGTCTACAGCCTGGTGACCAGGTGCTGGAAATTGATGGCCAAAACGTTTCCACTCTCAGCACTAAAGCTCTCGTCGCCTTGGCCCAAACCCTCAAAACCGTACCCCCAAGCATCGGGGTTGTGTCCCGCATTGAACAGGTCACTAATGCTATTAGAATACAATGTTGTATTATGATCAGTGTGGTGTGATATCAGCATATCAAATAACGTGTGCTAAAATGATAAAACAGTTTCTGTAGAAATATCTGGAGGATTCAAAGGACATCACTTTTCATTTTGTTACTTTGTAGTTGGACATCACTCCAGGACCTGATGGCCGCTTTGGCTTTACCATTGTTGGAGATTGCCCATTGTTGGTGGAGGACTGCATGCCCAACTCTCCTGCAGGTCGCAGTGGGTTACGAGCAGGGGACTATGTGATGGAAGTGAATGGAATTCCAGTGAAGCACCATGAGATGGCAGCAGCCATGATTAAGGCATCGCAGGGTCGTACACTGCGTCTTGGTGTGCTCAGAATGAACCGTTGGCAAAAACGTACCAGCAGCAGCATGAAAGAGACCTACCAGAGTGGAGATATAGTCCGTCAGGACCGCAAACACAAAGCCCTGGAGTTTAACAAGAAGGTCAGTACTACATCCCTCCACTGCATGCTACATTGACTGGAACCATCTCTTTGTTTGGCATTGGACTGGGCTTAATGTGCTGGTGACTTGCATTATTCCCATAACTCCTCAAGGAGTTTATTTAATAATTTATTAATTTATAAAATTCCACCTGTTACTGTGGTCTTAGGATCAACCACCTCTGAACAGCAAACATTTTTGTGTGGAGAATATGAAGTATAGTAATGCTTGTTGGTGCTGCCTGCTGATTCTGTTTCCTTTGTGTCTCCTGTGTTTTCAGGTTGAGGAGATTTTAGGTGAAGAACCAGTGGTGAAGGAGAGGCTTTTTGACCTGTTGAAGCAATACGCTTCAGAGAGGGATGTGGAGCAGCTGGCATCTACACTCCCAGAGATACTGATCAATGAGGAACATCAACAGCTGATTGACAGCATCAGGTACCATTGAAATTATGATCAGATTCATTGTCAGCAAACTGGACATCTGTGCTTCATGTTAGTTCAGATAAATAGTATATAGGCCTCTTCAGGTTATTTATTTTATCTTTGAATATTAGGCTTTGCTGCCTTTTTGTGCTGAGTCTGCAGTTTCACACAATCTGGTATAAACGAAAACATGTAAGAAAGGGAGATAAGCAATCTCTGAAGGGTTAAACCTTTCCTCCTTCCCTTTTTTTAGCTCTGATTTCTGTTCTCTCTCTCTCTCTCTCTCTCTCCTTTCCCAAATATAAAATTGAGGAAATAGAATGGGTAAACATCTCACAACTGCACAGTAATAAAAGACAAACGTCCTTAAAAATCCACAATGGGAACCCAAAAATGGCATTTTTTAAAATGAACAAAGCATTTGCCTGATACGTACAGTCGTGACAGAAGCTGTTGACAGCTTTGTCGTAATCAGGCCAGTGTCTATAAATATTGTCGAGAATTAGGTACTATGCCAAGTCTAATGGTACCAGCTGCAGAAAGATTTGATGAAATGGAAGCTTGATTCCCTCACATCTCTTATATTAAGGGATTCCTGCTATTTAGATTTGCAGCAACTGAGAGATTCAACAAAAGGGCATACCAGAAAAGGTTTGTTTTTGGCACTGATATCCAAAGTTTTGTCTAATCTAGTATTGACTGGTAGAATTAGGATGAATGTAGCCAAACATAAATGTCCCACAGTTAAGTAAGGAATAAAACAAGATACATTGGTGCTTGAAAGTTTGTGAACCCTTTAGAATTTTCTATATTTCTGCATATATATGACCTAAAACATCATCAGATTTTCACACAAGTCCTAAAAGTAGATAAAGAGAACCCAGTTAAACAAATGAGACAAAAATATTAGACTTGGTCATTTATTTATTGAGGAAAATGATCCAATATTACATATCTGTGAGTGGCAAAGTATGTGAACCTCTAGGATTAGCAGTTAATTTGAAGGTGAAATTAGAGTCAGGTGTTTTCAATCAATGGGATGACAATCAGGTGTGAATGGGCACCCTGTTTTATTTAAAGAACAGGGATCTATCAAAGTTTGAGCTTCACAACACGTTTGTGGAAGTGTATCATGGGATGAACAAAGGAGATTTCTGAGGACCTCAGAAAAAGTGTTGTTGATGCTCATCATCAGGCTGGAAAAGGTTACAAAACCATCTCTCAAGAGTTTGGACTCCACCAATCCACAGTCAAACAGATTGTGTACAAGTGGAGGAAATTCAAAACCATTGTTAACCCTCCCCAGGAGTGGTCAACCAACAAAGATCACTTCAAGAGCAAGGCATGTAATAGTCGGCAAGGTCACAAAGGACCCCAGGGTAACTTCTAAGCAACTGAAGGCCTCTCTCACATTGGCTAATGTTCATGAGTCCACCATCAGGAGAACACTGAACAACAATGGTGTGCATGGCAGGGTTGCAAGGAGAAAGCCACTGCTCTCCAAAAAGAACATTGCTGCTCATCTGCAGTTTGCTAAAGATCATGTGGACAAACCAGAAGGCTATTGGAAAAATGTTTTGTGGACAGATGAGACCAAAATAGAACTTTTTGGTTTAAATGAGAAGCGTTATGTTTGGAGAAAGGAAAACACTGCGTTCCAGTATAAGAACCTTATCCCATCTGTGAAATATGGTGGTGGTAGTATCATGGTTTGGGCCTGTTTTGCTGCATCTGGGCCAGGATGGCTTGCCATCATTGATGGAACAATGAATTCTGAATTATACCAGCAAATTCTAAAGGAAAATATCAGGACATCTGTCCATGAACTGAATCTCAAGAGAAGGTGGGTCATGCAGCAAGACAATGACCCTAAGCACACAAGTCGTTCTACCAAAGAATGGTTAAAGAAGAATAAAGTTATGGCCAAAGTCCTGACCTTAATCCAATCGAAATGTTGTGGAAGGACCTGAAGCGAGCAGTTCATGTGAGGAAACCCACCAACATCCCAGAGTTGAAGCTATTCTGTACGGAGGAACGGGCTAAAATTCCTCCAAGCCAGTGTGCAGGACTGATCAACAGTTACTGGAAATGTTTAGTTGCAGTTATTGCTGCACAAGGGGGTCATACCAGATACTGAAAGCACAAAAGAATGGTTAAAGAAGAATAAAGTTGGGGGCGTCGTGGCTCAGGTGGTTAAGGCGCCATACCATGAATGCGGGCGACCCGGGTTCGATTCCAGCCCGAGGTCATTTCCCGATCCCTTCCCGTCTCTCTCTCTCCCGCTCATTTCCTGTCTCTACACTGTCCTATCCAATAAAGGTGCAAAAAGCCCAAAAAAATATCTTTAAAAAAAAAAAAAAAAAAAGAAGAATAAAGTTATGGCCAAAGTCCTGACCTTAATCCAATTGAAATGTTGTGGAAGGACCTGAAGCGAGCAGTTCATGTGAGGAAACCCACCAACATCCCAGAGTTGAAGCTATTCTGTACGGAGGAATGAGCTAAAATTCCTCCAAGCCAGTGTGCAGGACTGATCAACAGTTACTGGAAATGTTTAGTTGCAGTTATTGCTGCACAAGGGGGTCATACCAGATACTGAAAGCAAAGGTTCACATACTTTTGTCACTCACAGATATGTAATATTGGATCATTTTCCTCAATAAATAAATGACCGAGTATAATATTTTTGTCTCATTTGTTTAACTGGGTTCTCTTTATCTACTTTTAGGACTTTGTGTGAAAATCTGATGATGTTTTAGGTCATATTTATGCAGAAATATAGAAAATTCTAAAGGGTTCACAAACTTTCAAGCACCACTGTAGCTTGTGCTGTTATAGGAAAATAATGAATGCCTGAGTATTGAGCTACTCTTACCACACCTAATATTTTCCAATCATAGCATGTCCTGGAGTGTTTTATTTCCCTTATGCCACAGCAATTTTCCAACATTACGAAAGTCCTGACATTCGAGACACTTTTAAATAAACTCCTCCTAACAGAAAGCTTCACACTTTCCTTAAAAACAAAACAGCATATTATTTATTTTAGCTGCAGATTATGTGGAGCCTCAGCCATATTAGTCCCTATGGATTAGCTCTTCCTATAGAAATGAAACTTATTAGAATGAGTGGATTAATAGAAAAGTGTGATATGAATTATAGCTGGAACTACTGTCAGAGCTGCTGTTTATTTAAAAAAAATCATCACATTTTGACCAATAAAATTGGAGAACAATGGTGTGGCATGTTTGTAAAAAGTGTTCATGCAGTACACACTAAGAAAACAATTGTGCTCCTGATTATTTTATTGTGACTTTTTCTATTCTGGGCAATCCAGTGTCTGAGTCTTCATGGAATAATGGGACTTTGCTCTCTCCATAACTGGACAAAAATGGCTTTGATCAAAGTAATGGAACATTTATGCTCACTTGGTGTCTATTAAATGGGCTTTTGCTAGCTAAATTATTAAAGGCTAAAGTGACAACAGGAGAGCCACCAAGCTTGCTAATTGGAAGGGAATCAATTTGCAGAGACAAATGCTTCCTTTTTCCTTTTTCATTGTTACTCGGGTTAGCACAGGAACAGCATCCCTTATGGGAAAAGACTAGATAACAGAAACATGCTGACAGTAGGAAACAAAAGAGAGGGGTTTTTTTTTCTTTTGAAGCCTTTGGTTAACCATTTGCATATTTTTTAAAGACTGTGAAAGCCCTCAAGAATTATTATTATTATTATTATTATTGTAACTAAACCCAGAAGTCCAAACCAAGCTCTTTTATATAGTGAGTTGTTTCCTACTATCTTTGCTTTCTCCTTCATTAAACTGCATCTATTACTCTCTACTGTCCCAGCATGTCTTAATATTTAAAATCTTACTAATCTTTGTCCACCCCTTCTTGGTTTTGCCTCTCCCTCTCCATTTTTTCTCTCATATTCTACAGAAATGCATAGTTTATCACATCATAAATATCACACATTCCCCTCCCCTTCTCTTTATCCAGCACTAAGCTCATATTGGCATTTTTTCTTCTCCCAAATGTTGCTACTGGCAGCCTTCAGAAGTGTGATATTCCAGCCAGTTTGCTCACTGGCTCTGTTTAGCCTTACTGTAAGGTGGATGGGGTGATGGAGTAGCTCGAGGCTATATTTGATGATTTGTGCATTGAAGTAGCAGCTGTGAAGTTCACGTGTGTTGTGTGGGACTACGGTAGTGATGAATTGCTGTAGGTGAGTGATGCTGAACATTCCTGAGGTGTTTGTCTCTCTGTGCTCTGCTGATGTAAGGTGTAATTTATAGAAAGTGGTGCCTCATTGTGGTGTCTGTGTTTTGTGATCGAGTCCAGACATATTCATTGTGAGTCTTCTTAATGTGAGTATTCTCAATATTGTTTTGTCTCTGAAATATAACCATTTGTAGGTTAAAGAGTGGCATTTATATGATCCTTAAGTGAAATTCTGTTCTGCTTTATGATACCTGGACCTAAATATATATAATGGCTCAAAAAATGTACACCTGAACAGTCAGAATTATAATTGGATTCATTTAAAGCTTTGACAGCTTCTTTGAATAGTCAGGACATGCTGTAAATGCTTTATGGACAGTCCCGAAGTGGGAAGTCTCTCTCTTTTTTCCTAAAGCAACATGGTCATGTTTAAATATATTCTACATTTTTATCTATTCCAATTCAACCATATACTTTATACAGTAAATACACAGGAATACGATTGATACAGCTTTATGGGAATGCAAGGGTTCATTGCAGTGAAAGTAATTACACTATAGCAATACAGTTTAGAAAAAAAATATTGGGACGTACTGTACAAAGTGCCTATTAGTATCATTAAAAGGATTTCCATATTACTTTCTGTATTTCTGTACTTTCACCAAGTAAATACACCAAGAAAGGGATGAAGAAAAGGAAAGAAAAAGACTATGACTATGTTGTATCATGTATCTAAGGGCAGATAGAACAAAACTTCACTGGAGGCTGTTCATGCTTTTGTGAATATAGCACATAATAAACATTCCCTCTCTATAGAATAAGGCTTTCTGATGGGTGATTTTAGTTACAGCAGTGAATGTCTACATTTCATGAGCAGCCACATCATTTCTTCTTCTTCTTCTTCTTTTCTTTTTATTTCTCATGGCTGTGTAGTGAACCACAGCGGGATGGAGCTGACAGTTGCAGCTGTCGTTGTTTTCATTTGATTTAAACATGCTCAGGGTTCTCCTTCCTCAAAGTGGAAACAAGATCAATCATGCACCAAAAGCATTTTTTAATGTTTCCTTTCTCGTTTGTAGACACTTATCTTGAAAGATCCTCTTCATAAACTCTCTTTGATCTGTAGCAGCAAAGATATGAACTCAAATCTATATTAATTCTCACTTAAGTAGCTCTAGAGAAAGGTGCTAATGTGCCAATGCCTGTGGGGTGGCAGGCTTGGAACCCTGTTCTCTTTCCATCTCTCCCTCTCTCTCTCTAGGTCAAATAGCTGCTGATTAGGTACACTGTCATGGGAATTTGAAGCATCCTAACACTGCAGGGTTTGGCAGGCTACACTAACGGAGTGGTATGAGTGTTAGCCTGTGGCAATCAGAGATTATTAATTCTCATGAATAAAACATTATTTGCCTTAACTGTATATAAGGGAAAATAATGATAATAAGCATAATATGACATTATAATGTCAAAGAGATTGTTTGGAAACTTTTCAGAAGTGGATCATCCTATTAAGCTGTGTCAACCTCCATAAGAAAAAAGCTAGGAAGTAGAGCAGCATGTTCCAAATACCTAGATTCATGCTCCTCATCAAGATATTTTAACCGCTGAGAATTTTTCACTCCTGTTTTTCATCACTGGTCATGTGATCTGTTTTTGTCAGGCATAATTGTTTATTTCATTCCCTTGTATATTGTCCTGTAAATGCAAAACACTTTAACAAAACCAAAAACACAACAGGAAATTAGGAAAAACAACATTATCTTAATAATGGAAAAAGTGTGTGCTTAGTCATCACAAATTGCCTGATGTTGATTGGACATGGCGTGTGACTATAACATGCAAAAGAATTGCATGTTTTTCACTCTGTTGTATTGTTGTACATTTCAAATAAAAATCTAAATATTAAATGTAAATATTAAACGTAAATATAAATGTTAAATACAGTGGTGCTTGAAAGTTTGTGAACCCTTTAGAATTTTCTACATTTCTGCATAAATATGACCTTAAACATCATCAGATTTTCACACAAGTCCTAAAAGTAGATAAAGAGAACCCAGTTAAACAAATGAGACAAAAATAGTTCACTTGGTCATTTATTTATTGAAGAAAATGATCCAATATTACATATCTGTGAGTGGCAAAAGTATGTGAACCTTTGCTTACAGTATCTGGTGTGACCCCCTTGTGCAGCAATAACTGCAACTAAACGATTCCGGTAACTGTTGATCAGTCCTGCACACCGGCTTGGAGGAATTTTAGCCCATTCCTCCATACAGAACAGCTTCAACTCTGGGATGTTGGTGGGTTTCCTCACATGAACTGCTCGCTTCAGGTCCTTCCACAACATTTTGATTGGATTAAGGTCAGGACTTTGGCCATTCCAAAACATTAACTATATTCTTCTTTAACCATTCTTTGGTAGAACGACTTGTGTGCTTAGGGTCGTTGTCTTGCTGCATGACCCACCTTCTCTTGAGATTCAGTTCATGGACAGGTATCCTGACATTTTCCTTTAGAATTTGCTGGTATAATTCAGAATTCATTGTTCCATCAATGATGGCAAGCCATCCTGGCCCAGATACAGCAAAACAGGCCCAAACCATGATACTACCACCACCATGTTTCACAGATGGGATAAGGTTCTTATGCTGGAATGCAGTGTTTTCCTTTTTCCAAACATAACACTTCTCATTTAAACCAAAAAGTTCTATTTTGGTCTCATCCGTCCACAAAACATTTTTCCAATAGCTTTCTGGCTTGTCCATGTGATCTTTAGCAAACTGCAGATGAGCAGCAATGTTCTTTTTGGAGAGCAGTGACTTTCTCCTTGCAACCCTGCCATGCACACCATTGTTGTTCAGTGTTCTCCTGATGGTGGACTCATGAACATTAGCCAATGTGAGAGAGGCCTTCAGTTGCTTAGAAGTTACCCTGGGATCCTTTGTGACCTTGCTGAGTGTTACACGCCTTGCTCTTGGAGTGATCTTTGTTGGTCGACCACTCCTGGGGAGGGTAACAATGGTCATGAATTTCCTCCATTTGTACACAATCTGTCTGACTGTGGATTGGTGGAGTCCAAACCCAGATAGCAGAGGGTCGTTGATTCGACGTGGAATCATCGGCATGTTCTTCGACCTATACGCCGTCGAATCACCGTCGATCACCGACGTTGATTCAACACCGCTTTGCTCATACGAGTTTCCGTTGAAACGACGTTGAAAAGTGGCTGGTGGTCGACAGAGAATAGACCCCCTTTCACCCTTTATTCAACTACGTATTTCGGTCGATTTATAGTTGAATTTTCGGCGATGATTCATCCAACTTTACTTCCTGTTTTATGTACAACAGGAAGGCTACAAATTAAGCAAAACAGGCTAAATTAAACTAGCTAACAATAAAGCATCGGGGCTCTTGCCTAGGATGAACACACACATGCATACTTCAACCATGAAAGTGAAACTTAATTTATATCAATGTGCGTAGGCTACGTCCTGTTTAATGTACAACAGGATATAAAAATGCATGCAACAATGCACCTCTCCTAATGTGTGTCAAGCTATCTAATGAGGCATAACTTTTAACATTTATAAGGAACAGAACACACTTGAACAAGTTCTTAGAAACATTTTATGATTTATTTATAATTGTGGCCTATTCCTCCTGCGGCGCAGACCTGTACATGGAAACAGAAAAACATAACCAAAATTAATTTGATGCAGCATTGATAAAGAAAGTCAGCAGTAGGCTATGGGTTTCTAAATGCCACCCTACCTCATTATTTGGACATGGGGGAAAACTATATTTAAAATCCAAAGAGGGATGGAGGGAGGAAAATTAAAACAAAAGAAAGAAATGAAATATAGAGTAGAGAATATATGATAAAATTAAGGATGTTTTTATTCAGTAAACATTTAAAAAAATGTTCTACAACACACTAGCCTAGTGACTTACCAGTAACAAAATAGACTTGAAGTATTCAGATCCGCTCTGCATAAAGCAGCTAAATCCTCTCTCTGTCTCCCGGCAGAAAGCTCCTTGGTTTGCTTGTGTCTCAATCACAGCTGGTATTCTGTAGAAAGACTTCTTTTCACCTTTCCCATCAGCTTTGTTAGAACCCTAACACAGCACAAAAGTTTACCATTGTAGGTTTATGATGAACCAAGTGCCTCGTGGGTTCACATACCGCACGCTGCCGTTATTTCCCCCTAATCACGAGTTTGTTGGTCTTCCAATGTGGCGCAGGGTTTGTTTACTTCCGGTTTCGGGTGACGTCAGTGAAAGGGGTCTAATGGGGGCATTACCGCCACCCACTGGATTGGGGTGTAAAGCAGTCTGAACAAAACGTGTAAACATAAACATAGGAGAAATGAACCCGTTTTTCTAACTCGTCCTCACTTAGTCTACTTTTCTTTTTTGATTAGTCTGGATTTGATATTGTAAATTTAAATGTGAATCAATGTATATTCATCAGACATGAACAAATGAATAAATCTTGAGTAATCTTGAGGCGTGTGTGTCCGGGGCGCGGGGGGGGGGTCGAACGAACCCTCGATCCCCCCTGGCTACGGGCCAGAATTAGTTGCTCATCCTACCAATGTTGAAAACTGGCCGGCAAAAGTGACGATGGTTCAACGTCGTATATTCAACCTTCTCTGACGGTAGACAGATCAACCTTTACCCACGTTGATTCAACGGTGATAAATCGACCCTCTCAGACGGCGGAGAAATCGACGTTTCACGGCGCCGTTTCAACGTTGATTTTCTGACGTACGACGGAAACCGACCATTCTGACCAAAACTCTACGTCGTTTCAACGACCCTCTGCTATCGGGGAACTCTTTAGAGATGGTTTTGTAACCTTTTCCAGCCTGATGAGCATCAACAGCACTTTTTCTGAGCTCCTAAGAAATCTCCTTTGTTCGTGCCATGATACACTTCCACAAACATGTGTTGTGAAGATCAGACTTTGATAGATCCCTGTTCTTTAAATAAAACAGGGTGCCCACTCACACCTGATCAGATGCTCCAACCAAGCTCAATGAAAAAGAGAGAGATCTCCCTACACTCACCCCAGAAAATAGGGAGAATTTTTTAAACCTTGAATGACACATACAAAGCTACAGGAAGATGCTAAACGATACACATACTGGTACAAATGATTTAAAATGTACAAACAAACAAGATTTCTATATCAAAATAACATCTCATCTCATTATCTCTAGCCGCTTTATCCTGTTCTACAGGGTCGCAGGCAAGCTGGAGCCTATCCCAGCTGACTACGGGCGAAAGGCGGGGTACACCCTGGACAAGTCGCCAGGTCATCACAGGACTGACACATAGACACAGACAACCATTCACACTCACATTCACACCTACGGTCAATTTAGAGTCACCAGTTAACCTAACCTGCATGTCTTTGGACTGTGGAGGAAACCGGAGCACCCGGAGGAAACCCACGCGGACACAGGGAGAACATGCAAACTCCGCACAGAAAGGCCCTCGCCGGCCACGGGGCTCGAACCTGGACCTTCTTGCCAAAATAACACCTATTTATTCAAATATTGTTATCTGTCAGTTGGGTGAAGTACAATCATATTAAGGAGGAAGTAATAAAATCTTTTAAAAAAATTAATTGTAAATCACTGATTCTTGAAACTTTGGCAAAAACGTGTCCCACTAAGAAAAGTGCTAAGTCTTTTGGAAATTAATAAAATTTTCATAAATAAAAAAAATTAAAGTTATAATCAGGGGGTCCTTTGCACATATGTAAGGTTCTTTTATAGGATTGTTTTTATCAGTTGTCCTCGGATAGGAGCTAATCATTTCAACTTGATTAAAAAACCAAAAAGTAATAATTTAATTGAATAATACCTTTACTACATTAAATAATACATTGTTATATGTATTTAAAACTGCAAACAGTGAGTTTTTGAACGATGTTTACTATGGGCCCATTTACACGAGGACACTGTCGGGTAAAAACGACTAAATATTTTATCGGCAGTGCCTTTCGTCTACACGGGGACGGCGTTTCCGAGGCTGAAAAACGGAAAAAATTGAAAACGCCTTCCAGAGTGGATAAGTTAAAAACAGCCCCCATTGCATATCCATCTAAACTACCCAATACGCGAAACTCTGCTCGGATCTGCTCACGTCGGGTACGCGTTTACATCATACATATGTCATATACTGTACATGCCAGCCCGGGAAGTAAGAAAGTAAGTAAAAAAGTAAGAGCATGTCTGATTACATCAATCCAATGGACCTTCAAGCTGCTCTGGCAGCTTTAATAAACGTCCAGGAGTCCTTCGAACATCTATATCGAATCTGCACATATACCGTTAATAAACAGAGGCGGGTATAGTATGCTCTTACTTTTTTTACTTACTTTCTTACTTACCATAGCCAGAGTAGTCAAAGTTTTCGTTGCGCAGATGTGCAGATCAGACAAGACGGAAGACGTTGCGCATGCGTGCAGACATAGCGGTCTTTCACAGCACCACCTAGCTGCCTGGCATGCACATAAATGAATTCCACACATTTATGTGTCACCGTATAGACGCAGATTTCCTCCTTGAAAACAGTCGTGTACACGCGGAAAAAAGTGAGAACGAAAACGGACTTTTGCGTTTTTGTTTCAGACCGTCCCCGTGTAAAGTGGGCCTATTATTTTGTGGTTGCTCAAAATGTGTCCCACATATTCATCACCACTGTCAGATATTTACAAAAAGCAATAAAATCAGGCAACTACAAGGTCAACTATATTCCCGAGGACCCTCTTTTCAAATCTTCAGCTGTATTGCATGCTTCCAGATTACTCAAGCTCCTGTAAGTTGGGTATTTTCTCTTAAACTTGTGCATATTTTTGGACACTGCTACAGTCACAACCATAGCATGTCAACACCGTCACTTTTGTATGAAAAAATATTAGATTAGATTATGACATAAATGTATACTTTTTAAGAAGAGGTCTGAAGTAGCTAGCAACAGAAGGAAAACAAGATGGCTAATGTGAACAACTCCTGCATATCATGTGAAAGAATAGGTTTTTGTCACCACCGTCAGGTTTTCTGTCTGAGGGTGGTGACGCACAGTCTGACGGTGGTGACAAAAACCTCCAAATGGCCCTCAACGGAGGCTAGAACATAATTGTTGATCACAATAAATACCAATATGACGTGATGTTTCATTAACCTCTTTTATATTTATATTTATGTAATTCCTCTTATATTTCTTCCCTATTGTCCAACCCTTAGGGGATGTAGTGTGCCTTTCCTCTCTCTTTCTCAATTCACTATTATGCCATGTTCATTTGGCTTATGTCATTTGGGATGCACACAGGGCACCTACTACCTACCTATATAGCACATAGTATACAGTGTCCCTTCTCCAATGACTAAAGCCAAATGGAAATGGAATGACCTTTTAACCAAATCCAACATTCATAACATCTCCCTCAATTTCATAGTCATTACACTCAACTTTGATGATAGTTTAAGATGTTAATGATGCATTGTACATTATTCCTACTGGTAATAACATTATTTCTTACTATGATGATTTAATATTTGATGATATGGGGATGGAGTACTTTTAAAAATGATATTGCTTAATTGTACCTTAGGCCTATATTCCTTGAAAAAATGTTATTACATTGCTCAGGATTATTTTTTTGGACCAAATAGTTAAATAAAGTTGTTAAGCAAAAAGCCATTGACTTTGGAATTGAAATTTGGAATTATATGTTGTAATGAGGCCACTGTCACCACCGTCAGTTCTAAAGGTCACCACCGTCAGAGGGAGTTTTATTTGTTTTAAATGAATATGCTTACAACATGTTTCTTCAGTGCTGTTGAGTTATGAAAAGTAGTAGTCTCTTTTAATGCAAAAATAAGTCTGTTAAATAAAAAAACATTACTTTGTCTCCTTAGGCTGAAAGTAAATATTGTATAATATTAGATCTTTAAAGGAGTACACGTGAAACTGTATAAAAATTGAATAACAGCGAATATTCAACTTTTAAGTGTACGTATATGTGTGCTAAGAATGCCAGATAATGATTTAAAAACTCTAAATACATATTAGACCAAATATATACAAAATAATTAGCTTTTTATTGTGTCTGATGGTGTTGACAAAAACAAAGTAATAGCTGAAAAAATGCCTATTTTATGAAAAAAATACAAAATGAGGAGCTTGCACCGGTACATTACTGAACAGCCAAGGCCTTGTCCTATAATGATATACCTTTAGATTTTGTAATTTAAGGAACTTTTTATTTTCAAAATTAAAACGTTTTATCCAAAATCCCAAGAATCAGTGATATTAAAAATTCCAAAACAAAACCATTTATCTTTTTGAAATTTAGAACTATGATAAAATATCAAGAATCAAATTTATAACAACATTAGGAGACAAATAAAACAATGTGGATGGATCACTGTAATAGGATAATTAAGTTTACTCATTGCAGTTACTGTCCTTTTTTCAATCACAGAGTTTCAGTTTCACAGTTTATTTATTCAGGAACTCTCCTCCATAAACTCAGTATTATACTGGACTGTTGCCTTCTTAGCCAAAGAGATCAAGGAGGTACTTGGTGTGGTCTCATAGCATGTGTTATCTGTGTTTATTTTGCAGCACAAGAGTGATGTCAAGGACTCATTACTCAGGGTTGGTCTGAATTTGGTGTCTATTTTGCCAACCATGCTGAAGACTCTTTCCACAGGTGCCTGGTTGTAGGGTAGAATCAGTAGGATCTTTATCAGGTCTCCAAGGTACTTGTATGTCTGTTGGTCAACAATGTCTTTTGTTGAGAGTAGTCTGGCCCACCATTCATACACTTTGGTGTCAGCAGCTGTAAATGGTGGTAGTGAGTTGCTGGTCTGATACAATCTCCAGTCATCTAGTATTCCCTCCAGTTGTTCATCAGTGGCATCTTTCAAGAAATTCTCAGCAACTTTCAGAACTAAAAAAGACAAGATCAATTACAGTTTTTTTCAAATTCTGATATCCAGTTTAAGCATCCGGTGAAAAACATTTTGTATTTTAAGTACTTACCTTCTCTTTCTGTCACATCAGTCCTGTGTAATGGATTTAGAATTCTTAGTGACTTCAGTATTGGGTTTCCAAAGGGAAACTTCTTTAAAAACTTTTCCACAGCAGCAACATATGCAGCTCTTACACTCCTGTAAGAGAAAGATTTCACCATTTTCAAGAGAAAAGCACATACTATTATAAGCACAAAAAAGTTCAATATTCCAAGCTAAAACTTACCTATAGAAACGAGTAATAATTGCAGGATCACACTCCTCACTGATGGATTCTAAGTATCTGGAAGCTTGTATGCCAATAGTGAGATCGTCATCAGATTTCTGCTGTTCTTCACACTTATAATCTACTTTTGATATGTCATCAATATTCACAGCATCCACTTTCATGAAGTTCAGAAGGTAAGCCTTCAAAAGACCCTCTGTTTCTTTCTCTAGCTCAAGTACATGACAGTCATCAGAGAGGAATTAATGATACCATTTTTATTCTAAGTTGAAGTGTAAAGAAGTATGGAGGGAATGAAATATTATGTGATGATAATCTTCTACCTATAAAGGCAAAGATATACTTACCTGAAAGAGAATATTGAACTTATTCAACTTTGTGAGAGCATACTGGAGAAAGTAATACTTCATCTCTTCACTTGCATAGGCATCTCTTCATCTCTTCACTTGCATAGGCATCAGTACATCGTTTGACACGACCAGGCTTTTCCTTGTCATCACTGCTGTTAAAGTAAGCTTGTAATGCTGGCCAATGGGAGAGGGTTCTACCAACACATCTTTCCATCGACAGCCATCTTGTTGACACATGTTTAAAAACCTTCTCCATGTCAACTCCTGTGAATATTTGGAACTCTTTATATTCCTCCCTTCTTTTGGAACTGGAAAAAAGGCAGCCTTTTAAATAACTGATAATGGAGAGCAAAATTGAAAGACTTAAGCCTCAATGATATTCTACTTTTTTACAAGAATTTGTATAACTTACCTTCCATGAAAATAATAGTAGGTATCAATGAGCAGATCTTCTACTGGTAGGTGGACTGACTTTATAAGACTGTTGGCACAGAGGTTTGCAATATGGAAAACACAGCCGAGGTCAAATACTTGGGAGCCTGTCACTTGTCTTACACGGGAGAGTACAGAATTGTTCTTGCCCACCATGCCACTTGCATTGTCAGATGAAAATCCTTTGGCGCTTGACCAGGGTATACTGTGATGTCTGTAAAATATACAGCAAATAATGTCCTTAGCACAGAAAAAAACAATTTAATAAGAAGTGGTAGGCCTATCATTAGATTGACACAGAATTTAAGGACTGGAATAAAAAGCTATCCTCTTATCTGTTAATAATTATTATATTATGGGAAAAACACTTACTGTAGTGTGTCGTGTAGAGTTGTGAACAAGTTTTGAGCATTCGGTATATTGCACACTGGAATGCCTAGAAATCTGTTTTCAACTCTGAAGGTCCTTTTGTCAAGCAGTCTGACCATGATGGCACAAGCTTTGTCATCTGACCTTTTGTTGGACTCATCCATCATGATGGTGATCGAGCCCTCTTGAGCAGTTTCCACAATGTTTTCCATATAGTGAGGAGCAAGAGCCTTATTGATTATGGCTGCGGTTTTTGTGTGTCCACACTGATATTTTTCTGCTATCCTGCTGTCTGGAAAAGCTGCCTTCACAAGCCGAGTTATATGGTCAGCAACAGAAAATGGTAAGTTCTGCTCAGCTATAAACTGGCAAAACAGTACCTCAGCTTTTGTCACTTTATCATCCACAGTTTCAGTTACTAATATTGACTGACATAGATCACGCAATCTTGCTTGAGTACCACTCTATTTGGCAGAACGTTCACTGTCTTTGTGTTTTTGTCGATTGGAATGTTATCAAAGATCGTTTTTACCTCCATAGGCTACTGAGAAAGTCTCAAAACAGTAAAAAAAAAAGTCTGAGTCCTCTAGATAGGACGACCAACTGTGTTTGTTAATCATTAATTATTTCTATTTATTTATTAGTATTCTAGTAGTTCCCTTTAAATAACAGATACCCAGTATCTTGTTATATATCAACTATCCAATGCAACTTCAAACTGCGATGAAGCATAAAGCAAAATGAAAGCCAAGGAATAACCATCATGTCAAGATTGGAACGATAAATGTAAGAACAGCAAAGTGCGAGATTAAACTGGCAGAGCATGTGATGCAGATTAAGATTTTGCAACATGATGTATGCTGTATACAAGAAGCCCGCATTGCAGGCCAGGGTGAGACCGAATTCAGCGATGACATACTCTAAGGATGGTGAATCCTATATAATGGGCTACAGAGAAAGGCCAATGCCGGGGTTGCGATAGTTTTAGCACCCCATGCCAGATTATTTGATGTTGAGCACCTTGTGGAAGGCAGAATCATACTGGCTAGAATATGTGTTTACGGGGTTAAGTTGACTATAGTCTCCTGCTACTGTCCAACTGAGACACATGCAGCCTCAACTAAAGAAGCATTCTGTAATACTCTCTCCAGGGCCATAACATCAGTAAAACAATCACATCCATCATATAAACTGGCTGTGTGTGGTGACTTCAACGCGACAATAGGAAATGACCAAAATAACAACTGGAATTTTGTGGGCCATTTCAATGATGACGAGCCTACAAATTTCAATGGTACAAAGCTCACTGAAGTTGCTAGAAGCAATAAGTTGTACATCCTAAACACCTTATTTGCCACTAAAACATCTATGCATAGATGGTCCTTTAAATCCAACCTAGGATACTACAGACGTCTTGATTACATCTTAGGAGAATGGTTTATCAAAAGGGCCACACAGAACTGTAGAGTATACCCTAGGGCAAGTGTACTGTTTGATTCAGACCATCGAATAGTAGTCCTTGATGCTATGCTTTCAACTAAAAGCAAACGAAGACAAATTTTCAAAGAAGAGTGGCGAAGCTCGCCAGATAGGCAATATGCAAGCACTTATGGATCTTGAAGATGTGAGAGTTGAATATAGTAGACGCCTCAATAATATCCTTGAACAGCCCCCATCTTCGGTACAAGTTGATGTGATTGAACAACAAATCTTCAGTGCTATCCGCACAGCTACAGATGAAAAGATACCACAACTGTACAGAGGTCATGACGATAAACCCTGGGTGAATGAGGAATTCTTAATCCTGCTCGAGAAAAGACGGAAGTCAACCCATCCAACTGATATCAAAGAACTATCTATGCAAGTACGCAAACTCTGCTGTCAACTTAAAAGTGCATACTACAAGAACAATGCTAATAAGATCAACCTTGTGAGTGAACAAAGGAACACTGAAGAGGAATTCCGGTTGGCAAAAAACTATACTGCACTCTCAAAATTGAGGCAACAGACCATACAGTCTGAGAAACTTGAAGAGCATTTTGTGAAACACTTGGGCGAAAGAGATTTCATCATGCAGCCAGAGCTAGTTGACCCTAATAGCTTTCGACATATACCCCCAGAAGAGCTAGACGCTATTGATGAATCCCCCCCCCGAGGCATCTGAGTTAGAGGACTGCATGTCTAAGTTCAAAAATGGCAGGTGCCAGGGAACTGACGGAGTATTTAGCGAACAACTCAAATACTCTTACTCAAAACAGCTCCTTCTCTATCTAGTTCTGCTGATGGCATCGATATGGGCATGTGTGATGGTCCCTAGAGGATGGCTGCTTTTTTCAATCATGTGCCTTCATAAGAAGGGGTCGAGATCCCTAGCGGAAAACTACCGGGGTCTGTCTATCATCACAACACTGTCGAAGCTATCATCCATGGTTGTTGTCCAAAGAGTAAGGCCAGTTTATGAACACATCCTACTGCCTACGCAGTTTGGATTCAGACGCAATCGATCCACCTGCGATGCAATCCGCATTGTACGACATATACTAGAGAAAGAACGTAACCCACTCTTTGTTTGCTTTATCGACTTTAAGGCAGCGTATGACTGGTTACCATGTGATGCGCTCTTTCGTGTCCTGGAGATCCGTCTTTGGTGCCCTAAACTGATCTCCATTCTTAAAGCTCTGTACACTGGCACAATGGCCTGCATAAAAGGCGCCAACCACTATTTCAACACTTATGTCGGGTGTCGCCAAGGTGCTCTTGAAAGTCCAAGCATATTCAATGTGTATATGGACTTTGTCATGAGATGTGCATACCATGAAATCAAAAGCCAATTCCCAGAGGCTGGAGCACAGATTGGGTTTGTTATACCATATGAAGTGTCTCCCCGAGAACTTCGCACTAAGATATCATATGGTGTGACCAGAATATTAGAACTCATGTACGCTGACAATACTGCAGTGTTCTCTGAGAACCTGGATGAGCTAAAGAAGATCTTAGAGATACTATATGACAACGCTTTCTCGAGATTTGGTCTACAGATGTCACATAAGAAGATGGAGACAATGGCCTTTAATGATGATGCAAGCATACAATCTAGAACAAGCCTACTGATGGTAAACAACGTAGAAATAAAGAATGTGAGGCAGTTCCTCTATCTTGGCCATCTCATTACCAACACTGGGAAGTCATTGACGTTTTTGCATCACAGGATTGCATCAGCGTTTGAAAAATGGATTGAGCTGAAGCACATGCTGACTGACCGCGAAATCCACCTCAACACTCACATGAAGATCTTGACTACTTGTGTGTGGTCCCGCCTATTGTACAGTGTGCAGACGGGGGAACTATCAGGTGCTGAACTCCAGAAACTGAATGCTATCTGGAATGGGCTCCTTCAAAAAATGATCACTGGGGGCTATGCAAGGAAAAATGCACCACCCAAAGGCCAATGTAAGAAGGGAACTGACCCTGCATCCCTAGTTGACAGGGACTTGGATTGGGCCTTCAAGATCTCCAGTACAAAGCTCCATCAAATTACCCAATCACGACCTATTGATGATTTTTGCCACATTCAGTATCTGAAGTATATAGCACACGTGTGCAGAATGGCTAACGATGCCATCCAGAAAGTTGTCTTGTTCGACAAGAGAAGGAACTGGAAGAAGGTTGAGGAACTGCTTGGGGTCAACAAACATCAGGCCCTAAAAACTATGATGAACAAACAAGACTTCAAGCGGATGTTGGAGATGAGGTTCTCCTGTCCAAGCAGCCGCGCCCCTAGGCCGATCTCATGCCAAGAGGGAAATGATGATGATGATGATGATGATGAATAAACACAATCGGCAAACATCAGTCCTTTCTTGCTCACTCTGACCCATGGATACTCTGTTTTCCAACTCGACTGATACTTTGACAAGTACTTTGTTGACTTCTTAGGCAGCTGAGAGCCATCAGGTTCTGTATTTTGTCATTTTGGCATCCATAATTTACTCCTTTTCATTGGTCAATGCAAAAAATGCTGCCGGCCACAGAAAACTGAAAGTACACAGATTTACTTCTGGTGGAAGGCGGGAACTAGACTAGGTGAGGTGACCTCTTATGGCGAAAATAGTAACCGACGATCGAGTGGTGCTACAATCACCTTCCACGGAAAAAAACTGCATAAAAATTTTCGATTTCAGTCAACGAAATGTTGGGAGGATTTTTTTTTCACATATCAGGAGATCAGGAGATTTTTTTTTAGAAAAGTGCCAAATGACGGGAGATCTCCCGATTTATCAGGAGACTTGGAGCCTCAGCTTTATTGTCATCCCATTGATTGAAAACATCTGACTCTAATTTCACCTTCAGATTAACTGCTAATCCTAGAGGTTGACATACTTTTGCCACTCACAGATATGTAATAATTGGATCATTTTCCTCAATAAATAAATGACCAAGTATAATATTTTTGTCTCATTTGTTTAACTGGGTTCTCTTTATCTACTTTTAGGACTTGTGTGAAAATCTGATGATGTTTTAGGTCATATTAATGCAGAAATGTACAACCCCGATTCCAAAAAAGTTGGGACAAAGTACAAATTGTAAATAAAAATGGAATGCAATAATGTGGAAGTTTCAAAATTCCATGTTTTATTCAGAATAGAACATAGATGACATATCAAATGTTTAAACTGAGAAAATGTATCATTTAAAGAGAAAAATTAGGTGATTTTAAATTTCATGACAACAACACATCTCAAAAAAGTTGGGCCATGTTTACCACTGTGAGACATCCCCTTTTCTCTTTACAACAGTCTGTAAACGTCTGGGGACTGAAGAGACAAGTTGCTCAAGTTTAGGGATAGGAATGTTAACCCATTCTTGTCTAATGTAGGATTCTAGTTGCTCAACTGTCTTAGGTCTTTTTTGTTGTGTCTTCCATTTTATGATGTGCCAAATGTTTTCTATGGGTGAAAGATCTGGACTGCAGGCTGGCCAGTTCAGTACCCGGACCCTTCTTCTACACAGCCATGATGCTGTAATTGATGCAGTATGTGGTTTGGCATTGTCATGTTGGAAAATGCAAGGTCTTCCCTGAAAGAGATGTCGTCTGGATGGGAGCATATGTTGCTCTAGAACCTGGATATACCTTTCAGCATTGATGGTGTCTTTCCAGATATGTAAGTTGCCCATGCCACACGCACTAATGCAACCCCATACCATCAGAGATGCAGGCTTCTGAACTGAGCACTGATGACAACTTGGGTTGTCCTTCTCCTCTTTAGTCCGAATGACACGGCATCCCTGATTTCCATAAAGAACTTCAAATTTTGATTCGTCTGACCACAGAACAGTTTTCCACTTTGCCACAGTCCATTTTAAATGAGCCTTGGCCCAGAGAAGATGTCTGCGCTTCTGGATCATGTTTAGATATGGCTTCTTCTTTGAACTATAGAGTTTTAGCTGGCAACGGCGGATGGCACGGTGCATTGTGTTCACAGATAATGTTCTCTGGAAATATTCCTGAGCCCATTTTGTGATTTCCAATACAGAAGCATGCCTGTATGTGATGCAGTGCCGTCTAAGGGCCTGAAGATCACGGGCACCCAGTATGGTTTTCCGGCCTTGACCCTTACACACAGAGATTCTTCCAGATTCTCTGAATCTTTTGATGATATTATGCACTGTAGATGATATGTTCAAACTATTTGCAATTTTACACTGTCGAACTCCTTTATGATATTGCTCCACTATTTGTTGGCGCAGAATTAGGGGGATTGGTGATCCTCTTCCCATCTTTACTTCTGAGAGCCGCTGCCACTCCAAGATGCTCTTTTTATACCCAGTCATGTTAATGACCTATTGCCAATTGACCTAATGAGTTGCAATTTGGTCCTCCAGCTGCTCCTTTTTTGTGCCTTTAACTTTTCCAGCCTCTTATTGCCCCTGTCCCAACTTTTTTGAGATGTGTTGCTGTCATGAAACGTCAAATGAGCCAATATTTGGCATGAAATTTCAAAATATCTCACTTTCGACATTTGATATGTTGTTTATGTTCTATTGTGAATACAATATCAGTTTTTGAGATTTGTAAATTATTGCATTCCGTTTTTATTTACAGTTTGTACTTTGTCCCAACTTTTTTGGAATCGGGGTTGTAGAAAATTCTAAAGGGTTCACAAACTTTCAAGCACCACTATATACTATAAGCAAGGTGTTTTTGTTTTTTTTTTGGGGGGGGGGGAGGGGTCAGATATATTTTTAAGATTAACATTTCTACTTAACATTTTAATTTGTATAGTTCAAATTTATATTAATTGTCAGTGCAGTGGTTAGCCTCATAGCAAGAAGGTTCTGGCTTCAGACCTCACAGCAAACCAAGGCCTTTCTGTGTAGGGTTTGTGTGTTCTGCCTGTGTCTGTTTTCTCTAGGTACTCCGGTTTCCTCCCACAGTCCAAAGACATTACATTACATCACATTAATGGCAATTAGCAGATGCTCTTATCTAGAGTGACATACAACATACCCAGAGCAACACAAGGAGCAGTTGGGGGTTAGGTGCCTTGCTCAAGAGCACTTCAGCCATTCCTGCTGGTCCAGGGAATTGAACTGGCAACCTTTTTGTCCCAAAGCTGCTTCTCTAACGATTCGGCCATGGCTTCCCTAAGACATACAGATTGGGTCAACTAGCCACTCTAAATTGCCCATAGATTTGAGTGTGAATGGTGATGTCACATCTGTGCGAGCTCATGCTTGGTGAGTCTCAAGCGGTTGCTCATGGCCACACACATTTGTATTTGGAATGAGTGCACTGTGCTCATGGCAAGGACCAATTATTAGAATTACCTGTTGCTGTTTTGAGTGCAATCAGCATGCTCATAAAAGGATTCCTCTTTGCACTAAGACTTCATGAGGTATTCACATTATAACCCCCTGTTCCCTAGCCTTGCTCTATGTTTTGTGTTATGCTGGTGACCAACTCTTGCTTTCCATTTTGTTTATGACTCTTCTCTTGCTTCATGCTTTTGTCTATTGTTTGCCCTATGGTTTTGTGCAAGCCTGTCAATAAACACCTTCCTGCAGTTACAGATGTTTGTAACCCCCATTTATAACAGAATACTTCGCCTACACTATGGATGTAGCAGAAGAGAGCAGGCGTTCTGCACAGCACCTCGCCAGGGTTTCCGTTCCTCAGCTGGAATCAGTGTAGTTCCTCCAGCCGCTAGGGCCGGACATACCAGCTCCATACGACGGGGTGGAGGATTTGCCCAACAGATTTTTGCTGCAGTGCAGTCTCTTTTATGAAGACTTGGTGGAACCCAAACCTCCTGAGAGCTTGTGGGTAGACTGCATACATTTATTGGCTCACTAGACCAGCACACCAGTCAAGTCAAGTTTATTTGTATAGCGCTTTTGACAATAAACATTGTCGCAAAGCAGCTTTACAGAATTTGAACAACTTAAAATATGAGCTAATTTTATCCCCAATCTATCCCCAATGAGCACGCCTGTGGCGACGGTGGCAAGGAAAAACTCCCTCAGACGACACGAGGAAGAAACCTCGAGAGGAACCAGACTCAAAAGGGAACCCATCCCCATCCGGGCAACAACAGACAACATGACTATAACATTAACAGTCCTAACAAAGTCAGCTTCGTTGATGCTATAAACCCCCCACCAACGGAAACCCGAGTGCAAAACTGTTCATGATAACCGCAGTCCCAAAGTCAGCAAGTCAACTGCAGTCCTAAAGTCAGCAAGTCAACTGCAGTCCCCAGCCACAAAAACACCACTGCAAGAGTCCAGAGCATTCTCCAGGCCCTCCACAGGAGCGATGCGATGAGACTCCAACCAGACACAGGGCACCAGGATGGACCAGGCAGGTCCGAGGAGCAGAAGAGGCCAGCATCTCAATCCCAGATTTGGTTAGGTTGCCCAATGTCACCTGAATAAGTAGGAACAGTGTGTGTGTGTGTGTGTATATATATATATATATATATATATATATATATATATATATATATATATATATATATATATATATATATATTGCATTGAGTACAAGCAGGGACTCTGGCAACTAACTATGACAGCATAACTAAAAGGGGAGAGCCAGAAGGTAACACAGGCATGAGGGAGCCCCGGGACATAAAGCAGCCAGCCACTACACCGTCAACAAACTCAAGTGAGCAAGCAAGTGGGGACTGACAGCATCTATACATCCCAGTTTACCAAAACACTTTATGTCTGAGGACCCTCCAGATCTACACCTTTACCTCATAAACACCATTAACAAAAGGCTTGACTAAACAGGTATGTTTTCAGCCTAGACTTAAATGCTGAGACTGTGTCTGATTCCCGAACACTACTTGGAAGGCTGTTCCATAACTGTGGGGCTTTGTAAGAAAAGGCTCTGCCCCCTGATGTAGCCTTTACTATACGAGGTACCAGCAGATAGCCTGCACCTTTTGATCTAAGTAGGCATGGTGGGTCATAGAGGACCAGAAGTTCACTCAGGTACTGTGGTGCGAGACCATTCAGTGCTTTAAAGGTCAATAGTAGTATTTTATAATCAATACGAAATTTGATTGGGAGCCAATGCAGTGTGGATAAAACAGGGGTGATGTGGTCATATTTTCTAGTTCTAGTAAGGACTCTTGCTGCTGCATTTTGAACTTACTGGAGCTTGTTTATGCACTTATTGGAACATCCAGACAGTAAGGCATTATAATAATCCAACCTGGAGGTAACAAAAGCATGAACTAGTTTTTCTGCGTCATGTAGTGACATTAAATTTCTTATCTCAGCAATGTTTCTGAGATGAAAGAAAGCTATCCAGATAATGTTATCAATGTGAGTTTTGAATGAAAGACTGGGGTCAATAATCACTCCAAGGTCTTTTACTGCTGCACGTGAAGAAACAGAAAGGCCATCCAGAGTTACTGTGTAATCAGAAAACTTACTTCTAGCTGCATGTGGTCCTAGTACAAGTACTTCAGTATTGTCAGAGTTAAGCAGAAGGAAGTTAATAAGCATCCAGTGTCTAATGTCCTTCACACATTCCTCAATTCTATTAAGCTGGTGTCTCTCATCAGGTTTTGCAGAAACATACAACTGTGCGTCATCAGCATAACAGTGGAAACTAATACAATGTTTACGAATAATATCACCCAGAGGTAAAGAAAAAAGCAGTGGACCCAAGACAGAACCTTGTGGAACACCAAACTTTACCTCAGTATGTCTAAAAGAATCACCATTTACATCAACATACTGATAGCGATCAGTTAAATAAGACCTGAACCAGGAGAGGGCTGTTCCCTTAACTCCCACAACATTTTCTAGTCTATCCAGAAGAATGGAATGATCAATGGTATCAAATGCTGCACTAAAGTCAAGCAACACAAGCAGCGAGACACAGCCCTGATCAGATGCCAACAGTAGGTCGTTTACTACTTTAACCAAAGCTGTCTCTGTGCTATGATTAGGTCTAAATCCTGACTGATACATTTCATGGATATTATTCCTATGTAAATATGAGCATAACTGCTGTGCTACAGCGTTTTCAAGGATCTTGGAGATAAAGGGGAGGTTTGATATTGGCCGATAATTGGACAGCTGACAGGGATCAAGGTCAGGTTTTTTTAATCAGGGGTTTGATAACCGCTAGTTTAAAGGACTTGGGTACATAGCCAATCCTAAGAGAAGAATTTATTATTTTTAGAAGTGGTTCAATTACTTATCTGTTTGAATAGACGTGTAGGTAAGGGATCTAGTACACAAGTTGAGGCTTTTGATGCCAAGATTAATTTTGATGCTGAGATTAATTTTGACACCAGTAGGTCAAAAGTCTACTCATAGTGGAACACCCATTCCTCAGAAGCTCCAAGTCATTTGGGACGATGCTCAAATCCTGGTTCCAGAAGGACCCTCTAGAAATCGGGGGGTCCGCTTCACTTCTCGCCCCAGAAGCTGACAGGGCCGCCTCTGCTCCAGGTTTCAGCAGGGATGAGCTCTTTGCTCCTCTGCCTAGCTTCAAAGATATCATCACTCTACAGTGAGGACAAGACCGTCGCTCTACCGCCAGGATGCAAGGAGGACGAGATCGTCACTCTGCCTCTGGGCTTCAGCGAGGACGAGACCGTTGCTCTGCTACTGGGTTGCAGGGAGGATGACGCCATCACTCCACCGCCGGACTTCAGCAAAGGTGAGACCATCACTCAAACAAAGCCTAGACCTGTCTCTGAGTCCATGCTTGAATCCAAGCCCATTTCCAAGTTCATGCCCATGCTGATGCCAGGGTCCATGCCCATGCTCAAGCCCAGGTCCACATCTGAGCCCATACCCATGCTGACACCTGAGTCCATGCCCATAGTCAGGCTCATGTTGATGCCTGAACCCATGTCTGTGCCTGAGCCCACATCCATACCAAAGTCTATGCCTGAGCCCAAGTCCATGCACAAGTCTATGCCTGAGCCCATGTCAATGCCCAAATCTATGCCTGAACCTATGTCCGGACCTATGTCAGAGTCCATGCTCATGTCAAGTCAAGTTTATTTGTACAGCGCTTTTAACAATAAACATTGTTGCAAAGCAGCTTTACAGAATTTGAACGACTTAAAACATGAGCTAATTTTATCCCTAATCTATCCCCAATGAGCAAGCCTGTGGCGACGGTGGCAAGGAAAAACTCCCTCAGATGACATGAGGAAGAAACCTCGAGAGGAACCAGACTCAAAAGGGAACCCATCCTCATTTGGGCAACAACAGACAGCATGACTATAACATTAACAATTTTAACATGAAGACAGTTTCGTTGATTGTTATCTTCATTGATGGAAACTTGAGTGCAAAACTGTTCATGATGACTGCAGTCCTAAAGTTAGCAAGTCAACTGTAGTCCTCAGCCATAAAAGCATTACTGTAAGAGTCCAGAGCATCCTCCAGGTATAACCCTCAACTGTCCTCATGGGGCCATCCTTCACAGGAGCGATGCGATAAGACTCCGACCAGACACAGGGCACCAGGATGGATCAAGCAGGTCTGAGGGGCAGAAGAGGCCAGCATCTCAATCCCAGGACCAACATGTAACTCAGAGGGACAGATGGGGGGGGGAAGAGAGAGAGAAAGAAAACACATGTTACGTATGCCCTAAAAATGACAAGTACTAAATCTGTGTGGTAGGCTCACAGAGACGAGAGTCTTGACATCAGGCATAACACACAACAATGGCATGTTAATATGGTTAAAAAAAATATCATGACCTGCTCTGGCTGGATGCTTGATTGGGTGATGGGAGCACACTCCTCAGCAATGATGAGATACAGATGGGACCCTTACGGCTGGCCAAGACAATTCAGCTACATTTCACCGGGTCTGGGACATGCGACAGAACGTCCGACAGCCGATTCCCTGCAGGCTACAATAGCCAGTCGAGGTCTCCACCCTCTCCACCAAAAGATTTCCTGTTGACTCCATGTAACTCAGAGGGACAGATTTGGGAGGAGAAGGGGGGGAGGGGAGGGAAAGAAAACGCAGGTTGTTAGGTATGCCCAATGTCACCTGAATAAGTAGGAACAGTATACATATTGCACCGAGTACAAGCAGGGACTCTGGCAACTAACTATTACAGCATAACTAAAAGGGGAGAGCCAGAAGGTAACACAGGCATGAGGGAGCTCCGGGACATAAAGCAGCCAGCCACTACACCATCAACAAACTCGAGTGAGCAAGCGAGTGGGGACTGACAGCATCCATACATCCCAGTTTACCGAAACACACTATGTCTGAGGACCCTCCAGATCTACACCTTTACCTTATAAACACCGTTAACAAAAGGCTTGACTAAACAGATATGTTTTCAGCCTAGACTTAAATGCTGAGACTGTGTCTGATTCCTGAACATTACTTGGAAGGCTGTTCCATAATTGTGGGGCTTTGTAAGAAAAGGCTCTGCCCCCTGATGTAGCCTTCACTATACGAGGTACCAGCAGATAGCCTGCACCTTTTGATCTAAGTAGGCGTGGTGGGTCATAGAGGAGCAGAAGTTCACTCAGGCACTGTGGTGTGAGACCATTTCGTGCTTTACCTATGTGTTTACCTAAGCCCATGTCTATGCCTAAGTCCCCTACCACTCTCCTGTCCATGTTTGTGTCCAAGCCCAAACCAAAGCCTCCACCTGAGTCTTTGCCCCATTCAAGGACTGACTGCCTCTGCCTAAGCCCAAGTTCCGGTGTCACATTTGTCCAGAGCCTGAGTGGAGCTCTGAGGGGATGTTGTCCAGTGCCAGGTCCTTAGCTTTGGGGCTGAACAAAGAGGTTTTTGGCTCCCAGAGGGAGCTCTTTAGGGGGATTCTGTCATGTCTGTGCACACTTGAGCTTGGCAAGCCTCGAGCAGTTGCTTGCACCCACATGCATTTGTATTTGGAGTGAGTGCGCAGCGCTTACGGCAAGGAATATTTATTGGAATCACCTGTTGATGTTTTGAGTGCAATTAGCATGCTCATAAAAGGACTCCTCCTTGCACTAAGACTTTGCAAAGTATTCAGGTTATAACCCCCCATTTCCTGGCCTTGCTCTATGTTTTGTGTTAGTCTGGTTACCGACTCTGCTTTCTGTTTTTTTTTTTTTGTTTTTTTTTTTAAGATTTGGATTTGCATTTAGTATTTAGATGTACATTTAACATTTAGATTTATATTTAAAATTTACACCGAAACTTCAAACTGTTATTTCACATGAATCACTATCTAAATGTATCACAATGGCTTCAAATGTTAAAAAAGGGATTCATATATATATATGAATGGCACCCCATAAATTATTATTGATAAAAATAAGTAGAATATAATAAATGTCAAAGTTTTCTGTTAAAGAAGTAGATTAAATACCCTGATTTTTAAAAATATTTGTTCTAAGAGGCATAGAAATGTATCCAACCTTATGTTGCTGAAATTGACATTATAGTTTAATAACACAATCACTTTCATCCACCCATTATGGTCAGCAATCAAAAATCCATCAGCTTACGTTAGCTATTTTCCCCTTAAAAATGTGACCAGTTGTGTGCTTTTCTGTTCCTGCAAATCTGTGCAGGTCTCCCTCAGGGTGCCCACTATTTTTAAGCAGCCTAGTTCCTTTAATAAATGCTTTTTGGTTCATGACGCACTACAAGTTTGCACAAAATCCACATGGCAGCATACAGAAGCCGAAGTTTCTCTCAAAGTGTCTATATTCAGAATGGGGATTTTTACCTGCATCTTTCAAAGAAGGCTTTGTAGTGATTCAGAAGCGTGGATTGGGGTTTCTCTGCGTATCACTAATTTGACTTGGGTTCTGCAAGCCACTGAACTGATCACCATTGTGCTGATTTGATATTGCCTGGTGTTTGGATGACTTCTAGCAGGACATTTGTTGTGCTGACGTTTTCAATTATGGATATTCATACTTTTGTCATCACATTTTTTCTTCTTTTATTGGATATCCCACGTGCTGACCTGCCTGCGAAATTCTTCAGGGAGTTCCTCGCACTCCTCTTGCTTTTCTCTCCCTCCTTGCCTGCTTCTCTCCTCCTTTCATTTCTCTCGCTCCAACTTCTAGGCAGTCGCAAACACACCTCACGACTTGGTCCTCGGTGGGTGGCAGTTGATCTGAGATAGAGGGCGAAGATCTGCAGCAAGACCTGAATTCCCCATGGCATACACTTTGGAGTGTCTGGATATCTGAACCTAATATGGCTGACAGTTGGAAAGTTGTTGTGACCTCTGATGTACTTTGAGGCTTCAGTAACTATATAGTTGATGGTTTTCAACATGATGCTGCTTGATACACCTGTACTGAGACAGACATGCTTGGACTTTAGAGATCTGCTATATCCGGCTCTTCTCAAGGTGTTTTTGCTCAGGGATTAATAATTTATGGGAATCTACACTGTTAGTCTTCTCAGTTGATGCTGAGTGATGAGCTGAGAAACATGGGGAGGGACAGAAGTTTCTCCAAGCACTTTCGGTAAGAGGTATCTATTGGAATAAATGTTCATTGCCAATTTGATTTTTTTTTTCTTCTTCTACAGTTGTTGAGAAATGAAGTTGTGATATACTGTATGTTAAAGTTATTTGGACAGTGAGTGCATGTTTACAATAAACACAGCAACTTGACATTATATATCTGTCCTTATTTCTATTCTATACACACGCTACTTTTTCAACCACTATCTCTTACTTTAACTGGATACATTGTGCTTCCTCTTCTGTGATTTGGTTTCCCTGTGCACAGATCATAACTGGAGTGACTATGGCAATGCTATGCTTACCTGCCAGTAATTAAGATTCAATAATGGGTTTTATAACTAAGCACTCCGTAGCCATCGTATGGTAGTTGCGATTGAGATTTTTCCTTAATAAGTTGTTCATCTCACTTGTCATTCACTCCTATGAGTAGTGTGTCCTCGATCTGCAAACCCCAGTTTTTGGTTAATTTTAGTCCTTCTGTGACCTCCTTCTAATTGAGGGCATTCCAGTGTAAATGAAAGTTAAACAAGAATAATCTGGGCTTAGCTCTGCTCAAGAGCAACTTAGGAATTTTTAAGTGTGAATACAGTATTGAGACATTCTTTTTGATGTTTTAATAGATATTTTGAATGTGGTCTTAGTGGTGTTGTACAAGTATTCCTTCATAAGCAGACCTAAGTATCATGCCTACATTGTTTCCTTTTATACATCCATTTACAGTATATCAAATGCACAAAAAGTAGCCGTCACGCCTGTTTTTAGTTTCTCAGCTCCTGGAATGCCTCACATGGCTTTTTGGCACAATGTTGTACATCTGAGCACAAGTGCAGGTGCCGTGTTCTGGCCCAGATTTACTGCTCTAACTCTGCTCAGGATGAGGGCTTATAGCTCTTTGGAAAAAGATCAAGCAAAGGGCTACTGGAATGCAGAGTGGAAAGAATTGTTAGATGGATGAGAGTAACTAGTGAATATGGTTATATCAAAGCCAAACACAGACAGAAACACATGCATCAAGCTCACTATTCCTACCCTGATGTTACCAATTCTCATAATTAACAATTTTGTTTGAGGCATAGACTGTGTATAAGGTGTATTAAAACATCCATCCATCCATTATCTGTAGCTGCTTATCCTGTTCTACAGGGTCGCAGGCAAGCTGGAGCCTATCCCAGCTGACTATGGGCGAGAGGCGGGGTACACCCTGGACAAGTTGCCAGGTCATCGCAGGGCTGATACAGAGACAAACAACCATTCACAGTTACGGTCAATTTAGAGCCACCAATTAGCCTAACCTGCATGTCTTTGGACTGTGGGGGAAACCGAAGCACCTGGAGGAAACCCATGCAGACACGGGGAGAACATGCAAACTCCACATAGAAAGGCCTTCGCCGGCCGCTAGGCTCAAACCCAGGACCTTCTTGTTGTGAGGCAACAGTGCTAACCACTACACCACCATGCCGCCCTGTACTAAAACAATTCTAATTAAATAATTTCAGATGATAACCTGGGATCTTATGAGTTTTATTTGAATATAATAAATATCAAACCAACTGCTGTAGTAATTAAAAAAATACTGATATGTTTTGACTGATTTGCAGTCTATTAAAAAAATCAGTGTGCCAGATGTGTATAACTGCATTTATACACTTGGTGGTTAATCATTTTCCTTCCTGTAGGTGGCAGTGAGTTTCACTGCCATTTATCCCGGTAGTGCATAAATAACAGGCTGCCAGAACTGCAGCAATTCACAAACACAAACTCTAACTCCCATTTCCCTGAGCCGATCACTCTGTTGCCATGGAAATGACTAGCTGGGCCATTTGCTATCTAACTTGTGCTCAGTGGATCACAGTGGGACTCCATGTTAAACTGTTTGATATCCTGCTGCACACATGGCCTGCTGGGATGCACGGCCACTGGAAAGGCATGAACATGCTTGATAATTAAAAACTGCTTTTCAGGTTACACAAACTAAAGATACTATGGCCTGTCAGTGATGACGAAAGTTTTATTTTAGGCTGTTAAAATGCATCCATCTTCCCCAGTACTTCAAGTCCAGTGTGTTTGTTATTCACCAAATCTGTAGTTACCTTTACAGTTACCTTTACCACCCCAGAGATGATTATTTTCTAATAGCATCATGTTCCAAAATATTACTCTGATACCATAGCACAATTTAATTTTTAATTTATTAATTCACTACTAGGCATGAAACAATATATCCTGTGATGATAAATTGTGATACAAATTTATGACGATTCAAATTGATGAAATAAAAAAATGAATTGCGATTAACATTAGGCTGCATAATCTCTTAGCTTTTCTAGATGTAAATGCATTGTTTAGACAGCAGACTGTGTAATAATGTAAAGTAGTGGGAATACATGTGACTTCGCCCTAGACAGAAGTAATACAGCTCTAATGCCACAAGAAGAAACAAAAATGGATCTAAGATGGGAAAGAGCTGTTGTGCAATTGACTGTACAAATAAATTTAACAAGAAATCGGAGCTCTTTTTTTACAGACTGCCGAAAGCAAAAGAAAAGAGAAGGGAGTAGTTGTTTTCTGTTTACTCCTGACTACAGCCTTCACACATGGTTATTAAGAAATAACATGGCATCATGTTGAAAACATGATGAAATACACATCAGAAATAAATGGTCATTAAGAAAAGGCCTATTTCCTTATTAATGTTTTTCATTTTAATAAAATGAATATTTTAGTTAATAGGCTATTATAGTTTACTCAAACCTTTGCAAATGTGAATATATATTGTTGGTTAAGAAAATGAAACAAGGTTTTTTTTATTTTACAAAAGGAATATTTAAGATTGATTTTTAAAAAATAGGAAAATAAATGTTTATTTCTCATATCATCTCTAGCCGCTTTATCCTGTTCTACAGGGTCGCAGGCAAGCTGGAGCCTATCCCAGCTGACTACGGGCAAAAGGCAGGATACACCCTGGACAAGTTGCCAGGTCATCACAGGGCTGACACATAGACACAGACAACCATTCACACTCACACCTACGGTCAATTTAGAGTCACCAGTTAACCTAACCTGCATGTCTTTGGACTGTGGGAGCACCCGGAGGAAACCCACGCGGACACGGGGAGAACATGCAAACTCCACACAGAAAGGACCTCGCCAGCCACGGGGCTCAAACCCAGACCTTCTTGCTGTGAGGCGACAGCGCTAACCACTACACCACTGTGGTTCCCCACTACACATAATACAATTTATAATTTAAGTTAATGTTGTAGAGTGTCCATGAGACAGTTCTGTTATTACTTTTGCTATAAACAAATATAAAGTGTTTCTCTCTCTCTCAAACAAAAAAAAAAATCACATTCACAGTTGAAGGCAAGGTTACATACACCTAGCCTAAAGATATTCAAACTCAATTTCCCACAACTCTGTGTATGTCATATTACCATACATTTCCTGAATGAAGTCTACAATCTCAAATCAGAAAAAGTTGGGACAGTATGGAAAATGCAAATAAAAAAAGAAAGCAGTGATTTCTAAATTTAATTTGACTTCTATTTCATTGCAGACAGTATGAAGCCAAGATATTTCATATTTTATGTGGTCAACTTCATTTCATTTGTTTAATATCCCTCCATTCCCATGTTTCAAGCCTGCAACACATTCCAAAAAAAGTTGGAATGGGGGCAGTTGAGGGCTAGTAATGAGGTAAAACAATTAAATAATTATGTGATTTGAAACAGGGCGACATGGTGGTGTAGTGGTTAGCACTGTTGCCTCACAGCAAGAAGGTCCGGGTTCGAGCCCCGTGGCCGGCGAGGGCCTTTCTGTGTGGAGTTTGCATGTTCTCCCCGTGTCCGCGTGGGTTTCCTCCGGGTGCTCCGGTTTCCCCCACAGTCCAAAGACATGCAGGTTAGGTTAACTGGTGACTCTAAATTGACCGTATGTG
The DNA here is from genome assembly GCF_027579695.1 of Neoarius graeffei. Taxonomy (NCBI): domain Eukaryota; kingdom Metazoa; phylum Chordata; class Actinopteri; order Siluriformes; family Ariidae; genus Neoarius; species Neoarius graeffei. The sequence goes on from NC_083588.1 coordinate 37,177,115, forward strand.
TGAATGTGAGTGTGACTGGTTGTCTGTGTCTATGTGCCAGCCCTGTGATGACCTGGCGACTTGTCCAGGGTGTACCCCGCCTTTCGCCCGTAGTCAGCTGGGATAGGCTCCAGCTTGTCTGCGACCCTGTAGAAGGATAAAGCGGCTACAGATAATGAGATGAGATGAGTGATTTGAAACAGATGATGTCAACAGGTGATTATAATCATGATTTGGTACAAAATCAGTATCCAGGAAAGGCCTAGTCTTTGAGGAGCGAAGATGGGGCGAGGATCTCCAGTTTGTCAACATATTTGAGAGCAAATTTTTGAAATTGTTAAAAACAATGGTCCTCAAAGAAAAATATGAAGGGATTTGGGTATTCCACCTTCTATGACACATAATATCTTTAAAAGTTTCAAGAAATCTGGAGGAATTTTGGTGCATAAATGGCAAGGGCGCAAGCCTAAGCTGAATGCTTGTGATCTCCGATCCCTCAGACGGCACTGCATCAAGAACCATCATTCATCTATGGCTGATATAACCACATGGGCTTGGGATTACTTTGGCAGACCTTTGTCAAACACCACAATACAGAGTTACATCCATAAATACCAGTTAAAACTGGACTGTGCAAAAAGGAAACCTTATGTTAACTGTGTCCAGAAGCGCCATTGACTTCTCTGGGTTCAGAGGCATCTGGGATGGACCATCACACAGTGGAAATGTCTACTGTCGTCAGACAAATTAGTATTTCAATTTTAATTTCAATTTCAGCATACTGTCCCAACCTTTTCTGATTTGGGGTTGTATTTTATTTCTGTAGGAATTTCAAAATTATAGTGAAGAGAGATTACTTACATTTCGTTAATATTTGGTGGTATTGCCTTTTAATTGCTTAACTTGAATCAAATGCTTTAGGTAGCCTTCCACAAGCTTGTCACAATAGTTTGCCAGGATTTTTTCCCCCATTCCTCCTGATGTAACTGATGTAACTCAGTAAAGTTTGTAGGCCCCCTTGCTCAGCCACACCTTTTCAGTTCAGTCCATTAATTTTCTATGGGATTCAGGTCAGGGCTTTGAGATGACCACTCAAGTACTTTCACTTTGTAGTCTTAAGCAAGTAAAATTACCTCTGATAGGAACAAAGTATGTACCCAGTTAACTTGCCAAAAGAAATGCACGGGAACATGAAATGTGTGTCATTGTGAAAAACTGAAATCATAATTCTTTATCCTAGGTGTATGTAAACATTTGGCCTCAAACTTTTTTTTAACTTGATTTGTACTTTATAACCAAGTCCTTATTTTAACTTCCATGCATATTTTAACTTGTACACATCTTTCACAAGTCTACTTTCATTCTGAAATTCTGCAGAATTTCCATTACGACAGTTCTGAGCTACCACCATAACCAGAATTTTCTTCCAATAAAGCTTCATTTTGTCTTCTGCCTCCTCAAAACATTTTAATCTTGAGGAATGGCAAGCACAGTCCTGCACCTTAATCAGCTTGTGTTATTTCCCAGCTCAATCATTATGTAGACATCTTTGCTCTATATAAGAGCTGGAGGTAGAAAGGAACAAATGGAGCCATTGCTGAGGGAGTGTAATGAAGGAGCATGAGAGCAGGTACAATTTATTCATATAATATTGAATTCATTTGAACAAGAAGCCCAGTTTCTTTCTGTCTTTCTTTAATGGTCTGAAGGCCATTCTGAATGTGTTAATTATGAACAGTGCTACCCAGAGACTTTGATGTATGGGTATAGCTCACGAATTGGTTGCTTGATGCTATGGAGACATGGGTGAATTTATGATTACATAATTATATCTAGCTACCTGTGGCTTACCCTATTTCCCTTCTCCACTTATTCAGTATAGAAATCCATCCATCCATTATCTGTAGCCACTTAGTCTGTACAGGGTCGCAGGCAAGCTGGAGCCTATCCCAGCTGATTATGGGTGAGAGGCGGGGTACACCCTGGACAAGTCGCCAGGTTATCGCAGGGCTGACACACAGAGACAAACAACCATTCACACTCACATTCACACCTACGGTCAATTTAGAGCCACCAATTAGCCTAACCTGCATGTCTTTGGACTGTGGGGGAAACCGGAGCACCCGGAGGAAACCCATGTAGACACAGGGAGAACATGCAAACTCCACACAAAAAGGGCCTTGTCAGCCACTGGGCTCGAACCCAGAACATTCTGGCTGTGAGGCGACAGTGCTAACCACTACACCACTCAGTATAGAAATCATTAAATTCAAATTGGCTTTGAATCTGTTTATTTAAAAGTGATTTCTTTGCTATTGTTCTTCACTTTTGTCTGTTTCTTTTTCCACATCCAGGCATGATCGGTGTATAGACAGATATGTAATAAATAGTTTTACCTCGGGTGGTGTAGTGGTTAGCACTGTCGCCTCACAGCAAGAAGATTCTGGGTTCAAGCCCAGTAGCCAACGGGGGCCTTTCTGTATGGAGTTTGCATGTTCTCCCTGTGTTTGCGTGGGTTTCCTCCACAGTCCAAAGACATGCAGGTTAGGCTAATTGGTGGCTCTAAATTGACCGTAGGTGTGAATGTGAATGGTTGTTTGTCTCTATGTGTCAGCCCTGTGTTGATCTGGCAACTTGTCCAGGGTGTACCCCACCTCTCGTCCATAGTCAGCTGGGATAGGCTCCAGCTTGCCCGCAACCCTGTACAGGATAAGCAGTTATGGATAATGGATGGATGGACAAAGTGGAAGACAGAGTGTGGATTACTGTAGGCTATAGTAATGAAAGCTAGCTGTTACCGTCTGTCAAAATGTCTGAGGTGCACTTGCACTACTGTCGGATGGAATCAATCACTCACTTTCAGTTTTATCCTGGACAGGATTATGGTAGATCCAGAGCTTATCCCATTAGGTGTCAAAACATCCTGGATGGGATGCCAGTCCATTTCATGGCACCATAGACACTGGAGATATAAGGCAGCAACTTTACTAGCCATTCCTCAAAAGGAATCTTTAAAGGAGAACTGAAGTCAATTTTTTTTATTATCAAAATTCTATTTATCTCATTTTATTAAATATAGAAATGCATTTTTGATAGCTATTTTGTCACTGCTATAGCAAGTTATGTGTTTGAAATATGCTATGTAATATATCAGTCCATATGTCAAAGCAATGACCGTAAATGAGATTTGTTGAGACCTGTGCGAGACATCGTAGGACGGAAGTAAAACGTACAGTGGAAATCAAAGTGACCAACATCTTCCAACATTGTCAAAAGACGTGTGTGCCCTCTTTCGAATGCTGATGTAATCAAGCCTGAAGTTTTGTTTGTTTTGATAGCAATCAGGAAAGTTTGAAAAAAGTGGGCAGTAATTGTCATTTAAACTCGTTTTTGTGCAATATTTCTTTTGGAAAACAGTTTTCAAAATGGCGGCACTGACACCTGGCTGACACTTCACGTTTGACCATGCATTCGACCATGCACGGGTTCCCACAGTAAGGCTCTGTTGGCTGCAATCTCAGAATGATGATGACAGTGATCAGCAACACCCATTCTCCTGACTGCTATTTTGCTGCAAATAGATGGTGGTTCTCCGTACAGAACTGTATTTGGAATGTGATCTTGCCATCTGACTTTGAGTACTGTTCTTAGCATTTTTGTATAAGTGCCATTTAGTGACTATTCAAGTTGTTTTGTTAAAGTCCAGCTTTCTTATCCATATCAGCACTGTTTTGATTGAAAAATTACAGCTATACACTACAGGATAAATTAGATTTCCACACAGTTTTCATTTTATTCAGAGCTTTCCATGCCAGTGCTTTTCTAATTTTTATATCTTGCTCAGAAGATTGCACCCAGGCACTGAGATATTTAAAGTCATTTACTTCTTTGAGGTTTAGTCCTTCAGCAGTTTTAAGGGGGGCGTGTGGAGATGGCACAGTGAGAGTCATGAACGCTGTCTTCTTCGCTTTCAAGTGAAGTCCTACTTTCTTACATTCATTTTCTTTATTATTGAGACACATGTAAAAGAGAAACACCACTGTATTTTCAGTCAGGATGATCTGTAGTTTTCAGAGCTATATAGAGAAAATGTCAAAATTTCCCCAAATAGAGATGTTTTCTCAGGCCACTTCACATGTACAGTACCAGTCAAAAGTTTGAACACACCTACTCATTCATTGGTTTTCTGTATTTTTGACTATTTTCTACATTGTAGAACAATACTGAAGACATCAGAACTATGAAATTAAATATGGAACATATATGGAATTGTGTCGTAAACAAAAAAAGTGTTAAAAAATAGGTTTCATATTTTAGATTCTTCAAAGTAGCCAGTGTTTACCTTGATGACACTTTGTACACTTTTGGCATTATCTTAACCAGCTTCATGAGGTCGTCACCTGGAATGCTTTTCAATTAACAGATGGGCCTCGTCAAAAGTTAATTAGTGCAATTTCTTAACGAGTTTGAGATCAAACAGTAAATAGTAAATAATAAAAATACAGTAAATAGCCCGATTCCACAACTGCAGTAATCCATATTATGTCAAGAAGTGCTCAACTAAGTAAAGAGAAACAACATCCATCATTACTTTAAGACATGAAGTGACTTAATTAATAAAACTAAAGAAAAACCATTGAACTGGAAGGTTTGTCCAAAGTTTTTTGAATGGTACTGTAGGTCAGCCTTGTACCAGAGTCAACAGAAAGGACACGGTTTGATCATTTTGTATCTTTCTGACATGCCTGGGGAAACGTCATACTATTAAATTATCCATTTTTAGAGGTCCCACAACCTGTTTTCTTTCTGTGACTTAATGAGACTTAATTAGCAATTACCTAGGTGAGATGCTGTGTATTGAGGCTGATAAATGAGAATGTGTACGCGTGATGAATAACGTTCTTCTTCTTCTTCTTCTTCTTTTTTTTCTTCTACCCCCACACACTGCCATCAGTTTCCATGTGGAATAAGTAGGGCTATTTTTATCTCGTCCTTGTCACCAGTGACAAATTTGTGAGTTTCCCTGCATTTAATAAACATCATCAAGTTCTCTACCTGAATGCTGTAGGGAAAGATTTATTACTTTCATCATGCTGTAAAATAATAGCAGACTTTCTCTGCGGTACTGTTCGCTGTTGCTCACTTCCTCCTCCATTCAGGAGGTATGTGTGAACATTTGTCCTGCCTCCACGTATTCATTCTCTCTCTCTCTCTCTCTCTCTCTCTCTCTCTCTCTCTCGCAGCTGAAATGGCTCTGCATCCCTCTCACATCAGTGATTTTGACTCTTCTGGTGGAGAGACTTCTGGGGACCCTGTTATTCCTGCTCTGTTCACTTATTTTTGTCTCTACTTCTTCTCTATCATGTTCATCAGGATCTTCATCCCCAAGAAGCACCGGCAGCGTTTTGATGAAGTGGTCTCCCAGAGCCTGATCAGCCGCCTAAGGGGCCGCAGTTTTAGTGAGCACAGGCAGAGTGGACTGCGTCGCAGCCGCAGCGAGGATCACCCTGAGCGACTGCTGGTGTCCACACGGGCCAGCTCAGTGCCACGCACTGCCCATGAGGATGGCATCATCCCTCCCTCTCGCGGCCTTCGCAAAACGACTTCACTCATCGCTGGCCACTCCGCCGCTGTTGCCAACCGCAGGCCAGTTATTCAGGGCAAATTACTATACTAATGATGTCTGGCAGTGTGTGTATCTATGAGAGACTAAGAGAATGTGTGTGTGTGTGTGTGTGTGTGTGTTGCATAATTAAAATAATTGACATTTTAAATGATGTTTTACTTTACACTTATAAAATGAGTTGAATGATGTGCTGCTGGCAGAATGACAGGTTTGGTTGTTAGGATGGTATGAATATGGTATGAGACCTTATCAGTTTTGCTATAAGTGTAGAGTTGTGCATCAGCCCTTGTTTGACAGGGATTTCACTGTATAAAATCTATTTCTCTCCCTTTGTCACTGGGACTTCACTGCCAAACTGACTACAAATTTCCGATTATGCCAACTAGAAGCATAAAGCCTTGGGATCAATATATGATCAGCATGCGATGGCCAAGTTCAGCATATAATAATCTAAAAATGTTACCCAAACCAAATTATAACTTACCTTGGTGAACTGAGTTGTTGGAGTTTAAGACTTGGAGCAAAATCGAAGAACCAAATTATCATAACTGCTGACATTACAAAACATTAACTTCCAAACTTTATAAAATACAATATGAATTTTGTATGACGGAGCCTTCTTCTTACATTATAATAAACTTAGACACCAATTCTAAGCTACATTATTATATTACAACATTCAAAATCCCAGATGATATCCCATCTCACAAGACTATGATCATATAAATTTGTTCCCCGAGCTCAACAAAAAAGTAGAAGTACTCAGAGAGTTTGTCCCAGTAACCTAATCAATATAAAATTAGATCATACTGACTGTACAGCTGCTGCCTTTGATCTAAAGGTGGGGCTATTAAATATTAGATCTCTTACATCTAAAGCACTAATGGTTAATGAACTTATTACTGATCAGGAGTTTAATGTACTTTGTTTGACTGAAACATGGATTAAGCCAAATGAATATATAGCATTAAATGAAGCCAGTCCTCCTGGATACAGTTATATACACCAGCCTCGTCTAACTGGCAGAGGAGGAGGCGTAGCGGTTATTTATAATGATTATCTAGGTTTTTTATCCAATAGGATAAAAGGATAATCTAGGATTAACAAAAACCTTGGTTATAAATTTAATACATTTGAAGTTCTTCATACTCATATAATGTATGTAGCCTCAAAAAATAGGTCTACCCAGTTAATTCCGTTACTTATTATTTACAGACCCCTGGGGCCATATTCTGAGTTTCTTCCTGAATTTGCAGATTTTATCTCAGATCTGGTTATTTCCTTAGACAAAGCTTTAGTTGTCGGAGATTTTAATATCCTGTTAGGACTGGGACTGTTTTGGCCTCTAGAGGCCGCTGTTATTTCCTTTTCTTGTCATGTTTGTTTTGGCCTCTAGAGGCCGCCACTGTTCCTGTGTTTTGTGTTTGTGTTGATTACCTGTTTGTCTTTATTATCATCACCTGTGTTCAATTTATTTTGTGTATAAATACTCCTCTGTTTGTTCCCTAGTCACGGAGTCTTTATCCTATGCTGTCTAGTGCTAGTTTCCTCTGTCCCATGTACCTTGCCTGTGCCCTTGTGTTTTTGATATTTTTTGCTTTCTTTGAACTTTGTACTTTTGGATCTTCTGAGCGTTTTGCATTTTTGCCTTTTCCTTTTTTTTGGACTTTGAATTGTTGGATTTTTTATTTTTTTCCCTTTGTCTTCTCAGCGTTGGATTATACTTTTTGTTTTTTGCCCTGGATTGTATATAGTGTATATAGTGTAAATAAACTGTTTTTTTGATACTCTACTTTCGCCTCACGCCTCTGCACTTGAGTCATTCCCCTGGTGGCCTAGTGGGGGTTTGCTGGATCACTACACCAGCGACCCGGGTTCGATTCCCAGCAAAACCCTAACAGAAAGACTCCGTCATGACCGACTCGGCTGCTTCAACTGTCTACCCGGCCAACCTTCAGGGAATTATGGCAGCTTCGACATGCTTCGGAGCGACCATGGACGCTCATAGACGAACGCTTGCAAGCCAATGTGAGGCCCTTGCTCGCCACGAGGTACTGCTTCAGCAAATTGGGAAAACCCTGGCACAGCTGACTCCTCTGCCCACATCTCCTCATCCGGCTCCCGCTTCAGTGCCTCCTGCCACGCTGTCTCCTTCACCTCGCGAACCCAGCCTTCCTGCACCACAGAGGTATGATGGTAAGCACGGTGAGTGCCGGGAGTTCCTTACCCAGTGCCAACTCACCTTTGAGCTACACTACGGATCGCCGCAAGATTGCCTTTGTGATAACCTTGTTAGCTGGTAAGGCAACAGCTATCTGGCAGAGACGGGGACCCGAGTGCTCTGATTTCGAACTGTTTACAGAAGAGATGCTTCGGGTCTTCGATCAGGTGGACATCAGTACAGACGCAGCCAGAAAGCTCATGTCCATCCGGCAAGGAGGAAGTGTCTCAGACTACGCCATATCGTTCCGGACGCTTGCAGCAGTCAGCGGATGGAACGAGGCTGCCCTGGTTTCAGCCTTTCACCATGGTTTGTCTGACCCCATCAAAGACGGCCTGGCCTCTATCGGATGCCCAAGTGACCTCGAAACTCTGATCTCACATGCTATTCGTCTTGACAACAGGATTAGAGGCCGCCGCCAAGTCCTGAGCCTCCCCGGCCTCACTGCCTCAACATGGAGCCCGTCTACCCCCTCCAGTGACTGTCCAGAGCCCATGCAAGTGGGTCATACTCGTCTCTCCACATCTGAGAGGGAGCGCAGAAGGAGGCAAGCCTGGTCATTTCCGAGCATCATGTCCCGAGCTCTTGGGAAAAGGACCGCCCCATCCAGCCGAGGGAGGGTTGTGACAGGGCCTACCCTCTCTCCCGAACTCCCTGGCCAAGGAGTCTACATCCCGGTCTCTATCTCCTGGGGTGAGTCTGTCCACTCTTGTCAAGCCTTGTTAGACTCCCGGGCGGCTGGAAACTTTATGGCTGTTCACTTCACCTAAAGTATCAATGTCCCGACTGCTCTTCTTGAAATCCCACTGTCTGTGTCTGCCCTCGATGGCCAAGCTTTAGGTGACGGATGAGTCACCCAAGTTACTTCTCCAGTCTTTCTCCAGTCTCAAGCTCACAAAGAAGAAATATCCCTGCACCTTATTCACTCACCAGAGTTCCCGGTGATTCTAGGCCTTCCTTGGCTTACCCGCCACAACCCTCGTATAGACTGGGTAACAAGCCAGGTTGTGGAATGGGGTCCTGCATGCCATGCCTCTTGTCTGCTCTCTAGCTCTCCTGTGTCTCCTGCCGAGCCTTCTGATCTCACCGAGTTATCTCAAGTTCCCGCAGAGTACTGGGACCTCAAAGAAGTCTTTAGCAAAAGCAGGGCCGCCATTCTTCCTCCGCACCGTGCCTACGACTGTGCCATCGACTTGCTCCCTGGGACTACCCCTCCTCAGGGCAGACTGTTCTCCCTCTCTCAGCCAGAACGCAAGGCCATGGAGGAATACCTCAAGGACGCCCTGGTCTCTGGGTTCATTCGACCCTCCACCTCACCTGCTGGTGCCGGCTTCTTCTTTGTCGGCAAGAAGGATGGGGGGCTCCGACCATGTATTGACTACAGGGGCCTGAACAAGATCACTGTGCGCAACCACTATCCCCTTCCGCTGATGTCCACAGCATTCGACCTGCTCCAAGGTGCCACCGTCTTCACCAAGTTGGACCTACAGAACGCATACCACCTCATCCGTATCCGACAGGGAGACGAGTGGAAGACTGCCTTTAACACCCCGTCAGGGCACTACGAGTACCAGGTGATGCCCTTCGGACTCACCAACGCACCAGCTGTTTTTCAGGCCCTAATCAACGACGTCTTGAGGGACATGATTAACCAGTACGTTTTTGTCTACCTCAACGACATCTTGGTATTTTCCAAGACCTTGCAGGAGCACCGCCACCATGTCCGCCAGGTTCTCCAGAGGCTGCTACGGAACAATCTGTTTGCGAAGGCCCAGAAATGCGAGTTTCATGTCCCCAAGGTCTCCTTCCTGGGATTTATTGTTCGGACGGGACAACTCCAAATGGACCCAGCCAAGACCCTGGCCATCCGGGACTGGCCCACTCCCAAGTCCGTCAAGGAGGTGCAGCGGTTCTTAGGATTCGCTAACTTTTACCGCAAGTTTGTCAGGAACTTCAGTTCCGTAGCAGCACCCATGTCAGATCTCACCAAAGGGACTGGTGGATCTTATGTCTGGTCTCCTCAGGTGGAGAAGGCGTTTAAAGACCTCAAGCACCGCTTCTGCACGGCACCCATTCTGGTCCTCCCGGACACCTCCCAACCATTCATCATGGAGGTGGACGCCTCGGACAGTGGTGTCGGCGCAATGCTCTCTCAATGTTCGGAAGGAAAGTTGCACCCCTGCGCATACTTCTCCCACCGCCTGAGCCCTGCGGAGTCCCGGTACGATGTGGGGGGTCGAGATCTGCTAGCCATCAAACTGGCCCTTGAGGAGTGGAGGCACTGGCTGGAGGGAACACAACATCCATTCCTGGTTTGGACGGACCACAAGAACCTGGAGTACCTCTAGCAAGCCAAGAGACTGAACCCACGACAGGCTAGGTGGGCCCTGTTTTTCAGTCGTTTTAACTTCACCCTATCGTACCGCCCCGGCTCCAAGAACACCAAACCTGACGCACTGTCCAGGCTGTTCTCTGCCACTAACAGGGAGAGTGAAGTTGGGCCTATTATCCCTGTGTCCCGGATTGTGGCCCCTGTCCACTGGGGTGTCGAGGAGGTCGTCCGACGAGCTCAACGCCAGGACCCCGGTCCTGGGACAGGGCCACCGGGCCTCTTGTACATCCCTCGTCAAGCCCTGGCCAAGGTTCTCCAGTGGGGTCATTCATCCCCTCTCACCGCCCACCCGGGAGCTCGGAGGACCCTGGACTTCTTGAAAAGACGCTTCTGGTGGCCAAGCATGGAGAAGGAGGTGAGGTCATTCGTCCTGTCCTGTGAAGTGTGCACCAGAAGCAAGAATCCACGACAGCATCCCCAGGGCCTCCTGCACCCTCTGCCTATTCCCCGGCGTCCCTGGTCTCATGTGGCGGTCGACTTTATCACGGGCCTTCCAGACTCACAAGGTAACACTGTCATTTTGGTAATAGTCGACAGATTCTCTAAGGCCTGCTGCTTCATACCACTGTACAAACTCCCTTCTGCTCTTGAAACAGCCAAACTCATTTTCACTCATGTCTTCCGAGTCTTTGGTCTCCCGCAGGACATCGTCTCAGACCGGGGGCCCCAGTTCTCCTCCCGAATGTGGCACGGGTTCTGCAAGCTTATCGGAGCCACTGCCAGCCTCTCCTCTGGGTTCCACCCCCAGTCCAATGGCCAGACAGAGAGGCTCAACCAGGACCTGGAAACCACCCTGCAAGGCCTGGCGATGGATAACCCGACTACATGGAGCACCTGGCTGCCATGGGCAGAGTACGCTCACAACACCCTGTAGTCATCGGCCACCAGGTTATCACCGTTCCAGTGCCAGTTCGGGTTCCAGCCACCTCTGTTTCCGGACCAGGAGGAGGACACTGGGGTGCCCTTGGTCAATCAGTACGTGAGACGGTGTCGCAAGACCTGGAACAAGGTCAGGAGGACCCTCATCCAGACTTCCAGGTCCAACCAGATTCAGGCCAACCGCCATAGAAGGCCTGCCCACGTTTTCCGCCCGGGGCAGCGGGTTTGGCTGTCCACCAAGGACCTTCCACTGCGGGTGGAGAACCGTAAGCTTGCTCCTCGCTACATTGGCCCCTTCAAAGTTGTGCGCAGGGTGAACCCTGTCTCCTACCAGCTCCAGTTACCATGAACTCTTAGGATCAACCCTACATTCCATGTTTCCCTGTTGCGGCCCGTGCTGTCATCCACGTATGCCCCTGCCCCTAGGAATCCCCCGCCCCCCCGCATCTTCCAGGGTCAGACTGTGTTCACTGTGCACCGTCTGCTGGACTCCTGCCGGGTCCGTGGCGGGCTTCAATATCTGGTGGACTGGGAGGGCTATGGCCCTGAGGAATGTTGTTGGGTCCCCACCCGGGACATTTTAGATAAGGAACTTTGTCGGGACTTCCATTTGGCCCATCCGGATCGCCCTGGGAACGTCAGGAGACGCTCCTAGAGGGGGGGGTCCTGTTAGGACTGGGACTGTTTTGGCCTCTAGAGGCTGCTGTTATTTCCTTTTCTTGTCATGTTTGTTTTGGCCTCTAGAGGCTGCCACTGTTCCTGTGTTTTGTGTTTGTGTTGATTACCTGTTTGTCTTCATTATCGTCACCTGTGTTCAATTTATTTTGTGTATAAATACTCCTCTGTTTGTTCCCTAGTCACGGAGTCTTTATGCTATGCTGTCTAGTGCTAGTTTCCTCTGTCCCATGTACCTTGCCTGTGCCCTTGTGTTTTTGATATTTTTTGCTTTCTTTGAACTTTGTACTTTTGGATCTTCTGAGCGTTTTGCATTTTTGCCTTTTCCTTTTTTTTGGACTTTGAATTGTTGGATTTTTTTTTTTTTTTCCCTTTGTCTTCTCAGCGTTGGATTATACTTTTTGTTTTTTGCCCTGGATTGTATGTGGTGTATATAGTGTAAATAAACTGTTACTCTACTTTTGCCTCACGCCTCTGCACTTGCGTCATTCCCCTGGTGGCCTAGTGGGGGTTTGCTAGATCACTACACCAGCGACCCGGGTTCGATTCCCAGCAAAACCCTAATATATCCACTTTGATAACCCAGAAGACCCTTTGAAAACAGCGTTTGTGTCCATTTTAGATTCAGTAGGGATTAATCAGAATGTCACAGGACCGACCCATAATGGTGATCACACCCTCGATCTAATACTAACATTCGGATTAAACATAGAAAATACAGTCACACTTCCACAGTCTGAAGTTATCTCAGATCATTATCTCATCTCATTCAAAATATGTCTGAGTAATAATATATGCACCTCACCATGCTACTGTATTAAACGTACATTCACGTCAACTACTGCACAGAACTTTATAAATGATCTCCCAGAGCTATCAACTTTGATTGGGTCACTGTCAGCCCCTGCAGAACCTGATCAGGCAACTGAATGCTTAGGGTCAGTGTTCCGCCATACTTTAGATAATGTAGCTCTTCTTAAAAGGAAAATGGTCAGAGATAAAAAATTAGCACCCTGGTATAATGATGACACTTGCACTTTAAAACAGACCATTCGAAAATTGGAACGTAAATGGCATCAAACAAAATTGTTAGTGTTCAAATTAGCGTGGAAGGAGAGCTTCCTGAAGTATAGAAAAGCTCTTAGTGCTGCTATATCAACATATCTGTCCTCCCTAATAGAAGATAACAAAAATAATCCTAGATTCCTATTTAATACTGTAGCAAAATTAACCAGAAATAAGTCCACTATAGACACATGTACACCTGTAGTATGTAGTAGCAACGACTTCATGAATTTTTAATGATAAAATTGAGAATATGCGACAAAAATTTAAACTACTAATTTAAGGTCAGACAATGTAAGTGACCCTGTAGTTAACAATATAACTGTATCAGATCAGCAATTAGAATGTTTTACTCCCCTTAGAGAAACTGAATTACGTTCATTAATCTTCACATCAAAAGCCTCAACTTGTGTACTAGGTCCCGTAAGCCAGTATCTCACTGGGCTGCGACACCTTGTGACAAATTGCGAACGTCATTCGCGAGAGAGTTTCAAAAGTGTCTTGAAACATTAACAGGGCTTCTCAATTTCCTCGCATGAGTTCCAAAGTGTCGCTCCTTCGTCGCTGAAATTTTGAACATGTTCAAAAAATTTGTGCGACAAAATTTCTCTCAAAATAGCCGCAAATGTGTCACTGGTGTCACAAAGCCGTCGTGAACCCTTCTTAAGTCAGTTTCCGTGAGCCTTCCTCTACTTCCCTGCCTGCCGAGGGAAAGCCAGGACTGCGACAGCCTGCGACTAGTTGGAGACACAACAATTACGGTAAAATATGCGAATATCAATTCAGTGTGATTCCCAGTGAAAATTGTCGCTAATTTGCATATTTTATCGCAATTGTTGTGTCTCCAACTAGTTGCGGGCTGTCGCAGCCCAGTGAGATACTACCCTTACCTACACGTCTATTCAAACAGATAATAGCTGAAGTAATTGAACCGCTTCTAAAAATAATAAATTATTCTCTTAGGATTGGCTATGTACCCAAATCCTTTAAACTAGCAGTTATCAAACCCCTGATTAAAAAAACCTGACCTTGATCTCTGTCATCTGTTCAATTATCGGCCAATATCAAACCTCCCCTTTATCTCCAAGATCCTTGAAAAAGCTGTGGCACAGCAGTTATGCTCATATTTACATAGGAATAACATCCATGAAATGTATCAGTCAGGATTTAGACCTCATCATAGCACAGAGACAGCACTGGTTAAAGTAGTAAACGACCTACTGTTGGCATCTGATCAGGGCTGTATCTCGCTGCTTGTGTTGCTTGACCTTAGTGCAGCATTTGATACCATTGATCATTCCATTCTTCTGGATAGACTAGAAAATGTTGTGGGAGTTAAGGGAACGGCCCTCTCCTGGTTCAGGTCTTATTTAACTGATCGCTATCAGTATGTTGATGTAAATGGTGATTCTTTTAGACATACTGAGGTAAAGTTTGGTGTTCCACAAGGTTCTGTCTTGGGTCCACTGCTTTTTTCTTTACCTCTGGGTGATATTATTCGTAAACATTGTATTAGTTTCCACTGTTATGCTGATGACACACAGTTGTATGTTTCTGCAAAACCTGATGAGAGACGCCAGCTTAATAGAATTGAGGAATGTGTGAAGGACATTAGACACTGGATGCTTATTAACTTCCTTCTGCTTAACTCTGACAAGACTGAAGTACTTGTACTAGGACCACATGCAGCTAGAAGTAAGTTTTCTGATTACACAGTAACTCTGGATGGCCTTTCTGTTTCTTCACGTGCAGCAGTAAAAGACCTTGGAGTGATTATTGACCCCAGTCTTTCATTCAAAACTCACATTGATAACATTATCTGGATAGCTTTCTTTCATCTCAGAAATATTGCTAAGATAAGAAATTTAATGTCGGAAAAACTAGTTCATGCTTTTGTTACCTCCAGGTTGGATTATTGTAATGCCTTACTGTCTGGATGTTCCAATAAGTGCATAAACAAGCTCTAGTTAATTCAAAATGCAGCAGCAAGAGTCCTTACTAGAACTAGAAAATATGACCACATCTGCATTGGCTCCCAATCAAATTTTGTATTGATTATAAAATACTACTATTGACCTTTAAAGCACTGAATGGTCTCGCACCACAGTACCTGAGTGAACTTCTGGTCCTCTATAACCCACCATGCCTACTTAGATCAAAAGGTGCAGGCTATCTGCTGGTACCTCATATAGTGAAGGCTACATCAGGGGGCAGAGCCTTTTCTTACGAAGCCCCACAGTTATGGAACAGCCTTCCAAGTAATGTTTGGGAATCAGACACAGTCTCAGCATTTAAGTCTAGGCTGAAAACATATCTGTTTAGTCAAGCCTTTTGTTAATGGTGTTTATGAGGTAAAGGTGTAGATCTGGAGGGTCCTCAGACATAGTGTTTTGGTAAACTGGGATGTATGGATGCTGTCAGTCCCCCACTCGCTTGCTCACTCGAGTTTGTTGACGGTGTAGTGGCTGGCTGCTGTATGTCCCGGGGCTCCCTCATGCCTGTGTTACCTTCTGGCTCTCCCCATTTAGTTATGCTGTCATAGTTAGTTTTGCCAGAGTCCCTGCTTGCACTCAGCACAAAATGTATACTGTTCCTACTTATTCAGGTGACATTGGGTATACCTAACAACCTGTGTTTTCTCTCTCTCTCTCCCCCCCATCTGTCCCTCTGAGTTACATGTCGGTCCTGGGATCGAGATGCTGACCTCTTCTGCTCCTCAGACCTGCCTGATCCATCCTGGTGCCCTGTGTCTGGTTGGAGTCTCATCGCATTGCTCCTGTGGAGGATGGCCCCATGTGGACAGTTGAGAGTCACACTTGGAAGACACTCTGGACACTTACAGTAATGCTTTTATGGCTGAGGACTACATTTGACTTGCTAACTTTAGGACTGCAGTTGTCATGAACAGTTTTGCACTCAAGTTTCCATCAATGAAGAGTTATGACATCAACGAAACTGACTTCATGTTAAAACTGTTAATGTTATAATCATGTTGTCTGATGTTGCCCAAATGAGGATGGGTTCCCTTTTGAGTCTGGTTCCTCTCGAGGTTTCTTCCTTACGTTGTCTGGGGGAGTTTTTCCTTGCCACCATCGCCACAGGCTTGCTCATTGGGGATAGATTAGGGATAAAATTAGCTCATGTTTTAAGTCGCTCAAATCCTGTAAAGCTGCTTTGCAACAATGTTTATTGTTAAAAGCTCTATACAAATAAACTTGACTTGACTTGACTTAAACATGTCTTCCAAGTTTCTTTCTCTCTCTCTCTCTCTCTCTCTCTCTCTCTCTCACACACACACACACACACACACACACAATTATGTTAGGGCAACTATTGGTGTCTACATGAACACAAATTGTTGTTGACCTGTTAAATAAACTTAGTCGGGGCAAATAGAGCACCACTGTAGATATTCATTAAACCACACGAACTTTTGAGCTCACCTGGCACACTGATCATACAGACCCTACGCTGTAAATTCAACATAACCAGGCTACACAGAGCGGTTTCTGTGCATCAACATAATCCGATAAGTTACACTGTTGATACATTCTATATAAACACCCACGGTCGATGACTTACCATCTGTTTTCATCTTGAATAAAACAACAATAGTGGATTGGGTTTTTTTTTAAGTCATCTTCCAACCAGTTCTGAATGTTCTTCTGTTGGTGGTTACCGACATTTTGAATGTGCACTGTGCAGCGCTCAATTATGTCTGTTCCCCCCATGTTCCCCTGTCCATCTTCAGATGCTGCAAGTCAAGGTCCGATCTGTTTCAGTCAGTTGTTTCTGTTAATCTCTTACTTTTTTTTGAGGGTGAAAATACCCGGGGCTATAGCTCTGAGTGCTAGGACCTAATGATGCCACTGGCTTGCACCTTTGACTATTTCAAATGTTTGTACAGAGAACTTTGAAGTACCAAAAACTAACACTTGTACATGCTCAGTAAATCTTTTTACATTATGTTTATGTAGTGGTTGAGAAATGCATGCTACCTCTCCTAAAGCCTTCATTTTTGGATCCATCAATCTGAAGTAAATTCTCATTTCTGATTTTTTTTTAAGGTGCATTAGACAGTAACCGGCAGTGACACTATTTCCTTCGCCAAGCTTTCATTAGAGATGGAGTAAGGTTAATAAAATAGCATGACAAATCAGCTCCCCTTTGTGATGACAGTTGTTATATATTAGGGCTGTAAAAGTAAATGGTTAGCTTTCTCCTGCATATGGCACTAAATACATGTCAGTAATGTCTCTGAAAAATTGTTGAAAAAAGAAAAGTCACCGAATTAATTTTAATTGAAATAACTCCACAAATTTGCAGATCAAGGAAAGAAAGAGACAGGTATTTAGATTTTCACTGTAACTGTTCATAGGATCACACATGTCACTTATCCACTATCAGTGTAGCACAGAAATAGCACAGGTGGAATGCCACGATGGCCTTCAGAGAAGCTTTGATCTGTCTGTCTTCACTTTACTCACTACATTTAAAACTTATCTTCAACCTATTCACTGATTCCTTTTCCCCTCTTTATTTTTTTTAACTTTAAAGCTTTATTATGTCTGTTTTTCTTTGTCCCTGTCTACTTTTTAAGTCTTTTATTTAATTAAATTTTTTTTATTTTTATGGTCAAGCTTAATGTGATAAAGGTCACAAGAACCTTTGTACTTCATGAATTATAAAACACATCATTCAGGGGGCTTACACCCCCCATTCACTGCTTTCATGTATATTTTTACTGCTATCATCAAAGCTTTGTGGATTTACTGACAAAAGAATCGTCTGCTTAAATTCTGTAAATCGTTCACAAGTCTTTCTCTCTTCTGTTTTTATAGTGACATATTTATTCACTGGAAGTGTTCTTACTAAGCACATTGGTTTGAATCTGAACTGTTGAGTATGTTTGTGTTTTCTTATATGAACAGGCTCAGACTGCACAAACCTGAGTCAAGATTGGTATTTCTTTGTTTTCGCATGTCAAATTCAAACAGTACTTTAAATCTGCAAAGTTGTATTTATACTAAAAGCTACCAGTAGTCATTGCATATGATGATTTATTAATTAATGTATTTAATAATAATAATAATAATAATAATAATGGAGTAAAAGGATTGAATTAAAGATAGACTGCCTTTCAGCTTTTTCAAGTGTAGGTCATAAAAAGAATTTTCCCTGACACCCAATTATTTTTGTTTAGTGGACCGAAAACTACTGAATTTGAATCACAGACTTCCAATTTTATTAAGGGTTTTTTTTTAAGCGCAATTAATGAATTTAGGCCCACATGGCCCTAAATTCTCCGCTATTTTTTCCTGCTTCACTATGACCCAATTCAAGATACTACATCATGCATCATGTGGTGGGCTTTCCCCGTTTGTGCAAGGCATTGTGAGATACAAATTTGAAACAGGAGAGGGAAACAGAGGACGTGAGTGTGCAAATGAAACGTGAAAGACCGACTACAGTAACGGAAAGTGAGAAGAAAAGACATTATGTTGTGAAGGAAAGGAAACGCAGGACCAAACTAATAAATATCGGCAGTCAGCGAGCACCTTGGTCTGATCAGCTGGTTGTTTAGCGACAGAATGATGTAACTGTCAGTGCATGGTCAAAGGTAAACCTCTGCATGCGCACACGGACTTCCTCTGTCTGTTTGACTGCACGAAGCAAGCGATTTCATGCACATTATTTGCTCGGGAATCCCCTCAAATTAAATAACTTCCCAGCCACAGAATGGCCTCATATTTTGTGAGATATTGCAGAACTAAACATATATCACAATGACCAAATTTCAGAGGGAGCTAAATTTCTCCGATTTTATGAAATTGAAAGGCCGTCTAGCTTTAAGTAAAATTAATAAAAAAGAGTGGAAAGTGGAAAAAGGTGTGACTGAAATGTAATAAAGTTAAAGTTTATTATTATTATTATTATTATTATTATTATTATTATTATTACATTATCATCCTTTTTGCATTATTTATTATTTCTGGTGGTGACCTAGAGAGTTACTATGGAAACACAGGTGTGTGTGTGTGTGTGTGTGTGTGTGTGTGTGTGTGTGTGTGTGTGTGTGTGTGCACATGCATGTGTGAACATTTGTAGCATTTAAATGAATAAAAGAATTCTGCCATGCAAATATTTGAAACCATTATTTAAAAGCATTTTGAGATTTTAACCTGAGATTTGTCTTTTTCTGTCCATGTTATAGGACAGTGCGGGTCTACAAGGGGAACCAGAGTTTTGGTTTTACCCTACGTGGCCATGCTCCCGTTTGGATTGACTCCGTTATTCCAGGTGCAAACACCTTATAAATAAATTAATTATAGAAAGATTTGTTTACATCTGCATTTATATGGATTTTTCTATTTTTCTATGTTCTATTCCTATCCACAGTTTAATTATTGCCAATGCTGGCTGTCCTAGAGGTCTTCCATACAAATTGCAAAATAATTTGAAGCACTTCTGGAGACTCAGAGTTATAGCATAGTCTCTTTTTCTGTGTGATTTGCTAGTAACTAGTGCTGTAGTTATAAATTAGGTGTAGTTGGCATGTTTCTCCACTTAAGTGAGTTTTGTCAGGTAATGAAAACATGTAAGATTCAAAAATGCAGAACATTTCCTCTAAATTATGCAGTGGTCATTGCTGAACTACTTTTCAGTGTTGGGGGGGGATTGAGTATGATATTAAATATTCAGATGGGTTGCAGTAACACTACATGAGATCTGCTCAGGGTCATTAAAGCAACTGAATTCTCACTGCACACTAACTGATCCTGATTATATCGACTGGAATGTGGGTCAAATTTGTTATTCACATTGGTACATTTAAATCAGAGACTTAAATGTGGTCAAATAGGCTTCATAGTCTGGAGTGATATTAAACATATTATAGGTTGATGTGGAAGCTGTAACCTAACTAACTCGCTAGCTAGCTAATGACAGTGATAAACAAAATGCTGGTTGTTGGATATCTTTTGACCGGTTTGGCAACTGTTAAAGAAAGTGCGTAGAATATAACCCCATAAAGGGGTGGCACGGTGGTGTAGTGGTTAGCACTGTTGCCTCACAGCAAGAAGGTTCTGGGTTTGAGCCCAGTGGCTAACGGGGGCCTTTCTGTGTGGAGTTTGCATGGTTCTCCCCGTGTCTGCGTGGGTTTCCTCCGGGTGCTCCGGTTTCCCCCACAGTCCAAAGACATGCAGGTTAGGCTAACTGGTGGCTCTAAATTGGCCGTAGGTGTGAATGTTATTGTGAATGATTGTTTGTCTCTGTGTGTCAGCCCTGTGATGATCTGGCGACTTGTCCAGGATGTACCCCGCTTCTCGCCCATAGTCAGCTGAGATAGGCTCCAGCTTGCCTGCGACCCTACTTAGGATAAGCGGTTACAGATAATGGATGGATGGATGGATGGATGGATGGATGGATGGATGGATGGAATAACCCCATAAATTGAGACACCGATACTGAAGTCATGCTTATGTCTAATATGCTGTGAGAAATGTGAGTTACTTTATTAACAGTTAACTAGCCTACTAGCTGTTTGGATAGGCAGAAGGAAATGGGTGCCTTTGCATTGATATCCATAGATACTGACATTTGTATAAGGTTAAAATTATTAGATATTCCTCAACCATTTTAGTGGCTTTAAAGTCATTCAAATGAATTAATTATTATTCTATTTGGATTTTTAGAAGTTTAACACTGAGACATTCAGGAGCACCAATGCTGTAATGAAGGTGTTATATGATTTTTACGGTTATACCCTTAATATTATTTAAAACTAGTTTTCACTGGATTGTTAAAAGAAAGCATGCAGTTTGATATTTGGCACTACTCAGATGACTGGCGGGCGGCACGGTGACATAGTGGTTAGCACTGTATTGACCATAGTTGTGAATGTGTGTGTGAATTGTTGAGAGCAGAAAACCTCTATAATAATCTAGTAGAAGGCAATGGGAAACCACTACTGTAATGTTCCCTAGAACCTCTGATGGATGTCAAAGCCAGACCTGCCATCAGGCAGAACACTAAAGAGGAAGATGATTGGCAAAACAATAGTAGACATTATTCAACTGGACTACTGAATGTGGGCGGCATGGTGGTGTAGTGGTTAGCGCTGTCGCCTCACAGCAAGAAGGTCCGGGTTCGAGCCCTGTGGCCAGCGAGGGCCTTTCTGTGCGGAGTTTGCATGTTCTCCCCGTGTCCCCGTGGGTTTCCTCCGGGTGCTCCAGTTTCCCCCACAGTCCAAAGACATGCAGGTTAGGTTAACTGGTGACTC
Source organism: Neoarius graeffei (assembly GCF_027579695.1). Classification (NCBI taxonomy): domain Eukaryota; kingdom Metazoa; phylum Chordata; class Actinopteri; order Siluriformes; family Ariidae; genus Neoarius; species Neoarius graeffei. The sequence continues at coordinate 37,198,233 of NC_083588.1, forward strand.
TAAATTGACCGTAGGTGTGAATGTGAGTGTGAATGGTTGTCTGTGTCTATGTGTCAGCCCTGTGATGACCTGGCGACTTGTCCAGGGTGTACCCCGCCTTTCGCCCGTAGTCAGCTGGGATAGGCTCCAGCTTGCCTGCGACCCTGTAGAACAGGATAAAGCAGCTAGAGATAATGAGATGAGACTATTGAATGTTAAAGGGGAACATAGGGCAATATATAGAGTAAATATAACAATAAAACACACATTGACGAACCTTATTCAAGACTTACAAAAGTTTTTTGTTCTAAGGTTGGAAAGTTATAGTGTTTTGAAAGTAGCTCGAGCAAACTATTTTCGCAGTTTGAACAGCCCGCCATGATATTAATTTTATCCAATCAGAATGTACCTTAATTTTCTCTGCGTAACACTTATGACGTATGTATGTGCCCAGTTGTAAATAAACAATATCAGGGGCACAGATACGTTTTTTGAACTGGGGGGGACAAAGCTGCCAGCAAACCAACCCCAACCCCGACATGCCTGTCAAACTTGTTGTGGGTAACCATAGCAACCAAGCTCGAGCTCGCAACCTGTGCAGTCTGTGCAGCTCAACCAACCGAATATCAGTCTTTGTTTTGTTTTATGTGAGTTGTTGCAACTATGTATGTACTGCTGTGCACTTCAATAAACCGAATGGTAATTAGTCTTTTGATTTTTCCTTGAGGTTTGCCTTATGCAAAGAAAGACAGCATAGACGTTTTTTCCTCCCTGTAAGTGGGGGGGACCGAACGAGGTGAATTTAAATCTGGGTGGGACGAATCCCACCTGTCCCACCCTCTATCTGCGCCCATGAACAATATAACTCATTGAGGTTGGGAATAGTACGTGTGAATCGGAAAGTAGGATGAATTGTAAGTGATCGGCTACACAATGACTCGTGAGCAACTCCACGTTACATTTTCCGCACGAGCACCACGCCGTGTCACCTGCACGCAGACGCTCTGCCCCACGCTCGCCATGCCCATGGTCAGCATCAGTATCGGTCTCATCCTCGCTGTCATCCGAGCTTTCTTCTCTTATTTCGTCATCACCGGAGTCGAGAGTACCTCTCCTAGGTTCAAACTGGTACCCTTCTAAGCCATAGCCTGCTTGCAGTGTGTCTTGCGGGATCTCTTCGTACGATTCGACAGAGCTGTCGCTTTCACTTGATGCGCCCGACGCCATGATTACACACTTCTCTCCTCTATTTCAGAGAGTTCCACTAGTGCAGTGGGTAGGGCTGATGTCACAGTCTTTTAAAAATGGGGACTCTTGTGCGGTTTAGCGTACCAACTATTAATAAAGTATTATATTTACAATTACCAAGATATTTCGTTGTTTTCTAGTACATAAATTTGATAGAATACTTATGAATACGTTACTTTGTCACATCAGCAACCGTATATGTTATATTTTGGACCTCTTTAAAGTTACAATCTGGTTTTTGTTAGCAAATGCACCAGCAGCCACAACAGTCAGTGCTGTATTAAGCCAATGCGGTGCCCCTGGGCACTATACCTCAAGTGCCCCACCCCACCCCACCCTGCACGCACGCGTTCAGCAACCTCCTGCACACACTCATAAACCTTGCCCTTTGCTGTCAAAAATAGTAGCATATACATAAACAATAGTACACATAAACAAGGTCATTCTTCCTCATTGAAAATGTATTAAGTAGGCTACATCAGCCCATCAAATTCACTGAAAACAACCAACGATATGCATGTAGGCATATTGAAATGTCTTATTCAAAAATGAGCAGCATATATTTGTATGTCTCAATAAAAACCTTCAAAGCATCCATACGCTATTCTATCCATGTTAAAATGTCTCAATTCAAAATGTGTATCAATTCAAACAGCATCAGCAATTTAAACAGCATCCATCTAGTATATACAATACAGCATATTCAAATGTGTCAATTCAAAATGTGTATCAATTAAAATAGCATCGATCTAGGCAACATATTCAAATGTCTCAATTCGAAATATAAATTCAAATAACATCCAGTACGGGTCTCCCTCGCTCCCATCTTCCTCAAGGGGATCCTCATCGTCGCCGACCCCTCGGCTAACACTGGCTGTGGTTGTAGCATCTCCCCGGCTAGTGCTAGCAGGGCCATCTCCTTCACTAGCATCGCTGATTTCACTAGCTTCAGCTTCAGTGCTGGTAGTGACAGCAGTTGTCGATGTTTTTATAAAAAAACGATCTAACACTGGAACATTTTTAATTGCAGCTACACGCCTGGAGTCTTTCTCTTTTTTTCATTTTCTCTTCGCACAACCACTCAATTGATGTCTGTCCATTTTTCATTTCTACCGCGGTTTTTAAAAAATTGATACATTTCACCGTAGGTGGACTGGCTCAGCTGACAGGTTGAGGAAAGGGGGGTTAATGGTCACATAGGCCACTCTTGCTCAGAATTATGATTATTGCTGTTGTTCTTATGAAATTAGTGTTCGTAATTAATTATATATGACTATTTAACAATGTCAAGTGTATAACCATTTTAAGTGTACAAACATTCACGAAAAATATTTTTAAAGTTTCTGTCATGTGGTGCCCCCCCACTGGCTGTGAGTGGTTAGTGCCCCTGGGCACTGTGCCGCAGGCCCATATAGTTAATCCGGCCTTGACAACAGTGATGTGAGAAGCATGGTGGAATCATACTCTAAAATGATAACTGTATGTGTATAATACAGCATGTGCCCATTTATGTGTGAGAAAGTGAGCACAGCTTGACATTTCAGTGAAACAGACGTTATCTTTGTGCATGTGTGTCTGTTGTATCTGAACTCAGACCAAATAACTGAAGAAGTCACTCCCTGTAGTGTTGAGTCAGCGGAGCACAGGTGGTCGAATTGTGTGTTCATCAAATGTTCGTCATTGTTTTTCGACTTCACTTTCCGCTTTGACTTCATGAAGTTTCCACACTTTTTCCTACTTACTTCTAGCATATTTCATCATACAAAGTAAAGCTCATGTTGGCCCCAGGTTTTTAGTACAATAAATTGGAGTCTATGGGAAGAGCTGGATGTTTATTCAACTTCATCTTAGTTTTTATCAAGCCTTGATGCCCATGCTCAGTGTGAGACTAAATCTATACCCAGATATCTGTAAAGGTGTTTTGTGACAATGCCTGTAGTTAAAATTGCTATGCACATTAAAGTGAATTGAACTGAATTGAATTTATATCTGTATATGATTATATATGTATGTTTTCCAGGTAGCCCAGCTGAGAAAGCAGGCCTCAAACCTGGAGATCGCATCCTGTTTCTCAATGGCCTTGACATGAGGTATTTCGTTGGAACAATGTTGGCCTTATTATTACAAGGCAACATTTTTTTTCATCAACCATGCATGTGAATGTTTTTATTAATTGTCATATCAATGTTATGAATCTGAAGAGGATTTTTAGGAAATACACCCGTGTCTGTTTAATCTTAAAACATTTGACTGGCTACTGCTAAGCACAGAGAGATTTACTGGAGTATGAAGGAGATATAAAGCTTGGGAGGAAAAAAATCCAGCAAACATATCTGTTGTCTTAGGAACTGTGCTCATGAGAAGGTGGTGGCAATGCTGCAAGGCAGTGGAGCCATGCCTTCACTAGTGGTAGAAGATGGCCCTCCATCCTTCATGCTGGCCGAGCCTGAGGCTCTGGAGGCATCTCCACGCTCACGTTCTCCTGTGCTTAGCTCCCTACAGTGGGTGGCTGAAATTCTGCCACCCAGTATCCGTGTGCAGGGGCGCACTTTTAGTCAGCAGCTGGAACACCTGCTCACCCTACAGGAGAGATATACAATCTGCAAGTCCCTCGAGGCTTTCTTCCAGCACAGGTACGTGGAGTTCTTCTCAGTTCTCCATGCAGTAACCTGCACGCAATTGTAATAGGACACACCATATGTTCCCGATGAGGTCCATAAGTTAGAAAGTCTGGTTTGGGTTTCTAGATTTTTCAGGGAAGCTGGACTCCATTATGTGCATTTAGATGATTATATGAAGTTAGTTCACAGACTATGAGTTGTCTAACATTAAAAAAGGGGGTCATTATTGCCTCTAAATATAATTTTGTATGATTTGAAAATGTGAGCTTTTTCTGCTTCTGCGGTATAGGAATGTGGATACTCTGATCGTGGATGTCTTTCCGATCCTGGATACTCCAGCTAAGCAGGTCATCTGGCAATTTATTTACCAGCTGCTGACCTACGAGGAGCAAGAACATTGTCAGAGCAAGATCTCACGCTTCCTTGGTTATAAAGTCACATGTGAGTTGCGTGTAGGTGCATGGGAGTGTTCGTTATCATATACACTACGTACTGCTTTTTGTTTAGAAAAACTTACAAATGATTCCAAGAATTTTTCTGTAATTTTTACAGAAAATGTGCTCAGTTAATACCAGATGTATAATTTCATGTAAATGTTAGTTAATTACTGTTTGTAATATTATTAAACATATCATCTAACTGTTGGCCCTGGAAAATCTTTTGTTTTATCTGTGGTGGGCCATTCTTTGTAATGTTTTGTGTGTTTGTGTGTTATAAATAAGTGCCTGTGGCAGAGCCAGAGCCACCAGCTCCAGAACCCCACCGACGTAGTAGCTCTATGAAGGTAACAGGCACCACTTACCGGAGCAGTGTGAGAGGCCGTAGTTCAGATGATTTGGTCATTGGCACTCACCTGGGAATGGGTAAAACACTGTCATATTATGCACTCATTCTACAAAAGTGCAGTGTAAATGTTATCTTTTTGTTCTTTTTCCTCCCTGTTCCTCAGTTTTTATATTTAATTTATTTTCACCATGTTGTTCGTATGATAAAGGATTACTTAGACCTTGGTGTTTGAATTTTAGTGAACTTAACTTTTTGGTTACATATGTTTAAACCAGAATTTCAAGCTACATATATTTAAACAACAAATAATTTTTCCAGTGCACTAACATTGTCTTGGACTTCATTAGAGCATTATATTATACACAGTTGGTTTTAAGTTCAGCCAATTTTTAATATAATTGTGAACCCAGACATTTAAACCATCTATGTCATGAGAATTCTTTGTCTTTATCAGGGATCCGCACTGAGCCTGTTGAGGTGGCTGCTATGAGACTGGCTCCTGGAGAAAGGCAATCTGGAGATGGGACCTCTCTACCAGAGACACCCAATAATCTCACTAATGTGAGCAAAGAAATAGAAGACTATAGTTGTTTCAACTTTAATCATGGAGTCCAATAATCCAATGCATTATTACCCACATCCTGAAATCAAAATAAAAACGAACATGGGTGTCCAATAGAATATATATTAGACATTAACCTCTTTGAATGTCTTGTGTTCTGTAGCTTACTAATATTTTGTGTTGATTATAGTATAGTTACATTATCTGAAACTCCTTCTCTTTTGATAGCTATCTGCTGTATATGCAGAGCTGGAGAATGTGCATGTAGGTAAGAGGTCGAAGTCCCTGAAGAGCCGCCCTCCTCCTGCCCCTGAAACACTGGTTGACGTCTACCCTCACTCATCTAGCCAGTCTGTCAGAGCTAAATCTTCCTCTCCTTCTGTACGGGCTAGTTCAGGTACAAGAAAAACAGTTAAAGAAACCTACTGGCCTTCTAAACAACTTCAATTATTATTAGTTGAAGTAATAGATTAATGCTTCAAAAATTATTCTTTTCCCCCCATCACTTCACAGGCAGTCGTAAATTAACATCAGTCCAGCCTCCTCCTCCTCCTCCTCCCCCTCCCCCACCTCCCCAACCTATATGGACAGAGCCTTTGCCCAGTCCCCAGGGCCCATGCTATCCCCAAGAGCTTCCATCCCAGGGGAGTGCAGAGTCCAACCCCTACATTAGCCTGGACAGCCCACCATTATCACCGCCATCACCCCCTGACTATCTGCCAAGCCCACCAGACTACCAGCCCAGTCCTCCCATCCGGAAGAAGCGCTACACGTTTTCCCGTCCCCCCCGCAGTGCTGACACAGACCTGTTCATGGAAGCCCTTACAGAGCAGTTGGGTCAGCAGCTATCTGTTGATGACTTTTTGTCTCCAGAGAATGATTATGAGGAGGTATGTGTCTGATTATCTGAGGGAAGTATAGCATTCAGTTTGTTATTGTTTACATAATGGTTAAATTTACACCAACAGAGTTAAAATAGATTCAGTTTAACTATGTAAGAGTTCATTAAACACTGGTAATTTTACTGTGCAAAGTACAAACTGGTTAATGGCAAAAACTCAAAGCTGTATGCCAACGTATTTGATTGTAACCCCAGGATGTGGTCCAGATGACCCTCCAAGATGAGGAGGATGAGGAAGTAGAGGATGAAGATGAGGAGGAAGATGAAGGCCCTTATATCCCTCCTGAGCTCAGCAGTGCCAGTGAGATTCATAGTAGCAGTGAGGATGCAAGTTCCCTCACCTATTCATCCAGCTCTGAGCACATTCCACCTCCACCACTCACCCCACCTCCCCCACCTCCTGTTCAGTTTAATGATCCACCACTTCCTACCAACTTCACCCCTGATCAAGTACCTCGACAATTAACTTTCCGCCGTCACCCAGGACCTCCACCTCCACCTCCTCCAAGGGCCTATCCACCTCCAAAGCGACAGTCTATTAACAAGGTCCTTCCTACTCGGGAGGAGTTGATGGCCCACCAGGTTCTCCAAGAAGCCCAGTCTCTACCAGTCCAGCCGACAACTGGACACTCCCAGCACCCTCTACAGCAGATGCACCAGTCCCTGCCCCCACTGCCTTCCCCAGACCTATCTCCATCTGCCATCCATAGCCATATGATGTACCAAATGCATCACCAAACTCATCAACCTCAACAAGATCAACAGGTTTATCAAATTCATCAGAGTCATCAGCCTCAGCACAGTCATCAACTTCATCAGACTCAACAGAGCCGTCAAATGCATCAAAGCCACCAGACTCATAATACCCATCAGACTCAACTCTCTAGCTCCATGGACAGGCTTGACAGAATTGAGAGAATGGAATTGTCTGATAGACATATTTATGAAGTTTACCAGCCTCAACCACTACATCCAGGCCATCAGGTTCCCCTTAGTCATCACCAAAGCCATCAAGCTCACCTATCCAGCTCCATGGATAGGCTGGATAGATTGGAGAGGATTGAACACTTAGAACGGATGGAACATTTAGAACGAATGGAACGTTTAGAACGAATGGAACGAATGGAAAGGTCAGAGAGAGCTGAAAGGAGAGTTGAAATGCATCAGGCCCATGTGTCTCAACCAAACTCCCAGTCTATTCGCCAGACTCAACAAACTCCACAACCTCAGTCAGGTTATCCCAGTCAACATCAAATCCATCAAATCCATCAAGTCTACCCACAGACCCAACCTTCTCCACTTACCCACCAACCTCATCACATTCATCAGATCGAGCACATCCATCAGACCCAGCTTGTGCAATCTGCTCCTCAGTACCATATCATCCACCAGCCCCACCAACCTCACCAGACCCAAATCCTCTCCACCTTCCAGCCCCTGCCTCTACATCAGCCAATATCACAACAGCAAACACAACAGCAACAGCAGCAGCCACAGCAACACCAACCTCAATCTCATCCAGTCTCCTCTTCAACCCAAGCCAGACAGAGTCCTCATCCCATTCAGCACCAACGCCATCAGCATCACCATGAAGCTCAATCTCAATCACAGCCTCAATCTCAGCCCCAGCCTCAAACCCACCACGAAGAGGCATCTACCGTGGAACCACCTCCACCTCCGCCTTTGCCCCCTCCCTGCATGCCCCCTCCTCTGCCCCGGTCCTCCCCACATAAATCAGACTCCAGTCACATGAATGTGAAGAGGCTACGTTGGGAACAAGTTGAGAACTCTGAAGGAACTATCTGGGGACAGGTAAGTTGTTGAATCAGTTCTTATTTTGTCTGAAGCTTTAACCCCCAAGAAAAAGGAATGAACTTATACCCAGCCCATCGAAGTGACATTACCTATACTCTCCATTTTGCATTGAGTGACATAAGATGGGCAACTTTTTGGGAGATAATGAACATTTTGTTTTGAAACACCTGGATTTATGTAACATGCATAACAGTGGCAAAATACGACCAAGTGTAAAACCCCTAATGAAGTCTTCCATGACAAAATTAATTTCGTCCTGTTAAGACTAAAATTGGATTCCACTAAGGACTGAATGTTAGCAGAGATGTGTTTTCTTTACTGCAGTTGGGAGAGGACTCTGATTATGACAAGCTCAGTGACATGGTGAAATATTTGGACTTGGAATTGCATTTTGGCACACAGAAGAGTCCAAGTGAGTAAAGTGTGTGTGCGTGTTTATTAAATCTATGTCCTGTCTGAGTGAAGGACTTAAGCTGCCTTGACACTGAAACAAGGGTTTACTAAAGCAATTTCTATTTCTACTTTTGACCGGAGGTCACAACTTGAATTTACCAACCTCCAACCAGTAGAAGCCAAAGAAAATGCCCCCCAACATGAAATTCCTACTCGTTAACATGAAGTAGTCTTCTGAACTGTTGCTGCATTTGTGATGCCTTGGTAAATGGCAATTTTCAAGTTGGAATAATATCATTTCCTACCTCATTATTTTCGACATGCAAAGTCGAAAAAAATGGATACCTTCACAAAAGCAAGTCTTTTGTTTCTCTGTCAAAGCACGTAAAGCACTTTTACAGTTCGAGGCCTGAGTGGCTATGACCTTAACCCATAACTACGTCATTGCTTGTTTACTGCAATGCATTATGGACAATACCCGGGGTCAGCTCCACCGTATTGTTTACTTTCGTCTTTATTAAACACTGCATTGTTCTGTCTCTAACCGGTTTTAACCATGCCTAAAGTGAATTGCTGTGTGCCTTACTGTGTCTCCACAACAAAAAGAACACCTAATTTTAGCTTTCATCAGCTGCCAGTTGACGGCACGGTGGTGTAGTGGTTAGCGCTGTCGCCTCACAGCAAGAAGGTCCTGGGTTCGAGCCCCGGGGCCGGCGAGGGCCTTTCTGTGTGGAGTTTGCATGTTCTCCCCGTGTCCGCGTGGGTTTCCTCCGGGTGCTCCGGTTTCCCCCACAGTCCAAAGACATGCAGGTTAGGTTAACTGGTGACTCTAAATTGACCATAGGTGTGAATGTGAGTGTGAATGGTTGTCTGTGTCTATGTGTCGGCCCTGTGATGACCTGGCGACTTGTCCAGGGTGTACCCCGCCTTTCGCCCGTAGTCAGCTGGGATAGGCTCCAGCTTGCCTGCGACCCTGTAGAAGGATAAAGCGGCTAGAGATAATGAGATGAGATGAGCTGCCAGTTGAGAAGAAAGAAATGGATAAGTTTAATCGGCAACGAAAACCTTCAAATTGAATCAAAATAGACAAGTGTTTGTAGCTTACATTTCTCTGGTGGGAAAAAGATGTACTACTTAAACTGTGACCCAGCGATATTTCCATGGTCTGCAGAATGACCTTCGGTTAGAGAAGATGAGCTCCGCGCCAATTCCCGATATTCAGATAGATCTGTTTTCTCGATAAAGTTTACCTGGTGCAATATACATCCTCAGAAATGAGACATTCTGAGATTTGATGTTGTTGTACAGCGTGGTAGACTCGGTCTAGACTCTTACCTTCTCACCAAGCTTGATTTGGATTCCGATTTTCCTGCTGGAAACCCTCAACATGTTATCCACCTCTTTAAATCACCAATTTCATTGTCTTCCATGACAGAGCATGGCAGAATCGCTCCTTTCACATCGCTTTCATGTAAAATTAATCTGACAGCCGTCATATCGCTCAACTACCGACCCCGGCTATCCCTCATAATGCATTGCGATAAACAATGCTTCGGGGCATTTGATGTAGTTAATGCTTCGGGACTATTGGTACTGTTCTACTCTAGTGAACTTCAAACATTCTTGCAACATTGGGGACTGAAATTGCAGTACAGCAACAATGGCAGAACAATAGCAAGTAGTGTTAGCAACAAGTTGACCAGCAATTGAAATTGGAAGTTAAACGGGCGTCTTCACTGGCGTTTACTGGTTGTAGGTGGGGAATTACTAGTTGCAGCTTTGCCTTGAAATCAGCATATGAGTTTCCTATGACATCGAACAACATGCTTATGCATAGCATCAAAAGTAAACAAAGTAGCACTTTTTAGCCTTAAATGAGTTTTGCTGTATATATAAGTATTTGTTTTGGATTAATAAAAATAGATATATTCTCTTGCTAAATTTAAACCACTGATTGTTTGCAGTCAGTTCACTGTTTGCAGAGGAAAATATACATGACTTAAAACAGTTAGCTGGCAAACTTTTTACGAACAAAAGATAAATATGGAAGTGTCCATGTTTTTTTCCCCACTTCCTTTGACGAACACGCCGAGATTGAAAATGACATCATTCCAACCCGTGAATTACTAATTACAACGCAGCATAATGCCCTCAATGGAAGACACTGTGGCTCAAGAAAACATCTTTATGCTGCTTTGAAAACCTTTGGTTTATATGACCATGGATTAGTTGCATATTTGGTGGAGATATTTTTTTTTATCCTGATTTTATTTTCTTATTATTACAGTGGTGCTTGAAAGTTTATGAACCCTTTAGAATTTTCTATATTTCTGCATAAATATGACCTAAAACATCATCAGATTTTCACACAAGTCCTAAAAGTAGATAAAGAGAACCCAGTTAAACAAATGAGACAAAAGTATTATACCTGGCAATTTATTTATTGAGGAAAATGATCCAATATTACATATCTGTGAGTGGCAAAGGTATGTGAACCTTTGCTTTCAGTATCTGGTGTGACCCCCTTGTGCAGCAATAACTGCAACTAAATGTATCCGGTAACTGTTGATCAGTCCTGCACACCGGCTTGGAGGAATTTTAGCCCATTCCTCCGTACAGAACAGCTTCAACTCTGGGATGTTGGTGGGTTTCCTCACATGAACTGCTTCCTCACATGAACATAATGCTTCTCATTTAAACCAAATGTTCTATTTTGGTCTCATCTGTCCACAAAACATTTTTCCAGTAGCCTTCTGCCTTGTCCACGTGATCCTTAGCAAACTGCAGACGAGCAGCAATGTTCTTTTTGGAGAGCAGTGGCTTTCTCCTTGCAACCCTGCCATGCACACCATTGTTGTTCAATGTTCTCCTGTTGGTGGACTCATGAACATTAACATTAGCCAATGTGAGAGAGGCCTTCAGTTGCTTAGACGTTGCCCTGGGGTCCTTTGTGACCTCGCCGACTATTACACGCCTTGCTCTTGGAGTGATCTTTGTTGGTCAACCACTCCTGGGGAGGGTAACAATGGTCTTGAATTTCCTCCATTTGTACACAATCTGTCTGACTGTGGATTGGTGGAGTCCAAACTCTTTTGAGATGGTTTTGTAACCTTTTCCAGCCTGATGAGCATCAACAACGCTTTTTCTGAGTTCCTCACAAATCTCCTTTGTTCGTGCCATGATACACTTCCACAAACGTGTTGTGAAAATCAGACTTTGATAGATCCCTGTTCTTTAAATAAAATAGGGTGCCCACTCACACCCAATTGTCATCCCATTGATTGAAAACACCTGACTCTTAATTTCACCTTCAGATTAACTGCTAAACCTAGAGGTTCACATACTTTTGCCACTCACAGATATGTAATATTGGATCATTTTCCTCAATAAATACATTTATTTATTCAGGACAATGATCCAATATTACATATCTGTAATATTGTAATAACCAAGTATAATACTTTTGTCTCATTTGTTTAACTGGGTTCTCTTTATCTACTTTTAGGACTTGTGTGAAAATCTGATGATGTTTTAGGTCATATTTATGCAGAAATATAGAAAATTCTAAAGGGTTCACAAACTTTCAAGCACCACTGTATGTCTGAAATTGGACTGATTCTGATTTTTTTTGTCTTTTTCCTACATCATTTTAAGAGTAACCAATTGACATTTGGGTCTGTTCTCCATTCAGAAGTATCGTTGATGTTTTCAACATTTGGGCACACCACTCATCTAACTGTGTGTCAGTCTACCCATGCATTTATGCACTGAACCACAATTCACCCATCAGTCTATCTCCATCCACCTTCCTTTCACATGGAGAACACACTCTCATGCTTTGATGTTGTGTTAGTCTCTATTCCAGAACCTGCACCTCAGCCTGAGACATTCAAAAAGAAAGACGTGATTGAGATTCTTTCCCATAAGAAAGCCTACAATGCATGTGAGTCGAACAGGAAAGGCTAAAATTGTCTGCACTGTGTTAGATATCTTGTGTCAAACTATACTTGATGGTATCAATCATGTTTTTGTTGCCTTTGGTTTTTAAATCACAGTTTGACTGTGAAGCTCTGCTGCTCTCTATGCTGATGCAATTCTATGTAGGGCTTGTTCTAGGGTGAAGCTTGCTGTCTCAGAGATTGTTCGACTTTATTGTGCTATGCTGTGACAAACTCTCTGTTCCACCCTCCCTGTAGCAATTCTGATTGCCCATCTGAAGCTGTCTCCAGGTGAGCTGCGTCAGGTGCTAATGACAATGTTGACCAATCGCCTGGAGCCAGCGCACATCAAGCAATTGCTGCTGTATGCGCCAGATGATGATGAGGTCAAACGGTATGAGCAGTACACTGATGACCCCAGCAAGCTCAGTGAGCCAGATCAGTTTGTCTTACAGGTAATAATGCAAATTATTAAATCAAAAACCTTAGATTTCGATGCTTTGTGGGGAAGCTGTTATAGATGTTTCAGTTCTTTGGGTAGTGATAAAGGTATGCATATGTGTTGTGTGCACTTATCTCCAGATGCTGTCCGTGCCGGAGTATAAGACCCGTCTGAAGAGTCTGCATTTTAAAAGCACTCTGCAGGAGAAAACTGAGGAGATGAGAGTAGGATATGACTGCATCTACAAGGCCTCACTGGAGCTCAAAAACAGCAAAAAACTAGCAAAGATTCTGGAGGTAGAGCCTTTATTCCTTTATTCACCACTAGTGAAAACTGCAAAATATCAGTTCTCCAAACCACAATTTTCACATTTCTGCTGACAAATCTCCACATTGTAGTATAGAATTCATTATCATGGCAAACAGTTTTATACTGTGAAAGTGTTGCTGTTTTTTTTTTTCATCACTCTGAGTCTTCTCTTCATCCTTTTCCAGTTTGTCCTTGCCATGGGGAATTACTTAAACAATGGCCAGCCCAAGGGAAGTAAGACCACTGGCTTTAAGATCAATTTCCTCACTGAAGTAAGTGCCTTTCATAGCCTGATACAATTTTTTATGATTATAGTGATTTTAGGTAGCTTTGGTTGACACCTCACAAGCTTGTTTTTGGAATTACGATTTAGAGACACAGTCTGAGAACTGAAATTCACAGTGAAGTAGTTCAGCAATGCTGCTTGATGTTTCCTGTTACGTCTGTTTCCACACATCAATCACATGTGGATATAACCCTTTTTGTAGCTTGGTACCACCAAAACAGTTGATGGAAAATCCACTTTTCTGCATATCTTGGCCAAATCATTGTGCCAACATTTTCCCGAGGTACTGGACTTTGCCAAAGAACTCACAACTGTACCACTGGCAGCCAAAGGTGAGCAACAAATCTCAGGCATTATTAGTAATTATAGTCTGGTTTCGAAGACCTTTATTAAAGAAGTTTGGCTAACTCCTTAATTTAAGGTATGGTACCAAACCACGTGTTAACAAACTGTGGAACTATATTAGGAAACATATTTCAGGAATTTGGCAGTTCTGGAGACCCACTGCCTCAAAACATTCATGTTTTCCTTGTTTTTTTTCTTTTTTTAAGTTGTATTAATTTTTAAATAATGCAAACGTTTAGTTTTAATCTGTTACTTAAATATTACTATGCACACAATGCTTGTGAATTCTTGTTTATGGTTCAGAAGATATTGATTAATTTTCTATGACAGCAGCTCTGGCAATAGTGCCAATACCAAGGCAAATCACAGGTTAAAATTAATGCACTCATTCACATACACTATTTCTATAGTAGCAATTTATAAAGGGACAGATAAAAAAACATAATTATTGAAATGAAATTGAAGTTTTCTGTGAGGAGAAATTTATTTAGCATTTTTAGAAGGAGTATCCAGCGCCAGCACTTTGTAACAGTCAAAGGCAAAGGATTATACAGTTGTACTGAATACCAGCACAGCTGTGATTACTTGTGGCACGCACACCTATGGCCGAATCACAGCTGTGCTGATATTCTCTCTTGCTCATTGCTAAAATATTGTAAGGAATTTTGACCAGGGGCTTAAAGAGTGTCACTCTTTTTTCTCTTTTTTCTTATCTCAAATAACATTCTAGTGTACTGCTCAGGTTCTACAATTGAAGTTAATCATACTCAGAGGTGGACAGTAACGAAGTACATTTACTTGAGTACTGTACTTAAGTACACTTTTTGAGTATTTGTACTTTACTTGAGTATTTTTTTTTGGAAACTTATGACTTTAACTTCACTACATTTGAAAGGCAAATATCGTACTTCTTACTCCACTACATTTCTATCAAGGTCCTCGTTACTGGTTACTATGAAGCAGCTTTGAAAGTGGACGTTTTTTCTTTTCTTTTCTAAAACATGATGTTTTTTTCGCAGGTGACACTGAGAGCCTATCAGTAATCACTAGGGTCACGTCATGTCCATAGACTGCATAAAATCAAGTTCAACGATTTCTCAGCATCATTATTTAACACAATCAGTTGATGGCAGAATAAAAGGAGGCGGTTCTTCTGGGGAATGAACGCACTCATGGCCCATGAACCCATGTTTCAGTTTTCTGAAAGGAATAAAGATTTGTTTCATTTTAAATGTTTGCTTTGTTTACCAAAAACAAACCACATCATGGCTTACAAAAACTCGCCGTCCAACCTGCAGAAGCATATTGAGGGATATAAACGTTTTATTCCAAGAGAAAGCTTGCAGTGAAGTTGTCTGTGCTTTTAGAGCTAGCGATAATGTTGCAATAGCTATGCAGTCTGGTTAGTCAAATGACTTTCTATGGATTTGCCCACCAAGTTGCCTTAGCCTTGTCCACGGCTAATGTTTACACGTAGCTAGTTAACTTGGACACTGTTAGTTAGCATGTAAAAATGGAGTTACGCTAACATGAATAACGTTAACTTCTCTGAAGTCCTTTCAGAAATGTTTTAGCATAATCTTGCCAAATAAATAGAATGTAGAAACCTTTCTTTTCTAATAACGTTAGCTACCCAATATGATTTTGAGTTTGAAAAGAGTTTGCTAGCA
Organism: Neoarius graeffei; assembly: GCF_027579695.1. Taxonomy (NCBI): domain Eukaryota; kingdom Metazoa; phylum Chordata; class Actinopteri; order Siluriformes; family Ariidae; genus Neoarius; species Neoarius graeffei. The sequence continues at coordinate 37,213,528 of NC_083588.1, forward strand.
TGTCATGTGGAGCTTCACTGACTAGCTAGCGTAACGTTAAACCACCATGATGGCACAGCATGTGTTCATTTTGTGAATTCACATTTAACGATGCGTTGACAGAAAATGTACTTTTAATACTTAAGTATTTTTAAAAGCAAGTACTTCAGTACTTTAACTTAAGTAAAAATTTGACTGGACAACTTTCACTTGTATCAGAGTAATATTTGACCAGTGGGATCTGTACTTTGACTTAAGTAATGAAGTTGGGTACTTTGTCTACCTCTGATCATACTATATCATTCCTATATAACCATAATTGCTTGGATAAAACTTCCCTCTTTATACTGATGTTGCTGGAAAGTAAAATGTAGAAAATGTCCACTATATGCTGCAAGAATGATGCCTCCGAAGACTTGTTTTCTTCTTCTTTTCTGACTGTAGTGAACCAGAGGAACATCACCTCAGATATGAACGATCTACACACCACCATCCAAGACATCCGCTCAGCCTGCCAAAAGATGCCAGCCATTGCTGATGATCGCTTTGCTGTTGTTATGAGTGTATCCTTCCAATCCCTGTAATATAAATACTTAAGAGAATCCAAATTGCTGTCATATATAGTATACAGTAGCTGCCATGCTGTGTGGGTGTATGGGGAAATTGGAACCTCACTTTCTTCTGTACTTCAGAACCTGACTGTTTACAGTATGTTTCTGTACGAGATACTTGCAGGAGAAAGAACAACAATGCACTTTGATTTTAATCCAATTTAGCAACAAATAATTATCAGTTATGAGTAGGTGACTACATTTCTGGCTTTTTTTCTGTTTTGAGAGAGATATTAACTGTTTAATAATGAATGGAATGATTCTAGTTCAAGAGTTTCTAGAATCCCCTGGTGACACCCACACACTCCTCTCAGTCAAGATGAGCAAATTACATTACATTACAGGCATTTAGTAGACACTCTTATCCAGAGCGATTTACAACATACCCAGCAGTGGCATGCACAGATAGACACGAGGTGGTGCTCAAGCACCTGCCCCTCTGCCCTCTGTCCAAAAAAGTGCCCTTTTGATTTTTTTTTTTTTTACAGTTTACTGAGGCCAATGTCGACATGATCTTTTAGAAAAGCCGCGGCATTAAAAGCGTGTGTGAAAATAATGTCCCGATGTGTGCCCCCTCCGCACACACACCGGACCTCTGTCTCTCTTGCTCTGTCATGTGAACAAGCGTGCAGTGCATTCAATGTGAGGTTGCAGCAGCATAGCGTCCTGGAAGCCACGGCCTTGTCGTAGCGCAGACAACACATCGGGCAGTCAGTCAGCTCTTCCCCTGCCCCACCAGCCAGGTAACACATGAATCGAGTGAAAATGTATTGTTTGCCCTCTAAGCCCAAGCTGTAATTATTTTGTCGTGAAGTAGCCCGTCGCATACAGAAACAACTGCACATAAGTATTATATTTTTTGCTAGACCATTTTCAGATTTAGGAAAACAAAAATTTATTTTTCTATTTTGTTCAACTAGAGATTCCTGGCAAAGTCAAAAAGCCTTGATGTAATAAATTAACATTAAGTGGTTGTTTTACACCTTTAAAAACTAAAACGGGTCAGTGGCGACCCGAACACAAGAGGAGGGTTAAATCTCAGACTTTTATAATAAGGTGTTCCACATGCGCAAAAAAGTGCCCTTTTTTCCCCCCAGAGCACTTGCCCCCCAAAATGTCTGTGCACGCCACTGATACCCAGAGCAGCCTGGGGAGCAATTGGGGCTTAGATGCCTTGCTCAAGGGCCCTTCAGCCATTCCTGCTGGTCCAGGGAATCAAACCAGTGACCTTTGGTCCCAAAGCTACTTCTCTAACCATTAGGCCATGGCTTCCCCTGAATTCCTGAATTCTTCTGCTTACTAATTCATTATACTCATCTCTTGTTCTTGTGCTTTGTTTCCTATATAAATGTCTATTAGTTTGTAGCTCACACTTTTCTACATGACTATAGAATATAACAACAAAATGAGTAAATCTGCTTCACCTTAGTGAATGCATGGCAACAAAAGCCTTGCCAAACAGACAAGGGGATATCCAACACACTAGACATAAAGTGCCATAAAATTCTATGCTATTATAACACCTGCATACACGGGATCAGGACTCTTCATCCAATGACCATTTCGTCCAATAGTTGAGACATTTCATCCAAAACCTTTTTCATACGCACTATCAATTATTTTACATGTGGTGACAATATGTGCAACAAGATCGAGATATAAACAAACCATAATTCATTTAAAGGAGTGCATTAAGCAGGTTTATGATTGCGTCTCCCCGTAATAAATGGAAGTAAACAATTTTTGTAAAGCAAACGAGTGCAGTTGTACGAGCGCTTTGACACAAAAGAGCAGTGTAAGGGGCGTAAACAAGTAGACCCTTACCATTACAGGCTGCTCTCCGAGCTTTGAGTCCAGTGAAGCCATTTAATTCATCATATAGCCAGTCTTAATAAGGCCAACACAGCCTTAATCAGTAAAATGTTTCAATAAATATTTTATTTAAATAGTATTTTATTCAGGGCGGCACAGTGGTGTAGTGGTTAGCGCTGTCGCCTCACAGCAAGAAGGTCCTGGGTTCGAGCCCCGGGGCTGGCGAGGGCCTTTCTGTGTGGAGTTTGCATGTTCTCCCTGTGTCCGCGTGGGTTTCCTCCGGGTGCTCCGGTTTCCCCCACAGTCCAAAGACATGCAGGTTAGGTTAACTGGTGACTCTAAATTGACCGTAGGTGTGAGTGTGAATGGTTGTCTGTGTCTATGTGTCAGCCCTGTGATGACCTGGCGACTTGTCCAGGGTGTACCCCGCCTTTCGCCCGTAGTCAGCTGGGATAGGCTCCAGCTCGCCTGCGACCCTGTAGAAGGATAAAGCGGCTAGAGATAATGAGATGAGATGAGTATTTTATTCATTGAAGGGAGTGCATTAAGCAGGTTTATGACTGCGTCTCCCAATAATAAATGGAAACATATGCCTAATGATAGTGAGGTGACAATATGTGTGACAAATTGCTGTATATTTTTAAACCAATCCTAAAAAAGAATTCTCAATAGAATTTGACCGAAGCGGAAAACATTTTTGTAAAGCAAATGAGTGACCCTTACTATCCCAGACTGCTCTCTGAGCTTTGAGTCCAGTGAAGCCGTTTAATGCATCATATAACCAGTCTTAGTAAGGCGCGCGCGCGCAGTCCGGAGTGCGCCCAAGAGTCCTGCGTGAAGGAGTTTTTGTTGAATATTTCTTGGATTTTACATGAATACTAAGTAGGAACCCATTGTTTTGAAGACACTCACCGAGAAAGGCGAGTCTGGGGCGATCTTTACTTGCCATTAGATTTCACAACTCGCGAGTGGCGGGTGGTTAAACTACACGCTGCAAAAATGTGTTTTGCTTCAGTCAAATTTCATTGAGAATTCTTCCTTTTTTCGAACAAACAAATACCTGAAATATAAAATAATCGATAGTGCATATGAAAAAGGCTTTGGACGAAATGTCTTAACTATTGGATGAAATGTCATTGGACGAAATGGTTGTTGGACAAAGTGTCCTGTATCTGCACACACACATACACACTGTCAAAGCTGGGATTGTATGGAAATACAGTATGGTCCAACTTCATGAAGCCAATAATGAACCTGTCATCTGTCACTTTACCAGGGTATTCATAGGTTCCTAAAATATCTAAATCACATGGTCTTCGATTTTAGACTATTCTTAATTTGGCATCATTCTGCACAACCTTTTTATGCCGTGGAATATATCTTGAAAGGATTAGACATCATGCTACTCACAAGTTAGATGTGTGCATTACAGTGAGGCTAACACTAGCTACCCTTTTCGGCACGGTGGTGTAGTGGTTAGCACTGTCGCCTCACAGCAAGAAGGTTCCGGGTTCGAACCCAGCGGCCAGCGAGGGCCTTTCTGTGTGGAGTTTGCATGTTCTCCCCGTGTCTGCGTGGGTTTCCTCCGGGTGCTCTGGTTTCCCCCACAGTCCAAAGACATGCAGTTAGGTTGATGTGGGGCGGCCTTGGGCTGAGGTGCCCTTGAGCAAGGTACCTGACCCCTGACTGCTCCCCGGGCGCTGTAGTGTGGCTGCCCACTGCTCTGGGTGTGTGCATGTGTTCACTGCTTCAGATGGGTTAAATGCACAGGATGAATTTCACTGTGCTTGAAGTGTGCATGTGACGAATAAAGGTTTCTTCTTCTTTGTTGAATTAGCATACAGAGAGACACAGCAATGTAGGGAAATTCACTAAAAGCAGCTGTTGTAGATGCTGTATCTTTTGTATTTTTCTTTCTCATCTCATCTCTAGCCGCTTTATCCTTCTACAGGGTCGCAGGCAAGCTGGAGCCTATCCCAGCTGACTATGGGCGAAAGGCGGGGTACACCCTGGACAAGTCGCCAAGTCATCACAGGGCTGACACATAGACACAGACAACCATTCACACTCACATTCACACCTACGGTCAATTTAGAGTCACCAGTTAACCTAACCTGCATGTCTTTGGACTGTGGGGGAAACCGGAGCACCCGGAGGAAACCCACGTGGACACGGGGAGAACATGCAAACTCCGCACAGAAAGGCCCTCGCCGGCCACGGGGCTCGAGCCCGGACCTTCTTGCTGTGAGGCGACAGCACTAACCACTACGCCACCGTGCAGCCCTATTTTTCTTTCTATTTTAGTTTATTTAGTATATTATCGCAGACATTAGTTATAAAATATTTTTAACCATTATTTTCCAAGCAATGTCAGAAATACACCATGTTCCTCTGGTAGATAAGATAAGATAAGATTCATCCCTCAGTGGGGAAATTTACATGTTCCAGCAGCTCACAGATAGAAAGAGTCAGAAATAGACAGTAACAAAAAAACTAGAGTGCAATAAAAGTATTTAAAAATAGTAATAAAATAAATGAAAAAGTAAAAACACAGACCATGTACAGTTGTGGTCAGAAGTTTTACATACAGTGACATGAATGTCATCTTGGCTATGAATGTCATGGCAATATTTGGGTTTTCAGTAATTTCTTTGATCTGTTCTTTTTCTGTGGCAGAATGATTGTACAGCATCCATCTTTAATAAAAAAAAACACTCAAATCTGGTGCACAAGTTTTAATTTTCTTTGGGTTTTATGAAATCAACACATGGTCAAAATTATACATACAGGGTCAAAAATTTACATACGCTCACTTAGATTACTTCCAAAATGTCTCTTATCTGGCCAAGGCCGAGGTCTCTTAACTTCCTGTTAGTGATCATGATTGACTACAGCTGGTAGCTTCTCTGTGCCTTCATAAAAAGGGTTTGTTTACAGTACTCACTGGATTGACCAACACACAGTAAAATGGGAAAGTCCAAGGAACTCAGTGTAGAATGTCTCTTGGAGCCATTTCTAAACAACTGCAAATTCCAAGATCTGTTCAAACAATTGTATGCAAGTTATTGTAAGGTGTAGTCGCTTTGCCAAGCCACTACACCACTTTGCTTCAAGAAAATCCAAACTGTCACCCTCAGCTGAAAAGAAATTGGTTTGGATGGTCAGGAACAACCTGGGCGGCACGGTGGTGTAGTGGTTAGCGCTGTCGCCTCACAGCAAGAAGGTCCTGGGTTCGAGCCCCGGGGCCGGCGAGGGCCTTTCTGTGTGGAGTTTGCATGTTCTCCCCGTGTCCGCGTGGGTTTCCTCCGGGTGCTCCGGTTTCCCCCACAGTCCAAAGACATGCAGGTTAGGTTAACTGGTGACTCTAAATTGACCGTAGGTGTGAGTGTGAATGGTTGTCTGTGTCTATGTGTCAGCCCTGTGATGACCTGGCGACTTGTCCAGGGTGTACCCCGCCTTTCGCCCGTAGTCAGCTGGGATAGGCTCCAGCTTGCCTGCGACCCTGTAGAAGGATAAAGCGGCTAGAGATAATGAGATGAGATGAGATGAGAAACAACCTGGGAACCACCATGGCACAGCCCTGCCATGAACTGGAAGCTGATGGATCACTGTCTACAGTTCAGATCACCATGGACTAAGAGGCTGCTATCCAAGAAATAACCCCGTGCTCCAAAATTGACACCTTCAAGCTTAACTAAAATTTGAAGCTGAACACACAGACAAAGAAAAAGCCTTCTGGAGGAAAGCTGTATGGTCAGATGAGACAAAGATTGAGTTGTTTGGCCACAATGACCTCCATGTACAGAGGGACACTGTACCAACTGGTGGTGGTGGTGGGAGGATCATCATGCCCTGGGGCTGTTTTGCTGCCAGTGGAACTTGTTCATTGCAGAGTGTGACTGGAATAATGAAGAAGGAGGACTACCTCAGAATTCTTCAGCATAAACCATCAGAAACTTGAACATGACTTGGGACTTGGGAGTTACACCAGGACAGTGAACCCAAACACGCGTCAGAGCTGGTTGTGGAGGATAAAGCAGGCTAATATTGAGCTTAAAACAAGTCCTGACTTCAACCCTATTGAAAATATATGGACCGTGCTTATAAGTCGAGTCCATGCCCAGAAAAAAAAAAATTAATTGAACTCTACCAATTCTACCATGAAGAGTCATGAAATATCCAACCAGAATTCTGCCAGAAGCTTGTTCATGGTAAACAAAAATGTTTGGTCAAGGTGAATCTTGCAAAGAGACATTTTACCCAAATATTAGGCGTGCTGTATGTATATTTTGACCCTGTATGTATAATTTTGACCCTGTGTTGATTTCAGAAAACCCAAAGAAAATTAAAACTTGTGCACCAAATTCTAGTGGGTTTTTTAATTATTATTAAAGATGTATGCTGTACAATCATTCTGCCACAGAAAAAGAACAGTTCAAAGAAATTACTGAAAGCCCAAATATTGCCATGACATTCATATCCAAGATGGCATTCATGTCACTGTATGTAAACCTCTGACCACAACTGTATGTAATGTACACAACAAAATAAGAAAGGAACTTAAAAAAGATTATGCTGGAATAAAAAATATTGCTACTAATAAAATACTGGCAACTGAAATAGAAATAGAAATATTGCACTAGGTAATGAATGTTATTGCACAGCATAATATAACTAAGTACTGTATATGATGTATCTTTCTCATTGGGTGCTCCAGTATACAGGTTGAAGACAAAAACGTGTGTGTATTTCCTTAACTGTGTTGTGTGTGTAGGGTTTTCTGGAGAACAGCCACCCTGCTGTGCAGTCTCTGGAGTCTCTCCAGCAGAGAGCTATGGAGGAGTTCTGTAAGGTGGCCTCCTTCTTCGGCGAGGATGGCAAAGTCACAACCACCGAGGCTTTCTTTGGCATCTTTGCTGAATTCACTTCCAAGTTTGACGTGAGTTGCCGAGCCTATACAGAATTTTTCAATTTAGTATGATAATTTTAGTAGCAGATGTTATTTTCTGCTTTGGTGAGTGACATTTCACTGTAGTGCAATGCCATTCTAATTATAATATATAACTCATAAGGTTGAGCATACGGATTCTGTCAAATATTGCGGTCAAAATGACAGCTATGTTTGTGTATGTGTTTTATAGAGAGCCCTGATGGAGAACCAGGCTACTGAGAATCCTCCACGCAGCCCACGCAGTCCTCGCATGGCATCTCCCCTAGCATGGTGACAGGACACACACACACACAAACACACTTGGACATACTGTATACACATTTATGTAAAGTGCACACACATTCATACACACTGTACACATGTTAAAATGCACGACATACTAACAATTATAGACTGACCTGCAAAAACTGTTCCTATATATACATAAGCCCTCATACTGATTTCTCTTCACACATTTTTGAGCTACATAGGCTACATGGAGTTTTTGGAACATGTTCAAGCTAAATAAAAAAACAAGAAAAACAAATAAAGACATGTCTTAAGTTGAAAGATTGTACTGTAGTAGCATAAAGCGTGACTTTTAATGTACACACACTTAGATATGGTACTGAATCAGCTGTGGAATGTGAACAGAACTGTGAATGAAATTCCTGGTGTTGTTTTGGATATAAATGCTCTTACATGTTAATTCATAAGGGCTTTGTTTAACAGAAACATTGATTCTTCTACTGTAGAATGTATTTAAATAGACCTCGGACACTTTGGATATAACATACTATCTATATTTCTTATAGAGCTATTCAACGATTTATTAATTTATGATTATTCGAGTTAATGTTTTAACTAATAAAGTGATTCCATATATACAGGTAGTAGGCTGTAATATCACATGCAGTATATGAAATAAAGAGATATTATAAGAGTTATGGTAAGAGTTTCTATCAGTAGTTTTTATTGTACTAGGGCAGATCACATGTAATTATGAGAGAATTAGCCTAGACAAGTTTTCTTCTCTGGTCTTTTTTTTCGTGGTCATCCAGACTGAATGTATGTCTGTGCAGGTTTACATTTAGCCATTAGTGTGTGACTCAACTGCTTCTTTTTATTCACTGTTATACCAAGTGACTTTTATTCCTTTCTTTTTTGTGTTTAGTATTTGCTTTATCATATGCTGAATGTAAACTAGAACAGACGTCATTTGTTTGTTTCTTCAGTTTGTTTTTTATGAGAAGATTAACAGGAAATGGAAGTGTATCTTCATCTTTGTTTTATTTTTTAATGCATTGTTTTTTTATGTTGTGTACTCAATAAATTGATTTCTGTTCTTTCTTTTGTTTCATTTGGTTAGAATTATTAACAGTTTACAGACAAGTTTAATAGGCCTGGGAGGTTGCAATAAATACAGAAGTTAATATGATGAAAATGAACAATGGAACTGATCAACATTGTTGTGATATATCAATAAAAAATTGTATTTGTTTCTCAAAGAGAAAACATTTGAATTTTTAGTTGTTATTTTATTAATTATATTATTATAGTAGTAAAATAATAACATATGTGGTGTAGTGGTTAGCACTGTTGCCTCACAGCAAGAAGGTCCGGGTTCGAGCCCAGTGGCCGCCAAGGGCCTTTCTGTGTGGAGTTTGCATGTTCTCTGCGTGGGTTTCCTCCGGGTGCTCCGGTTTCCCCCACAGTCCAAAGACATGCAGGTTAGGCTAATTGGTGGCTCTAAATTGACCGTAGGTGTGAATGTGAGTGTGAATGGTTGTCTGTGTCTATGTGTCAGCCCTGTGATGACCTGGCGACTTGTCCAGGGTGTATCCCGCCTCTCACCCATAGTCAGTTGGGATAGGGTCCAGCTTGCCTGTGACCCTGCACAAGATAAGCGGTTACAGATAATGGATAATGGATGGATATATATATATATATATATATATATATATATATATAATACTAAAATATCTGTGTGATATTAGTTTCCTGACCTATTCATTCAGTTCCTAACCTCACACTTCCAATCTGTAACATTAATGCACTTTGACTCTGAACTGCAATTTTGCACATTTCAAGGTCATCTTCATTCTATGAACTTTTATTGCACATTCCGGCACACACTGTACAGCTTGGTTAATGACTTAGCCCATTACATATATTCTCTTCCTGTCACACATTCATATCATGTCTCTTCTCCATTATGATCATGTGAGCTATTTTTGCAAATTCCAGGACATACTGTACAGCTTAGATCTCAACAACTCATACACATACCCCTTAAATTTGTCCTCTTTTCAAAATTGTATATTTCAGATTCTTTTATTTTGTATTCTATGTTTATACAGTGGTGCTTGAAAGTTTGTGAACCCTTTAGAATGTTCTATATTTCTGCTTAAATATGACTTAAAACATCATCAGATTTTCACACAAGTCCTAAAAGTAGATAAAGAGAACCCAGTTAAACAAATGAGACAAAAATATTATACTTGGTCCTTTATTTATTGAGGAAAATGATCCAATATTACATATCTGTGAGTGGCAAAAGTATGTGAACCTCTAGGATTAGCAGTTAATCTGAATGTGAAATTAGAGTCAGGTGTTTTCAATCAATGGGATGACAATCAGGTGTGAGTGGGCACCCTGTTTTATTTAAAGAACAGGGATCTATCAAAGTCTGATCTTCACAACACATGTTTGTGGAAGTGTATCATGACACGAACAAAGGAGATTTCTGAGGACCTCAGAAAAAGTGTTGTTGATGCTCATCAGGCTGGAAAAGTTCACAAAACCATCTCTAAAGAGTTTGGACTCCACCAATCCACAGTCAGACAGATTGTGTACAAATGGAGGAAATTCAAGACCATTGTTACCCTCCCCAGGAGTGGTCACCCAACAAAGATCACTCCAAGAGCAAGGCGTGTAATAGTTGGCGAAGGACCCCAGGGTAACTTCTAAGCAACTGAAGGCCTCTCTCACATTGGCTAATATTAATGTTCACAAGTCCACCATCAGGAGAACATTGAACAACAATGGTGTGCATGGCAGGGTTGCAAGGAGAAAGCCACTGCTCTTCAAAAAGAACATTGGTGCTCATCTGCAGTTTGCTAAAGATCACATGGACAAGCCAGAAGGCTATTGGAAAAATGTTTTGTGGATGGATGAGACCAAAATAGAACATTTGGTTTAAATGAGAAGCGTTATTATTGGAGAAAGGAAAACACTGCATTCCAGCATAAGAACCTTATCCCATCTGTGAAACATAGTGGTGGTATCATGGTTTGGGCCTGTTTGGCTGCATCTGGGCCAGGACGGCTTGCCATCATTGATGGAACAATGAATTCTGAATTATACCAGCGAATTCTAAAGGAAAATGTCAGGACTGTCAGGTGTCAGGTGTGCAGGACTGATCAACAGTTAGCGGAAACGTTTAGTTGCAGTTATTGCTGCACAAGGGGGCCACACCAGATACTGAAAGCAAAGGTTCACATACTTTTGCCACTCACAGATATGTAATATTGGATAATTTTCCTCAATAAATAAATGACCAAGTATAATATTTTTGTCTCATTTGTTTAACTGGGTTCTCTTTATCTACTTTTAGGACTTATGTGAAAATCTGATGATGTTTTAAGTCATATTTATGCAGAAATATAGAAAATTCTAAAGGGTTCACAAACTTTCAAGCAACACTGTAGCTACTTTTGCCTTCATTAAATTCTTCTGTCTTAACTGTTCAAACACCAGTCACCAAAGCAAATTCCTTGTATGTGAAAACATACTTGGCAATAAACTCGATTCTGATTCTGATATTCAATCACCAAAGCAAATTCATTGGAGGTTAAAACATACTTGGCAATAAATTTGATTCTGATTCTGATCCTGATATGTTTACAATGAGAATGTTCCTGAAGAAGGTGAGTTGTTGCCTAGTAGCTCTGCTGCAATACCAAACATTTTCAGTGCCTGTATTTTTAAATTTGGATCTGCTGTCAAAATGTCAGTTCTAATAGGTAATATCATGCAATCATTATGTTTACTTTGCCTTCAACAAGTCTTGCTACTCTGTTATTTATTTCCTAGTACAACATCATTCTGTTACTGTTTTGGCAATAAAAATCTTTACATTTTAACCAGCGTATGTCATCTTATATAAGGAGTGGAAGGAATCTGGAGTTTGATCCCTCAGTCAAAGGGTGTAATTTTGGACACGAGGGAAATTATAAATGTCTGAATGACGAGAGCTTTTGACTGCATGAAGACTGACGCTATAAAGCTTTAGCTCCATAATTAGGAAGGAAAACTTGTTCTCGGTGAGTGGATCTCTTCCTTTCACTTCACTGCTTTTATGAAGACCAGATGGTGTTGTTCATCACTTTTTCACACCTGACAAATGGGTGTGGGAGATGGCTTTAATGGTAGACATGATTCATCATGAAATCTCTACACATACTGCGCTCCATTTTATTCCAATGACGTGTCAGTGAAGAGGTGGTAAAAGGGCAATTTGTGGTAACTAAAAGTATTATAGATTTTCAACTTAGATGCTTTTTCTTGTTTGAATTCATCATATAATATTGGAAATGAATACTTATTATGGTGTTTATTCTAATCTACATAAAATCATCCTGTTTAATTGTGGGTGATTCTTAATGTTCAGTTTGAGAAATTAATAATCACAGATTAAGTGTGTAAACACTGAGAACAAATACACACTGTTTGCATACACTACCGTTCAAAAGTTTGGGGTCACTTTGAAATTTCCTTATTTTTGAAAGAAAAGCACTGTTCTTTTCAATGAAGATCACTTTAAACTAATCAGAAATCCACTCTATACATTGCTAATGTGGTAAATGACTATTCTAGCTGCAAATGTCTGGTTTTTGGTGCAATATCTCCATAGGTGTATAGAGGCCCATTTCCAGCAACTCTCACTCCAGTGTTCTAATGGTACAATGTGTTTGCTCATTGCCTCAGAAGGCTAATGGATGATTAGAAAACCCTTGTACAATCATGTTAGCACAGCTGAAAACAGTTGAGCTCTTTAGAGAAGCTATAAAACTGACCTTCCTTTGAGCAGATTGAGTTTCTGGAGCATCACATTTGTGGGGTCGATTAAATGCTCAAAATGGCCAGAAAAATGTCTTGACTATATTTTCTATTCATTTTACAACTTATGGTGGTAAATAAAAGTGTGACTTTTCATGGAAAACACAAAATTGTCTGGGTGACCCCAAACTTTTGAACAGTAGTGTATGTGTGTATTAGAGAGAGACACAGATCGAACATGGACTAATGGTCATATTCTTTGCTGTTTTGAATGTAGTGAGAAATATACTTGACCTTTGTCCTCATGGCTAGTACTGAGACCCCCGTTCTCTCCTCCACATCCATGGACGGAATGTTAAAACAACCACAGCATCTGTCTCCAGCTGATATAGCAGTGCTTGCTGTGTATTTCATGTTGATTATGGCAGTAGGAATATGGGTAGGTTTATTTAAAAGTACATTCATACATTAATACAGTGGATACAAGTGTGTGTGCCTTTTAATGTGTTCTCATTATATTGCATTACCTTTTCTGGTAAATTTAAGGTTCATGTTCATAGGACTACATGACAACTGCATAAAGCTCTTACGATACCTGACATACAGATGTTGTCATAAGTTTACATACACAAACATGAATGTCATAGCAATGTTGGGCTTTCAGTGATTTCTCTGAATTGTTGTTGTTGTTGTTGTTGTTGTTGTTGTTGTTGTTGTTGTTTTTCTGTGGCAGAATGATTGTACAACTTTTTTTCTTAAGTAGAAAAATTAAAACAAGAATTTGGTTTTAAATTATTTTGAGTTTTGGGAAATCAGCATGGTCAAAATTATACATACAGGGTCAAAAATATACTATTTACTTCATCTCATATAGAGGACCAGTCAAAAGTTTGGACACACCTTCTAATTCATTGTTTTTTTTTCTTTATTTTTATTCATTTAAAGTCACTTAATGTCTTAAAGTAGTGATGGAGTGTCATTCTTCTTTAATTAGTTGAGCAGTTCTTGACATAATATGATTACTACAGTAGTGGAATAGGGCAACTGTATTGTTATTATTTACTATTTGCTGTTTGGTCTCAAACGCATTAAGAAGGCAAGAAATTGCACTAATTAACTTTTGATGAGGCACAACTGTTAATTGAAAAACATTCCAGGTGATGACCTCATGAAGCTGGTTAAGATAATGCAATAGTGTACAAAGCATCATCAAGGTTTATTTTAACCCTTTTTTTTGTTTACAACATAGTTTCATACATGTCCATTCCATATGTCTTCAGTATTGTTCTACAGTGTAGAAAATAGTCAAAATACAGAAAAACCTATGAATGAATACAAAAAACCTTTTGTCTGGTACTGTATATACTAATACAGCCATAACATTAAAACCACTGACAGGTGAATTGAATAACATTATATTGTTATAGTGGCATCTGTCAAGGGGTGCGATATATTATCAAGCAAGAGAACAAACAGTTCTTGAAACTGATGTGTTGGAAGCAGGAAAAATGGGCAAACATAAGGATCTGAGTGACTTTGGCAAGGGTCAAATTGTGATGGCTAGATAACTGGGTCTGAGCATCTCCAAAATGGCATGTCTTGTGGGGGTGTTCCCGGTATGCAGTAGTTAGTACCTACCAAAAGTGGTCCAAGGAAGGACAACTGGTGAACTGGCGACAGGGTCGTGGGTGGCGAAGGTTTATTGGTTTGCATGGGCACAAAGGCTAGCCCATATGGTCCAATCCCACAGAAGAGCTCCTGTAGCACAAACTGCTGAAAAAGTTAATGCTAGCTAAAACAGAAAGGTGTCAGCATTAACATTAACATACTGCCACAGGGGTGGCACGGTGGTGTAGTGGTTAGCGCTGTCGCCTCACAGCAAGAAGGTCCGGGTTTTGGTTTGCGGCGAGGGCCTTTCTGTGTGGAGTTTGCATGTTCTCCCCGTGTCCGCGTGGGTTTCCTCCGGGTGCTCTGGTTTCCCCCACAGTCCAAAGACATGCAGGTTAGGTTAACTGGTGACTCTAAATTGACTGTAAGTGTGAATGTGAGTGTGAATGGTTGTCTGTGTCTATGTGTCAGCCCTGTGATGACCTGGCGACTTGTCCAGGGTGTACCCCGCCTTTCGCCCCGTAGTCAGCTGGGATAGGCTCCAGCTTGCCTGCGACCCTGTAGAACAGGATAAAGCGGCTAGAGATAATGAGATGAGATGAGATACTGCCACAGACAAAGAACAGTTAAAAAAAATCACTGATGAACATGAAGCCCTGCTCTTATAGCGTAGGCTTTGACAGTGATGATCATTAAGCTGTAACAACAGCCGTATGTTTCTTCTGACTATAAATTTAAGGGCTTAAATTTTGGGGGGGAAATATTTAAGACCAAGCATCATGACACCATAATAACAGAGTTATGTACATTTGAGCATTACGTAACATGATTTAAGTTTACAATAAAAGTTTACAATAAAAAGTATTAGAGTAAAAAGATTTTTATTGTAATATGTTAACACAATACAGTAAATCCTCTAATACTGGCCTGTATTCCATTACTGGCCGGGACTCTAATATGGCCGGTCTCGCTGTCGGAGGAGGTAAATAATGGCCGGACTCTAATACAGGCCGGGGCTATAACCAACGATGTTTCTGAGATCATAGTGGCCTTACACAATCGTTCCGATCTGAAAGACAATTGTGATCAGTGGCGCCGCCAGGCGTATGGCCGTACGCACTAGGCGTACCTTGGGGAGAGAGATTCATTCATTCATTCATTATCTCTAGCCGCTTTATCCTTCTACAGGGTCACAGGCAAGCTGGAGCCTATCCCAGCTGACTACGGGCGAAAGGCGGGGGTACACCCTGGACAAGTCGCCAGGTCATCACAGGGCTGACACATAGACACAGACAACCATTCACACTCACATTCACACCTACGGTCAATTTAGAGTCACCAGTTAACCTAACCTGCATGTCTTTGGACTGTGGGGGAAACCGGAGCACCCGGAGGAAACCCACGCGGACACGGGGAGAACATGCAAACTCCACACAGAAAGGCCCTCGCCGGCCCCGGGGCTCGAACCCAGGACCTTCTTGCTGTGAGGCGACAGCGCTAACCACTACACCACCGTGCCGCCCGGGGAGAGAGATATTTTTTTTAATTATAATTGTTACCTGAATGCTTTGGCAATGCAACATAATTTGAGAGAGAGAGAGAGAGAGAGAGAGAGACGTGTGTGTGCCGGCGCATTTGTGTGCTTCAGGAGTGGGCGGGGTGGGCGTGACCAAGAAAGCTCATTGGTCAATGCAGATATACTTTTCTTGCACCACTGAGATTCTCTCCAGTTTTGAGAAACGGAGACAGACAATCGTCAGTAGTCAGAGCTTGTGCGAGAATTTATTGAGAAGCGAGTCAAAAATGAGTAAACGAACCCTGAAACAAACGAGCTTGTTTCAGACTTTTACGAAAAAGTCCAAAAGCAGTGATCCAGGGGTGTCATCTGCTTGCCAGTCCTCTCCAGTATCAGCTAGTAACACGGCACCGGCAGCTTCCACTCCTCCGCAACCGAGCAGCAGTACGCTGCAGCTGGATGCGAGCTCAGGTCCTTTGAGGGAATTGCCTTCATCTACCTCTGAGTTTGAAACTAGCCATACATCCAGTGAATTTCATATAAGAACACCTACATCTCCCCATGTCCCTTACGATCAGAAGTAGATGGTTGCTCCACCTTGCTGACAAATGAGCCATCAGATAGCTTTACTAATGAGCCACGAGTCAGCCCGCTATCACTGACATCAGATTTATCACACATAGGTAAACTTCAACCAGATGCCTTAAAATGTGCACCGGACTCTGTAAAGCTCAATGTCCTACAGAACCGCTTCAAACCAGACAGAGGGTGGGTGGCTCCTTCTACTCTGATTTTCGGTAAACTCAGAAAAATACCCGAGGAGTTTTTCAGCGAGTCTCTGTACCCCACGTTGCGCTACAGTGTGTGTCAGAGTCGTGCGTGCGGTAGTGCTGAGCAAGTTCACTAGATTCTAATCGAGGCTATAAAGAGTTTATTGTTTATTGTCGTGTGTAGTTCACATATGTTGTTCAAATATCAGCCTGTGTTCATGGAAGGCTATTGTTCAATTTCAAGTTCTATCGTTGTTTTGTGTATAAGCCTATAGATCGACTCTTCATAGAAACTGCAGCACGCAAGCGTTTTTTTTTTTTTTTTGGGGGGGGGGGGGGGGGGGGGGGGGGATTACACCGCTAGTGCGTACCTTACAGTTCAACCCTGCAGGCGCCCCTGATTGTGATTACCGGTAGGTCTGGTGGTAACCAGGCAACCAAGCATCAACTTGACTCGAACGTGAGACTTCAGTTTTCAGTCACCAGCATCTTTTTATTCATTCCACTGGTAGTCTGTTTTGCTCAAATAGAAATAGAGGCCTGCCTCTAATTCTGGCCTCCTTCCAATAATGGCCGGGACCAAGATGCCCTTGAGTGAAATAAAGGCCCCGGCCTATATTAGAGGATTTACGGTAATTAAACTAGTGTGAGTTTGGTTTTGATGTTTGCCATGTTACTTCATCACCATTATGTGACACTAAAAATATACTGAATTGTAAAGTTATTTGTTATGACATTAATGGAAAGTGTCAATGCAACCTTATAATCAACAGAACTACATTATTTGACTACATCAAAACCAGTGAAAGTGGTGTTTATAATAGGTGGTGTCTACTGGAATAAAACTGGAATAAATTGCTAAACATGTAGATTTATTCCAGTTGTCATAAATTTACAGTAAATTATATGCGTTGATGATCAGCATGCTGGTACAAGCCTACACTGCACAGCAACATATCAAACTTTCACTCAAATGCTCTGTATGAGACATTCTGCACCAACGTATTTTAAACAAACTAACTTTAGTAATAAACAATTTGAATATGTAATAAATGTTACTTTAAAAAAAAACATTGAGTCTAACCCACTGCATGTGTAAAGTTTGTGCTTTTCAGGACATATGAGTAGACTTACTGGGCCGTTGAAACCTCTCTACAAACCTCTCTGCAAGTTCTTATTTCTTAATATCTTAGAATAGACTGTTTTTATGCAGCTCCTTTATTAGAATAGACTGTCTTTATTTAGCATTTATTTATTGAGCACCTTAACTCCAAGCCAAATTCCTTGTACAGTAGTTGCAACAATTATGACAATTACAAACAATAAAACTTTTTCCGATTCTGGTTCTGACATGATCAGGCTTTGAAGCAGGCTTGTAGTACTCGAGTCCGACTCGTGCCCTAATTTTAATGAGTCGTGATTTGACTTGGACTTGAGCACTGATAACTCGGACCTGGACTCGGATTCGTGCAGTAACTGCATTCGGACTCGTAAATTGAAGACGAGGACTCAGATTTTTTTCTTTATTTTTTGTAACATGCCATAATAATTTGGCATAAGATATTTATCTCATCTCATCATCTCTAGCCACTTTATCCTGTTCTACGGGGTTGCAGGCAAGCTGGAGCCTATCCCAGCTGACTATGGGCAAGAGGTAGGGTACACGCTGGACAAGTCGCCAGGTCATCACAGGGCTGACACATAGACACAGACAACCATTCACACCTACGGTCAATTTAGAGTCACCAGTTAACCTAACCTGCATGTCTTTATGGGGGAAACCAGAGCACCCGGAGGAAACCCACGCGGACAACATGCAAACTCCACACAGAAAGGCCCTCACCGGCCACGGGGCTCGAACCCAGGACCTTCTTGCTGTGAGGCGACAGCACTAACCACTACACTGTAAACCCGAATAAGTTGAGTTTACTTAAAAAAATTGAGGAAAGTGGTTGCCTTAAAAAAAATAAGTAATTATTAATGATTGAATTGAGTACCTTAAACTTACCAGAAGATTGTAAGTTTAAGGTACTCAATTCAATCATTACTTATTTTTTTTAAGGCAACCACTTTCCTCAATTTTTTTTAAGTAAACTCAACTTATTCGGGTTTACAGTGTACACCACCTAAGATATTTATATCTACATTAATTTTTATACTAATTTTGTGCAAGAGAATGCACATTCACCTGATCACACATCATTTCCAGGAACAAACTAACATTAATGGCGCTAAAATGCCTGGACAGAAGCCCCTAGGATTGTCTGCCTGTGCTTATACAGACTTCTTGTGCAGTGGGAAAAAACACACTGTTATGTGTTCCATTAGCAGAAGAACTATCGAGGAGATGACGGGGACGACCTCGAACTTCAATCATCATTTGGCAAGACTCCACCCAGAGAAGGAAGTGACACGCTATGTTCATTGCCCTGTTGATAGCGGGGCTTGCTGAGCGATGAACGAGCTTTTTATCTGTAGCCTGTTAACTAAAATGGGGCAGTCAAGCAGTAACATTAGTCTGACATGGTTGCAGAGACAGTTTCACATAAAGGCAGCAACAGCCACCATCAAATGGTGCGGTTGGAGTCTTGTTCTCAGATTCGACTTGGATCAATAGTGGACTTGACTCCAACTCGACTCGAAATTTTCTTTAATGACTTGGACTCGGGCGGCACGGTGGTGTAGTGGTTAGCACTGTCGCCTCACAGCAAGAAGGTCCGGGTTCGAGCCCCGTGGCCGGCAAGGGCCTTTCTGTGCGGAGTTTGCATGTTCTCCCCGTGTCCGCGTGGGTTTCCTCCGGGTGCTCCGGTTTCCCCCACAGTCCAAAGACATGCAGGTTAGGTTAACTGGTGGCTCTAAATTGACCATAGGTGTGAATGTGAGTGTGAATGGTTGTCTGTGTCTATGTGTCAGCCCTGTGATGACCTGGCGACTTGTCCAGGGTGTACCCTGCCTTTCGCCCATAGTCAGCTGGGATAGGCTCCAGCTCGCCTGCGACCCTGTAGAACAGGATAAAGCGGCTAGAGATAATGAGATGAGATGAGATGAGACTTGGACTCGACTCGGACTTGAACACTGGGGACTCGAGACTGGACTCGGACTCGAGGTTTAGCGACTCGACTACAGCACTGCTTTGAAGTCATGTGATAATGCAGAATGCAACATATTTTCAACATGCAGAAAGTCTCTGTATTCTCAGTAGCCTAAAGATACGTTAGGTTTATTTCATGCACCTGGTAAGTCTAATGATGCAAATTATGTCGTGAAAAGCAGTAAAATTATTTATTACATATCGATTGCTGTTATTCAAATAGCATAATGGTAGAGGTCAGCTTGGTTAAATACGTTGGTGCAGAATGTGACTTACAGAGCGTTTGAGTGAACGTTTGAGCAACATACTGTACAATGATGCCAGAATGTTGATGTTAAATGTGAGGAGGCGCTGCAGATAAATTTAACTTTTTTTTTTCTGTGAAACTAGGTTGCTTAGGTAGCATTACCCGTTGTCTAAATGAAGACCAAATAATGCCTAGAAGATCCATTTTTGGTGAAGAGAAGATTTGATCTTTCATAGCGTACTTCATGGCAATATTCAGCCACTATATTACAATATTTGTAATCCATTTGTAATCTAATGCTTTGCTGATTTCTAGTCAATGTGGAAAACCAAGAGAAGCACAGTGAAGGGATATTTCTTAGCAGGCAAAGCCATGACCTGGTGGCCGGTGAGTTCTCACACAGCTGTACACACTCTGAGATTTAGAGATTTCTCTGAAAGAAGGTAAATTAAGTGAGTAATGATTTTTTGATATTTCTGTAGGTGGGCACGTCTCTGTTTGCTAGTAATGTGGGCAGCGGTCACTTCATTGGACTCGCTGGATCAGCAGCTGCATCTGGCATTGGCCCTGTTACATATGAGTGGAATGTAAAGCTCCAATAGCCACATATCTTCATAAAGACACAGTATTTTCTATAAAATTGTGGGGTGATCAACAAATGTTGGTATAATCTGATGCTTTTCTAATTTTTTCGGTTAGGGTATGCTGATGGTTCTGCTCCTAGGCTGGCTCTTCCTCCCCATCTACATAGCTTCTGGGGTGAAACAACTTAAACACAGCAATACATCGTTATTTAGGTTTAATACACATTACACTGTTCACAAAAATATTTTAATGCTGTTGTAGGTGACAACAATGCCAGAGTATCTTCAGAAGAGATTTGGAGGCAAAAGAATACAGATATTTATTTCTGTTTTGTATTTGTTTATTTATATCTTCACAAAAATATCGGTAAGTGTTGAGCAATGTGCCTTTCTGCATATTATTTAGTACAAATGATTTATTATTGTATGTAACCATTTTAATCCAAGTCTAAGCATTTGATTCAGTGTAAATGGAAACAGAAATTTTCCATTGCTTACTGGCATGTACAGTCGCGGCCAAAAGTTTTTGAGACTGACACAAATTTTGATTTTCACAAAGTTTGCTGCTTCCGTGTTTTTAGATATTTTTGTCAGATGTTTCTATGGTATACTGAAGTACAATTATAAGCTTTTCATACGTTTCAAAGGCTTTTATTGACAAATACATCAAGTTTATGCAAAGAGTCAATATTTGCATTGTTGACCCTTCTTTTTCAAGACTCCTGCAATTCGTCCTGGCCTGCTGGATATCAGCTTCTGGGCCAAATCCTGACTGATGGCAACCCGTTCTTGCAGAATCAGTGCTTGGAGTTTATCACAATTTTTGGGTTTTTGTTTATCCACCTGCTTTTTGAGGATTGACCACAGGTTCTCGATGGGATTAAGATCTGAGGAGTTTCCTGGCCATGGACCCAAAATTTCAATGTTTTGTTCCCTGAGCCACTTAGTTGTCACTTTTGCGTTGTGACATGGTGCTCCATCATGCTGGAAAAAGCATTGTTCATCACCAAATTGCTCCTGGATCGTTGGGAGAAGTTGCTCTTGGAGGATGTTTTGATATCATTCTTTTTTCATGGCAGTGTTCTTGGGCAAAATTGTGAGTGAGCCCACTCCCTTGGATGAGAAGCAACCCGACACATGAATAGTCTCAGGATGCTTTACTGTTGGCATGACACAGGACTCATGGTAGCGCTCACCTTTTCTTCTCCAAACAATCATTTTTCCAGATGTCCCAAATAGTTTGAAGGGGGCTTCATCAGAGAAAATAACTATTTGCTTAGAATGTAAACAAACCAGCGAAATGACAGTTGCAATTTGTGGAAAATGCTATGATAATAATTATTGAACAATAAAAAAGATACAGGGCGGCATGGCGGTGTAGTGGTTAGCGCTGTCGCCTCACAGCAAGAAGGTCCGGGTTCGAGCCCCGTGGCCGGCGAGGGCCTTTCTGTGCGGAGTTTGCATGTTCTCCCCGTGTCCGCGTGGGTTTCCTCCGGGTGCTCCGGTTTCCCCCACAGTCCAAAGACATGCAGGTTAGGTTAACTGGTGACTCTAAATTGACCGTAGGTGTGAATGTGAGTGTGAATGGTTGTCTGTGTCTATGTGTCAGCCCTGTGATGACCTGGCGACTTGTCCAGGGTGTACCCCGCCTTTCGCCCGTAGTCAGCTGGGATAGGCTCCAGCTTGCCTGCGACCCTGTAGGACAGGATAAAGCGGCTAGAGATAATGAGATGAGATGAGAAAAAAGATACATTCTTACCATCAAATATTTTTATTTCATAATTTGTTGTGCTTTTTTTTGGTATTTTTGGGGGGTTTGTTTTTGAGTAGGGTTTTTATTTTGTTCTCAATTGATTCAGTAACATGCTCCGCCATTTTCTTCTTCTTCTTTAGGGTTTTTTTGGTGGTTAGAAAACCAACTTAAAGGTGCATTTCTGCCACCAACTGGGCTGGAGTATGGAACAGGAGATTGGGGGTGGGGATATTCTTTTAGCTATTTCTGTTTCTTTTAAATACTTGATAACAAAGTGATATATCTGACTTCATGCACTCTGCTGTTTTGTTTTTCTCTACTCACAATATATGAGCTGATATCCTAGCAGTGGAGTAGTCAATTAGAGCTCATTGCTATACCAATTGCTCATATCCAGTGAATGTGGATCATTGATCATTGTTCAAATGGAAGTGTTTCTCAGAATTTCCACATTAGTAACATGAGAAAGAATAATAAAATATTGACCAGTGCACCTTCAAAAAACAAAAAAAAAAAAAACAGAATCGATGTTCAGACTAATGAATGGCATGTGTGCAGGTAGATATGTACGCTGGGGCTGTGTTCATTCAGCAGGCTCTGGGCTGGAATATTTACCTTGCTGTCATTCTTCTCCTTGTCATTACTGGTGTCTACACAATAGCAGGTGAGTTCATGGGTTTCTGATTAGTGCACAAGTACAGGTATTGATCTGCAGATATCAAGCTTAAACACAGGCTCAGGAAGACACATATGAATTGTTTTATTATAATGATTGTATATATCGTGGCTGGTGTGCACTCATATTTTGAGTCTTTTTTAGGTGGTCTTGCAGCCGTCATCTACACTGACGCAGCTCAGACTGTCATCATGCTAATTGGGGCCCTGATTCTTATGGTCTTCAGTATGTAGTTTCCTTTTTACTTATCGGCCAGCTATTTGCTCCATGTTTGATTTCTGACATTGTCTCAAAACATTTGATGAGCAAACTAACAACTACTTTAGCTAAAACATTCTGCTTCTTTAACTTCTGCTTCTTTTTTTGTTGCCGCTCTTGTTTATGGGAAGGTTTTGTAGAGGTCGGCGGCTGGCAGGCCATTTTTGATGGCTACAGCAATGCCATTCCCTCCATTAGAGTCCCAAACACCACCTGCGGGATCCCTCGCGAGGATGCCTTCCACGTTTTACGGGATCCCATTACTTCTGACTTTCCCTGGCCAGGGGTGCTGCTGGGAATGTCAATCCCCTCCATATGGTACTGGTGTTCGGATCAGGTGAGGGAAGTGAATACATTGCAAATAGTGTGTTTCTTGTTAATCCTGGAAGTTGGATTATTCTTTAGGAGTACATTTGCATTATCGATCATGCATTAAACATCAATTTTATTACAATAATTTGTCCAAACAAGGAAAATGCACTCTGGAAATGAGAAAATAAACTATACCCTAAAGCAGGGGTCATCAAACATCAAATGGTGGTCTGCGATCCGGATGTAGACCCAGCAAAGTTTTTCATTGGATTGAATTGTAGTTGTGAAAAATACAAGCAGAACTGATGAATATATAAAATATAATGACTGTAGTCCACCAACTTCAGTTATTTAAACATTAACCATTCAGACGTGTGTAGCAGATCCGATAATTGCGACTTGTTATTGGGAATTGCATACATTTATTTAAGCTATTTAGCTGAGGGTAGCTCATTAAGAAAGGAAAGAATTTTCAAAATTTTCTTATATACAGTGGATATAAAAAGTGTACACACCCCGTTAAAATGATAGGTTTTTCTGATGTAAAAAAAAATCACGATAAATAATTTCGAAACTTTTCCCACCTTTAATGTGACCTATAACCTGTACAATTCAATTGAAAAACAAACAAATCTGTTAGGGGGGAAAAACATAAAAAAATAAAAAATGTACAATAAGCTAGTTGCATAAGTGTGCACACCCTTAAACTAATACTTTGTTGAAGCACCTTGTGATTTAATTACAGCATTCAGTCTTTTTGGGTCGGAGTCTATCAGCCTGCCACATCTAGACTTGGCAATATTTGCCCACTCTTCCTTGTAAAAGTGCTCCAAATCTGTCAGATTGCGAGGGCCTCTCTTGTGCACAGCCCCTCTTCAGGTCACCCCACAGATTTTCAATTGGATTTAGGTCTGGGCTCTGGCTGGGCCATTCCAAAACTTTAATTTTCTTCTGGTGAAGCCATTCTTTTGTTGAATTCAATGTATGCTTGGGGTCATTGTCATGCTGAAAGATGAAATTCCTCTTCATCTTTAGCTTTCTAGCAGACACCTGAAGGTTTTGGGCCAAAATTGACTGGCATTTAGAACTGTTCATAATTCCCTCCACCTTGACTAAAGCCCCTGTTCCAGCTGAAGAAAAACAACCCCGAAACATGATGCTGCCACCACCATGCTTCACCGTGGGTATGGGGTTCTTTTGGTGATGTGCAGTGTTGTTTTTGCACCAAACATACCTTTTGGGATTGTGGCCAAAAAGTTGAACCTTGGTTTCATCAGACCATAACACATTTTCCCACATGCTTTTGGGAGAGTTGATGTATTTTTTTGCAAAATTTAGCCAGGCCTGGATGTTTTTCTTGGTAAGAAAAGGCTTCTGTCTTGCGACCCTACCTCATAGTCCAGACATATGGAGAATACAGGAGATTGTTGTCACATGTAGTACACAACCAGTACTTGCGAGAAATTCCTGCAGCTCCTTCACTGTTGCTGTAGGCCTCTTGGCAGCCTCCCTGACCAGTTTTCATCTTGTCATTTCATCAATTTTGGAGGGACGTCCAGTTCCCGGTGATGTCACTGTTGTCCCATATTTTCTCCACTTCTTGATGACGGTCTTCACTGTGCTCCATGGTATATCTAATGCCGTGGAAATTTTTTATACCCTTCTCCTGACTGATACCTTTCAACAGTGAGATCCCTTTGATGCTTTGTAAGCTCTCTGTGAACCCTGGCTTTCGCTGGAGGATGCAACTGAGTAAATGTCTGAACTTTATTTGGGGTTAATCAGAGTCATTTTAATTGATGGCAGGTGTGAACCCAAAAAGACTGAATGCTGTAATTAAATCAAAAGGTGCTTCAACAAAGTATTAGTTTAAGGGTGTGCACACTTATGCGACCAGCTTATTGTACATTTTTTTATTTTTTATGTTTTTCCCCCAAACAGATTTGTTTGTTTTCAATTGAATTGTACAGGTTATAGGTCACATTAAAGGTGGGAAAAGTTTTGAAATTGTTTATTGTGGTCTCATTTTTTTTTTACATCAGAAAAACCTATCATTTTAATGAGGTGTGTACACTTTTTATATCCACTGTACAGTATCTCATCTCATCTCATTATCTGTAGCCGCTTTATCCTGTTCTACAGGGTCACAGGCAAGCTGGAGCCTATCCCAGCTGACTACAGGTGAAAGGCGGGGTACACCCTGGACAAGTCGCCAGGTCATCACAGGGCTGACACATAGACACAGACAACCATTCACACTCACATTCACACCTACGGTCAATTTAGAGTCACCAGTTAACCTGACCTGCATGTCTTTGGACTGTGGGGGAAACCGGAGCACCCGGAGGAAACCCACGCGGACACGGGGAGAACATGCAAACTCCACACTCCACACTCGCCGGCCACGGGGCTCGAACCCGGACCTTCTTGCTGTGAGGCGACAGTGCTAACCACTACACCACCGTGCCGCCCCACTGTAAAGTATATTTATTTATATTTGATTATCGAACTGATGACATTGCTTGTTAAAAAACAGCTGACAACAAAAAGAAAATTTAAAGACAGTTGGACAGATAAGTTTGCTTTTATTTTCTGCGTCAAGTTCAAAACAGATTTCTTATCTGTTCAGGGCTGATGGCTCTAGTCAAAAGTGGTAACATGAAGAACCGCTATTACACAAAACCACTTTAACCACAGACATGAATTAGTCATTAATGGTTCACTGTTAAAATGTAACTGTTGTGCTTTGTAGACAAAGCTGCACTTTCAGAAATTTTAGTTACCTCTGAAATCTTTGTCCTTCCTTTAAGTTTCAATTAATGTTTCGTTTCTGACTTTATAATTTCATACAGTATGTACTGTATATTTAAAAAAAACTAATTTTTTTTTAGATATGGCTTTCTTGAACAAGGAGGTGTGTGTTCAGGATTACTACTTGCTTTACAATTTTCAATCTATGAATTTATCAACTCAAAGATTGAACAAAATCTTTTTACTTTTCTTTCATGGCTTTTTCAAAGACAAATTGAAGATTTCCCTTCTCATCTTGTGTGTGTGTGTGTAGGTTATAGTCCAACGCTCACTGGCTGCTAAGAACCTGCTACATGCTAAAGGAGGCTCTTTGCTGACTTCCTACCTTAAGCTCCTGCCCTTCTTCATAATGGTCCTGCCAGGCATGATCAGCCGAATCCTCTATCCAGGTCCTTTCAGAGCCCGTTTATAAAAACCTTGGGTTTTTTTTTATTTTCTTGAATTAGAAAAGCAAGACAGTTCTAAGTGTTCATGTACAGTGTATTTTGGTGTGGTTGTCTAGATGAGGTTGGTTGTGCAGACCCTGACATGTGTAAGCAGATTTGTGGGAATCCTGTGGGCTGCTCAGACATCGCCTATGCCAAACTGGTCATGGGACTCCTTCCTTCAGGTCTTTTACCTTCCTTTGATTATGAATCAATCCTCCATGTTGAGTTTCTTGCCACCAAGATGGCTGACAGACACATGCATGTGTTTTCTGTAGGTGTGCGAGGTTTGATGATGGCTGTAATGATGGCTGCTCTCATGTCTTCCCTGACTTCTATCTTTAACAGCTCCAGCACGCTGTTCACCATGGACTTATGGAGATATATGCACCGTGCTGCCTCAGAGTGGGAGCTCATGATAGTAGGCAGGTAGGACCAGAGGCGATTCTAGAGTCTGTTGTGGCCCCAAGCAAAAATTTCCAGGGGGCCCTTCTGACCAGTGTTCATCACCAATATGTTATAAATAATCTGACACCAACGAAAAATGTATGAAACCACAGTTTTTTAAATTCCAAATGTGAAAATACAATGGTAAAGAACAATAAAAACAATAAAAAACAAAATAAATAAGCCCTCGGGCCCCGACTCTCAGGGGGGCCCCTGGGCCAGGGGGCCCCAAGCAGTTGCCTGCCTTGCCTGTTCACAAGCTGCGGGTAGGACATCGCTTATGTCACTCGCATATAACTGGAAGCTCAGGTCTTTAAAATCGTGAGTTAAAAGGGTGACACTACATTCTTTCAAGTAATTTTGGAAGAAAGAAAGAAAGAAAGAAAGAAAGAAAGAAAGAAAGAAAGAAAGAAAACTCTAAGACTACGTTCAGACTGCACCCTGAAACGACCCATATCCGATTTTTTTGCCCATATGCGACCTGTATCCGATTTGTTATTGACAATCTGAACGACACAGATCCGATTTTTTTCACATGCGACCCAGGCCGCTTGGATATGTGGTCCTAATTCCGATGCATATCTGATATTTTCACATGCGACTGCAGTCTGACCGGACAGGTCGCATTCATGCGACCTACACGTCATCAACAAGAGACAAACGTCACTATTCTGCGTTGGCTAATCCCACCTCTTTGGTGGGAAACAACAACATTTGTACAGTTTTCAGAATTTAAATAGATTTTTATAGAATTGATCAAGCTAATGGTGGATTTGGTAGGGACCTGGATGTTGATCTGTTAGCCTGATTAAATAAAACAGTTTCTATAACTGATTTATAACTTAAACCATCCTGTATTACAAGATTATAAGATTGTTCTGGAAATTTCCAGTAATTTGACACCTTCGGTCTCATTAGTCTGCTGTTAATCAGATTATTGTGTGAGTTCCGCCGCCGCCACAAAAACCACATCGCCAGGTCTCGCCTCATCTCCATCGCAAACTGCACTGGTGTTTCTGCACCTTGAGCCAGCACTGAGAGAAGTTGCAGAATTCAGCTGGCTATAAACAATCTAAATAAATATTTATAAAAATGTAGAAAAAGTTTATTAATGGGCGGCACGGTGGTGTAGTGGTTAGCGCTGTTGCCTCACAGCAAGAAGGTCCTGGGTTCGAGCCCCGGGGCCGGCGAGGGCCTTTCTGTGCGGAGTTTGCATGTTCTCCCCGTGTCCGCGTGGGTTTCCTCCGGGTGCTCCGGTTTCCCCCACAGTCCAAAGACATGCAGGTTAGGTTAACTGGTGAGTCTAAATTGACCGTAGGTGTGAATGTGGGTGTGAATGGTTGTCTGTGTCTATGTGTCAGCCCTGTGATGACCTGGCGACTTGTCCAGGGTGTACCCTGCCTTTCGCCCGTAGTCAGCTGGGATAGGCTCCAGCTTGCCTGCGACCCTGTAGAAGGATAAAGCGGCTAGAGATAATGAGATGAGATGAAGTTTATTAATATGACGAAATAAATATGTGCAAATTATTAAGCCTGAATTAAGAGTTTGGTAATACAGCGGCCGTATCCCAAATGACTGCCTACTGAAGCTCGAGTGCACTATATAGAGTTTAAAAATCCATTACTTCCTAGTAACATGTAGTGCACTTATATAGAAATTAGAGAGACATTTAGGAGTCAACCCTCGTTACCAGGCTACACGTTTTCATTTCAGTTCAGAAACAAAAACACACACGAGACCTCACACTTTAACACTAACCAGATAATTAAACAAACAAACAAACAAACAAACAAAAAAAAGAAATTATTAAACATGAAGAGTGCGCTTTTTTTGTTTACGTAGATGTGCTTATTACGTGTCAATTTACGCATGCGGGACACTTTTGGGTCGTTTTCCGTTCATATTGGAGATCACATACAAGTCTCATATAATTGGTAATGTGAACGGCCTAACAAAAAAATTGGATTTCACAACAAATCGGATATGGGTCGTTTCAGGTTGCAGTCTGAACGTAGTGTAAACTACTTTATCCTGGTCAGTGTCCAGTTGGATCCAGAGCCTATTCCCGAAATACTGGCTGTGTAGCGAGAGTATACTCAACATCGAACACTAGTCCATTGCAGGGGACCGTGCACGCGCACAAGTGTGTACACGTTCACACTCTAGCTAGGGACAATTTAGCCACTCCACCTGCTTTTTGAATGTGGGAACATGGAAAGTGACCAGAAATCCCAGAAGAAACCCACATGGACTCAGGGAGACATGATGGTACAACAGGTAGCGTTTATGCAGGATCCACAGTTTTCTCAGGATTGGCTACAGATCCACTGCTGATCAGTATAAAGTGGTCTTTGAAGATTTACTGAAACCTCACTGAGTGTTACTTGACAAACTTGCTGGACTACCGTTTCTGCTCCAGCTTATGAAGGAGCTTTGAGGTTTTTTTTCTTCCTCATGCTTCCATTATTTATTCTCACTTCTTTCAGTGAAATGAACATATTAATGTGTGTGTTTAGAGTATTTGTCCTGATCTTGGTGGCGGTGTCTGTGCTATGGATCCCCGTGGTTCAGGCCAGTCAGGGCGGCCAGCTCTTCGTCTACATCCAGTCTATCAGCAGTTACCTGCAGCCACCTGTCTCTGTGGTGTTCATGGCAGGCTGCTTTTGGACAAGGACAAACGAGAAGGTACTGTGTATGTATACAAATATAGCAGAGGCAGCCAGATTTTGATTTAAAATGTCCTGGTATTTCATGGAGTCCAAGGTTTCCAGGGCCTTTGGAGGAAAAACAGCCCCAAAACATCACAGAATATCCACCATATTTTACAGTTGGGATCGGGTTCTTTTCATTATAGTCATTTTTTTTAATACCAAACCCATCTTGAGTGTTTATTGCCGAAAGCTCCATTTTTATTACATCAGACCAGAGAACACGGTTCCAGTCAAAGTTGTAGTAGTGTTTCACAAACTTCAAGTGCTTACATTTGTGATTAACTGACAGAAAAGTTTAGGTTTTTTTCTGGCAAACATTACATAGAACCGGTTGGCATAGAGGTGGCATCTAGTGGTGGTTTTCGAGACTTGGAAACCCCAAGAATTTACTTTTTCTTGTAATTCACCAACAGTGATCCTTGTGGCTTTTTTGTGCCTCTCTTTCCCTCCTCCTCACTGTACTCATGTGCAAAATAAACTTGGGTCCTCATCCAGGCAAGTTTGTAACACTTCCAGTTGGTGTCCACTTGTTTATTATTACCCTAACAGTAGAAATGGACATTTCCAGGTGACCCGCTATTTTTTTCATAACCATTCCCTGACTCATGAAGGTCAACACACTTCTTCCTCATTTGGTTTGTGTGTTCTCTTATCTTTCCCATGATGATGGATGACTAAGGGAATTTGGCCTCTGTGTCACCTATTTGTTCCCCAGTTAATCAGGAAGTCATCGATTACAACTTGAAAGTTCCTACACACTCCAATCTATTTTATATATATATATAGGTGGCACGGTGGTGTAGTGGTTAGCGCTATCGCCTCACAGCAAGAAGGTCCGGGTTCGAGCCCCGTGGCCGGCGAGGGCCTTTCTGTGCAGAGTTTGCATGTTCTCCCCGTGTCCGCGTGGGTTTCCTCCGGGTGCTCCGGTTTCCCCCACAGTCCAAAGACATGCAGGTTAGGTTAACTGGTGACTCTAAATTGGCCGTAGGTGTGAATGTGAGTGTGAATGGTTGTCTGTGTCTATGTGTCAGCCCTGTGATGACCTGGCGACTTGTCCAGGGTGTACCCCGCCTTTCGCCCGTAGTCAGCTGGGATAGGCTCCAGCTTGCCTGCGACCCTGTAGAAGGATAAACCGGCTAGAGATAATGAGATGAGATGAGAGATTGAGTTAATTTTTTGTCACAAAATTCTACACAAAATAGCCCACAATGACAAAGTGAAAGTAGGTTTTTAGAAAATATGCAATTTTATTTTACTGACAAAAATAGGTTATTTAGGGGTTACATATCCGTACACACCCTTAGTCTAATACTTGGTTGATGCACCTTTGGCAGCAAATACAGCTTCAAGGCGTCTTGGGAAAGAAGCTACGAGCTTAGCATATTTGTTTCTGGACATTTTTGCCCATTCCTCTTGGCATTTTGGTTTCATCAGACCAGAGAATCTTGTTTCTCATGGTTTGAGAGTCCTCTAGGTGCCTTTTGGCAAACTCCAAGTGGGCTGTCATGTGCCTTTTACTAAGGAGTGGCTTCCGTCTGGCCACTCTACCATAAAGGCCTGATTTGTGGAGTGTTGCCTGGATGGTTGATCTTCTGAAAGATTCTCCCATCTCCACAAGGATACACTGGAGCTCTGGTCAGAGTGACCCTCTGGTTCCTGTTCACCTCCCTGGCCAAGGCCCGTCTTCCTCAATCACTCAGTTTGGCCGGGCGGCCAGGTCTAGGAAGATTCTTGGTGGTTCCAAACTTCTTCCATTTACAAATGATGGTGGCCACTGTGCTCTTTGGGACCTGCAAAGCTGCAGCAATTTTTCTGTACCCTTCTCCAGATCTATGCCTTGCTACAATCCTGTTTCTGAGGTCTACAGATAATTCCTTTGACCCCATGGCTTGGAGTTTGCTCTGACATGCACTGTCAACTGTGGAACCTTATATAGGCAGGTGTTGGCAATCCCCAATCATGTCCAATCAATTGAATTTACCACAGGTGGACTCCAGTTAAGTTGTAGAAACATCTCAGGCAGTATCAGTGGAAACAAAATGCACCTCAGGTCACTTTTGGGTGTCATATCGAAAGGTGTGCACACTTGTGTACATATATTTTACATTTTGATTTTTAATAAATTAGCACAAATGTCCAAAAACCTGCTTTCACTTTGTCATTATGGGCTATTTTGTGTAGAATTTTGTGACAAAAAATGAAAATCTATTGTAGAATAAGTCTGTAATGTAATAAAACATGGAGAAGGTGAAAGGGGTGTGCAGGCTTTCCGGCTTGACTGTGCGTGTCACAATCTACAAGAAATGTTCTCATTGCAGTTTGGTAGTTTATAGCTACTGTAGTTTGTAGTAGTACTGATGAAGGGAGGGAGGCAGCCAGATTTTGTGGAGAAGGGATGAATGATAGGAAAAAGTAAAAGACACTCCTGGCTCGTTCTTTCCTTCTTCCTGGACACAACAACGATATGCATGTGTTCAGGCTTTATAGAACAAAACGGTACTGAGAAAACATGGGTCGTTTTTATTGATCTTTTGCATGTTTGTCTTTTACATTGTGTGTGATTTAGGGAGCGTTCTGGGGTTTGATGCTGGGGCTGCTGGTAGGCATTTTGAGGATGAGTCTAGATTTCATCTACCCTGTACCACAGTGCTTTGAGATAGACACCAGGCCTGCTATTATCAAACATGTGCACTATCTGCATTTCTCGATCATCGTCTCCCTGTTCACACTTGCTGTGGTGGTGTGTGTCAGCCTGGCTACAGAGAAACCCACAGAAGAAGAGGTCAGGAACAAACAGTAATAAGATAATGACAGCATGTTAACATGAAAGTTAAAGGTTCACTTTT
Organism: Neoarius graeffei; assembly: GCF_027579695.1. Taxonomy (NCBI): domain Eukaryota; kingdom Metazoa; phylum Chordata; class Actinopteri; order Siluriformes; family Ariidae; genus Neoarius; species Neoarius graeffei. Next base: position 37,245,976 of record NC_083588.1, read on the forward strand.
TTAAAGTGTCTCTAGATCAATAATAAACATAACTACTCAGTGATGCCACAGAAAAGCAGTGACTCATGAAACTGATGTTAATGTGTACTATACGTTACAGACAAGTCGTCTGACATGGTTCACAAGGTTTGATCCTGTGAAGAGGAGTGAGGCCAATAATGACACTGTAAACTGTACTATCGAGAACGGCTCACATCAGGAAAAGGATAAGAGTAATGGTAAGATAACAGAGCAAACAAATGCTGGGTTTTCCTCGGAAGTTGTACGAGTCAGCACGAATGACTGTTCATCCAGTAGGGGGCGCCAGAAATTCACAAATTAAATGGAACCTTTTGACCTTCTCAGCATGTGAATGAAATGTAGTTCAGGTCCAAGTGCCTCTTAATTTTAAAATCTAAACGCAAAGTGAAATTTTACTGGGCTGATAAGGTTAAAATTCATGGATCACAAATCCTTCAAAGATTTCACTGTATCAAGAATTGTCTTATATGGTAACATCAGAGGTGGACAAAGTACCCAACTTCATTACTTAAGTCACAGTACAGGTCCCACTGGTCAAATGTTACTACAATACAAGTGAAAGTTGTCCAGTCAAATTTTTACTTAAGTTAAAGTACTGAAGTACTTGCTTTTAAAAATACTTAAGTATCAAAAGTACATTTTCTGTCAACGCATTGTTATATTATTGCCACAACGCTTACAAAACCTAATGCCGTTACCAAAGACAGAAATGTGAATTCACAAAATGAACACATGCTGTGCCATCATGGTGGTTTAACGTTAAGCTAGCTAGTCAGTGAAAGTCCACCTGACATTGCTAGCAAACTCTTTTCAAACTCGAAATCATATTGGGTAGCTAAACGTTACTAGAAAAGAAAGATTTCTACATTCTGTTTATTTGGCAAGATTATGCTAAAACATTTCTGAAAGGACTTCAGATAAGTTAACGTTATTCATGTTAGTGTAACTCCGTTTTTACATGCTAACTAACAGTGTCCAAGTTAACTAGCTATGTGTTAACGTTAGCCGTGGACAAGGCGATGGCAACTTGGCGGGCAAATCCATAGAAAGTCATTTGACTAACCAGACTGCATAGCTATTGCAACAGTATCGCTAGCTCTAAAAGCACAAACAAGTTCACTGCAAGCTTTCTCTTGGAATAAAACTTTATATCCCTCAATATGCTTCCGCAGGTTGGATGGCGAGTTTTTGTAGGCTGTGATGTGGTTCATTTTTGGCAAACAAAGCAAACATTTAAAACGAAGCAAATCTTTAATCCTTTCAGAAAACTGAAACATGGGTTCTAGGTATGGTCATGAGTGCGTACATTCTCCAGAAGAACCACCTCCTTCCATTCGGCCATCAACTGATCGTGTTCAAATAACACTATGGAGAAATCACTGAACTTGATTTTATAGTCTATGGACGTGACGTGACCCGACTGATTACTGACGGGCTGTCTCAGTGTCACCTGCGAAAAAACATCCACTTTCAAAGCTGCTTCATAGTAACGAGTAACGAGGACCTTAATAGAAATGTAGTGGAGTAAAAAGTATGATATTTGTCTTTCAAATGTAGTGAAGTTAAAGTCATAATTTTACCAAAAAAAATAATACTCAAGTATAGATACTCAAAACATGTACAGTACTCAAGTAAATGTACTTTGTTACTGTCCACCTCTGGGTAACATACAGAACACTGTCTCTCATCAGGCTCGAGTACACGCCATGCTGAGACTCCATCTAAGCTGAAGTTTGCTCTGCTCTGGCTGTGTGGGATGGAGCAGGATTCAGGAGAACAGCCCCCTCCACCATCGCCTGAGGCTATAGTGTGCTCCCTCGAGGAAGAGCCCTGTCTGAGGCATGTGGTCAATGCCAACCTCATTGTCTGCCTGTCACTGGGAGTGTTTCTGTTTGCCTACTGGGCCTAACAGGCCTTGATTCTTAATATCTCAAGGCTAGGGACACTGGTAATCCTTGAAAGCTTGGTGAATATTTTGAGTCTTTTGGTATCAAGTAATGAAATCACTTAAAAATTTCAGTATCATCAACCATATACACACAGACAGAAAAAAGATATGTAGAAGATGGAGCAAAAGTTACATTCATCTTCTTTATAAAGAATACTGACTCATTTTTACAAGCCTCATACTTAACACTTTCCATTCTTCTCAAATTTATTCTCCTCGCAAAGCTATTTTTTTTTTTATAAAGAAATACTTTTACCGGGCGGCACGGTGGTGTAGTGGTTAGCGCTGTCGCCTCACAGTGAGAAGGTCCGGGTTTGAGCCCTGTGGCCGGCGAGGGCCTTTCTGTGCAGAGTTTGCATGTTGTCCGCGTGGGTTTCCTCCGGGTGCTCCAGTTTCCTCCACAGTCCAAAGACATGCAGGTTAGGTTAACTGGTGACTCTAAATTGACCGTAGGTGTGAATGTGAGTGTGAATGGTTGTCTGTGTCTATGTGTCAGCCCTGTGATGACCTGGCGACTTGTCCAGGGTGTACCCCGCCTTTCGCCCGTAGTCAGCTGGGATAGGCTCCAGCTTGCCTGCGACCCTGTAGAACAGGATAAAGCGGCTAGAGATAATGAGATGAGATGAGAATACTTTTACCATTTTCTATACAAGAAATAAATAAACCGACACAGCTCCAAGAGTACATTTTGAACTGAATTTTATTTTTCTTATTGCCTGGCATTTTATTAGGTAATTGTATGTTATTCAACTTGCTGTGTAGGAAATACAGCAGTAATCAGTACAACACACTGGAGTATCTTTGCTTTGAGAAGAGATGTGCAGAACCAGCTCAGCCGCAGAAAAGGTGCACACAGTATAAAAGGAAAAAATAAATTGAACAAAAATACAAATCAACATTTAAAAGCCTTTGTCAGGTAGAAGTAGCCTGTTGCAAAAAAAAAAAAATCTGTCGGTAATTAAATGGATGAACGGCTTACTTTTCTGAGGTGCCGTTTCCTGAGTGTAACTGAACTATTCATCTGTGCACCCACATTTTAGGACTGTCATTCTTATAACAACAATAACACCAAAGTTACAAGCAAAGAATGAAAAAAGTAAACCCCAAACACATACAAATTTAAACCTGGATCAAATCAAAGGAGATATTTTCGAGCTAGCTTTTCTGAGCGTTTAAGTATTGGGTCCTTTTCAGAAGAGATCGATGTTGTGTAGCATTTCTCCCTAAAACATTCAACCTGAACAGCGTACTTGAGATAAATAGCCTTGTGGTAGTTGTACTTACATTTCAGGTAATTTATTAATGCAAAAACAATGCATACAGATTTGCCAAATGATTGCTGAAATACCGTCCACTTATTTAAATGATGCTTAACAGATATGTGAGATTATTTTATTGCTGATTTATTATTTGGTCCATTTGATCAAACCCTGTGCAACATCACAATTTCACTCATTTACTTTAAAATATTGATATAGTGATTGTCTCATTTGTAAGCAAAAAGAAAGGTCTGAAATGCAATCAGTATTGCACCGCAGGAATAAAAGTACTCAAAAATCAATACTTGATATTTAGCCATACACTGCATTTCCATATGTATGCCGTTTAAAATCAAGTTTTTCCACTATTATACATGTCCTATAACAGGTTTTTGGTCTCTTAGAAATCACTCCATTATCTCTCAGGTCCTCAAAATGTAATCCTGCACTCTCAGTCAATGAGAGGTTAAAATAAAGATGGCTGACGGGAATAAGACAGGATGATAAACATACAAGGCAGCAAACACACAACTCAGTGTGTGAATGAGAACTTCATTTGCATAAAGCTCACCTTGCTTTGTTTTTGCTGTTCCCTTACAACTATGCGCAGTAAAACTTTCACAAAGACACAAGTAATAATACGCATGTACAGTATTGTAGTATTACAATACAAAACGACACAAAAGCACAAAAAAATAAAATTTTTGTGACGTTAAAGCCAAAGCAACTGGAACCAATCTGGCACGAGAGAGAGCGGTTACAGTTTGCGATATTGGTACAGTATACAGCATGTTTATCGCTTACCTCAAGCTTCAATATGTCAGCATTGTTGAAACAGTAACAGCATCTAAAAAGCTCCCTCGGTGCCAAGAAGACCCCGGAGTGCCAGCATTGTCTACAGAGCATCGCTCTGCCTCAAAACAGCATTAAAGGGAGTGATTGGCTGCATGAAGAGGAGGAGGAGGAGGAGGAGGAGGAGGAGGAAGAGGAGTTTCATCGCCTCCTCAAAAGATGGTGCTCTCTGACTGGGTCTCAGCATCAGGGGGCGTGGTCACAGGCTGTTCCACAGTTATATGCGGGACAAGGAGCCGCCCGGACCCCTTCAGTGTCACGCCCACATCTGCGCGATCAGAATTTAGAGTCAAATCTCAAAACGTATCTGAGTGGTACTTAGTATTTCTATTAACTGCGTCAATGTTTAGGAAAATAAGCAAGTCAACATGTAACACACCACGAATCTGTCACTTTACTAGATGCTTAAATTCAATGAGAAATCAATAAATGGAGGCTATTTATTAACTCGAATTGTAGCATGTTTAGACATTATCCGTGGTGCGGTGGCATCACATCCTCCTTTATTCTATAATGTACTCCAAAGTGAATGTTAGGAAGCAGCATACAGATCTGGGGTCACATTTATCAAAGTGTGCATAGAACATGTGCTTGAATCCTGTGCACCAGTGCGCAATAGAAAACTGAAATGTACCACAGGTACGTCAATAAATCCCACACATTCTACATTGCACAGCCTCACAAATTTACATAATTTGCATCCCCAAACTGGCGTATACAGTAAACAACTTCCCATTTAAAAGTGTGATTTCATAGTGACATACGTGCATTCGCTTGCTCCATTTGGTAATCCGGCTCTGGCATGAGAAATCCCTTGTTATTCTTCTATTTTTCGCTGCTGTGTGGAGAAATCTACTGCAGTGTGAGTGATATGACTGCATGTAAGCCATGTCATTATTCTGATCATGGTTGGTTGGTTGGTAAATGCCAGACCTGTCTCCAATTTCTCACTGAAATGTGTCCTAAATGACTAAAAAGCCCAGAGAGGAAAGGACTTGAGTGTGCACAGGGCTGCCATTGTTGCACTTCACTAGCCTCTCAGAAAATGAGGTGAGTTACGAGCCCCTTTTAAACATCCTGTTCAAGGCAGGAATCTCACGCCTTTATTCCACCTCATGCTCTGTGTAAAATGTCCAAATGTGGAATGGAGGTCTGTGTTGTTCCACCTTTGAGCGAGAACGATTGATAGTAACAGAGGCAGGATCGACGTCTGTGTAAAAAGGATAGCCTGCATTGCAGAACGGGTGTGACGTTTTTGACATTCTTCCTTCCAAGACAAGTGTGAATTCAAACATCTCCATCTATGGTGTCGAAGGATCAGGTGCCTTTCTGCCTCAGATCACTTCCTACTTCTCTTTACTTTCTCCTCCCACATATTTCTGATCACACAGCAACTTTGCCTGCATTTGAAGAGTGGTACAAATGTGCACAGCTAACAAAAGCAACTCACTCAGTTCATCCGCCATTATTGTTTTGAAAGCAACATCAGTATGCTAAGGGTATTCGTATTTCTGATGCATAGATATGTCACCAGGCGGTATGGTGGTCTAGTGGTTAGCACGGTCGCCTCACAGCAAGAAGGTCCTGGGTTCGAGCCCAGGGGCTGACGAGGGCCTTTCTGCGTGGAGTTTGCATGTTCTCCTCGTGTGGGTTTCCTCCGGGTTTCCCCCACAGTCCAAAGACATGCAGGTTAGGCTAACTGGTGGCTCTAAATTGACCGTAGGTGTGAATGTGAGTGTGAATGGTTGTTTGTCTCTATGTGTCAGCCCTGCGATGACCTGGCAACTTGTCCAGGGTGTACCCCGCCTCTCGCCCGTAGTCAGCTGGGATAGGCTCCAGCTTGCCCATGACCCTGTAGAACAGGATAAGCAGCTACAGATGATGGATAGATGGAGATACGTCACCCTAAACGCCGGTGCTCCATGGTGTTATACGTCACACCTCTGGTTGTGGCATGCCAGCACGCTGTGTAAAATCACACGCTGGTGCAGCTTTACGCCGGCTTTATTCTGTGTGAAAGGACTTTATTCTGTGTGAGTCTTCTTTATCTGTGTGAAAAGAGCTATTGGTAGAGATTAACTAAAATTGCACTGTGTAAATGAATTAGACTGATGGTCCACTTATCACTCTCAACAAAGAGGTTCCTGCTATCCTGCTAAAAAATATGTCTGTGCAAATCTGTGTATGATAAATCTTAAAATAAGACATCATCTCGATTTTACATTACATTTCATATGGCATCACATGTCTGCAACTTGTTCTCAGCACGTCAATTATACTGACAAAAAGTGATGAGAGCTTCATAATCCTGTGATTACACTTACCACTTCTATCACTCGGGGTTTCTGCATAAGTTCTGACTACATGCACATCGTCATGCACAACAAGATCCTGACAAATCAAATTCTTTGAGTAGAAACGTGTGTATGCACGATTGATAAATAAGACCCCAGGGCAGTTTAAAAGAGAATGGGTTTGTTGTCTGCTACGAGTTCGCGACAAACATCATTGTACATGCAGGTTAGCTAGCGGTTAGTCTGTTATTTTTGGACAAGCAGTGTTAGTGTGCAAAAGCGTTCACAAGCAGGCATTCAGCAACAATGCTATGCGTTAGGTTTTAGTTTTGGCATCCTTACCATAGCCTGCCATTCAACTCTTAGTTCACAGGCAGGAGGTCACACATCTGTAACAATTTAACAATGCTACATCATGCTCAGAACACCCAATTAATTCATCAATTACTCATGAATTACTTGTCAAGCAAGACATTCTGATGGCACTGACTCATCAGAAAAGTAATTAACCACAGCGCTGTATGACTCATATTGTGGTCGTGATTAATTGATTGAAAAAATAGCCACCATTTCATTGAAAGACTACTTTATGAGAAATGGAAGGATGGAATGAGAAGCCTGTAGAGGTGGCCTGAGGGGTGCAGCTGGAGATCGCAGTGCTCGTGCTCATGCAGATGGATAGCGGAGGAGCCGTGTGATGAAACCGCAGAATGGGATGCTGTTCGAACCAGAGTCGAGGGGGAAGGGCATGGCTAGCATCTGCTCAACTTTCCATTACCACTGAACAGCTTTGATTTCTGAAGCGAGCGGGTTTTTTTCCTGTCCCAAAACTTTTTTTTTTTACTCAAACTAATGCACACCGCACATACCATGCGTCCATTATTCAGGAACTCCTTAGACTTCGGCTTAAAGACACACACATTAGTTGATAGTCTGATATCATTCACTCTCCTAAACACTTGCACAGTTTAGAATGGATATTCCCTGGGCAAAGGATCTCTCAGTAACCACCCACACATAATCAGTGATTAAATGAGAATGTTCCATCTAAGCTAGAAAATTCTCCAGTGCCTGTTTTATCACTGCTCATAACAATCCATATGCTTCCTGTAGCAGCGAGCCAAATCAGAGGAGGTTTCTCTCATTAAACTGCATTCTCAATTCTAAAACTACATAGAGCGGCGGCTACAATTATCGACAGTCCATAATTATCGACACCTTTTCAGATTTACCAATAAAAAACAATCTTACAAAAGGTGAGTCTCAGTTATAACAGTTATTATTGGTTAATTAATCAACCGGAAGACCCCCCTCCCCCTCCCTTTGATCTTGTCGTCTGATGACAGCTCGTTAAATGAGATGGAATTTTTTTCAGCACAATCAGCAAGTTGAGGAAAACCCAGACGTTATCATCGCAGGTAAGCATGGTGGAAAAATCATGGACGTGTTTTTACTGATCAAATTCACCAATATTTCATGATCTCCTTGTTGAAACCTGCTTTGTTTCTTAACTCTTTCATTTGACAGTCGCCATTTTGTATCTAAACGAGCATTTGAGAAGTCACGCGAGGTGTCGATAATAGTGATCACTTCCACCAGTGTCCACCATTATCGACACCCCGTGGAATTAAGTGACATTTACAACTGTTATGTATCGATCCTTGTGTAACATTGTTGAAGTAGAAGAAGTACTTTAAAAAAATTAAAGTGCTGTGATTTATAATAATATTTTTTTTCTGATTCATAACAGAATGGAGTTTATAGAGTATTTGGAATCCTACTGCAATAAATAGAATTAGACCAGAATTAAATTCCTAGCATATAAAAAATTACATGCTTGAAATATTCAGATTTTTCTATTCCATCCAGAAAATATATCTGTTTTTGTAATTTGTTGTAAATATCTGCCCCATATTACAATATGAGTAGACGTTTTATATTTTGGTTAAAGGAATGACATGTGACCTTTGACCTGGATTTTCATGTGGTTACAATGTCAATTGCCTGTTAACATTTATTAGCAAACTACAAAACTAGAAATTAATACAAACAACAATGAATGATTAACAAAATGTGATCTACCAAAATACTTTGAAAGTGGATAGAAAGTGGAACAAAAAGATTTTCTGACAGGTTAAACATTATCAGTTCATTTGTTTACAAACATCCTCATTTACGTAAGCACCGACATAGATATATTTATATAAAAGATATTTTGTATGAAATATAAGCCTATGTAAAACAAATTTTAAATAAAAACTATGTTTTGCTAACTTAATACTACATAGTGATGATTTTTTTAAATAAATAATCATCTGAGTGTCGATAACTGTGGACAAAGGTGTCAATACTTGTGGAACGGTGTCACGTGATCTGATTCGCTAAGTAATTGGGAATCAACTCATTTTTTTCCAGTGGAAGTTTGAGTAACTATTCATGCACAATTTACGCATTGAAAGTCTTTTCTATTTTTGCACCGGCCAAAAGATCGTTAAGGTGTCGATAACTGTAGCCGCCACGCTACTGGTAAATAAATTGAAGGGCTAAAAAAGGAGCAGTCAGACCTCAGCTGTGAGACAAATTTGCATTTGAGCAATTTTGGGAAAGTGGTTTGTTTTTCATGACTGTTAAAACCCTTCAAATTTGCATTTTCTATCATGTAGACTTCTCCAGTTAATATTATTTTACCACTAAACTAACGTGTAAATCAGTGTTTGAACACGTCCCTATGTCAGAAACTGCATGTAACTGCATGAGAACCATTTGCAACCACAAGTGAATTTTTCTACAGAGGCGTTTTACGAAACAGGAGTTACATGATCAGTGGAAATGTGATGAATTGTAAGATGGAAAAGGAACATCAAAAGTGGTTGATGCGTCACAGTGATGGTGATGCTAATAAGCTGCAAGCTAATGGCAGAACAAGTGTTCTAGTTACTACCTTGCCCAGGATAAGATCCTCAACCTGCAGAACATGTGGATAGTCAGTAAGATGTTGTAACTGTGAGCTCAGTGAAAGTGCTTTTTCTCTGCAACATTTGAAACTTTCCATCTTTATATAATGACGTGGGGAAAGATTTAGGGCAGAAGTTGGTTTGGCTCGTGCTTTAAATAATGAATCATTAATGAGGTTGATGATTTGCTTCAACATACTGAAGCTCAACGTCCCCAAAACTTCCTCCAAATGCATTATGCTCTCATTTATGTTCCGTTCCTCTGAAAAAAGAAGAATGTCTAACTTCCTTTTATTTTTCATTTTCATAGCAGTTTCCTTCCTGGATTCATTCTGCCAATAATGCCTTTAAAGCATATGATTATCTGTTGCTCTTCCAAAAATGATCACAGGTCATACTTCATATACTTTCTACACACCATGTAATATTTAATAAGGTGAATTAGTTGTGTTTTGCTGTACTAGCTAACTTTGCCATTCTGATGATTGTGAATCTATGCAAGAAGTATTGTGTGTAGAAATAAAAAATGAATTCAGGTCAATCGTATACAAAATTTCATATATAAAAAATAAAGGCACAGGTTTGAGTGCACGGCCATTTATCAGAAGGACTAAAAATGGCACGTCAATAATCTGAAATGGAAGCAAGTGATGCTCCATGTCTCTTACCTGTAATGATCTTGGAGGCTGAGTTGCACACTCCATTAGTGCTCTCGCTGGGAGGCTGGGGTGGCGGTGGTACACTGGGTCGGGGCCGTGGTCTGGGAACTGGCCGAGGGCGGGACAAAGAAGGATGGGTGGAGTCATGTGGGGGTGTGTCTGGAGGAGAGGGGCTGTTGGGAGGGGACGGCTCCGGGTCTGCTGTGTTATGTGGAGGCTGAGGAGGAGGGTGACTTGGGGCGTGGATGGGCATCTGGTTACTGGAGTGGCGGCGAGGTAGGGTTGTAGGCTGGGCGGGACTCGCGGCTGGGTTTTGGGCCTGTGTAGAGGAAGGGGGTGTGGCTTTCAAAGGCGTAGCCGCAGAGGAAGAGGGGTTGGGAGCCACTTTAGGTGGTGCAGGGGCTTGTTTTTTCGTACCTGAAAGCACAAGTCCAGTCCATGTAATCTCATTTGTATACACATTGAAAATATACACAAGGCTGTGGACATGGGACTACTTAAGTGAAATAGTACAAAAACAAGAACAGACCCACTGACATATGTACAGATCCAGTAGCATGGCCCAGTGCAGGTAAAATAGCACAGTGTAAGTTTTATACATAGAGTCAAACAATGGAAATGGTTAATTACGATTCCTATTGAGGCATGGGAGAGTGACTTACCTCTGCGCACCAAGTGTGGACTGGGGCCCTTGGAAGCAGATGTTGATGGCCCCACGGTCAGCTGCCCAGGTGTTCCACTGGGGCCTCCAGGGCCATTTCTCAGGGGTGGAGGTGTGGAGGTTGGTTCTCGCACAACAATACTAGTGTACAAACATAATCATGATTAAACGTCTGCATTTTTCAAGTAGGCTGTTAATAAATATTCTGTTTCCCATGCTTCTTATAAACATGCATCTTCATGATAGAGATTATGCAGCTTGTAAATCAGTGCCAAAATAGAATACAATGTTAAAAAATTACTATATGTATTAAAATCACCTACACAGTACGCCATGCAACAGTTTTTTCAGCAACAAGTAAAGGAAAACTGTAAATGGGGTTAAAAGCATTTCAACTCCAGACAAGGAGAGCAGTGATTCAGACATGAGAAAGAGAAGAGACACAACAAACAGGATGCAAGGAAGGAAGTCAGGAATCACTAACTGTGAGGAAGGCATGATCAGTCTGAGCAGACAAATGACTAAGAAGTTTCCGGATTGAAACTGGCATCTGAAAGCCTTTAAACTCCTTAATCTCAGCCAGAAGGTAAAATGCTCTTTTGATTTGATTTTACTTACTTGTTAAAATGGTACGTTGATTTATGGGATTCATTAAAAGAAAGATGGTGAAAGTTATACTAGAGACAGCTTTACGCAGCACAGAATCATCTGGTAGATAGAGGTGATTTTTTTGACTGGCATCTGCAGCATGGCGGTGGAAAGTGGTCTTTGTGTTCTCGGTCCTTACCTGCTCTCCTCAGCAGATTGCTGCTGGTTTATAGGTTGCTGGTTCTGAGCCATTACAGTACCAGCCTCCGAGCCCCCTACAGCTGACTGAGAGGGGGCTTCGGACGCTGGGACCCCCCCTGCCTCCACCGGAGGAAGAGGGGGCTGGAAGGCTGGAGAGATGTGCTGCTGCTGCTTTCTATTTAGAGTGCCAGTTCTACGAGGTGCATGCTCCGGATGTTTGCTAGCAAGGCTACAGGGGAGAGGGGAAACAGGGTGAAACACTGACACCTGACAACCCTCTACCTGCGGTCACAGAGCGGCATTAGAGGCCAGAGGACAGGGAGAAGTGAAAGGAGAAAGAGAGGGGGAGGCCACTACACACAAAGCACACCAAGGCAGGGGGTACAATGGTTAAAGAAAAAAAAGGAAAGAATTTTGAATTATTCTTTTTTACAGTGTGTGTACTACCAAACTAAATGTTTTATCTCTGTTTTTTTTTTTTACAATTGCTTAACTAATTCCAAATGCTATCATTGGCAAGTTATTTTAGACCTTTGCATTTTCCAACAAATGGAAAATCAGAAAATGTACAGGAAAGCAACTGTTTATAAGACATGACCTTTTACTACAGTTTTACTACAACCTTGTGTATTCTAAATTTACTTTTGCATATTAAAGGAATGTTCCAGCGCATTTTCAATCTAATCCCTAAATCTGTTTACTTGAGATTCATATCAAGTGGCTAATGGCAGTTGATGGTGCAGTCAAAAAATGTTTATGCAAAACTCATTTTGATGGAATACTTTCATGAATTCTTGAGTTGAAGGACTTTTTAAATTAGACTCTAAATATGTATACTCCATCCTTTCAGAGACTGGACCACTTTTATCTGAGTGGGAAGAATTTGTGTATACATAACTCACAGTAACCACAGAAGTATCGAGTTTGTGTTTGATGACGCATAAATACCACAAAACTTTATATTGTACCACTCCAGTGTTGTCAAGAAGGCTAAAACTACATAACTTCCTTGCATATCTGTCTCAACTTTACTGTCATAATGTAATAGTTGTAGCACTGAATGTGTTATATGGTACATTGTTAAAAGTTATTTATTAGTTGCCTTGAAAAATTACACTTAGACTTTCATTACAGGTATGGTTTAAGTCAACCGTTTTTCCATGTGTTGAAATGATTATCAAATGCTACCAAGAGGGAAGACAGAGATTAGGTTGAAAAATGCTGGAGTTTTCTTTTAAGTCAAGACTGTGCATGCTACTTTAGCTGATTATACTAACTCATTTAACAAACTCCTCTACTACAGCAGCACCACATCATCAGATGCCTGAAAGACCTTTCATACTTCTGACCATTGAACCATCATTTAGTCAACGGACAGGAGATGAGGGTGTGGTACCGTGCTAATTATATTTAACATACTCCTCAGAAGCACAGCTACACGGGAAGAATCTGTGACTTCAAGTTATGTTCAACCAACTGAGCAGCTTTGCCATGTTATATAATCATGACTGAGACCCAAGTTACTGAAGATCCAGTCGAGCGGAGTCGTATCACGATATGACTCATTGAAGACCCATTGAATAATAAACAAATCATATCACTCATTTTACCATGTTTGAACAAGAGAGAAAACAAATGTTTTATTGATGTAATGGAGCATACACAAAATGATAACTGAAAGACAAAACACCTTGAAAATTAATGCACATGCGAGTCACTTCACAGCCTCCGGAGACGGACTGTCCGCTTTGACTGTGACGGACTCATTGGCCACTACATACAAAGCAGACACAGCTGTGGATCTGGAGTCTTGTCTGTGAAGGCGAGGGTGGGATGGATACCTGTCTTTACGGGGAGTCTCAGTCTCTGATGCCCCCTGGCTGCTTAGGCGTCTGCGCTCTATAGTGGCATATTCAGGCTCAGGGTGCCCAGGCTGGTGTACGGGGCCAGTGGGCATCGCAAACATGCCTGACACATTGAATTCCACATCTGGAAAACACAGAAAACAGGACTCTGAAATTTCACACAAACTTATCTGTTCTGCTCTGTCTAAAAATGGCTTACGTTGGTTATTAAAAGTGGAATAGGATGTTCAAAAAGCACATAGGGGTGTGATGGTCAGCTGTCCGTAAACTTTTGGCCACACAGTGTAAGATGTATTGGGTATTTTAAAATAGTTCTTACAATTGTATTGCTACTAAAATCTGAGCATAAAAGATAGAATTTTTCAGATATAATCTGCTTTGTATTCTCATTTTTTTGTTATTATGCCTGGATAGATGCTGAGTAGTGGTGAAGTATATGTTTAGATAAAGTGCTCTGGATAAACGTGATGCTTAATCCCTACCTTCTGGGAAAAACCAGTCTGCATGCTGGATGATGGGCTCAATTATAGCCACCACATGGACTGAGGTCGCAGCTGCCATTTCAGCAAGAGTCCTAAAAGATACAAGAAAACAACCTCACTCAACATCTCAATGTTTGATCCAAAACTGTTTTTAAAGTTAAACTACACCACTAGAAATAGTGTCTGAGTTGTTGTTATATCTCATGTTATCATCACGCACCCCTCAGTTTTGGCCCACAGCAGGTTTGGTCCCAGTACAATGGCAATGTTGCTTGGGGTCATCTTATTGACCTCACTCTCCTGAGCTAGCTTGGCAAGGAACTTCACCAAATATCTTTATGGACACAAAATAAGACACATTAGGTCAAAATCCAAGAGGATGTTGAATTTTACAGTTTCTAGGTATAACAAGCTAATTAACTTGTTTCATGGATGTTCCACAACATTAAATGTAACTGTAAATGGATAAAAAAAAGTATGACATCATTCATAAATAAAGATTTTTTTTTAATGGCAAATGTTTGGATGTGATGTTATACGACTAAAAAAAAATAAACTTTGAGGTGGTAATCGCATTTCTTATTACAGCATGCCTGATTGTGTGTTATTTCTTACTTAACCTACTTCAGGTTAGCCTTGTTGGCCTTTGGCAAACTGTCACATGTTACCCACAATGCCTGCAGTCTCTTATCTGGATCAGAAACACTGCACACAAAGTGACATACAGACAGACAATCAAGAAGAAAAAGGAAAGAACATGCAACACAATTTGAATAAATGTGAGGTTAAATGTTAACAGTCATCCATGATTTCCATGTGTTCTCGAATGTTCCTGTCTAATTCTAATTAAATCACCATACTGCTACGCTAGCGTGCATGCTTTATGTGTATTTAAAAAAAATGTGCACCATGCTATGTGTCATTTACTTTGAGGCTTGAATCCACTCATCATAAAACTGGAAGGTCATCAGTGGTTCAGGCAGCTCTCTCAGGTATGACTTCAGGGCTCCTGATTATAAGAAACCAATGCAAAACAAAAACATAAAAAAACCAGTGCTTCTCATGTCATGCATGTGAACTATTGCACAGAACATGTGGTGACAAGATACAGTTTTAACTGTGAAATCAGGTTAGGCTGGTTTTGTGGGGGGGGGTTTAGTTTGTTTGGTTTTTTTTGGTTGTTTTTTTTTTTACTTTTTTTTTTGTTTATGCAAAAAAAACCCTCAAAATCCTTTTTCACATGATTTGTTTAACAAAACTGACCACGATCATTTAAAATATATGGCTTCCACATACATTTTCAACAATATTAGATGTGCACACAAGGTGACCAAATACTTATTGCAAATGGAACATACCAGCTACAGCATGGGGGTCAGAGTAAAACTCCTCCAGCTGAGAAGTTGAACAATCCAGTGCTGCTTTGAGCTTCTTTAGTTTAGAGGCTCCTGAAGCAATACGAAACAATCCCTGCAAAAAAAAAAAAAAAGAGAATACATAAATGTAATCCACCCATCCATCCATCCATTATCTGTAGCCGCTTTATCCTGTTCTACAGGGTCACGGGCAATCTGGAGCCTATCCCAGCTATGGGCGAGAGGCGGGGTACACCCTGGACAAGTCACCAGGTCATCGCAGGGCTGACACCGAGACAAACAACCATTCACACTCAATTTAGAGCCGCCAAATTAATCTAATCTGCATGTCTTTAGACTGTGGGGGAAACCAGAGCAGCTGGAGGAAACCCATGCAGACAGCATGCAAACTCCACACAGAAAGGCCCTTGCTGGCCGCGAACCCAGGACCTTCTTGCTGTGAGGCGACAGTGCTAACCACTACACCACCATACCGCCCTCGTAAATGTAATATATTTTCAATATATTGTACTGTGCAAAGGCTTAGGCACATGCAAATAAATGCTGTAGAGCAAAGATGCCGTCAAAAATAATGAAATTAAATGTTTCTACATTAAAAAAAAACAGTATAAAGAACAGAAAACAGTAATAAATGAAACAAAGTCAGTATCTGGTGTGACGACACTCATCTTAACAAATTAGTAGTCTCATATACAATTTGTATAGTTTTATAAGGAAATAAGCTGTAAGTTTTACTGACCATCTTACAGAACCAGACACAGGAGACTGAAGACTTTGTCACACTTGCTCCCTATTTTTGCAGCAAAACCCAGCAGCCTTCATTATGTATTTTGCTTTTTTAAAAGTGTCTCTTAAATAGTATGCTGCTTTCTTTACTGGCATACAAACATTTTTCTGTAGCATTTTAATTTTCTGCTGGAAAACTAACATTTCTGCTGGAAATCTAAAATGTTTTTGTACTGGCTCAATAATACAGAATTCATAAAATAAAAATCCATAGCACAGTTTGTACTAAAAAAACATAGGGTGCCTAAGCACATTTATCAAGCATATTAAAACAATGGGGGAAAAAATTAATAATTAACAATCTGAAAATACTGTGGTAGACTTGTCACACTAATAAGACAAGGGAAATGGATGTCTCGTTTCAGTTTTATTATTAGACACAGCAGTCTGTGTGTCAAAATGGAAAGGAGAAGTGAACTACACAATAGCATCAATAGTTGCAATTACACTTCCACTGCCTGACTGAACTAAAGCAGGACTGTCACGAGTTAGTCAGTTAGTCAAACAAATGGTTTGTCAAAAATCCAATTTCTGGAATTTATCCCAGATTTAGTCAACGGAACAGGACATGTTAAGTGTCTACTTTTATAGTGCTGTCTGATGTTTTTGCTTCTCATCTGTCTCACACAAAATCATTTTCATAAGTATAAGCCCATATGTTTACCTCAAACCACATCAAGTTCTTAAAAAATGTCAGACTTGCACATTATACACAGTATAAATACTGAATCTATTAACAACACTGACACTATGGGGACAGCCATCTTGGATGGCCGTAATAACCTTCTCTCTTGGTGAAATCTGGCATCATTTTTCTGAATTCACAGCACAGACACAAACACTAGTAACGTTTTATAACATGCATTCTGGACTCCATCTTAACAATTCAACTAAACCCCAATAGGATGTTGTTGTTTTTTTCCCCAGATGTCACTAAGGAGACTCTTGAGAAAGTCTCGAGAGCAAAATTTCATCATTTGAATACTGCTAAACTAGCTTCTAATGAGGATCTTGAATTGGGACTGAATTTTTAAAAGACCTGCTTTTTAGGTCCTTGATGAAGCTCTTTACCTCCTCTTTCATGCCTGTTTCCAACAGCATCATTACGCAGGCTTCTAGAGGCAGAGCAATCTCCCTGTTACTGCGCTTAAGGTGCTCCTCAAGCGCTGTGCCGAATGCCGGCTTCTCCATCCACGTCTCTGGGGGAGAAAGAAACAGAAAGGGAGTGTGTGTGTGAGAGAGAGAGAGAGAGAGATACACAGAGAGAGAGAGAGAGAGAGAGAGAGAGAGAGAGAGAGAGAGAGAGAGAGACAGACATGATAAGTGGTAGTTGGACCATAAGCAGATACGTAAATATACACTAGGCTTCACAACACTGATCCTGGACAATCAATTCTAAACTGTGACTCAACAGTGACATACATTAGTATGACAAACATTCGATGTTTGACCTGCACATAACAAACAAATAAATAAATAAATAAATAAATCCCGCCACAGATGGGGCAGAACCATTATCTACTGTTTTTACAGCCATGGTATAATCTGTTCCTGTTACTAGGGGAGGTCTTACATCCCATTTGGATCGGACGAGTTTTACATGTGGTGTTGTAATGTACTTATTACCCGATTACGTCTGGGATTTTAGTCCTGTTCAAATCCACGATGTCAATAATTTTTACAGATTGAAGAACATTAAATTATATTGCATGTGAAAAGAGGTTTAGAGTTTTACTAGAAACTCCAGGAAGTAGCCTTTTCTATTATCTCTCCCCAAATCCAAAAGTACTGGCATAGCTTAAAGATGCAGAACAATAATGTATAGATGACTGTGGCAGCGGGGGCGTGGTCAAGCGCCGGTCTGTGACAGGAGGGCGGAGTCGGGGAAGGTAAGTGGCAGAATCGCTACACCTGAGGGTAATTAACCTGTGTTTTGTGTGTGTTTTCCCCAGTAAACCGCGCCCTACTTAAGGAGGGAGAGGGAGAGCGGAGGGGAGCTTCCCCAGAGGAGACTACAGTGCGTGTGCGTGTCTCTGACTGTTGGGTTACATTGTCCGACTGAAAAGTACGGCAATAAAGCCTTCTGTTAACCTTGATCTCTGTCCTGCCGTCCTCTGTGCTCCACCCACACGTTATTCACGCTACAGTGGTGCCGAAACCCGGGAAGGTGGAGCATCAGTCCTGCAGCCCCATGGAATCCTCCCCGTTCGCGGACTTGGTCCACGCCCTCGCCACGGCTCAGCAGAGCCAGCACCAGGCACTCGTCACGCTCCGGAAGGAGCAGGAGCGCCGCTTCGAAGCCCTGGTGCTGGCTCAGCAGGAAGATCGAGAGGCGTTCCGGCGTCTCCTCGCGTCGGCGGGGTCCACCAGCGCCCCGGCCGCGGGCCCGTCTCCCCTCACCTTAACCAAGATGGGCCCGCAGGACGACCCCGAGGCTTTCATCACGTTGTTCGAGCAGGGGTGGCCGATGGAGCAGCGCGCGGCGCGCCTCCTCCCCCTCCTGACGGGAGAGGCGCAGCTGGCCGCACTACAGCTCCCCGCCGACCGCCGGCTGGCCTACGCCAACCTTCGCCGGGCTGTCCTCCAGCACGTGGGGCGCACGCCGGAGCAGCAGCGCCAGCGCTTCCGCGCGCTGCGGATGGAGGAAGTCGGCAGCCCGTTCGCGTTCGGCCAGCAGCTCCGGGACGCCTGCTGGCGGTGGCTGAGGGCCGAAGATCGCGACGCCGAGGGAATCATCGACCAGGTGGCGCTGGAACAGTTCATTGCCCGCTTACCAGCCGGAACCGCGGAGTGGGTCCAGTGCCACCGCCCGGCGTCGCTGGATCAGGCCGTAGGACTGGCGGAGGATCATCTGGCGGCTGTTCTGGCGGCAGGACAACCAATGACATCGTCTTCTCTCTCCTCTTCTCTCTCTCGTTCTCCCCCCCCCCTCCTCCCGTGTCCCGTCCTCGCCCCATTCCCCCACCACGGAGGCGGGGGCCGGCTCCACCCCAGCCGGCCCGCCGCACCCGTGGTGCCCTCCCGTTTCTCCCTTCTGTGTCTGTCTCTCCCCCCCCTCAGGTGAGTGAGCCTCAGAACACAGCTGCAGAGGGAAGGCCCGGGCCGGTTTGCTGGCGCTGCGGGGAACCGGGCCACCTGCAGCAACAGTGTGCAGCGATGGAGGTGGGGGCGGTGGTGCGGATCCCCGACGCGCCAGAAGCTGCCCTCGATCGGGCCGGAGCGTATCGCATACCGGTAAGTGTACAAGGGGCTACATATCAGGCGTTGGTGGATTCAGGCTGCAATCAGACCTCGATCCGACAAAGCCTGGTGCAAGACGAGGCACTGGGGGGAGCACAAGGGGTGAAGGTGTTGTGTGTGCACGGGGATATTCACAGCTACCCGGTGGTGTCGGTCCACATACATTTCAGAGGGGAAAAATCGATAGTGAAGGCGGCGGTTAATCCTCGCCTTACCCACTCTTTGATCTTGGGGACTGATTGGCCGGGATTTCGGGGTTTGATGGCACGCCTAGTAAAGAGTGGGTCCTGCCGGTTGACAGGGGAGGGTCCCGGTGTCGCTTTGGCTGGAGCTGCGGTCGCAGAGCCGTCTACGTCATCTCCGTGACAGAGTGAGGAGCCCCCGGCCCCTCCTCTTTCTATTGGGGAATCCCTCGCGGATTTCCCACTGGAACAATCGCGAGACAAGACTCTGCGACACGCGTTTGACCAAGTGAGAGTAATCGATGGTCAAACGCTCCAGCCGAACGCCACCCCGTCCTTCCCCTATTTTTCCATTTTGAAGGATAGGTTATACCGAGTGACGCAGGACACTCAGACGAAAGAGCGAGTCACCCAGTTGTTAATTCCAAAGAGCCGCCGGGAATTGGTATTCCAGGCGGCTCACTTTAATCCCATGGCTGGACACCTTGAGCAGGATAAGACACTCGCCCGGATAATGGCCCGATTCTATTGGCCGGGGATTCGCGGCGACGTCCGTAAGTGGTGTACTGCGTGCCGCGAATGCCAGTTAGTAAATCCAGCGGCCATTCCAAAAGAGCCTTTGCGCCCCCTACCATTAATCGAGACCCCGTTCGAAAGAATTGGGATGGATCTCGTCGGGCCATTAGATCGGTCAACACGAGGGTACCGCTTTATATTGGTCCTGGTGGACTATGCAACGCGATACCCGGAAGTGGTGCCTCTTCGCAATATCTCAGCACGCAGTATTGCAGAGGCCCTCTTCCACGTCATCTCCCGGCTTGGAATCCCGAAAGAGATTCTGACTGACCAAGGCACCTCGTTTATGTCACGAACACTGAGCGAACTGTATGGGCTACTGGGTATTAAGCCGATCCGCACCAGCGTTTATCACCCACAGACAGACGGTTTAGTTGAACGGTTCAATCGCACCCTCAAGAATATTATCAAAAAATTCGTAAGTGAGGACGCATGTAACTGGGATAAGTGGCTCGAACCCTTGTTGTTTGCAGTGCGAGAGGTCCCCCAAGCCTCCACGGGGTTCTCCACGTTTGAATTATTATATGGGCGTAAGCCGCGCGGCATCTTAGATGTACTGCGGGAAAATTGGGAGGAGGGACCTTCACAGAGCAAAAACGAAATTCAGTACGTTATGGATCTGCGCGCAAAACTCCACACGCTCACCCACCTAACTCAAGAGAATTTGCGGCAGGCCCAGAAACAGCAAACCCGCCTGTACAACAAGGGCACGCGTCTTAGAGAGTTCACTCCGGGAGATAAGGTACTCGTCCTGTTGCCCACGTCGAGCTCCAAATTAATCGCCAAGTGGCAAGGACCCTTTGAGGTTACACGGCGAGTCAGGGACGTCGACTATGAGGTTAGGCGAACGGACAGGGAGGGGGCGCTACAGATCTACCACCTCAATCTGCTAAAACTCTGGAACGAGGAGGTCCCCGTGGCGTTGGTGTCGGTAGTTCCGGAGAAGGCGGAGCTGGGGCCGGAGGTCCAAAAAGGGACATTGGCATCTCGTACCTCTCCGGTCCCCTGTGGAGACCACCTCTCCCCGACCCAACTCACGGAGGTCGCCCAGTTGCAGGCCGAGTTTTTGGATGTGTTCTCGCCCCTGCCCGGTCGCACTAACCTCATAGAACACCACATAGAGACGCCCCCGGGGGTGGCAGTGCGTAGCCGTCCTTATAGATTACCCGAACACAAAAAAAAGGTGGTTCGTGAAGAACTTCAGGCCATGCTCGAAATGGGCATCGTCGAGGAGTCCCACAGTGACTGGAGCAGCCCGGTGGTCTTGGTTCCTAAGGCCGACGGCTCAGTCCGGTTCTGCGTGGACTATAGAAAAGTCAACGTGGTGTCTAAATTCGACGCGTACCCAATGCCTCGTATTGATGAGCTGCTCGATCGACTAGGCACGGCTCGCTTTTACTCAACACTGGATTTGACGAAGGGATATTGGCAGATCCCCTTGACTCCATTATCCCGGGAAAAAACGGCCTTTTCCACACCGTTCGGCTTACACCAGTTCATCACACTTCCGTTTGGGCTGTTTGGGGCGACCGCTACGTTTCAGCGGCTGATGGACCGGGTCCTCCAGCCCCACGCCACCTATGCGGCCGCTTACCTAGACGACATCATTATTTATAGTAATGACTGGCAGCGGCACCTGCAACACCTGAGGGCCGTCCTTACAGTGGTGCTTGAAAGTTTGTGAACCCTTTATAATTTTCTATATTTCTGCATAAATATGACCTAAAACATCATCAGATTTTCACATAAGTCCTAAAGTAGATAAAGAGAACCCAGTTAAACAAATGAGACAAAATATTATACTTGGTCTTTTATTTATTGAGGAAAATGATCCAATATTACGTATCTTTGAGTGGCAAAAGTATGTGAACCTCTAGGATTAGCAGTTAATTTGAAGGTGAAATTAGAGTCAGGTGTTTTCAATCAACGGGATGACAATCAGGTGTGAGTGGGCACCCTGTTTTATTTAAAGAACAGGGATCTATCAAAGTCTGATCTTCACAACACATGTTTGTGGAAGTGTATCATGGCACGAACAAAGGAGATTTCTGAGGACCTCAGAAAAAGCGTTGTTGATGCTCATCAGGCTGGAAAAGGTTACAAAACCATCTCTAAAGAGTTTGGACGCCACCAATCCACAGTCAGACAGAGATTGTGTACAAATGGAGGAAATTCAAGACCATTGTTACCCTCCCCAGGAGTGGTTGACAAACAAAGATCACTCTAAGAGCAAGGCATGTAATAGTTGGCGAGGTCATAAAGGACCCCAGGGTAACTTCTAAGCAACTGAAGGCCTCTCTCACACTGGCTAATGTTAATGTTCATGAGTCCATCATCAGGAGAACACTGAACAACAATGGTGTGCATGGCAGGGCTGCAAGGAGAAAGCCACTGCTCTCCAAAAAGAACATTGCTGCTCGTCTGCAGTTTGCTAAAGATCATGTGGACAAGCCAGAAGGCTATTGGAAAAATGTTTTGTGGATGGATGAGACCAAAATAGAACTTTTTGGTTTAAATGAGAAGTGTTGTGTTTGGAGAAAGGAAAACACTGCATTCCAGCATAAGAACCTTATCCCATCTGTGAAACATGGTGGTGGTAGTGTCATGGTTTGGGCCTGTTTTGCTGCATCTGGGCCAGGACGGCTTGCCATCATTGATGGAACAATGAATTCTGAATTATACCAGAGAATTCTAAAGGAAAATGTCAGGACATCTGTCCATGAACTGATTCTCAGGAGAAAGTGGTCATGCAGCGAGACAACAACCCTATGCACACAAGTCGTTCTATCAAAGAATGGTTAAAGAAGAATAAAGTTAATGTTCTGGAATGGCCAAGTCAAAGTCCTGACCTTAATCCAATCAAAATGTTGTGGAAGGTCCTGAAGCGAGCAGTTCATGTGAGGAAACCGACCAACATCCCAGAGTTGAAGCTGTTCTGTATGGAGGAACGGGCTAAAATTCCTCCAAGCCGGTGTGCAGGACTGATCAACAGTTACCGGAAACGTTTAGTTGCAGTTATTGCTGCACAAGGGGGTCACACCAGATACTGAAAGCAAAGGTTCACATACTTTTGCGACTCACAGATATGTAATATTGGATCATTTTCCTCAATAAATAAATGGCCAAGTATAATATTTTTGTCTCATTTGTTTAACTGAGTTCTCTTTATCTACTTTTAGGACTTGTGTGAAAATCTGATGATGTTTTAGGTCATATTTATGCAGAAATATAGAAAATTCTAAAGGGTTCACAAACTTTCAAGCACCACTGTAGGTCGCTGAGGCGGGCGGGGCTCACTGCCAACCCGAAGAAGTGTGCGATTGGGCGGGTGGAAGTACGGTATCGGGGCTTCCACTTGGGTAACGGGCAGGTGCGTCCCCAAATTAAGACGACAGCAGCGATTGCGGCCTGCCCGAGGCCCAAGACCAAAAAGGGGGTGAGACAGTTCCTGGGGCTGGCTGG
This sequence comes from Neoarius graeffei, assembly GCF_027579695.1. NCBI lineage: Eukaryota > Metazoa > Chordata > Actinopteri > Siluriformes > Ariidae > Neoarius > Neoarius graeffei. Next base: position 37,269,382 of record NC_083588.1, read on the forward strand.
CTATTATCGTAGGTTTATACCTGATTATTCGGACGTCACCAGCCCGCTGACTGACCTCACTAAAAAGGGGGCGCCAGATCCGGTCCAGTGGACGGAGCAATGCCAGCGGGCTTTCTCTGAGGTAAAGGCTGCACTGTGTGGGGGGCCACTTTTGCACTCCCCTGACTTCTCTCTCCCTTTTTTGTTGCAGACGGATGCGTCGGACAGAGGGCTGGGAGCCGTTTTGTCCCAGCGGGTGGAGGGAGAGGATCGCCCTGTCCTATACATCAGCCGAAAGCTGTCAGTGCATGAGGGGCGCTACAGCACAATCGAGAAAGAGTGCCTGGCGATCAAGTGGGCGGTCCTCGCCCTCCGTTACTACCTGCTGGGACGCTCTTTCACCCTCTGTTCGGACCACGCGCCCCTCCAGTGGCTCCACCGCATGAAGGATGCCAACGCGCGGATCACCCGTTGGTATCTGGCACTCCAACCCTTCAACTTCAAGGTGGTCCACAGGCTGGGGGCGCAGATGGTCGTGGCGGACTTCCTCTCCCGTCAAGGGGGGGAGTCGGCTGCGGGCCGGACGGGCGCCCGGCCTGAGTCGGGCGGTGGGGGTATGTGGCAGCGGGGGCATGGTCAAGCGCCGGTCTGTGACAGGAGGGCGGAGTCGGGGAAGGTAAGTGGCAGAATCGCTACACCTGAGGGTAATTAACCTGTGTTTTGTGTGTGTTTTCCCCAGTAAACCGCGCCCTACTTAAGGAGGGAGAGGGAGAGCGGAGGGGAGCTTCCCCAGAGGAGACTACAGTGTGTGTGCGTGTCTCTGACTGTTGGGTTACATTGTCCGACTGAAAAGTACGGCAATAAAGCCTTATGTTAACCTTGATCTCTGTCCTGCCGTCCTCTGTGCTCCACCCACACGTTATTCACGCTACAATGACATTTAATAGGATTTCTCAGAGAAACACTACTTCCGGGGATTTCATTTATTTTAAGTTACTGAGTTCCTAGTACAGTTTACATGATGTGCAACCACAAGTTCTACAAATATAGTACTTCAATACTGTTTATTTTAAGATCATGGCTGTTCAGAATTGCGGTGCCAGGTCTTAATTATTTTGACTTTTAAAAGTAGTAAACAGGCACCCTTGTCAGACATAGTGGCTCCCAACTTGTTAGTTGTCAGGGCAACCAATCACCCGTTGTTTGTGCACACGCTGTGCGCGTGGACAGGGCATCTTACAACACGCCAACTTCAGACACCCTGGCGCCACTGTCCATCACATGCCAACTTCAGACACCCTGGCGCCACTGTCCATCACACGCCAACTTCAGACACCCTGGTGCCACTGTCCATCACACTGTGCTGCGTGGACTATATAAGATGCGCACAAACATCGAGGAAAACACGGCACACAACAGACGGGGACTCCATGCAACACCTGCTTCTCATCAGTGAATATTTGGATCCGTTTCTCTCTTTCTCTCTCTGTTTCATTTCTTTCTTGCTTTCTATCTTTCTATCGCGGACGTGTCAGGATCCAACGTCCATCATTTGTGCCATGTGAGCATTCCGTGCGTCCTTGAATGTAAGTTGTTTATTGTTGCGTAGCTACTGTGTTATGTGTGTACTCGCTATCTGTAACTGTTACATGTGGCGGTAAGGCTAGCGAGTATTTCTTCTCTTTTTCTCTCATCCTGTGTCTGTCTATTTTCTTACGTGTTTGTTCTGTTCTGTTCAGTAGCCATGTAATGATAGCGCTTGTCTTCTCGACCGCGGTCTGTTAAGGGAGCACATTTCATTATTAGCCATTGCCGTGTTGGGAGTGTAGTGGTGGTATGTACAGTTCATAACCGCGCCACATATTCTAACCTTCTAGGCGCAATACAGCGCGGGGCAGCACTTAAAGGAGCCACGCTCCCCTTCATTCAGCCGACACACTCTGTGTCTTCATGTGGGTGTGACTCGCTGTAAGCAGTTGCACCACGCACCTTGGTAATGATAGCTGCTGTAGGCAGCTATCCTCATCCTCCGTGTACGTTGTACACATTGTACATATTGTGTACATATCGTGTATATAGTCAGTATCTAGTGTGTTGTGTTATTTATTATGGGGTGTAAGTAGCATTCATTGGGCTTTACATTGTTTTACTTATATAGTATTCATTTGTGTGTTTTACATTTGTATTACATTGTATATAATTATTATTCATTTGCGTTAATATATTTAATGCGATGTGTATTTGTATTTATATCATTGTTATTATTTACATTATTGCTTGTGTGTATATTATTGCTCATGTCTTGTTGTATTTGTATTTTATTCTGTTTTCTAGTAAAACCACGGTTTACACTGTTTCTCATGAGTGGACATCCATTAATTCCTGTTCTAACCGGACAGCCTGGGTAGCTTGCTGTATACCTGAGCCAGTGTCCCTCTTATACAGTCCTTTACCCTGTCCATCACCGGACAACCATTTTTATAATGGGAATGAAAGCTAGTATAAAATTTCCATCTTAAACATTACATTTAACGTTACCTTGCTGTGATCTGATAGCGGGCAGGACGCTTTCAATTGAAGCCAGAGATCTTCTGTGGTATTCAGCTTGGGCCTCTAACAACTACAAAGGAGGCAAACTTTTTTTACATCACCTTCTTCATTAGTATTCAAATAACAGAAAATGTGACAGGAAAGTGCAAATGGATGGATTTCTGGAATTAATAGTCTTAATGCATTTGGGTCAACAGCTTGGCACTCAGTCATGCTTAAATGGGAAACACAAGGAAAGCATTTGTGTAAAAGGAGTATTACACTGATGCGTCACTGGACAGCAGAGGGAGAACTCACCATGACATAATAACTTGCATATTCTCCCTCCTTGGAGGAGAAGTTGTACATGTCAGCAGCCAGCTGATCCTGAAGAAAAAAATTAAGGTATGCTTATTCATGAAACGCCTCAAGATACTGCAAACCCATTTCAATCAGACAATACAGTACAGATTTTTATTAATCTGTATAGTAAGATCCTTATTTATCAATGTACAATTTAAAATAGTTATTGCTTTCCACTGCAGTGTCCAGATTTCTGTATCTCAGGAATGTGTCTCCATAATTCTCTTAAGCTCCTCCCCTGCCCTAGCTCAAGGTCATCAGGAGATATGGAAACCCTCCCTTAGATGAATTAATAACCTATGATCATACCTTACATATCTCTACTTTGTTGTGGGCTTCATCCATCTCCTCTTTACATGAGTCAGCTTTGGCAGCCATTGCAGGGTTATTTGCGGCCGTGAGAATTGCTTTATTGGCCTGCGAATATCTGGATCATACAAAGAATAAATGTGTGAAATTATTTAGTAACATGTGAAATGTATTTAATGTAAATCAATATTTGCACTTACAGTGGTGCTTGAAAGTTTGTGAGCCCTTTAAAATTTTCTATATTTCTGCATAAATATGACTTAAAACATCATCAGATTTTCACACAAGTCCTAAAAGTAGATAAAGAGAACCCAGTTAAACAAACGAGACAAAAATATTATACTTGGTCCTTTATTTATTGAGGAAAATGTTCCAATATTACATATCTGTGAGTGGCAAAAGTATGTGAACCTCTAGGGTTAGCAGTTAATTTGAAGGTGAAATTAGAGTCAGGTGTTTTCAATCAATGGGATGACAATCAGGTGTGAGTGGGCACCCTGTTTTATTTAAAGAACAGGGATCTATCAAAGTCTGATCTTCACAACACATGTTTGTGGAAGTGTATCATGGCACAAACAAAGGAGATTTCTGAGGACCTCAGAAAAAGCGTTGTTGATGCTCATCAGGCTGGAAAAGGTTACAAAACCATCTCTAAAGAGTTTGGACGCCACCAATCCACAGTCAGACAGATTGTGTACAAATGGAGGAAATTCAAGACCATTGTTACCCTCCCCAGGAGTGGTCAAACAACAAAGATCACTCAAAGAGCAAGGCGTGTAACAGTCGGTGAAGTCACAAAGGACCCCAGGATAACTTCTAAGCAACTGAAGGCCTCTCTCACATTGGCTAATGTTAATGTTCATGAGTCCACCATCAGGAGAACACTGAACAACAATGGTGTGCATGGCAGGGCTGCAAGGAGAAAGCCACTGCTCTCCAAAAAGAACATTGCTGCTCGTCTGCAGTTTGCTAAAGATCATGTGGACAAGCCAGAAGGCTGTTGGAAAAATGTTTTGTGGATGGATGAGACCAAAATAGAACTTTTTGGTTTAAATGAGAAGCGTTATGTTTGGAGAAAGGAAAACGCTGCATTCCAGCATAAGAACCTTATCCCATCTGTGAAACATGGTGGTGGTAGTATCATGGCTTGGGCCTGTTTTGCTGCATCTGGGCTAGGACGGCTTGCCATCATTGATGGAACAATGAATTCTGAATTATACCAGCAAATTCTAAAGGAAAATGTCAGGACATCTGTCCATGAACTGAATCTCAAGAGAAGGTGGGTCATGCAGCAAGACAACGACCCTAAGCACACAAGTCGTTCTATCAAAGAATGGTTAAAGAAGAATAAAGTTAATGTTTTGGAATGGCCAAGTCAAAGTCCTGACCTTAATCCAATCAAAATGTTGTGGAAGGACCTGAAGCGAGCAGTTCATGTGAGGAAACCCACCAACATCCCAGAGTTGAAGCTGTTCTGTATGAAGGAATGGGCTAAAATTCCTCCAAGCCGGTGTGCAGGACTGATCAACAGTTACTGCAAACGTTTAGTTGCAGTTATTGCTGCACAAGGGGGTCACACCAGATACTGAAAGCAAAGGTTCACATACTTTTGTCACTCACAGATATGTAATATTTGATCTTTTTCCTCAATAAATAAACGACCAAGTATAATATTTTTGTCTCATTTGTTTAACTGGGTTCTCTTTATCTACTTTTAGGACTTGTGTGAAAATCTGATGATGTTTTAGGTCATATTTATGCAGAAATGTAGAAAATTCTAAAGGGTTCACAAACTTTCAAGCACAACTGTAAATGCATAATCAGTGACATGCAATATTAAAAAATATATATTCAATCGTTAAAAATTCTCATATCAACTGTCAAAAAAAATTATATACATACACACACTATCAAAACTAGTCCAGGTTACACACAAATGCATTATGTTTCGCAAATGTAACATAATTCTAGCATTATTCTTCACTAATGTAAGTCAAAATGTAATTTACTAAAAGTGATGGTGAAGGTAAGACAGGGAGAGCTGCATGAACTGAATCAGGTTTTACTAAGAGATAAGACAGTTTTCACACAAAATATACAGGGTGTTTAAAAACATTTGATATCATTTTGCAATCTAATAACTTTGCCAATTCTCGTTCAATTGACTTCCAATTTTAACAGCATGTGTGGAAACAGGTCAAAATTTTACGTTTGATGTTTTTAGTTTTTACCTTTTTAGGTATAGAAATGCCATTCCCTGGAAAAGAAAAGGTGTTTCGTGTGTTAGAGTACACAGTCGAACAAGACTGTGCAGCGTGCATTTATGAGAGAATTCTCTACAAATGCGCTGTTACTAGAAAATACTGTTACCAAAAACATGCTGCAGCGTGTTTGGCAGGAGCTGGACTACTGACTTGACGTGTGCTGTGTCTCAGGCGATGTGCATATTGAAAATTTTTGAAATTGTTCACGGAATCCACATACCTTTGAATTTCTCATTCACATTTTGAGGAATAAATCTTATATTGCTCAACATTAAGCCTGTTCAGTTTCATTTGCCTCAACTATGTAGTTTCTGGGATATTTACATCTCAAATAATATAAAATTTTTTGAAACACCCTGTACTATATGAGTGTTTATACAGTATGCAATATTAAAGGAGATACGCAGAACCATGGCCTCACTTTCGTTTATAAATGCCTTGAGACCTCAAGAATGGCACAGGAATAGTTTTAAGCGTTAACAATAAATCTAATATAGTAATTTTTATGATTAAAGTGATTCATATAGGTAGCGGTCTGAGTGAATGACCTTGACGTCCGTAACGTCACAGTAGGAAGCCTATTGGTCTCATCGCCATTTCCGCTATACTAAAACACAGAGCTGACTGCAACTCCGATCCTCCATTTTGAGCTAATTTATCGCGTGCCACATAGATGTCTTGCTGGCACGTGCAGCAACACGACAGAAGGTGGATTTACGTTGCATTCATGGCCCAAGAATGTTCAAACTGCAAAGATTTGGACGCATTTTGTGAGAAGTTCATGGGCACATTGGGCACCTCTGAAGTGGTCTCTCCTCTGCTCTGCACATTTTACTGAAGACTCGTACGAAACCTCTAATCTGTTGAGGAGCGTTGGTGATAAGCCTGTATTGAAAGAGGGTGCAGTACCAACAATTAAATAAAACTACAAGAAAAGGAAAGTATTTATTTTATTTATTCATTTATTTTTAAAAAAGAAAAGTAAGTTCAGTTGCACCAATTCTCCCGGAGTGTCAGCCGAGGGTTGTTGCTAAAACCCAGGACGGAACGGGATGTGACATATTATCGCTCGGGCAGTGACCTCCCTGCGGTTGTTGCTGAAACCAGTGATGTCCCATCTCGGGTTTTAGTAATTGCCTGAGCCGAGCAGTAATGGCGGAGTACTCCGTATGGAGAAAATGGAGAAAGAGTGAACTAGCCATCTGATTTCTCCACTGGATATTGCTGCCATCTCACCCTTACGTAGAAGAAGCAAATGAATGGAGAACTGAACGAACAACTGAAAGTCAGATTGTTTCAAAACAATCGGCCACAAGATCGGCCTTCAAGAAGCGAGAATACAGACGGGTAAGCTCCGACTCTCATTTGGATTCAAACCAACAAAAACAACACGTTGTTTACCTGCATTTAAATTAATACATGTAACTTGTATTGTGTGTTTAAGTTACCGGTATAAGATTATTTAATTCGCTTCAGAATGTGATTGTCTCAGTTCATCTGATTATTTAATTAGCCTTTTATGTTTTATCAGTGAAAATGCATGCATGTACATGTATGTTGCATAAGTTATAACACCTATCCTGTTTTAATGAGAGTCAACCCACAATCAGTGAAGTCAAATCAGTCTTAGTTGAGCAAGTCGGTAACGGTATTTCTTACTTTCTCCATAAATTTTTATTTATATGACTTTGGTCTATAGCTATCAAAGGCCTCGGCCTTAAAACCGGTTACCGCTGTGACATCACGCACTCAGGGCTGGCTGGCTCAGCAGGGCAGCTCAAATGCCAACTTTGTGGTTGATTTTAACACTCAAAAATATATATTTTTATTCCCATTTATGCAGCATACAAGAGTCAAGGATGGAGATACTATCCACTCAGAAGTGTATTTAAAAATAAAGGTTCTGTGTATATCCTTTAAGATACGGTATATTTAAATTTAATCTGAAGGTTTCTTCTACAGCTAAATATAGACATGTCTATTTTAAATAAATTGACATTTGAGTAAAGATTTGGATTAGTTTTGGAAATAGAAAAGCACTCTTTTGGTGATGAGTTCAGTCTTTTAGGTTGTACTCTATATGTTGCCTTAAAAGTCTACAGTGTCAGGGTTGATTTGCTCACCTCGCTCTTGCAGAATCGTAATCCAGTACAAGTTTAGCTAGCTGCTTTCTCTGTTTCATGATATTGGGAATATCAGCCTGTTCGAAGAAATAGAATAACGTACACTTAATATAAGAATTTCTAAAGCTAAATGCAAGTATTATTTCAATATTAGATTTTCTCCAGTATAGTGTAGATGAACATTTAAGCTGGCTTTAGTAAATAAAAAAATTCAGCCGTGTTAAAAACACTCTGGGAATGGTATCACACTGTCGTGTGAATGCATGTTTAAGTGGCTCTGTGTGTGTGTGTGTGTGTGTGTGTGTGTGTGAGAGAGAGAGAGAGAGAGAGAGAGAGAGAGAGAGAGAGAGAGAGAGAGAGAGAGAGATAGCTGAACAGGGATAGCTCAGTTCTCTAAACTCTAATATGAAGCCTTGATTGCTGTTTCCTTTATCTATACTAATGACCACTCAGGTTTAGAAATTACTGCCGCAGACTAACAATGACTGTCATTACAAAGATTAAACCTTCTAAAAGCCCAAAATAACTGATTCCTATTTGATTTAAAAAAAAATAATCAGGAGTACAAAATATTTTACTTATTTGGCAACGCTGAAGAATGAGTTACAAGTGTCAACTGGTGACTAAATAATGAAATAACTTGTGCAAAATGTAATACTTTATGAACTCAACATCTGCTGTTGACTGCCAGCACTGATTTATTCAGCTACTATTTGTGAAACAAATAAGAGCACGAAAAGAAAAGCATTCCTAGGAAATCAGTTATCATTCACTGTCAGTGGGTAAGATGCATCTTGATTAATTTCATTTCAAAGCTCAAAATTGTTTTTAGGCTATCTGGCACCGAATTATACGAGGGTAAGTCAAAAAGTTCTAAGACAAATTGAAAAAAATCTTTATATACAAACAGGTTCCTTACAGACAGTCTCCCTCCAATGTCTGATAAATTCATAAGTCCTAACTCACTGGTTCACAATTACTCTACCCGCCAAAGGAGTCAACTTCATGTTCCTCTCTTTAGAACATCTTTAACCCAATCCAGTGTACAATATAAATGTGTTAATGTAATGCGTTAATGTATGGAATAGTCTTGATTCCTCAATCAGAGCCGCCACATCATTTGTTGGCTTTAAATATGTCTCAAAAAACTACTTGCTTTATTGCCCAAGTACCTATTAATGTAATTATTTATTCAGATATTATGTTTAATTAGGATATGTTTACTCTTTTACTTTACTTACTTTAATTTTACTGCTTGTAAACTTATTGTTTCTAATATTATACATATATAATATATACAAATGTATGTGTGTATATATGTGTATGTGTGTGTGTGTATTTATATGTTAGATGGGGGAGGGCCAATTATAAGCCATTTAGGTTTCCTCCCCTCCCCCAGCACGTACTTTGTACCTTTACTTGTATTGTTTTTTTTCTGTTTTGTTTTTTTACTAATGTGCGAATAAAATATTGTCCAATTGTTTATGAAAATAACAAAGCTATTTCTCTACATATCCTCCATTTAAGTCTAAACATTTCTGCAAGCAGTGTTTCCATCGGAGAATTCCTTCTTTGTAGAATTCTGGGGGATGTCTTTCACACCTTTTGAAATAATAACATCTGTCTTAGAACTTTCTGACTTACCCTCGTATATGGTAAGATATACCAGGCATAATGTGATGCTCATAAAAAAGCAGTTGCCACCTACTAATATGCTTTATGTCAGATTAAAAAGGCTAACTGCCGATACCTACATTACTACACCATCGAGAACACAGGCATTGCCCTCTCCGTGGAAACGCAATACACATTACCAAATGTTATTTGTCTGCGCTCACCTCTGCTAGCTGGCTGAGTGGGTCCAGGACATCCCTTTCGAGCTGGACTTCATGCTGGCTCTGCTCATAGGCGAGCTTACTTTCAGCTTCTCCACACATCTCCATCATCTTCCTATATCAGCACAGTCATATACAGAAATACATAAATCAGTGTCAGATACTGTAGTAGATACAGTAGTACTGAAACTTGAGGAATATAAGCTTTCTATCACACTTTGATGAAATATTATGAGCAACTCATTTAGCACAAATATTTCTGATGTTTCTCATGAAGTTATACTAATTACAAACCATCACTAGGATGTACTGTTGTTGTCTTACATTGCATTATATACACAAATATACACAATTCATATTCACAGCTTAATTAAATCACTTAGTGTTTTCACAACAACAGTTTGTCGTGCAGTGCCTGGTGCACTACGGACTGTGAAATATGTATATTTTGCTGCTAAAACTGCTGCTCATTTGGGTTTCTGACCAGATACAAATGAATTTTAAAAAAACACAAAATTTTGTATTATCTTATCTTATCTTATCTATCTAGCTAGCTAGCTAGCTTTCATTCATTCATTCCACATTCACTGGATATGAGCAATTGCGTGCTCTGATTGGCTTCTCTACTACTAAGATATCAGCTCATATACTGTGAGTAGAGAAAAACAAATTGGTGGAGTGTGTTGCTGAACCAACCGAGGATGAAATAAAAACTTTACTTGAAAATGAAACCCCAAAAAATACAAAAAAAGCAACAAAATATGTAATGAAAGTATCTGATGGTAAGAACATATCTTGTTTTTATTTTTCAAGAATTTTAGCATTTTTCACAAATTGCTACTGTCATTTCGCCAATTTGTTTACATTCTAAGTGGAAATTATTTTGTTGGACATTTTGTATAAAGTTTTTATTTATCGAATTGGCAAATAATGAAAATAAAAATGCTCTGTTTCTCAAAATCCAGTGAATGTGGAAATAATAAAACAGTTGTTCCACTCAATCTCGTCATACATGACTTCAAATAACTGTTTACGCCATTCCTGATGCCATTTCATTGTTTACACACACACACACACACACACACACACACACACACACACACACACTTTCTGCCGCTTATCTGGGTCCGGGTCGTGGGGGTAGCAGCCCAAGCAGAGCAGCCCAGACTTCCCTCTCCCCAGCCACCCACCAGCTCTGCCGCGGGAATACCGAGGCGTTCCCAGGCCAGCTGAGAGATGTAATCTCTCCAGCGTGTCCTGGGTCTGCCCCGGGGTCTTATTTTATATATAAAATCACCACTAACGAGACTGTCATTAATCAGTCCCCTGAAACACGAGACATGCACCATTCACTGTATTTTAGTCATGATCACTGGCGTGCTAAGTAAACATAAAACATGGTGCAGTTTAAACAAGGATAACTTTACATATTTTTTTGCTGTGGTGCATTAAATCACTGCAAAAAATGGCATTTTAGTAAGTGGAAATATTTTGGATAAGCATAGATATCTGCAAAAACGAGTAAAGATATCTAGAAATAGGCTTACTAAACTTGTATTTGTTTAAAAAAAACAATCTAATAAAAAGGAATAATACATGAATCTTTCTATGTTCAAGATATTTTCTTTGCCAAGATAATGCTTTCATTTTTAATTTGGTTGCAGACCCACAATTGATTACTGTCACAAATTCTTATTTTGAGTTAGGTTTATAATATATAATGCTATTTGTGTTTTGTTCCTCAATGATTCCTGAACAATAATCAGTTTTTCAACACTGAGCAAAATATGTTACCCAGTGTCATGCAGCCCTACGTACACCAGTTTAACCATGTCTAAAAGCACGAAATTTGTCTTTGCGTCATCTCCAATATGCTAAAAAGAAACACTGTCATCCACTTTATTTTTCTTCCTGTCATGTAAGCTAAGGAATTTCCTTCAGCGCTTTTCATATGGGTCTACAGTGAATGAGGTGAATATAAAGCAATCCCTTTGTAATCAGTTAACAAAACCCTAGCATGAGCTTCTCTTAATATGAATTCTCTTGAATGACAAGTGCTGGCCTGGATGTTGCATGGATCAGAATGCAGGTGAACTCACCCAATCATGCACTCTTCTCCTAACTGACTCCCTCCATCCACCATAGCCTGAGAGAGGCCCATCAGAGGCAACTTTTTCTAAAGTGGAACAAATACAGTTAGGTCCATATATATTTGGACACTGACACAAATTTTGTTTTTTTACCTGTTTACTGAAACATTCAAGTTATAGTTATATAATGGACATGGACATAAAGTCCAGACTTTCAGCTTTCATTTGAGCGTATCCACATTAAAATTGGATGAAGGGTTTAGGAGTTTCAGCTCCTTAACATGTGCCACCCTGTTTTTAAAGGGACCAAAAGTAATTGGACAATTGACTCAAAGGCTATTTCATGGGCAGGTGTGGGCAATTCCTTCATTATCTCATTCTCAATTAAGCAGATAAAAGGCCTGGAGTTGATTTGAGGTGTGGCGTTTGCATTTGGAAGATTTTGCTGTGAAGAAAACATGCGGTCAAAAGAGCTCTCCATGCAGGTAAAACAAGCCATCCTTAAGCTGCGAAAACAGAAAAAAAAACATCTGAGAAATTGCTACAATATTAGGAGTGGCAAAATCTACAGTTTGGTACATCCTGAGAAAGAAAGAAAGAAAGAAAGAAAGAAAGAAAGAAAGAAAGAAAGAAAGAAAGAAAGAAAGAAAGAAAGAAAGAAAGAAAGAAAGAAAGAAAGAAAGAACTGGTGAACTCATCAGTGCAAAAAGACCTGGACGCCCACAGACGACAACAGTGGTGGATGATCGCAGAATAATTTCCATGGTGAAGAGAAACCCCTTCACAACAGCCAACCAAGTGAACAACACTCTCCAGGACGTAGGCATATCAATATCCAAATCTACCATAAAGAGAAGACTGCATGAAAGTAAATACAGAGGGTTCACTGCACAGTGCAAGCCACTCATAAGCCTCAAGAATAAAAAGGCTAGATTGGACTTTGCTAAAAAACATCTAAAAAAGCCAGCACAGTTCTGGAAGAACATTCTTTGGACAGATGAAACCAAGATCAACCTCTACCAGAATGATGGCAAGAAAAAAGTATGGCGAAGGCGTGGTACAGCTCATAATCCAAAGCATACCACATCTGTAAAACACGGCGGAGGCAGTGTAATGGCTTGGGCATGCATGGCTGCCAGTGGCACTGGGTCACTAGTGTTTATTGATGATGTGACACAGGACAGAAGCAGCCGGATGAACTCTGAGGTATTCAGAGACATACTGTGTGCTCAAATCCAGCCAAATGCAGCCAAACTGATTGGTCGGCGTTTCATAATACAGATGGACAATGACCCAAAACATAAAGCCAAAGCAACCCAGGAGTTTATTAAAGCAAAGAAGTGGAATATTCTTGAATGGTCAAGTCAGTCACCTGATCTCAACCCAATTGAGCATGCATCTCACTTGTTAAAGACTAAACTTCAGACAGAAAGGCCCACAAACAAACAGCAACTGAAAACCGCTGCAGTAAAGGCCTGGCAGAGCATTAAAAAGGAGGAAACACAGCGTCTGGTGATGTCCATGAGTTCAAGACTTCAGGCAGTCATTGCCAACAAAGGGTTTTCAACCAAGTGTTAGAAATGAACATTTTATTTACAATTATTTAATTTGTCCAGTTACTTCTGAGCCCCTGAAATGAAGGGATTGTGTTTAAAAATGCTTTAGTTCGTCACATTTTTATGCAATCATTTTGTTCAACCCACTGAATTAAAGCTGAAAGTCTGAACTTCAACTGCATCTGAATTGTTTTGATCAAAATTCATTGTGGTAATGTACAGAACCAAAATTAGAAAAATGTTGTCTCTGTCCAAACATTTATGGACCTAACTGTATGTACCATGTCACATTGTTAGTGCAGTGTGTCTAAATTGTAGTTGCGAACCCAAAAAGGACGAGGACTCACATGTCTCTTTTCCACATCTGTTCCAACATGGCCTTGCAGACATGACACCATCTTTTTGTGCGCATTATGTGAGACCAGCCTCACAATCTCCATGCGGCGCTCAATCTGTAAACAGCAAAGCTGGATTAATGATCAGAAATTATTGCATTCATTGTAATGTCAAGTCAAGTTTATTTTTATAGCGATTTTAACAATAGACATTGTCGCAAAGCAGCTTTACAGAATTTTAAAGACTTTAAACATGAGCTAATTTTATCCCTAATCTATCCCCAATGAGCAAGCCTGTGGTGATGGTGGCAAGGAAAAACTCCCTCAAATGAAGTGAGGAAGAAAGCTTGAGAGGAACCAGACTCAAAAGGGAACCCATCCTCATTTGGGTGAGAACAGACAACGTGATTATAACATTTTTAACAGTTTTAACATTTCGTTGATATCATAACTCTTCATTGATGGAAACTTGAGTGCAAAACTGTTCATGACAACTGCAGTCCTAAAGTTAGCAAGTCAACTGTAGTCCTCAACCATAAAAGCATTACTGTAAGTGTCCAGAGCAGATAACTGTCCATATGGGGCCGTCCTCCACAGGAGCGATGTGATGAGACTCCAGCTAGACGTAGGGCATCAGGACACAATTTCCATGTATGTTCAGCAAGATTTCATCATAAAACATTATTCTTTTTATTCATGTAATAGAAGCTAACAATGACAAGTCTCAGACACAAACTGTAATCAGGAAATCCCAGAGGCTGTTTAATTTTTAAAGGAACACCATCAGAATTTTGATTTTTCTTTAACCCACCAGTTGAGAGTCACAGTTTTCTATAAAGTAAAACACTGCTGCATGCTAACTGTACAAGTAGGCAACACAGTCTGCTGAGTAAGCATGCACTGATACCACAACCGGTTTTGGTCTGACATAATGCTCACTGAAATATCGTAATTCCTCAAATAGTAGCCGGGTAAACTTAAAATAATCTTCCCACACCAATGTCCAGTACCACATGAGACCACGTGATGTAAGCTTAATTGTTGCGATAATGAACAGACAACATGAAATGACAGTGATCTGGACATATATAATGATTAACGATGGCAATCAAAGCAATCAGATTCAAGATTGCGTTATTGTCAATACATCCATATGTAATCACACAGTGCACTGAAGTACCGTTTCCCTCAGGCTCCCAATGGTGCATTTATAAGGAAATAGAACAAAAAACAACACAAGGTACAGAAATCACTCTATATATAGCAATCAAAGTAAACATTTAGCTATCTAAACATGTAGTTACTGTATCTAAGTACAATGAACAACATAAATGACAGGACAAAGACAGGTGCAAAATGACATTGTGCATTTGTGTGCAAATGGCCATTTTAGTGCAAAAATACTTTGAAGCCTTCAAGTTTTACCAGGATCAGGATTGATCAGTCACTGACAGCGAGGGATTCTAATGCAATGAAATCAAAAACGTACTTTACTTACAGCTATGGGCGGCACGGTGGTGTAGTGGTTAGCGCTGTCGCCTCACAGCAAGAAGGTTCTGGGTTCGAACCCCGTGGCCGGCGAGGGCCTTTCTGTGTGGAGTTTGCATGTTCTCCCCGTGTCCGCGTGGGTTTCCTCCGGGTGCTCCGGTTTCCCCCACAGTCCAAAGACATGCAGGTTAGGTTAACTGGTGACTCTAAATTGACCGTAGGTGTGAATGTGAGTGTGAATGGTTGTCTGTGTCAGCCCTGTGATGACCTGGCGACTTGTCCAGGGTATAGGCTCCAGCTTGCCTGTGACCCTGTAGAACAGGATAAAGTGGCTAGAGATAATGAGAGGAGATGAGACTTACAACTATATAGAACGGCTTTTGTGAAGTGAAGCAAAACCTTTGTCCACCGAATTGCTCAATCCAAGGTAACTAATGTAGCTAGCTAATGCACCTAATTTAAAATCAGCTCGTACATTTTATAAAGAACGAGTCTAGTAGCCTAACTGCATGAACGTGCACGTGTCAGCTTTTCATGGCTGCTATTTATACCCGTGACACATAAACAGAGATGAATAAAATGATCTGCAACACCCTGACCAATTAATACGAAGCAGGTTACTCATTTCGGTAATGATACTGACATGTGCCAAAAGACATACTCATATTTAAGTTATTCCACGAAATCAAGTCGTACATGAGCTGACAGCCGACAAGGTGTGTATCGCTGAGTTGGCTATAAGCCACGTACGACGAGATTGAGTGGGATAACTGTTTTATTCTATCCACATTCACTGGAGTTTGAGAAACAGAGCATTTTTATTTTGCAAATTCGATAAATAAAAAATTTATACAAAACATCCGACAAAATCATTTCCACTTAGAATGTAAACAAACTGGCGAAATGACAGTAACAATTTGTGAAAAATGCTATAATAATAATTCTTGAAAAAAAAGACGTTCTTACCATCAAATACTTTTATTCCATATTTTGTTACTTTTTTAAATTTTTTTTTGGGGGGGGGTTGTTTTTGAGTAGAGTTTTTATTTCGTCCTCGGTTGGTTCAGCAAAACGCTCCACCATTTTGCTTTTCTCTACTCACAGTATATAAGCTGATAGCCTAGTAGTAGAGTAGCCAATCAGATGAACATGAATGCTCGTATCCAGTGAATGTGGATAGAATAAAACATATACTGCGAGTACAATACTTTTCATTATTTTTTCATGGTCCGGGTTCCATCAAATCGTGCGCTCCGATTGGCTCGCAAGCGGTCCGGAATCCTATGATACAGACCCCGGTTACGGACCTTTGGCGACTCGCTCGTTCACAACAACAACAAACATAGTGGCAATTTTTTGTCGACATTTATTTTCACATTTCTCAATATAATAGCATTAATTTTACAGAATGGATAGCGATAACAACAGTGTTCACAGCGAAAGCGAGTTTTACTACCCTGATGAAGACGAAATAAAAGAAAACATTTCAGGAGAAAGCCAAAAACGAGCTTGGAGCAGGTTTGTTCTAAATATGGTTTCCCTTTCGGGCGCTCTCATTTTCTGTTAGAATTTGGTAAAGAAAAAAATAAATATATTATTTACCAGCTTAAGGTCGGTCCATATCATGAAATACCGTGACCTCGGCCTTGAAAATACTGACCTCGACCCAGAGGCCTCGGTCAGTATTTTCAAGAAAATGCTATTCCTAATGCTGAGTATTTAAAAGAAATTATCAAACATGGCTTGCCTGTCGGAAATACTCCTTCAAAAGCCGACAGTAAATTATGTTTCACCTCCACTTAAAATACAAAGTCTGTTTACGATAATATGGTATGTGCTGCGAGAAGAAATGCAGAACTATTTCTGACAGTATCAGAGTTGAGTTTGACTGCTGTTTCGTTTTTGCTTCACCTCTCTCTCCCTTATAAATACAGTATGCAGGCTTTGCAGGATGTTTGCATGTCTCGTTCTCCTCATTTTGACTGGCAACTCAGTGCTTCTCAAAGCCTCCAACCTCCAGCCGTTCCATGCAGTTGGTACGCCAGAAAAATAATGTATCTGTAAAAATTCATCTTGCACCCAGACAAATGATGACAACTTAAGTCTTCCTTTTCTCCATACTCACGGAGAACCCAAATTGACTCCAGGCCTTCTTGCCTGTCAGGGGACCTCATACAGTGGGTGTCTAATGCACACGGCTACCAGGAGACTTCGCTCACAGTGTTCGCTCTGCTGCATGTTTTCTATCCTCCTTTAACAAGTGAGTGACAAAAAAAGCTAGTTTTTGCACAAATATAGTTGGCATGAGAACTGCAAAGGTTTGCAAGGTTTAGCCAGCTTGTATACACACATAGGAGAACTCCTCTTACCAGTAATCAAACATGCTGTTTCAGAAAAGCATTAGCGGAACTGATACTGAAAATGACATTTTTATAATGATTGTGTTCTGCTTTTATTTCTCATGCAGTGCAAAATAGATTGATTTAACATGTAAGAAATCAGCTAATTGTCAAGCTATTATACAACCCCATTTCCAAAAATGTTGGGATGCTGTGTAAACTGTAAATTAAAACAGAATGTGATGATTTGCAGATCATGGAAACCCGATATTTCATTGAAAATAGTCCAAAGACAACACATCAAATACTGAAACTGAGAAACTTTTTGTTCTTTGTAAAATATATGCTCATTTAGAATTTAATGCTAGTAGTACATTTCAATAAATTTGGGACGGGGCAACAAGACTGGAAAATTTGTGTAATGTTAAAAAAAAAACCTAATTGGTCAATTAATTGGCAACAACTAGTTCAATGGAAATAGGTCAGTAACATGACTGGGTATACATTAAGCATCCCAGAGAGGCTGAGTCAAGATGGGGGAGTAAAGAAGGGGAGGGGTTCACCAACTGTGAAAAACTGTGCGAGCAAATAGTGCAACAATTTAAGAATAATATTCTACAATCACATCATCTACGGGACATAATATCACTAAAAGAGTCAGAGAATCCGAAGAAATCTCTGTATGCAAAGGACAAGGCCGAAAACCAACGCTATATGCCCATGATCTTCAGGCCCTCCGGTGGCACTGCATTAAAAACGAACACAATTCTGAAGTGGAAATTGCTGCATGGGCTCAGGAACACTTCCGAAAACTATCATCTGTGAACAGTTTGTCACTGCTTCCATAAATGCAAGTTAAAACCTTATACATTTAGAAACACTACCACCTTCTCTGGGCCCGAGCTCTTTTACAATGGCAGCATGGGAAATAAAGCTGGACCAGCGGATATTTACCGGTAATTTTCGCATTTGTTCGTCTGTATTTCAAAAGCATCAAACCGGATGGCCCATGAAAAATTGTAAAGATATGGGTGTAATCTACTTCTAATTTTCTTCCAAATGTTACACTGGGCGAATACATTATGTCGTAGCACGGCCTGTGAAATGGGGCCCCACAGGCCCAACTTTAAAAATTCATAATTTGGCCACCAAAGGTCCTAGCCCTGTCAAAATTTACAGGCACCTCCCTCTGCGAGCGGCACACTAAACAAGACAATAATAATAATAATAATAATAATTAAAGCCGCAAGCGGCCTCGACGGGCCCTCGCGCCAGCGGCCAAGGGGGGCGGGGGCATGCGTCCCCGCGAAATACCTTCCACAGCTTCTTCGGCAAGAGACATTACTCCCACAATGGCGACAAAGCACAGAATTGGACACAGAGTACACGGTGCGCTGAGATGTTGTCATGGACAGAAAATTTTATGCCATGGCTTCCCAACCAAATTAATGTATTTACCTCATCAGTCACCAAGCTATAGCTACATAGGATTGTCTTCTGTTAGACATCTATTAGTCTGTATGTAACGCTACAACACTTGCTCCCGACTGCCAACCCATTCCCCAAGTCATGTGTTTAAGGCAACCAAAACAACATACTCCTGGTGCCTCATGATTGTAAACACCTCTCCTGCAACTGCTACAGCGCAATGAGCGCCCCCAGTGGTGAAAGTTAACCAAATTTGGTATACATGTCAAGGGACCTATGAAGAGTTGTTGTGTCAAGCTTGATCAAGTTTGACCAATCAGAAGCCGAGATATAAATTGTTGCCTGAAAACAGCGCCCCCAGTGGCAAAAGTTCACAAAATTTGGGAGATATGTCAGGTGACCTGTTAAGAGTGTGCGTATCAAGGTTGATCAAGATTGAGTAAATAGAAGATGAGATATTGATTTTTGAAGAATAAATGTTTTGGTTTTTCCCATGTCAGTAGGTGGCGCTATGCTGTACATGAGCGATAATGAGTTGGAAAAATAAGTGTCTACAACAGCAACGTACTATCACAAGGTAGTGGTGTGAAGGAAAAGCATTATGGAATTGTTTACCAAAAACCCGTTTTGGAGCAATTGCGTCGGCCAAAAACAGCGCCCCCCATGGACGGAAATTCCCAAAATGTGGTATACATGACATGGGAGGTAGTACGAGGGTGGCCGTGAAGTTTGACCAAATTTGAGGAAAGATTGGATTTTTTGCCCAAAAATAGCGCCCCCAGTGGCGAAATATCACAGAAATTGGGTAACATGTCAGAAGCCCAATGAGTGATTTGCGTGTGAAGTATGAGCAGTTTTGAGCAATTAGAAGATTTGTTATGAATTTTTAAGCATGTAAAATTGTGCATTGAAAATTGATTGACGTATAACTTCTGAACGGCTTATCCTACATGAAACGTATTTAGGAACTTTTGTCAGCCATGTCTGTAGATGATGTCTATCAATTTTGGTGACATTCCTATGAACGGCCTAGGAGGAGTTGCGCCGTCTTCGTGGCCATGCATTTCGCACAAAAGTGAAATTACCTCACTTCCTGTTGGGCGTGGCTAATGCATTGGCATTACATTTTTGTCCGGCTTAGTGAGATACATATGCCTACCAAATGGCATGCCACTACTACAAACTACATGGCAACCAGGCACCTTTATGCGGGAGGCCAAAATCACAACGACAAAGGGGGCACTATAGAGGCCCTGAGGCCCGCCTGGATCTGGGCTTCTGGTTCTCAGTAGCGGTGGCAGTCAAAGAAAAAGGAGCCAAATTTCGTGCGTTGTCGACCATGGCAAGCGCCCCAGTAAGGGTCTTGTAAAGAGTTTGCTTGCCAAGTTTGACAAATCAGAAGCTGCAATAGCATTGCTGCCATAACCAGCACCCCCAGGGGCGAAAGTGCACAAAATTTGGCGTATATGTCAGGTGAGCTATGAAGAGTTTGCGTATGAAGTTTGATGACAATTGAGTAAATAGAAGATGAGATATAGATTTTTGAAGAATAAATTTTTTGGTTTTTCTCATGTCAGTAGGTGGCGCTATGCTGTACATGAGCGATTATGAGTTGGAAAAAAAAGTGTCTACAACAGCAACGTACTATCACAAGGTAGTGGTGTGAAGGGAAAGCATTATGGAATTATTTACCAAAAACCCGTTTTGGAGCAATTGCGTCGGCCAAAAACAGCGCCCCCCATGGACGAAAATTCCCAAAATGTGGTATACATGACATGGGAGGTAGTAAGAGGGTGGCCGTGAAGTTTGACCAAATTTGAGGAAAGATTGGATTTTTTGCCAAAAAATAGCGCCCCCAGTGGCGAAATATCACAGAAAGTGGGTAACATGTCAGAAGCCCAATGAGTGATTTGCGTGTGAAGTATGAGCAGTTTTGAGCAATTAGAAGATTTGTTATGAATTTTTAAGCATGTAAAATTTTGCATCGAAAATTGATTGACGTATAACTTCTGAACGGTTTATCCTACGTGAAACGTATTTAGTAACTTTTGTCAGCCATGTCTGTAGATGATGTGTATCAATTTTGGTGACATTCCTATGAACGGTCTAGGAGGAGTTCCGCCGTCTTCGTGGCCATGCATTTCGCACAAAAGTGAAATTACCTCACTTCCTGTTGGGCGTGGCTAATGCATTGGCATTACATTTTTGTCCGGCTTAGTGAGATACATATGCGTACCAAATGGCATGCCACTACTACAAACTACATGGCAACCAGGCACCGTAATGCGGGAGACCAAAATCACAACGACTTAGGGGGCGCTATAGAGGCCCTGAGTCCCGGCCAAGTTTGGGCTTTTGGTTCTGAGTAGCGGTGGCAATTCTCGGAACTGGTGCCAAATTTCGTGCGTTTTCGCCCATGGCAAGTGCCCCGAAAATGGCCCAACAGCGGAGAAAAATAAAGAAGAAGAAGAAGACGGAAGAAGAAGAAGAAGAAGACGGAAGAATAATTAAAGCCGCAAGCGGCCTCGACGGGCCCTCGCGCCAGCGGCCAAGGGGGGCGGGGGCATGCGTCCCCGCGAAATACCTTCCACAGCTTCTTTGGCAAGAGACATTACTCCCACAATGGTGACAAAGCACAGAATTGGACACAGAGTACACGGTGCGCTGAGATGTTGTCATGGACAGAACATTTTATGCCATGGCTTCCCAACCAAATTAATGTATTTACCTCATCAGTCACCAAGCTATAGCTACATAGGATTGTCTTCTGTTAGACATCTATTAGTCTGTATGTAACGCTACAACACTTGCTCCCGACTGCCTACCCATTCCCCACAAGTCATGTGTGTTTAAGGCAACCAAAACAACATACTCCTGGTGCCTCATGATTGTAAAGAGCTCTCCTGCAACTGCTACAGTGCAATGAGCGCCCCCAGTGGTCCACAAGTCATGTGTGTTTAAGGCAACCAAAACAACATACTCCTGGTGCCTCATGATTGTAAACACCTCTCCTGCAACTGATACAGTGCAATGAGCGCCCCCAGTGGTCCACAAGTCATGTGTGTTTAAGGCAACCAAAACAACATACTCCTGGTGCCTCATGATTGTAAACACCTCTCCTGCAACTGCTACAGCGCAATGAGCGCCCCCAGTGGTGAAAGTTCACCAAATTTGGTATACATGTCAAGGGACCTATGAAGAGTTGTTTTGTAAAGTTTGATCAAGTTTGACCAATCAGAAGCCGAGATATAAATTGTTGCCTGAAAACAGCGCCCCCAGTGGCAAAAGTTCACAAAATTTGGCACATATGTCAGGTGACCTGTTAAGAGTGTGCGTATCAAGTTTGATCAAGATTGAGAAAATAGAAGATGAGATATTGATTTTTGAAGAATAAATTTTTTGGTTTCTCCCATGTCAGTAGGTGGCGCTATGCTACAACACTTGCTCCCGACTGCCTACCCATTCCCCACAAGTCATGTGTGTTTAAGGCAACCAAAACAACATACTCCTGGTGCCTCATGATTGTAAACACCTCTCCTGCAACTGCTACAGTGCAATGAGCGCCCCCAGTGGTCCACAAGTCATGTGTGTTTAAGGCAACCAAAACAACATACTCCTGGTGCCTCATGATTGTAAACACCTCTCCTGCAACTGCTACAGCGCAATGAGCGCCCCCAGTGGTGAAAGTTCACCAAATTTGGTATACATGTCAAGGGACCTATGAAGAGTTGTTTTGTAAAGTTTGATCAAGTTTGACCAATCAGAAGCCGAGATATAAATTGTTGCCTGAAAACAGCGCCCCCAGTGGCAAAAGTTCACAAAATTTGGCACATATGTCAGGTGACCTGTTACGAGTGTGCGTATCAAGTTTGATCAAGATTGAGAAAATAGAAGATGAGATATTGATTTTTGAAGAATAAATTTTATGGTTTCTCCCATGTCAGTAGGTGGCGCTATGCTGCACATGAGCGATTATTAGTTGGAGAAATAAGTGTCTACAACAGCAACGTACTATCACAAGGTAGTGGTGTGAAGGAGAAGCATTATGGAATTATTTACCAAAAACCTGTTTTGGAGCAATTGCGTTGGCCAAAAACAGCGCCCCCCATGGACGAAAATTCCCAAAATGAGGTGTACATGACATGGGAGGTAGTAAGAGGGTGGCCGTGAAGTTTGACCAAATTTGAGGAAAGATTGGATTTTTTGCCCAAAAATAGCGCCCCCAGTGGCGAAATATCACAGAAATTGGGTAGCATGTCAGATGCCCAATGAGTGATTTGCGTGTGAAGTATGAGCAGTTTTGAGCAATTTGAAGATATGTTATGAATTTTTAAGCATGTAAAATTTTGCATTGAAAATTGATTGACGTATAACTTCTGAACGGTTTATTCTACGTGAAACGTATTTAGGAACTTTTGTCAGCCATGTCTGTAGATGATGTGTATCAATTTTGGTGACATTCCTATGAACGGTCTAGGAGGAGTTGCGCCGTTTTCGTGGCCATGCATTTCGCACAAAAGTGAAATTACCTTACTTCCTGTTGGGCGTGGCTAATGCATTGGCATTACATTTTTGTCCGGATTAGTGAGATACATATGCGTACCAAATGGCATGCCACTACTACAAACTACATGGCAACCAGGCACCTTAATGTGGGAGGCCAAAATCACAATGAGTTAGGGGGCGCTATAGAGGCCCTGAGGCCCGCCTGGATCTGGGCTTCTGGTTCTCAGTAGCGGTGGGAGTCTAAGAAAAAGGAGCCAAATTTCGTGCGATGTCGACCATGGCAAGCGCCCCAAAAAGGGTCTTGTAAAGAGTTTGCTTGCCAAGTTTGACAAATCAGAAGCTGCAATATCATTTCTGCCATAACCCGCACCCCCAGGGGCGAAAGTGCACAAAATTTGGCGTACATGCCAGGTGAGCTATGAAGAGTTTGCGTATGAAGTTTGATGACAATTGAGTAAACAGAAGATGAGATATAGATTTTTGAAGAATAAATGTTTTGGTTTTTCCCATGTCAGTAGGTGGCGCTATGCTGTACATGAGTGATTATGAGATGGAAAAATAAGTGTCCACAACAGCAACGCACTATCACAAGGTAGTGGTGTAAAGGAAAAGCATTTTGGAATAATTTACCAAAAACCCGTTTTGGAGAAATTGCGTCGGCCAAAAACAGCGCCCCCCATGGACGAAAATTCCCAAAATGTGGTATACATGACATGGGAGGTAGTAAGAGGGTGGCCGTGAAGTTTGACCAAATTTGAGGAAAGATTGGATTTTTTGCCCAAAAATAGCGCCCCCAGTGGCGAAATATCACAGAAATTGGGTAACATGTCAGAAGCCCAATGAGTGATTAGCGTGTGAAGTATGAGCAGTGTTGAGCAATTAGAAGATTTGTTATGAATTTTTTAGCATGTAAAATTTTGAAGTGAAAATTGATTGACGTATAACTTCTGAACGGTTTATCCTACGTGAAACGTATTTAGTAACTTTTGTCAGCCATGTCTGTAGATGATGTCTATCAATTTTGGTGACATTCCTATGAACGGTCTAGGAGGAGTTGCGCCGTCTTCGTGGCCATGCATTTCACACAAAAGTGAAATTACCTCACTTCCTGTTGGGCGTGGCTAATGCATTGGCATTACATTTTTGTCCGGCTTAGTGAGATACATATGCATACCAAATGGCATGCCACTACTACAAACTATATGGCAACCAGGCACCTTAATGCGGGAGGCCAAAATCACAATGACTTAGGGGGCGCTATAGAGGCCCTGAGCCCCGGCCAAGTGTGGGCTTTTGGTTCTGAGTAGCGGTGGCAATTCTCGGAAGTGGCGCCAAATTTCGCGCGTTTTCGCCCATGGCAAGCGCCCCGAAAATGGCCCAACAGCGGAGAAAAATAAAGAAGAATAATAATAGTGAACTCTTACAAGAACAATAGGGCCTTCGCCCTATAGGGCTCGGGCCCTAATAATAATAGTGAACTCTTACAAGAACAATAGGGCCTTCGCCCATAGGGCTCGGGCCCTAACTAGAAACTATATGCCAAGCAGGCACCTTAATGCGAGAGGCAAAAATCACAACACGTTAGGGGGCGCTATAGAGGCCCTGAGGCCTGCCTGGATCTGGGCTTCTGGTTCTCAGTAGCGGTGGCAGTCTAAGAAAAAGGAGCCAAATTTCGTGCATTGTCGACCATGGCAAGCGCCCCAATAAGGGTCTTGTAAAGAGCTTGCTTGCCAAGTTTGACAAATCAGAAGCTGCAATATCATTTTTGCCATAATAAGCACCCCCAGGGGCGAAAGTGCACAAAATTTGGCGTACATGTCAGGTGAGCTATGAAGAGTTTGCGTATGAAGTTTGATGACAATTGAGTAAATAGAAGATGAGATATAGATTTTTGAAGAATAAATTTTTTGGTTTTTCCCATGTCAGTAGGTGGCGCTATGCTGTACATGAGCGATTATGAGTTGGAAAAATAAGTGTCTACAACAGCAACGTACTATCACAAGGTAATGGTGTGAAGGAAAAGCATTATGGAGTTATTAACCAAAAAGCCGTTTTGGAGCAACGGCGTCGGCCAAAAACAGCGCCCCCCATGGACGAAAATTCCCAAAATGTGGTATACATGACATGGGAGGTAGTAAGAGGGTGGCCGTGAAGTGTGACCAAATTTGAGGAAAGATAGGATTTTTTGCCCAAAAATAGCGCCCCCAGTGGCGAAATATCACAGAAATTGGGTAACATGTCAGAAGCCCAATGAGTGATGTGCGTGTGAAGTATGAGCAGTTTTGAGCAATTAGAAGATTTGTTATGAATTTTTAAGCATGTAAAATTTTGCATTGAAAATTGATTGACGTAGAACTTCTGAACGGTTTATCCAACGTGAAACGTATTTAGTAACTTTTGTCAGCCATGTCTGTAGATGATGTGTATCAATTTTGGTGACATTACTATGAACGGTCTAGGAGGAGTTGCGCCGTCTTCGTGGCCATGCATTTTGCACAAAAGTGAAATTACCTCACTTCCTGTTGGGCGTGGCTAATGCATTGGCATTACATTTTTGTCCGGCTTAGTGAGAGACATATGCGTACCAAAGGGCATGCCACTACTACAAACTACATGGCAACCAGGCACCTTAATGCGAGAGGCAAAAATCACAACACGTTAGGGGGCGCTATAGAGGCCCCGAGGCCCGCCTGGATCTGGGCTTCTGGTTCTCAGAAGCGGTGGCAGTCCAAGAAAAAGGGGCAAAATTTCGAACATTGTCGCCCATGGCAAGCGCCCCAATAAGGGTCTTGTAAAGAGTTTGCTTGCCAAGTTTGACAAATCAGAAGCTGCAATATCATGTTTGCTATAACCAGCACCCCCAGTGGCGAAAGTGCACAAAATTTGGCGTATATGTCAGGTGAGCTATGAAGAGTTTGCGTATGAAGTTTGATGACAATTGAGTAAATAGAAGATGAGACATAGATTTTTGAAGAATAAATTTTGTGGTTTTTCCCATGTCAGTAGGTGGCGCTATGCTGTACATGAGCGATTATGAGATGGAAAAATAAGTGTCCACAACAGCAACGTACTATCGCAAGGTAGTGGTGTGAAGGAAAAGCATTATGGAATTATTTACCAAAAACCCGTTTTGGAGAAATTGCGTCGGCCAAAAACAGCGCCCCCCATGGACGAAAATTCCCAAAATGTGGTATACATGACATGGGAGGTAGTAAGAGGGTGGCCGTGAAGTTTGACAAAATTTGAGGAAAGATTGGATTTTTTGCCCAAAAACAGCGCCCCCAGTGGCGAAATATCACAGAAATTGGGTAACATGTCAGAAGCCCAATGAGTGATTTGCGTGTGAAGTATGAGCAGTTTTGAGCAATTAGAAGATTTGTTATGAATTTTTTAGCATGTAAAATTTTGAAGTGAAAATTGATTGACGTATAACTTCTGAACGGTTTATCCTACGTGAAACGTATTTAGTAACTTTTGTCAGCCATGTCTGTAGATGATGTGTATCAATTTTGGTGACATTCCTATGAACGGTCTAGGAGGAGTTGCGCCGTCTTCGTGGCCATGCATTTTGCACAAAAGTGAAATTACCTCACTTCCTGTTGGGCGTGGCTAATGCATTGGCATTACATTTTTGTCCGGCTTAGTGAGATACATATGCGTACCAAATGGCATGCCACTACTACAAACTATATGGCAACCAGGCACCTTAATGCGGGAGGCCAAAATCACAACGACTTAGGGGGCGCTATAGAGGCCCTGAGCCCCGGCCAAGTTTGGGCTTTTGGTTCTGAGTAGCGGTGGCAATTCTCGGAACTGGTGCCAAATTTCATGCGTTTTCGCCCATGGCAAGCGCCCCGAAAATGGCCCAACAGCGGAGAAAAATAAAGAAGAAGAAGAAGACGGAAGAATAATTAAGGCCGCAAGCGGCCTCGACGGGCCCTCGCGCCAGCGGCCAAGGGGGGCGGGGGCATGCGTCCCCGCGAAAGACCTTCCACAGCTTCTTCGGCAAGAGACATTACTCCCACAATGGCGACAAAGCACAGAAATGGACACAGAGTACACGGTGCGCTGAGATGTTGTCATGGACAGAACATTTTATGCCATGGCTTCCCAACCAAATTAATGTATTTACCACATCAGTCACCAAGCTATAGCTACATAGGATTGTCTTCTGTTAGACATCTATTAGTCTGTATATAACGCTACAACACTTGCTCCCGACTGCCTACCCATTCCCCACAAGTCATGTGTGTTTAAGGCAACCAAAACAACATACTCCTGGTGCCTCATGATTGTAAACACCTGTCCTGCAACTGCTACAGCGCAATGAGCGCCCCCAGTGGTGAAAGTTCACCAAATTTGGTATACATGTCAAGGGACCTATGAAGAGTTGTTGTGTCAAGTTTGATCAAGTTTGACCAATCAGAAGCCGAGATATAAATTGTTGCCTGAAAACAGCGCCCCCAGTGGCAAAAGTTCACAAAATTTGGCACATATGTCAGGTGAGCTGTTAAGAGTGTGCGTATCAAGTTTGATCAAGATTGAGTAAATAGAAGATGAGATATTGATTTTTGAAGAATAAATTTTTTGGTTTTTCCCATGTCAGTAGGTGGCGCTATGCTGTACATGAGCGATTATGAGTTGGAAAAATAAGTGTCTACAACAGCAACGTACTTTCACAAGGTAGTGGTGTGAAGGAAAAGCATTATGGAATTATTTACCAAAAACCCGTTCTGGAGCAATTGCGTCGGCCAAAAACAGCGCCCCCCATGGACGAAAATTCCCAAAATGTGGTATACATGACATGGGAGGTAGTAAGAGGGTGGCCGTGAAGTTTGACCAAATTTAAGGAAAGATTGGATTTTTTGCCCAAAAATAGCGCCCCCAGTGGCGAAATATCACAGAAATTGGGTAACATGTCAGAAGCCCAATGAGTGATCTGCGTGTGAAGTATGAGCAGTTTTGTGCAATTAGAAGATTTGATATGAATTTTTAAGCATGTAAAATTTTGCATTGAAAATTGATTGACGTATAACTTCTGAACGGTTTATGCTACGTGAAAGGTATTTAGTAACTTTTGTCAGCCATGTCTGTAGATGATGTGTATCAATTTTGGAGACATTCCTATGAAGGGTCTAGGAGGAGTTGCGCCGTCTTCGTGGCCATGCATTTCGCATAAAAGTGAAATTACCTCACTTCCTGTTGGGCGGGGCTAATGCATTGGCATTACATTTTTGTCCGGCTTACTGAGATACATATGCTTTCCAAATGGCATGCCACTACTACAAACTACATGGCAACCAGGCACCTTAATGCGGGAGGCCAAAATCACAACGAGTTAGGGGGCGCTATAGAGGCCCTGAGGCCCGCCTGGATCTGGGCTTCTGGTTCTCAGTAGCGGTGGCAGTCTAAGAAAAAGGAGCCAAATTTCGTGCGTTGTCGACCATGGCAAGCGCCCCAAAAAGGGTCTTGTAAAGAGTTTGCTTGCCAAGATTGACAAATCAGAAGCTGCAATATCATTTCCGCCATAACCAGCACCCCCAGGGGCGAAAGTGCACAAAATTTGGCGTACATGTCAGGTGAGCTATGAAGAGTTTGCCTATGAAGTTTGATGACAACTGAGTAAATAGAAGATGAGATATAGATTTTTGAAGAATAAATTTTTTGGTTTTTCCCATGTCAGTAGGTGGCGCTATGCTGTACATGAGTGATTATGAGATGGAAAAATAAGGGTCCACAACAGCAACGCACTATCACAAGGTAGTGGTGTGAAGGAAAAGCATTATGGAATTATTGACCAAAAACCCGTTTTGGAGAAATTGCGTCGGCCAAAAACAGCGCCCCCCATGGACGAAAATTCCCAAAATGTGGTATACATGACATGGGAGGTAGTAAGAGGCTGGCCGTGAAGTTTGACCAAATTTGAGGAAAGATTGGATTTTTTGCCCAAAAATAGCGCCCCCAGTGGCGAAATATCACAGAAATTGGGTAACATGTCAGAAGCCCAATGATTGATTAGCGTGTGAAGTATGAGCAGTGTTGAGCAATTAGAAGATTTGTTATGAATTTTTTAGCATGTAAAATTTTGAAGTGAAAATTGATTGACGTATAACTTCTGAACGGTTTATCCTACGTGAAACGTATTTAGTAACTTTTGTCAGCCATGTCTGTAGATGATGTGTATCAATTTTGGTGACATTCCTATGAACGGTCTAGGAGGAGTTGCGCCATCTTCGTGGCCATGCATTTCACACAAAAGTGAAATTACCTCACTTCCTGTTGGGCGTGGCTAATGCATTGGCATTACATTTTTGTCCGGCTTAGTGAGATACATATGCATACCAAATGGCATGCCACTACTACAAACTAAATGGCAACCAGGCACCTTAATGCGGGAGGCCAAAATCACAGCGACTTAGGGGGCGCTATAGAGGCCCTGAGCCCCGGCCAAGTGTGGGCTTTTGGTTCTGAGTAGCGGTGGCAATTCTCGGAAGTGGCGCCAAATTTCGCGCGTTTTCGCCCATGGCAAGCGCCCCGAAAATGGCCCAACAGCGGAGAAAAATAAAGAAGAATAATAATAGTGAACTCTTACAAGAACAATAGGGCCTTCGCCCATAGGGCTCGGGCCCTAATAATAGTGAACTCTTACAAGAACAATAGGGCCTTCGCCCATAGGGCTCGGGCCCTAATAATAATAATAATAATAATATAATAATACACTCAGTAGTCACTGTTGTCTTTACTGCACAATCCAGCTGAACTAGTGTTTTAGGGTTGACAGTATCTGACAGATTCAGTTGGTTGATTAAGAGTTCAGTTTAGATACAACTTTCCAGTACAGTATTGTTACGTGACGAACTGCCAAACAGTGGATATGTTGTTATTATTATGTGCATTTTTTTATTCATAATAAGAATGACAGTCAGTCATATGCTTTGTAGGATGTAGATTTATAATTTAATAGTTTTTATTTTCTTCTATTTTCTAAGTTCTAGTCCAGCAGATTTTAGTCTGAATGCCAAATGATATCACCATGTCTAGTTTTGAGTCATTTTAAAAGTCATTTTGTTACAAAGTTACTTGGAATCTCATACTCAACATTTTAACTCTATTATATAAGAATAGCTGTGTTGTTAATTACTAAATTTCTTATAGACTTATTATAAACATAGTATAAAATAGTCATTGTTGACATAATGTTTCAGGAGTGTTATTATAGTACCTATATATGAGTACCAGTAAGCTGTAACCAACTGGAACATCCTTGGCCCCCCATACTTTTTCTAGACATGGAACTGACCTGTGTGCGCTACTGTTTTCTTGGGTAGAACTTTAAGCATGTTTTTCTTGAATCTTCTGACATTTTCTTGTAAAATGTATTCAATTTGTAGTGTAATTAGCAACTAATGTCTAGTGTAATTTGGCCTTTGAAGATCACAAAAATGTGCCTGGAAATAGCTGAGAAGCCATCTCCAGGCATCTAAAGCCCTTCAGCTTCTGGGGCCCTGAGGCAGGCCCCAGACCCGCAGACGCATTGTTCCAGGTCTTTGGCCCGTCATTCAGACAGGCTGAAATTTGGACAGACAAGATTTCAGACTTGTCTGTCCTGTGACAGTCTGCTTAAAATTCCTTATTTCCCACGCTGCAATAGACTGAGGTGAAGTGGAAAACTGTCCTGTGGATGAATCTAAATTTGAAATTCTTTTTGGAAATTATAGACACTGTGTCTTCCGGACTAAAGAGGAGAGGGACCATCCAGGTTGCTATCAGAGCACAGTTCAAAAGCCAGCATCTGTGATGTATAAGGGTGTATTGGTGCACATGGCACTTGCACATCTGGGAAAGCAACATTAATGCTGAATGATATAGACAGGTTTTGGAGCAACATTCTGCCATCCAGGCAACAACTTTTTCAGGGAAGGCCTTGCTTCTTTCAACAAGACAATACCAAACCACATTCTGCACATATTACAACTGTATGGCTCTGTAGTAAAAGAGTCTGGGTGCTAAACTGGCCTGCCTGCAGTCCAGACCTGTCTCCCACTGAAAACATTTGGTGCCTTATGAAACAAAAAAAAAAACAACAAAGGAGACCCTGAACTGTTGAGCAGCTGCAATCCTATATCAAGCAAGAACGGGACAACATTTCACTTTCAAAACTACAGCAATTTTTTTCTCAGTTCCCAAAAGTTTACAGAGTATTGTTAAAAGAAGAGGTGATGCAGCACAGTGGTAAACAGGCCCTTGTCCCAACTTTTTTGAAATGTGTTGTTGGCATCATATTCAAAATGAACATATATATTTTTCAAAAAGCAATAAAAATTTTTTTCATTTGATATGTTGTCTTTGTACTATTTTCAATTAAATATAGGGTTTCTATGTTTATTTATGTCTATCTCTGTATTTACAGTTTACACAGTGTACCTGGGATTTTTTTTTTTAGAAATGGGGTTGTATGAACTCTAGTGCACTTCCATGACATGGTCTGTAAAAAAAAAAAATAACCAGCAATAACTGAAGAGGAACGACAGCATACAAATGTAACTGCATGGAAATGATGATTTAAGCAACCTGAGGTCTATTGTCCAGTTCTGAACACTCAAACAAGCTTGGTACAGGAACAGATTCCAATCCAAACATTTACCCTTTTCCATTACAACAGAATAGAGTTGTGTGATATAACGATTTAATCTTTTCGACATGATTTTACACTGCCTGGTCATGTTTACTCCCTTGCATTTTGCAAAGTCAGGGTACCCCCAGGATTGTTAAACCAAAATTTAAGACTTAAGACTTTTTTAATGCCATTTCAAGTGAAATTTAATACCTTTGTCGCACTCATTAGGGAAGAATAAATCATATTGAGCACCAGATTAAACCTCAAATAATTACTATTTACGAGTGTTTGAAATAACAAAATTACATTTATTAAAATAATCAATCAGAATTCATTCTACTCACACCCCCTGAACACCATGCAGAGGAGAGCACACCCATGTAAGTCCAGACAATCACCCCTCATACACACACACACACACGCCAGAGAAGCATTCAAAAGACAAAAAGAATAGTATAGCTATAATAGTATAGTATAGCTGCCTGCTTCTGAATTGTGGATGCAAACGAAATATGTTTACCACTTTTCATGTGAGAATCCAGAGCTGTAAGCCCCATTGTCCCTAGTTGAAAGGTTTTTTTTACACAAAGTGCATAATGCCTCACGGTCATTATTTGGAACCTCCTTAACCCAGGCGCATTTAGGCCCCGGTCACACCGCCCGAACTTTGCTGGAGCGTTCCTGGAGCGGTGAAAAAAATTCATCACCGCTCGTAACCGTTCACCACCCTTTAACAAAAGTTGGCCCCCGTTAAAGCAACGCCGTATACGCTCGGCCACCGCTGATGTTTCTCGAGGGGCCCTCCTACCGCTCCGAAAGTTTTGAGCTGCACAAAATATTGCGAGCGGTGAGGAGGGGGCAATTTTCCGCCCCGGCAAAGTTCACCCCCGCTCCACTACCGCCCAGTCAAAGTCTGGCACCGCTAGACGCAAGTTCGTGGACGCTTGGGTCCGCTAGGCCAACGCAGAAATCTTGAACGCTGGACCACCGCTGCTTCGCCAGCGTTGCCCGGGCGGCGATTAAACGTTGCACAAACTTCGGTGGAGCGGTTGTAAGCGTTTTACGAGCGGACACAGGGTTGCTGGAACGGTGTCGGGCGTTGAAGCAGCTATCCATGGCAGCGATGAACTTTGGTTTGGCGTTGGTATAGAGGTGTCGGAGCGGGACCAGAATTTGGCTATAAATACGGGAGAAATGGACCAGGAGCTCATTTGGAATCGAGCTGCCGTTGAGTTCAGACCTCATCTATATCGAATTTGCTCAAAGTTACAGTAAAACTGTATCACCATGGATGCTGAGAGACTTGCTATGATTGGTGCTAAACCAACTTTATACCCCCGCCGAGCCAAAGCCCGCATGCGCAGAATGCCGCTATACCAACGCTCGCTACCGCTCGCTACCGCTAAACCAACGCTAAACCAACGCCGGCTTCAGCGGTGCACCGCTAAGCCAACGCCCGTGTTTTCGATTTTTTTTCCCCATTTTGTGCGCGGTGACGAGCGTTGTCGAAATTCGGCCCCCCCTCCCTACCGTTCAAGGAACGCTCCAGCAAAGTTCGGGCGGTGTGACTTAGGGTCGAGCGGCCACTTCGGGTTGAATCTGCACTTCCCCATGCTCTCTCCCCCTCACCCTCTCTGCTCTATGCGCCTGCTGCTCTCGTTTCGTGTGAACCCTTTACGGCGCGACGTGAATTTCCCGCTGTTTGCGTGTGAACGCCAGGGCAGCGCAAAACATTTTAGATTTTGCTTCATTTTCATCACAGAGAATTTAATCTAGGTTATGCAACGATGTTAGACTTTCTTTGGAAAATTAAGACCTCCGTGGAAAAAATTAAGACTTTCAAGATGAAATTTAATACTTTTAAGGCCTTAATTCTGGAAAATGAAATTCAATACTTTTTTAATACTTTTAAGACTCCGCGGGTACCCTGAAAGTAGCCCTGTAATTTGTAGTAATTGCAGCAAAAGAGCTTTTCCTACAAATAAAAATGGGAGATTGAACAATTTTTGAACTCTCCGGTATTAACTGACACTGCCTGGAAGCCCCGTCCCCTTCCACTCATCTCATGTCCTCTCAGTGAAAGAAAATGGGGAATGTTTGAGTGCATTAGGTGAAATGAAATCTATCAAATGTAGTATGTTTGATTTAGCTCATATTAGACAGATACCACAGAATAATTTCAGCCAAGATTTCTCCGGAATCATCTAAAAATCAACAATCCATCTGAGTTTTCATGATTACTAATGCTGGCAAGCTGTTCCTGACTGCACAGCTGATAATAATAATAATAATAATAATAATAATAATAATAATAGGTATCAATTCAACAGCTATGGGCAAGCCCGCGTTTAGAAATGAAATATAATTCATAGAATCAGAAAAATTATCTGCAAAAAGTAACATACATTCACTGAGCACTTTATTAGGAACATGCGTACACCTACTCATTCATGCAATTACCTAATCAGCCAATCATGTAGCAGCAGTGTGATGCATAAAATCATGCAGGTATAGCCAGCAGCCTCAGGTAATGATCACAATCAACCATCCTAATGGGGAAAAAGGTCATCTCTGTGATTCTGACTGTACATGGTTTCTGGTGCCAGATGGGCTGGTTTTAATATTTTTTTAATAACTGCTGATCTCCTGGGACTGCTGAACATCGAATGAGCAGCAATTCTGCAAACGGAATCATCTTGGTGATGAGAGATGTCAACAGAGAATGGCAAGACTGATTCAAACTGACAGAAAGGCTACAGTAACTCAGACAACCACTCTGTACAATTGTGGTGAGCAGAAAAGCATCTCAGAATGTACAACACGACGAGGCAGATGAGCTACAACAGCAGAAGACCACATCAGGTTCCAATTCTGTCAGGCAAGAACAATAAGCTGAAGCTGCAGTGGGCACAGGCTCATCAAAACTGAATAGCTGAAGACCTGAGAAACATAGCCAGCTCGAATGAATCTTGATTTCTTCTGAGGCACACATCTGGTCAGAATTTAATGCCAACAGCATGAATCCATGGACCCAACCTACTTTGTGTCAACACTCCAGGCTGGTGGAGATGATGTAATGGTGTGGGGAATGTCTCCTAGCACACTTTCAGCCTGTTTATACCAATCAATCATCACTTCAATGCCACAGACTATTTGAGTATTGTTGTGGACCATGTGCATCTCTTCATGGCCACAATTTACCCATCTTCTAATGGCTACTTCCAGCATGATAATGCACCAACTCAAAGGAAAAGTTCTCAAATTGGTTTCATGAACACAATGAAACAATGAGTTCAATGTTCTTCAATGTTCAATGGCCTTCTCAGCCACCAAATTTCAATCCAGCAGAACACCTGTTCCACCACATCCCAAAGGAGATTCAGAGCATGGAAGTGCACCTGAAAAATCTGAAGGAACTGCTTGATGCAATCACGTCAACAAGGACCAGAATCTCAAAGAAATGTTTCCAACATCTCGTGGAATCCATGCCATGAAGAATCGAGGCTGTTTTGAGAGCAAAGGACGGAACTATGCAGTATTATTATCGTGTTCCTAATAATGTACTCAGTGAGTGTATACTACAAAATTATTTAGAAGTGCCATCAATTCTGAGAAGTGATACACTTTACATTTTCTAGGTGTTCATTGGTGAAAATGAAAGTATTTTATTAAACTGAAATGAAACTGAATTTTGCTCATCTGAAACTTGAGTGGTGGCTTGAAATTTGAGAAAGTTGCCAGCCGTTGAATTCTCTGTGGAGGAAAAATTATGACTCCACCTATCAGACTCATAAGAAGAGGACACACTCAATTTTTCCCACACTGTTTTGTATAAGTGTTGTCTGTGTACAGTTATAGGCTTTCTATTCTTTGCTGGCACACTTGAGGTTGCTTTAAATAGTGACAAGGCGACGGTCAAACTTTGAACCTTGGACAGTGAATGCATGAGTGACGCTGGAATGTAGTATGCAGGGGTTGCTGCCTTCTTAGGCCTCACAGGAACTGCTACTTTCTCTGCTGTTGAAGGGGAAAGGCAAGGCACACAATCAAACAGCATCACTCATAACCGAGGGTTTTTATAAATGTCTGTTTTAATGTCAGTCCTGTGTCCCATATAAATATAGTGGAAATGATCGTGAACACAATGGAACTGAAGCATGTTTCCCATTTAAATTGTACATTTTTGAGTTGATTGGAGTGTGTAGGAACTTTCAAGTTGACTTGAAAGTTTGACTTGACTTGAAATGACTTCCTGATTAACTGGGGTACAGATATGAGGTGACACAGAGGCCAAATTCCCTTAGTCATCCATCAGCGTGGGAACAATAAGAGAACGCACAAACCAAATGAGGAAGAAGTATGTTGACCTTCATACGTCAGGGAAAGGTGATTTTAAAAAATAGCCAATAGTTATATGTGGCAGTAGGGGCGTGGTTGAGAGTCAGCTGTGAACCGCAAGGAGTCAGGTTGAACCAGCAGGTAACGTGTTGAGTTATAGCTGTGTTTGTGTCTAATTACTTGCTGTTGATTAATGCGTGGCTGTCTTTCAGATGTCCAGTAACGAGAGAGACAGCTGCATTCCCCAATGCACGTGTGTGTGTGTGTGTGTGTGTGTGTGTGTGTGTGTGTGTGTGTGTGTGTTAGTAGTTACTGAAAAGTGAAAGTTAAAATAAAGCACCTTTCCAGTTCCTCACTTCCTCAACTTAGAAAGTTCTTACATTATATTCATAATTATAAAAAAAAAATCCCCAAAGATCAGTGATGGTGAAAAAATAAAACCTTGGGGTTTCCAAGTCTCCAAAACAACCATCAGACTCCACCTCCATGCCAAGTGATTATATGGAAGGTATTAGGGATGGCAAAAACTAAAAAAAAAATCTTGACCGACCACCGAGCCTCATTAGCTGGTTAACGTCGGTTAACCGATGAGTTTAAAATTCTAGAATTGGAATTATTAGAATCTATTCTAAATCTAACCGCGAGCATCCACACATTCAGTCCCAGTCGCTGCCCTCCACTCACATTACCTTTTCTACAGCGCGAAACATTTAGTCAAACGCGGCACTGATGTCGAGGGGTTTGTATTGGAGCGGAGGACAAATGGCTCCAGCTTAGAGACGTCGTGAGAAGCGTGAAATCCCCCCTCGACCCCTCCTCCTTGT
The DNA here is from genome assembly GCF_027579695.1 of Neoarius graeffei. Lineage (NCBI taxonomy): Eukaryota > Metazoa > Chordata > Actinopteri > Siluriformes > Ariidae > Neoarius > Neoarius graeffei. The sequence continues at coordinate 37,306,305 of NC_083588.1, forward strand.
CCTTCTCCACCCGGGTCTGTGTCTGCGGCCATGTCAGCAAGGGGCACACACTTTTGTTAAGTTGCAACTTGGCATTAAAAATATCAGTGTGAACATGTTCTCAATAAATTGCCGTCATTTTCTAAGCGGCAAGCTTTAGCTCAGTCACTACCGCTGCTTGCATTGAGTAGCCTATTGAAAACAATCCTATCATACACTTGTCCCATCTTAACTTTTCATTGAAGATAGGACGTTTTAGCGATACGGCCCCTGGTGTTTACAGTTAACTGCAGTAGGCTGTGTATTGATATTGCATACTGCTACGGACTAGGCACTTTTCTTCGAAGTGAGACACAGAGACCTCATACTGCAATTGTTTTCCAGCTACTGATATTACGGTTACATGGCTGCTAATTGTGCACAGCCATTGGGAATGGGATAGCTGGAGCGAAGCTAATATAGCAACTGTCTGATGCTAAGTAACATCAGTGAGTAACCAGGTTTTAGTTCAGATCTTGTGTATTATTATTATGTTGACATTAATATTCACCAGACTAATCAACCATCAACTTCATTCATGCGCCGTGTTCTTGTTTCTTTGATAGTCAAGAATTTCCTTGATGTTACGTAGTAAAATGTAATCCAACACTGAGACTTTTCTTTCGCAGAGTGGCAGCTGTCTTCAACTGGGGCGGGACATGACTGAATGGGTGTTTCTGATTTGTCAGCTGTCGTCCTTACACCGCATGGCATGCCCCAAGCGTTTACAACACAGAATTCCAGGTTCTCCGCTCCAAAATCGGCAGCTTCAAAACGATTGATTTTTTTTTAACTGACAACCAAAAAAAAAATTTACCGGTTGACGTTGATTCGGTCAACCATCGGTCAAACGGTCATCGGTTAACATCCCTAGAAGGTATGCCAGAAAAGAAAAAAAAAACTTTTCTGTCAGTTAACCACAAATGTAAGTGCCTGAAGTTTGTGAAATGCTACTACAACTTTGACTGGAACCGTGTTCTCAGGTCTGATGTAAAAAATGGAGCTTTTTGGCAATAAAAGCTCAAAGTGGGTTTGGTGTAAAAAGAAAGATGGCTATAATGAAAAGAGCCTGATCCCAATTGTAAAATATGGTGGAAGTTCTATGATGTTTTGGGGCTGTTTTTCCTCCAAAGGCCCTGGAAACCTTGTTAGGGTACATGGCATCACAGACTCCATGAAATACCAGGACATCTCATCTCATTATCTCTAGCCGCTTTATGTGTTCTACAGGGTTGCAGGCAAGCTGGAGCCTATCCCAGCTGACTACGGGCGAAAGGCGGGGTACACCCTGGACAAGTCGCCAGGTCATCACAGGGCTGACACATAGACACAGACAACCATTCACACTCACATTCACACCTACGCTCAATTTAGAGTCACCAGTTAACCTAACCTGCATGTCTTTGGACTGTGGGGGAAACCGGAGCACCCGGAGGAAACCCACGCGGACACGGGGAGAACATGCAAACTCCACACAGAAAGGCCCTCACCGGCCATGGGGCTCGAACCCGGACCTTCTTGCTGTGAGGCGACAGCGCTAACCACTACACCACCGTGCCGCCATACCAGGACATTTTAAATCTAAATCTGGCTGCCTCTGTCAGGAAACTAAAACTGGGTCATCATTGGCTCTTCCAGCAGGACAATGATCCGAAGCACATGTCCAAATCAACACAAAAACGGTTCACTGACCACAGAACCAAGCTTCTGCCATGACCATTTCAGTCCCCTGAACCTGAACCCTACTGAAAACCTGTGGCGTGAGCTGAAGAGCAGAGAGCACAAGAGAGGGCTGAGGACCCTGGATGATTTGGAGAGATTGTGTACAGAGGAATGGTCTCAGATGCCCTGCTCTGTATCTCCAATCTTGTAAAATATTATTGGAGAAGACTCAGTGCTGTTTTACTGGCAAAGGGAGGTTATACAGAGTATTCAGGCATGAAAACGGGTCAGGGGTGAAAAAGGTGAGAAGGGTGCGCGAGTGGTGACGTGGCCTCTGGTGTTGTTTTATTTTGTTTGGGGGGTCCTCCCCCAGAATAAATATTATAGCCTCCTTACTAAGTATACTGTATTGACATTTGCACAAGGACATACAGTACAAATACATGTAGTTATAGTGAAATTATGCCCTGGAAAAAAATGCGAATAATAGAACGAAGAAAGTGGAGAACACACAAGGAATAGTGATCATTTTTTCCTTTTATTTTCCTGGACCACCAGTGTCTCCATGGCCCGCTTTCGCCGAGTTGCCACATGTTTCAGCCTTGCCCGCTTCTCTCCTTCAGCAGTCGGTTTATTGGCCTGCTGAGCACTGCAAGTTGCTTGAGAGCCATACTTGCTCTGCTGCTGCTGCTTTTCCTCCTTGTTCACCCTCTGCTGGTGTTTGTATGTGGCTGCTGCAGAGTTAATGTTCTTGCACAATGTTCTGTCCACTTCCCCAAACTTCACGTCCTCCCTTCTAAAGAGCTGCATAGCTGTCTTCCCCCTGGACATCAGCGTGTACTTGACCATCTGTATTGCATTAAATGTTTCCACATTCATGTTGCCACTCCTTTGATCAATTACATCATTCATCAGACTAAATGAGGACTCGACTCTAGGTCCATGAAAGATGGAGAGGCAACGCTTAACCAGTGCACCCAGGGAGGGGCACTTGTCTGGTTTGTCGAAGACATGACCCCACCACTCCACGATGCTCTCTCCCTCCTTGAAGCTGGGGATGGTCAGGTCAACACTGAACCGCACAAGTTCCCTCTGGATATCCTGGTCTGCTGGCAAGAGGTGCCCCAGCATACCACTCAGCCTGCCAAGATATGGAAGTACCTGCAGCTTTCAGTTCTTTTTAAATCAAGGCTGAATACTTTCTTCTTTGCTGCTGTCTTTTATTAAATCAAATTTCAGACTTTTAATTTGATTTCTTTCAGCACGGACAGCACTACAAAATGGCGTCTCCACTATACAGTGCCCTATAGAGGGCTACCGCATGACGTCACCGCGCCGCGAGATTTTGTTAGGCGCCATATTGGAAGACCAAGTACATGCACTCACAATATAAAACAAAGTACGAGCGAGAGTAAAGTGACACGATGGATGATAATTCTGGTTATGTGAGTACATTACCAGCTGCAGAAAGGGCACGGTATGTGGAGAAACTGGCTGTGATTGATGGGTTTGACCCATATGATAAGACTCGGGGCAAGGGAGAATGGAAACATAAGGAGGACCTGACACCAATTCTGCCATCTGTTTGCTACCCAGACATTGTAAATTATTTGTTGTTTACACCCAGTGCCTACACTGCTGATGACTTGAAGGCCTACAAAGGCTACAGGCTTACAATTATGTTGTTAGCGGCTTGGTTCATGATATTACAGCTGTTATTAAGAATAACCTACACATAGTTATGGCCAAGGTAATCTTGTTGATATTTATCTTTTAATAATATATCTTTTCAGTTGAAAAATTAATACTTTTTGTTACTATTAAGGTATCCATAATTTAGGTTAATTTATCCAAATTATACATATGTATTTATGATATATGCCTACACAACAACTATGCTTTATTTATATAATAGGAGGGAGAGCAAGCCCTAAACCATCCTAAATTATTATTATTATTATTATTATTATTATTAAATTGTAGAAGTCTGGGAGGCTTGCTCCTCATACAGTTATCAACTTGGGGCCAATTTAGCATGTTTTAAATCTGAATTTCTTGCGTTTGCTTACCTCAAAGTGTCCACAGATCATGCAGACTTATCCATTATATCCACAGTTTTTTGTCAAGTCTCACACAGGTTTCTTTCAAGTCTACTGTTGGGCCAATAAATCATAAATAAAACAGCTCAGATTTGTTTGTTTAAGTCGTTTGCCACTGCACTTTATTCTCGTGGGTTCACATACCGCTGCCGTTATTTCCCCCTAATCACGAGTTTGTTGGTCTTCCAAAATGGCGCAGGGTCTGTTTACTTCCGGTTTCGGGTGACGTCAGTGAAATCCCTCTATAGTGAGTAGCGAGCAATTTCGGACACAGGGATTGTCAAAAGACGTGCGCGCCCTCTTTCGAATGCTGACGTAATCAAGCCGGAAGTTTTGTTTGTTTTGATGGCAAATCAGGAAAGTTTGAAAAAAGTAGGAAATTCAGTCCGATGACTCAATCCAGCTTCCAGCAGTCTGGTCTGCACTCTGACTGATGTGTGCACGCTCTGGCCAGCAGGAGAAGAGGCGTGAAATGATGCTGCTTGCCCTTCGCAGCGAGATGTACTCGTCACTATGGCGTCAATATCAAAGCAGGAGGAGGAGGCGCAAACTGGCACGAGCTGTCTATGGGTGCGAAGCGACCTCCTTGCCCTTTGGGTCAATATCAAACACCCCCCCCCCCATTTTTTTTTTCTCATCGGATCTACACGATTCACGTAGGTCACCCATTTTGGTTTCAAAACGGCGAATTTCGCCGAAAGGTGAGGGATTTTCATGCATGGTATTAAATGCAGGGGTGCCAATAATAGTGGCGCATGTTTTTATTGAAAATAATTATTTCTTGATGAGGGATTTGTTTTTCTCTGAATAAATTTATTTGAATTAAAAAGGTTGAATGTTTTTTCATCTTTTCAGTGGGAGATGAAGCTCCTTCACCAAAAGGTAGATTTTTTTCTAACCTTTTTTACTAATCTTTACAAGGGATGCCAATAATTGTGGAGGGCATTGTGTATATAAAACATACTGTAGTTGTACGGATAACATTCTCAAGCGTTTTCTAGGTAGTCAAGCAGAGTTTTCCAGTGTAGTTGAAATGTAATCACTGTCTCCTGAGTGTGGGTGTACATGCTTTTGAGTCACTGTGTGAGATTGTGTAAGCTTGGTATCTGTGTGTATTCTTATGCGCATAACTGACAAGTGACCTTGCACATTTAAGGGACCTAGAATTTGCCCTGCATGTCAGCAACACATGATTATCATCAACAACTTTACAACCAATACATAATGCATTTGCAATGGTGCGTTTCAATTTTGATCAAGAGATCTAGCAAATATTGTTTTCAGAGTCACTTACATTTTAAAACCAGATCATATTTTTTAAACTTTGGATCATCTGTATCAACACTGAAACATCTGTGTGAATGACGTCCCCAAATATGAAATTATAGAGATTCAGAACAGCATCACTTCCTGTTTGTGCTGCTCAGGTTTTTCAACAAAGATTTAAAAAGTTGTTTTTCACACAGGACCTAAGAAGCTACAGTTTACAGAAAACAGCATCACCTGACCCTGAATCGGGGCTTTCATTTTAGGAAAAGCATAACACATTTCGAATATTAGTCATTCACTGTCAATTTGACCAGACAGAGTCAGTAAAAAAATGTGCAGAGGTGGACAAAGTACCCAACTTCATTACTTAAGTCAAAGTACAGATCCCACTGGTCAAATGTTACTCCGATACAAGTGAAAGTTGTACAGTCAAATTTTTACTTAAGTACTGAAGTACTTGCTTTTAAAAATTCTTAAGTGTTAAAAGTACATTTTCTGTCAATGCATTGTTGTATTATTGCCACAACGCTTACAAAACCTAATGCCTCTGAAGCAACCGACTGGATTTACTGGATTTACAAAATGAACGCATGCTGTGCCATCATGGTGGTTTAACGTTAAGTGAGCTAGTCAGTGACGTTCCACCTGACAACTCTTTTCAAACTCAAAATCATATTGGGTAGCTAACGTTACTAGAAAAGATTTCTACATTCTGTTTATTTGGCAAGATTATGCTAAAACATTTCTGAAAGGACTTCAGATAAGTTAATGTTATTCATGTTAGTGTAACTCCGTTTCTACATGCTAACTAACAGTGTCCACATTAACTAGCTGTGTGTTAATGTTAGCCGTGGACAAGGCTATGGCAACTTGGCAGGCAAATCCGTGCCATAAAAAGTCATTTGACTAACCAGACTGTACAGCTATTGCAACACTATCGCTAGCTCTAAAAGCACAGACAACTTCATTGCAAGCTCTCTCTTGGAATAAAACGTTTATATCCCTCGATATGCTTCTGCAGGTTGGACAGTGAGTTTTTGTAGGCCGTGATGTGGTTCATTTTCAGCAAACAAAAACATTTAAAACGAAACGAATCTTTAAACCTTTCAGAAAACTGAAACATGGGTTCATGGGCGTGTGTATTCCCCAGAAGAACCGCCTCCTTCCGTTCTGCCATCAACTGACCTAGTTCAAATAATGCTATTGGGAAATCATTGAACTTGATTTTATAATCTATGGATGTGACCCTAGTGATTACTGATAGGCTGTCTCAGTGTCACCTGTGAAAAAACAATCATGTTTTTGAAAAGAAAAGAAAAAAAACATCCACTTTCAAAGCTGCTTCATAGTAACGACTACCTTGACAGAAATATAATGGAGTAAAAAATACGATATTTGTCTTTCAAATGTAGTGAAGTTAAAGTCAGAAATTTACACAAAAAAAATACTAAAGTACAGATACTCAAAAAGTGTACTTAAGTACAGTACTCAAGTAAATGTACTTCGTTACTGTCCACCCCTGAAAATGTGCCAGATGTGTAATTTCTGGTGAACTCCACAAAGTTGCAATCATGGAATCGTGGGATTAAGAATGCCATATGGAGAAACAATATAGTGCTCATACAAAAGATAGTTTTATAAAATTTAGAATAACCAGAATCTGTATCATGAAGTCTCTCAAATCATGGTACTGTAAGTACAGCTGAAACTGTGCCAAACTCTGGGTCATTAAACCTGTGTGAATACAGCTGCATTAGACTTCCCTCCCTTCGACTGGCATCAGAGTCATAAAGAACATTCCAGAAGTATGTAGGGACAAGAGAGCGGAGAAAAGTGATTGGTGGGCAAAGGTTAGCTAGAGGAGGATCGAGGAACAGCCTGAAGAGCTCTAAATACTGAGACAGAGAAGAGATTATTTATCAGCGCCACTGAGTAAGTGATAGGTTTACAGTAACCGCTTCAAGAGGAACACAATGTGCATATTTATTAAAGAGGTAATGTAATTTCTAGCTAAGAACTGACAATGGGCTGCTACAATAAAAAAAAAGCAATAAATAGTATCAAGGAAATTGTCACCTGTAGAAGGTCATCACTAAGGACTTCTGTTTTCTCCGCTCTGGAAAAAAAGAACAATAAAAGCAGTTAGATGTGTATATATACTCAATGGTCACTTAAATAGAACACTGGCACCCCTGCTCGTTCATGAAATTAGTCAATCAGTATCACATGGCAGCAGTGCAATGCATAAACTCACAGTGACACAAGTCAAGAGCTTCAGTTAAACATCATAATGGAGAAAATGTGAGCTTAGTGATGTTGCTGGCGCTAAATGCAGGGGCTTCAAAGTTTGGGAGAATAGCAGGGTACAAATAATTTACAGCAGGGTGCAAAATGGTAAAATGTCTGCCAGCGGCAGACACAATGCACGCAAAGCGTGTAGGTAGGTAGGCGGACGGACGGACGGGCGGGCGGGCGGGCGGGCGGGCGGGCGGGCGGGCGGACGGACGGACGGACGGACGGACGGACGGACGGACGGACGGACGGACGGACAGACAGATAGATAGATAGATAGAGAGATGCAAGTACGAATTTTTCATGGGGCGGGATGGTTTGGAACAGGCCATCTAAAATTGGGATAACATTTACCCGGGATGGGTATTTGAGGCGGGTCGTCTAGCTTAAGCTTGATTAGCGTTGTTACGCACGCCAGTGTTTCCCACAGAAATTTTGGAGACTATGGGGGCAAGCCATGGGGGAGGCACGGGGGTTGTTTAAAATTGAGTGATATGTTAAATATTAAGTTATTACTGAAAAACTATTGATTAAAAAAACAGACACTGAGAAATGGTCCTATAAACAACTTTACCAATATAAAAGATTACCAGGACTACAAAAATGCAGAAAAATAGGCTTTACTTATCCAAATGCACCTGTTGGTTCAAAAGTTAAAGTGCATAGAACCTCACAGCACAACATGAAGTTACCTTAAAATATAATATAAATGCCTCAGCTTTCATGTAAGAAAAAAAACTAAATACTAGTACTGTGTGCAGGCAGTCTCTCCTGAAGACTAAATTAAACAGTAATTATAAACTAATAAAATAAATGGCTCAGGCTTCATAGAAGAAAAAAAAACAATTTGAACAGAATCTCACAGTATGATGCTGAAGCTGCCTAAACAATGGAAAATAAAATACCATTTTGGCAAAAACGTTGGCATCCATTAATTTCTTGTATTAAGTAAAAAAATATGTTGCCAGATACTGCTGACGTTTTACAGCCCAAAATCAGGGCTTTGAACCAGAATTTTTTTCCTATTGGTTCGTTCTGAACAGAAACGGAATTTTAACGTTTCCGGTTTTGGGTTCCACCATTAAATAGACGTTCCCGAACCGGTTAGAACAAAAAAATTTCGTTCCCGGAACGGTTAATTACGTTCCCTGTCAGCTGTTTAACAAATGGCTATAAAATTATGTCTCTGTCTCATCCAGCTTAAGCCAAATGTAGGCTAATTCTATTACAACCTTCATTAAATAAGACAAGAAATAATTCAAAACAATTATTATTTCAAATGTTGGCGATTTGGATTCTCAGTATGTCTTCCCATCTACACAAACAGAAAAAGTGCCAAAAATGAAAGAGAATTCGTTTAGTGTGTTATCAAAAGCTAGTCAGGCCCTATAGAGGGCTACCGCCAGCGCTCGAAACTAACGGTGTCCCGATGTCCCGGGGACCATAAAAAATGTCATCGGGACACAAAATTATCATATCTGGGACAATCCCGGGACAATGGAAAAAAATAGATCTAGAAAAAAAGTTCTACATTAAAGGTGCAGTACAAGATTTTGGAATAACGGTTCCCGCAAGCCATATTTTGAAAAGAAACACTCCCACCCCCCGCGTCTCCACCCCTCCTCCCCCTTATAAAGCCTGAGAAAGTCAGGCTTTATAATGGGTGTCTATTGCGTTACACACTAGTGGAGCTCGTTAAGTTAGAGTGTAGAGAGCTTGGAAAAATAGCTCAAACTTTCTCATTTAAACTGTGTTTTCAGCCCCAATTTTCACTCCACACACACAATTTTCTCAAAAGTAGTAGCCACACTTGTCCTGATTCACACAATGTGTCTACCTGAGCGATAGGATTTACTGTTTTTGAATGAGAAGCCTGAAAGTAACGAGAGCACAGCCGCGCAGCCCCATAGACTCCCATTATAAACGTGGCAGAAAAGTCACTCGTTTTTAACTCGCTCTAGTGACCTCATTTTTTACACTACAGACAAAAAAAATTACATCCGTGTGTTCAGGAGAGCCTTGTGGCGCTCACTGTGAAAGAATTTTGTGAACATCTCCTTCCGTTTTCGTGTAAATCCCCGTTGTTTGGAAGGAGCGCACTGAGAGAATCCTGCGCTCTGTGTGACACTCTGCTCGCTCTCACACACACACACACACACACAGAAGGGCCGGGCTGGTCGCGGGCTTCAGTCTGATTGACGTGTCAGTATCCAATCATTTTGAGGTGGTACCTCGATATGATTGGATGGCGTTTTTCCTTTATTTTACACTGTAGACTGGATTAAAATATTTCGTTTTTTGGGTCAAACCTTCTATTGTACTGCTTGCAACATGGGTGTGCATTTCATCCATTGATGGTATGGCTGATGGCTTTCAAAACATCTCTGAATGGGGCAACAGGTATATTACATAAAAATGGATAACGGTAATGGTGAAAATGATAAGTTGGCCTTATAAGTGCCAACAGATATTCAAGGTATAAGTAGATGAAACAAACATAAAAGGGGTCTTATTTTCAACTAAAGTGTACTGCAGATGTAGGGAGTTGAAACATTTTCTGAATGAGCTAGTTGGCCCCTTTTAAATAAACGGGTATCTATTCATACAGTGAGATCGCCAAAGTTTAATAAACTGAAAATGCAATAACTGTAATTTTGAAGTAGATGATGTATTGGACATGTGTCACTTGTGTTTTGTGACTTATTGTAAAAATGATATAAAGGGTTCAAAATCGCATAGTTACAAATATAATAGTAACTTCATATGATAATATTAACCACTGGTTATTTCAGAGAGGAAAAAAATGGGGACACTATTGCTTCCATTCGGGACAATACAACACAGAATTCGGGACCACTGGGGGACACAAAGAAAAAAAGTTAATTTCGAGCCCTGGCTACCGCATGACGTCACAGCGCCGCGAGATTTTGTTAGGCGCCATATTGGAAGACCAAGTACACATCTATGCAAGTACATACATACATAAAACAAACTACACCTGAAATTTAGCCAGGGCCGGTTCTGCCCTAATCTGGACCCGGGTGCAACATCGCGCAACCCCCCCCCAAAAAAAAACACCACTCTAAATCAGGACAACCATCACATAACTATAAACATTTTATATCAACTATTTTAACTAAATGGGCTATAATAAATAAGCCTGCAGGCAGCCACGGCGGGCTGCCTCAGAAAAGTAACCATTTGTCCTACCTTAAAACTCGTTTTGCATTTTCTGCCTCCTTTTTTGTATTTTCAACCCTCCGTTTATTTTCTTTCCTTTTCTGAAAACCCGATTTGTGTCCAGACATTTTGTTCTGCTACCAATTAACTAACTCGTCAGGTCTTGTCTCTCGAGTCCGCGATGATTCCCGTGGGAAGGGCAACAATTGATACATTTTTACAAACAGCCAATAGGGAGGTTGCATCGTTCAGGCTCTTCTTTGCTCAGACACTCAGTAATGGAGACGTGATAGCAGTCCACCTTCCCGCTCTCTCCATTCAGTCAGCGAACGTCACACAGGAAGTGAACCCCAGCGGGTCATCGAAACTTGCGCAGGAGAAGAATGGCTTTTTTATTTGTAGGCTACGGAAACTTTGAGGAACGAAATAAAAACCGGTATTAACCGGTTACCATTATTTTTAATAAGCGTTTCTGTTCCGGAACATAAAAAATAATAAAGTTTCTGGTTTCGTTTCTGTTCCATGTGAAATAGAAAAAGTTCCCGGTTTTCGTTTTCGTTCCTTGAACCGGTTCAAAGCCCTGCCCAAAATATGTTCAAAACCCGCCAAAATGCACTTACAACCGCCCAAATTGGGCGGGAAAACGCGCAATCTGGCAACACAGGGGCAGTAATGCCTGCACTCATGTCGAGGATGTAAACACAATCTGGCAACACAGGCGGCAGTAATGGCTGCACTCATGTCGAGGATGTAAACACCCTTGACGCGGCAACGGACATACATGACATAGTGGATGTAATTTACGTTCACAACTTTTTTTGCCGTCAGAAATATTTAATATTAAATTTTGTGACTCGACTGACAATAGCCGGCGGCATAACAAGCCATAGCCGGCGATTTGCCACCGGTGACCGGCTACTTTTGAGACCGCTGGAAATGGGCTGGCCGAGTATTTCAGAAACTGCTGATCTCCTGGGATTTTCATACACAGTAGTCTATACAGTTTATACAGAATGGCGTGAAAAACAAAAAACATCCAGAGAGTGGGAGTTATGTGGGTGGAAATGGCATAATGGCGGATACATAGTGAGGGATGCTTTTAAGAACTGAAATAAAAGATCAAAAAGCCTAATTTTCATGGTGCTAGTTTGTAATATATGCTCATTCCAACCTGCCCGCTTGGGCATGTCGGGGACACATCCCACTTGCCCAAATGCATGTTTCACTTTCCCCGGGCAATCCTTAATGTCGAGCCCTGATTAGAGAGGTCAGATAAGAATAGCCAGACTGATTCGAGCTGACCCGGAAGGTTGTGGTTAGTCAAATAATCACTCTTTACAACTGTGATGAGGTGAAAAGCATCCCAGAAAACACAACACATCAAATCTTCATGTGGATGGGCTACAACAGCAGTAGACCACACTAGGTTCCACTCCCGTCAGCCAAGAACAGGAATCCAAAGCTACAGTCGATACAAACTCACTGAAATTGGATAGTTGAAAATTGGAAAGAAAAAAAAAACGGAGATGGGTTTTTTTTTTCAATCTTCATCTGTCGAGTTTAGGTGAACATTAATGTCTAAATTTCAGCTTAATTTTCCCAAGTGACCCATAATAGGATGTACACCATGAACAAAAGAAAGTACATACCTGAAAAAGGTCAGTTATTAAACCATGACTAGACTTATTATTATAAATTGTTTTACTGGTGTAGTTTCAGAACAATAATTGTTTTAGCAATCCTAATCGTCTTGTTGCTCTGATTTTTACACAATTCGTCTACAGAGTTTTTGTCACCTTTATGCAAAGCATGTACAAATGGCCACACAGACCACATCATTTACAAACATTCCTGCCTCCAGCTTAGACACTTCTGTCTCACACTGTTTGTTGTGGGAACAAAGGGGTGGATGTCTCCTCCCACATCCACACACAGACGTTATCAGAATATGACGGGAACTAGAGATGGAAAAAAACACTGAACACCATATGGAGGACAGTGTGAACTTTGTAGGAAATGGAAAGCACAAGAACAGGGAAAATATGGGAAAGACAAAAGACAGGGAGGATGTGCCAAAACTGCAGAAGGCTTATGCTGAACTCACTAAATATCTTTAATTTGTTAGTGAATTGTGCAATGTGCTGATCAGGCAGTGTAGCCAGGCTGTAGTTCTACTTGAAGGTATTTAGAGCTGGCATCACCACAAGTGCCACAGGAAGCATAGTTCACATTGCTATTCTGAGTACCAGAGTGTCTTAATGTGCTTGTGTGTAGACGCCAACAGCATTTACATTCTCTGTTACAAATCGATTTCGTTGAACCTCATCAGCAAAAGCAGTTGTTTGGCAGAAAACACAGACACAGTACACATACCCTGCATTAGCAATGTATATAATCCCTTGTTCTCATGGCAGCTAGTAGATAGTGTGTGATAGTGTGCTGGGTGGTGCAACAGTGCTGAAGTAGTGATTTATGTACTGGAAATGTGCTCATTCAGCACAGTAGTTCCCTATCTAAACTTCCCAAATAGACCTCTATTGTGCCTGAGCTGCACTGCAGTTCAGACACATCAGAGTAATGCATTACATAATATTACTGTAACAGTGATGTGTGGCCTGGAAAAGCCTTGTGCTATACAGTACCAGTCAAAAGTCTGAACTCATTCTTATTCATAGGTTTTTCTGCATTTTAACTATTTTCTACACTGTAGAACAATACTGAAGACATCAAAACTATGAAATAACGCATGGAACATATATGGAACAAGATCAACAGTGAACGACTGCTCACTTACATATCCACCTGCTCTCGCTTATATCAGAACGCAAGCGATCGAAGAAATAGGACACTTATTATGAACATTGACTTCAACAAATAATTAACCCTGAAACAAGCAAGGTTTCAGGGTTAATTATTTGTTAACCCTGCAGAAACAAGCAGTGTTCTCCCCAGGGATTTCAAACAGCATCCTGGTAAACTGTCATTTTGAAATAGCATCAAAATCCACCCTATATGTTTCGTAAATACATTCAGTCGGCAAACAGGAAGTTGATGTGCGACAGACCTGAAAAGGGTATATACAGTAGAGAACCCCAAGCTGAAGTTTGATCCCAAGTGGCTATGATTTGTGGTTGCTGAGAAAAAGGGTGTTTCGGACAGACGGAGATACGGACAGATGGGCGGACAGAGGTAAACCACTATACCCCCCCCCCTTCGAAGCGGGGGTATAATAATATTTATGTGATAAGCAATTAAGCATTAAAGGGAACTGAAGGCAATTTATTTTATTATCAAAATTCTATTTATCTCATTTTATTAAATATCGGAATGCATTTCTGATAGCTATTTTGTCACTGTTATAGCAAGTTATGAGTGTTTGAAATATGTTCTGTAATATATCAGTCCATATGTCAAAGCAATGGCCGTAAACGAGATGCGTTGAGACCTGTGCGAAACATCATAGGATGGAAGTAAAACGTACAGCGGAAATCAAAGTGACCAACATCTGCCAACGTTGTCAAAAGACGCGTGTGCCCTCTTTTGAATGCTGATGTAATCAAGCCAGAATTTTTGTTTGTTTTGATAGCAGTCAGGAAAGTTTGAAAAAAGCAGGCAGTAATCATCATTTACACTCGTTTTTGTGCAATATTTCGTTTGAAAAACAGTTTTCAAAATGGCAGCACTGACACCTGGCTGACACTTCACGTTTCGAAGTCTCGCACAAGTCTCGTGAAGATCGCGCAGATAAGCGACGCCTGTCGTGGACCAAACGAACTAAATTCAACATGGCTAAAAACCGAATAGGCCGATAAGTATAATATTTAATTTCAATTAGTTGCCAATACGAGTCACGATATAAGGTCACTAAAACTGAAAATGTAATTGAATAACACGTTAATTAAGAAATAAAGCAAGTTTAAAAATGACTTCAGTTCTCCTTTAAGTGGTATTTTAGATTCTTCAAAGTAGCCAGCGTTTACCTTGATGACGCTTTGCACACTATTGGCATTATCTTAACCAACTTCATGAGGTCGTCACCTGGAATGTTGTTCAATTAACAGGTGTGCCTCGTCAAAAGTTAATTAGTGCAATTTCTTAACGAGTTTGAGATCAAACAGTAAATACTGTAGTAAATAATAATAAAATTACAGTAAATAGCCTGATTCCACAACTGTAGTAATCCATGTGATGTCAAGAAACCGCTCAACTAAGTAAAGAGAAACAACATCCATCATTACTTTAAGACATTTAGTGTCTTTTAATTAATAAAAATAAAGAAAACCCATTGAATTAGAAGGTGTGTCCAAACTTTTCACTGGTACTCTACGTGTGACTAGACTACATTTTACAAGTACAATACTCTCAAAAAAGCTAGTTTGTAGTTGCTCTCTGGAGTTGCCAAATCACCAGGTAAGTGAAAGCTCCAAAATGCCACCCAGAGAGATGTATTGGTTGCTTAGAAATCAGAAGTGGTATCTAATGTAATATAATAACATGTTTTGAGCTATTTAGACAGACTAAGGGGAAGGAATGAGTATATGTTCATGTCGCACTTTGTGTTTGCACTCTTAACAAAATGTCGGCAAGTCATCAGCCAACATTTTGGCCGTAAGATGTGGCGTTCTCTTCACACTTCACACCTAAATTATTCAAATCTGTCTTTATTGTGTCTTAAAGAAATACTGAAAATGAATGAATGAAACCTTGAACAGTTCTACAGTCGGTTCCTGAGTGCTGTAACAGAAAAGCTTTACCCCGATTGTTGGGAGATTGTGATTCGAATCGTGATGATTGAACACTCATTAAGGTATTAGGCAGAGACCCGTCCACCCGTAAATTTGACGGGCAATTGCCGATTTCAACGGGCAAGTATACACACAGACGGATACTGAAACGGACGATAATGCCGAAAATTTTCGCACATGAATACTCCCACATGTCATCCGATAAATCCAGTTATGTTCCGCCCACACACGGACTGGCCATCGGGAGTAGCGGGAGTTTTCCCGGTGGGCTGGTGGTTCAGCGTGGGCCGGCGGAGAAAAAAAAAAAAAAAAAACAGTTGCGCGCTGGCCTTTAATATGATAAGCAATGTTAACAGTTTCTTTAACAAACTGTTAACATTGCTTATTACAGTTGCGCGCTGGCCTTTAATATGATAAGCAATGTTAACAGTTTGTTAAAGAAACTGTTAACATTGCTTATCATATTAAAGGCCAGCGCGCAACTGTTTTTTTTTTTTTTTTCTCCGCTGGCCCACACTGAACCACCGGCCCACTGGGAAAACTCCCGCTACTCCCGATGGCCAGTCCGTGTGTGGTTCCGCCATCATTTACAAATCGTAAGAAACACAGTTTAATACGAAAAATACTGAAAACTTGAAATGAAAAATCAGAATATTTCATCGTTTCCGCCATTTTGGCCCGCACTGAATCTTGTAACATGCGGACTGAATAAATCGCGAATTCTGATTGGTCGAAAATTGCCAAACACCCTGCGTTGTAGTTTCCTCTTTCTTGGCGGGAGAACCGCATTTTTTTTTGCTGACTCACTCTTCTGGATCAAGATGAATCCCAACAAACGCCCCAAATTGAATGTGACAAAAACTGATTCGTTTTTCCACAAAAAGACAGAAAAGGTATGTGTGATACATTGATTAACAAGGGGGTTTCATTGGGGTATGGTAAAATAGAATACTGTTGGGTTTTTTTTTTTATTAAATACTGTAACTAGATCAAAAGATTATATACAATTCATTGTTGTTTATTTTCTTTTCACTTTTGTTACCAAATCAAACACCATACATACATCTGATACATTCAGGAGTGAAACTGAAAAAAATACAAAGTAAAAATATGCAATATTTCTGATCAAAAATTACACGCCATTTCACCCTGAAAATGTCCTAGAATGCAGGAAATGAAGTCTAAATTTCAAAAATTTTCTGGGGGGGCATGCCCCCAGACCCCCCTAGAGGGACTTCGCGCCTGCGGCACTCGTCTTCACACCTGCGGCGCTTATCAGGATTATATAAAATATTATTTTTGACTGGTAAATTTCTTTTTCTGCCTAATACCCTAACACTCATCCATGGCTTGAAGCCAAGGGAGTAAAAGTGGTTGTGCTCACTGAGTTGGAGGGATGATATACTCTCTCTCTCCTGTCAGTCACTGTGACACTAGCCAATCGTGGGCATCTGTGAGTTCATGTATGCTGAAGAGGGCAGATTTCTTTCGGGATGAATAATGTAAGTATCTATCTATCCATCTATCTAAGATAGCACTAGAGTGTGTAACGAGTGTTAGCTTCACATGTCTTGAAGGAAGCATGTAGTATCCTTCACTTTCCCAGGTCGGCAGCTGTCATGTAATGACATACGATCACACCAACATGACACATGTTAAGTTTAAACATAACCTTCTTATCACAAGTTTGTTTGTTTTTTTCAAAAAGTCAATAGCTGTTAAACATACTGTACTTGTCTGCAAAGCAATACAGACAGAAAAAAAATCAGCTTACCCCTGGCACTGGGATCCATATAAACACCATGGTGACTGGATTAATGGCTGCTGTCACCCTGGATTGTGTTCAGTGACCAGAGCTTAGCTGCTCCCCAAATGCTTGTACAGCTGGTGAAAGGCTTCCATTCAAAACATCCTGTTTCTCATCTAGCTCAACAGTACATATGGTTTCCCTAGCCTCTGTAGGGGAGGAAGTCAAATAATACAGTATAATTTCATACTATATCATAAAGAAATTATCATAAAGATAATTTCATACTGTATCTCATAAAGATAGATGTGCGGGTCAGGAAATTGTACATCTTATTATGAACGCATAAAAACCTTCATGGCCAGATTGACCACTACTGTGATTATTTGTCTTGCTACTCTGAAAATGAGTGGATTTCTGAAATTTGAGAGATTGTGAGATCTGCTGGAAGAGGATCCATGTATAGATGTTGAGACAGAAAGCCACAAAAGATGAAACTGATAGCTACAAGCTGAGCAACAAGAAAAAAAATATCTACGAGATCCCATTACATAGGCAGAGAACTTCAGAAGAGAGAGAATTTTTAGATTCCCATCAATATTGAATTAACATTGATTTGGAGTGAAGCAAATGGATGCGATGTAGGCTTTTCTTTAGTCTTCAAGAATTAATAAATAAATAAAACAAAGCCCAGCCTACACACCCCTGTCAGAGAGTGCTGAGTGTACACTCCATGTGTGTATGATTAAACCCAATCAGCGGAAACACACGCAGACGCGCGCGCACACACACACACACAGCCTGAAGTTCTTCTTGGAATGTACTGCTATGGCAACAGTGAAGTTTACTCAGTCCCAGGCAAAGTCTTTTAAACAGTGAAATGAATGGATAAAGAGTGGATAATGGTTTGTGGTCTGTAATGTAATTCAAAATGTAAATCAAAACTCAAACCCTAAATCTCCAGTGTAATGTATTTTGTTATACAATCATTTAATTGCATGTCCATTTTAGATAGAAGTCATTTTTAGTTGACTTTTTTTAATCCAAATTTCACTAGAAAGCAGTTGCATAGAATACACACAGGTAAAGAGACACCCTTTCTCTCTCTTCTCATTTTCCACTGTCTTTTTTGTTCTGTTTGTGGCAAAGGCCTGCCTGTTTCATTGGAAGCCCGCTGTATGGAAATGAAACTTGTCAGTGTGTTGGAATGGGCCCCTTGCTGCTAGCCAACCTCCAATCTGTCAGTTATGCACTCTTCAAATGTCAGGTTGATGTGTTTAGGATGATGTGCAGAGCACAGTTTTAAATCAAGTATGATAATTCTCTCTCTCTCTCTACCAAATCACAGGACCAGATATGTATTGCATTTTGTGAAGAATTGATACTGTCAAAAAAAAAAAGATAATTTGATATACCCCAATACTGCCCACAAACAAAATTCCTTCTGTGGGCACTTCCAAACCATTCATTATCTATAACCACTTGTCCTGTGCAGGGTCACGGGCAAGCTGGAGCCTATCCCAGCTGACTATGGGCAAGAAGCGGGGTACACCCTGGACGAGTTGCCAGGTCATCACAGGGCTGACACATAGAGACAGGCTTTTAGATAGAGGGGCGTCTGGGCGTCTTTTCGACGCCCTGTACTGAAAAAAACAAGAAATTGGACGCCCTACTTTTTAGTACGACGCCCTAAAGACGCCCTAATATTTCCGCCCGTGTTATGTCCGGTAACTTAGCTGAATATGTTAAAAAATCGCCGAGTCTGAGCTTTCCGAGGATCTACAAGCTTTGTTGACACCGCCATTTTGGAAATTTCAGAAGTCTCGCTTTAACAGCTGTCTTTCCCGAAGACGCCCAGGGTTACCATAGCAACAGCACGAGCCCAGAGTACAAAATATAGGCACCCGCCGCAGAGCTACAGAAACACGCGTTTCTATGGCTGCACTAATTTCAAAGTTGTGAGAGCCCTCGTTATAAATAAATGGGTTATTAAATAAATTTGGTGTACAAAGCACTTGTAATATGCGTTCCCAGAGCAGAGGGGGAAAAGATGTATGCCTAGGAGACACTGGCATAAATATCCAGACAATATAGCCGTAGACTATATTGCCGCAGCTAAATGTGGAATGTAGTCTATAGAAAACCGGCCTTACCTGACATGTTATTTATCCCGAATAAATCCTTTTAACAGTAAATAACACATTTTCATGCAGATTTTCCCAACATTACAGGCTACGTAGTGGAGAGTGTGGTAGTCGAGCCGGCAGGTAGTATTTCTAGTAGGCTAAACAATAATCAAATACGACACGTTCTAAAGGATGCTGGGATTCCAAAGTTGTACCTCAAGGCCCCCAGGCGGTTGTAAACATATTGTTGCCAGTGGACTGTTGCAGTGAAACCATTTTGTTTACATTAAGACATTAAAGAAAGTTGTTTTACCTAAAATGAATCTGGCTTGAATTTTTCCATGCACACATGCCTCCCCCCAGTCCAGCCTTACTATTGATACAAGAATGTTGTAACAAAGGCAAAAACACTTGGCTGTATTGCTCAAAATTTGCTGTCAAAATGAAGGAAATAGCATTTGAGAGCATTAGAAATTTCAAAATTTTCCGGGGGAGTACCCCCGGAACCCCCTAAAACACTCGTGCCAGCGGCGCTCAACGCGCCGCTACACCTCGCCACATACAGTGACACCTGCAAAAAAGTTAGACTCCCTAAAAAAAAATCCTGCCTAAAAGCCTGCATAGAGACAAACAACCATTCACACCTACAGTCAATTTAGAGCCACCAGTTAGCCTAACTTGCATGTCTTTGGACTGTGGAGGAAACCAGAGCACCCAGAGGAAACCCACGCAGAAAGGCCCTCATAGGCTACTGGGCTCGAACCCAGAACCTTCTTGCTGTACGGCAACAATGCTAACCACTACACCACCATGCCACCCACACTACAAAACCTCCAGCTAGAATATATCTTTCATGATAACCTTACATGTTTTATCTAGGTTAATGGAGCAAACTCACTGGTATCACATGTATACCCACCTATAAACATGATGCACTTCTTTAAATAAATAAAAATAATAATAAAGCGTCACAAACATATGATAATAGAGGTTGTAATGATGTTGAGGTGCTCTGAATGCAAAGCCAGCCAAGCTTCATTTTCTGTTAAATAATCATCTCCTCCATAAAATATCAGTTGAAATGACTTACAAACCAGAACAAACATTTGCAGTAGCATGGTATTATGAATTAAATTTGTATCACAAAAAAAGAATATAAAATTGTCTCTCAATTTTTTGCCAACATAAATTATCTTAAACCTAAATTGTTTCTAAATTCATTATTTACTCACAGGATTTTTTTTGTTGTTGTTGCCAATATTTAGTGTTTAAATTTATTCCTGCGGCCTCTAAACCCCCCCCCATCTTCAACTTCATTTACACAGTAATACCATAGTCCTTTTTCATTTAAAGCATTCTAACACCAGTGTACAATATTTGCTCTCAACACAGTGTACAATATGATGGCATTGATGAACCTACAGTCTCTAATGTGCTATATACCCACAGGAACATCATTTGAGCCATGACTGCGCCACAAAAAGGAGAAATATGAAATAGTAAGCTCGTCTTGTTGCAAAATGTATTAGGTTTGTAGCAGAATTACAAAACTTACAAATAATTTCAGAGGGATGTGAGAAGTATCATAAATAACTTGCGTTTATTCAGTTTACTTTTTCTATGTTATGCAGTAATAGTCATTTGGCCAAAACGTTTAGAATTCCTGTCTTTCAATGTTTATAAAAGTTGGTTAGGACTTTAAACATACAAATGTGGAATATTAGAGATGAAAATACAAATATTATGTTCTGACAATTCTGTTAACAATATTGTGATATCATAAACTGTGCTAAAATGATTACATAAATAACTAGAAGGGCACTCAGTAGCATGCATACCTCCGACATGCCACATATTATCAACATCAAAATCAAGTCACTTGAACCTGGGATAATACTAAAGCTGTACACCAAATTTCATCAAAATCCATTCACTACTTTTTGGGTTACATTAGCAAAAGACAAAAAAAAAATCCTGGATCCACAAACATATCCAGATTTGCATCAAAATTTAACCCTTAGCCCATGGCTCACCTTTCCTCGAAATTTAATCAAAATCTGTTCACTACTTTTTGAGTTACGTTGGCAACAAACAAACAAACAAACAAACAAACAAACAAACAAACAGAGGCGAAAATATCATCTGAACACACAGTATAATATCACCACATGCCAGATTGGAAGCATGTTGCACCATAGGCTTAGATTTAGAGTGAAAAGGAGATTATGACGTTCACCACGACTACACTGTGCTTAAAATCACCTCATTGTAAGCACTGCCTATTTAGACTGATCCCTGGCAAAAGATCAATAATGAGGTCAGGAACCAATCAGTTACCAATCAGTAAATTCCTACTTCCACTTAAACATAAGCAATAGATTTCTTTCACAAGAGACACTGAATTATACACACTGTATTTATTTAAACTGATTTCATAATCATTAAAATGTCATCCTGGTTTATAATTACAGCAGATTATTTGGAAACATTTGGTCTGTACAATCTCCAAAACATGACTGGAGCCATAATTGGACTCAAATGGATGAATCAAAACTTGGCACTGTGCTCCAGCCTGGGAAGTTGCTCCATGAAGCGAAAAGCCTGAGTCAGATTTTGGTCTGCGTTCTACATTACACTCTGATTTACTGTAACAAAGCCATGATGACTTTACCAGCAGTTTCTCGAAACCTGCACATACACTACTGGCGCTGTTTTAATGATATTCTGAGGGAGAATAAAAGCTGTACAAAATAAATAAAAACTGCAAAGGTGCAAAGGTTAGCACTGTCGCCTCACAGCAAGAAGGTTCTGGGTTCAAGCCAGGGCTCTGAACCAGAATTTTTTTCCTATTGGTTCGTTCCGAACAGAAACGGAATTTTAACGTTTCCGGTTTTGGGTTCCACCATTAAATAGACGTTCCCGAACCGGTTAGAACAAAAAAATTTCGTTCCCGGAACGGTTAATTACGTTCCCTGTCAGCGGTTTAACAAATGGCTATAAAGCTATGTCTCTGTCTCATCCAGCTTAAGCCAAATGTAGGCTAATTCTATTACAACCTTCATTAAATAAGACAAGAAATAATTCAAAACAATTATTATTTCAAATGTTGGCGATTTGGATTCTCAGTATGTCTTCCCATCTACACAAACAGAAAAAGTGCCAAAAATGAAAGATCATTCATTTAGTGTGTTACCAAAGGCGAGTCAGGCCCTATAGAGGGCTACCGCATGACGTCACCGCGCCGCGAGATTTTGTTAGGCGCCATATTGGAAGACCAAGTACACATCTATGCAAGTACATACATACATAAAACAAACTACACCTGAAATGTAGCCAGGGCCGGTTCTGCCCTAATCTGGACCCGGGTGCAACATCGCGCAACCCCCCCCAAAAAAAAAAAAACACCAGTCTAAATCAGGACAACCATCACATAACTATAACTATAAACATTTTATATCAACTATTTTAACTAAATGGGCTATAATAAATAAGCCTGCAGGCAGCCACGGCGGGCTGCCTCAGAAAAGCAACCATTCAATGACACAACTGAAAGCCTGCAGCCACGGCGGGCTGCCTCAGAAAAGTAACCATTTGTCCTACCTTAAAACTCGTTTTGCATTTTCTGCCTCCTTTTTTGTATTTTCAACCCTCCATTTATTTTCTTTCCTTTTCTGAAAACCCGATTTGTGTCCAGACATTTTGTTCTGCTACCAACGAACTAACTCGTCAGGTCTCGTCTCTCGAGCCCGCGATGATTCCCGTGGGAAGGGCAACAACTGATACATTTTTACAAACAGCCAATAGGGAGGCTGCAACGTTCAGGCTCTTCTTTGCTTAGACACTCAGTAATGGAGACATGATAGCAGTCCACCTTCCCGCTCTCTCCATTCAGTCAGCGAACGTCACACAGGAAGTGAACCCCAGCGGGTCATAGAAACTTGCGCAGGAGAAGAATGACTTTTTTATTTGTAGGCTACGGAAACTTTGAGGAACGAAATAAAAACCGGTATTAACCGGTTACCATTATTTTTAATAAGCGTTTCTGTTCCGGAACATAAAAAATAATAAAGTTTCTGGTTTCGTTTCTGTTCCATGTGAAATAGAAAAAGTTCCCGGTTTTCGTTTTCGTTCCTTGAACCGGTTCAAAGCCCTGGTTCAAGCCCAGTGGCCGACAAAGGTCTTTCTGTGTGGAGTTTGCATGTTCTCCCCGTGTCTGTGTGGGTTTCCTCTGGGTGCTCTGGTTTCCCCCACAGTCCATGTCCACAGTCCATGTTAACCTAACCACATGTCCAAAGACATGTGGTTAGGTTAACATGGGGCGGCCTTGGGTGGAAGTGCCCTTGAGCAAGGCACCTAACCCCGAACTGCTCCCCGGGCGCTGTAGCATAGCTGCCCACTGCTCTGGGAATGTGTGTGTGCTCATTGCTGACTTGTGTGTGTGCATGTGTTTACTGCTTCAGGTAGGTTAAATGCAGAGGACGAATTTCACTGTGCTTGAGTGTACAAATATACCCTGTGTCCGAAATCGCTCCCGACTCACTATATAGGGCACTATATAGTGGGGATGCCATTTTGTTGTGCTGTCCGAAACCTTAGTGAAGATTATTTACACCCTATATAGTGCACTCAAAGTATCCTACAATGCATCATGAAAAGCAGTGTACAACCGATGGTCACTAACCAAAGCAATATATCCCATCATGCATTGCGGTCACGCTTAAAGAAATCAAATTAAAAGTCTCAAATTCGATTTAATAAAAGGCAGCGGCAAAGAAGAAAGTATTCAGCCTTGATTTAAAAAAAACTGAAAGATGCAGCAGACACAAAGTACTTTGTATTGATTAATGTGGGAAATACGCTCAGTATAATATGTATTTATCACAAAAATACATGCATGTATTATTTTGAAAACCCAGCAGCCGACTGATCTGGCACGTTTTAATTGTGCGACAGTAATGACGTAAATACCAGCATGACGGACTAGTGTCCGAAAGCGTTTTTTCATTTTATCAATGAGCTCACTATATAGTCCTCTACAGTGGTATGCAAAAGTTTGGGCACCCCTGGTCAAAATTGCTGTTACTGTGAACAGTTAAGCAAGTTGAAGATGAAATGATCTCCAAAAGGCATAAAGTTAAAGATGACTCATTCCCTTTATATTTTAAGCAAAAACAATTTTTTTATTTTCATTTTTTACATTTTCTAAATGACAAAAAAGGAAAAGGGCCCAAACCAAAAGTTTGGGCACCCTGCATGGTTAGTACCTAGTAACACCCCCTTTGGCAAGTATCACAGCTTGTAAACACTTTTTGTAGCCAGCTAATAATCTTTCAGTTCTTACCTGGGGGATTTTCACACATTCGTCCTTGCAAAAGGCTTCCAGTTCTACAAGTTTCTTGGGCTGTCTTGCATACACTGCTCTTTTGAGATCTATCCACAGATTTTCAATGATGTTTAGGTCAGGGGACTGTGAGGGCCAGGGCAAAACCTTCAGCTTGTGCCTCTTGAGGTATTCCATTGTAGACTTTGAGGTGTGTTTTGGATCATCGTCTTATTGTAGGACCCATCATCTTTTAACTTCAACTTTTTTACAGATGGTGTGATGTTTGCTTCCAGAATTTGCTGGTATTTATTTGAATCCATGCTTCCCTCGACCAATGAAATGTGCCCTGTGCCACTGGCTGCAGCACAACCCCAAAGCATGATGGATCCACACCCATGCTTCAGAGTTGGAGAGGTGTTCTTTTCCTGAAATTTGGCACCCTTTTTCCTCCAAACATACCTTTGCACATTGTGGCCAAAAAGTTCTATTTTGATTTCAACAGTCCACAGGACTTGTTTCCAAAATGCATCAGGCTTATTTAGATGTTCATTAGCAAACTTCAGACACTGAATTTTGTGGCTAGGATGCAGGAAAGGTTTTCTTCTGATGACTTTCCCATGAAGGTCATATTTGTTCAGGTGTCGCTGAATAGTAGAACAGTGCACCACCACTCCAGGGTCTGCTAAATCTTTCTGAAGGTCTTTTGCAGTCAAACAGGGGGTTTTTATTTGCCTTTCTAGCAATCCAACGAGCAGTTCTTTCAGAAAGTTTTCTTCATCTTCCAGACCTCACCTTGATCTCCACTGTTTCTGTTAACTGCCATTTCTTAATAACATTACAATCTGAGGAAACAGCTACCTGAAAACATTTGGCTACGTTCTTGTAGCCTTCTCCTGCTTTGTGAGCATCAATTATTTTATTATTCAGAATGTGAGGGAGTTGCTTAGAGGAGCCCATGGCTGTTGATTTTAGGGACAAGTTTGAGGAGTCAGAGAATTTATACAGCTTTGAAATCTGCATCATCTGACCTTTCCTAACGAAGAATTTGAACAAGCCACAGCTCAATAAGCTAATTAAGGTCTGGAACCTTGGTAAAAGTTACCTGAGAACTCAAATGTATTGGGGTGCCCAAACTTTCGCATGGTGTACCTTTTCTTTTTTCACTCTCCAATTGTACAAAACAAAAATAATACACAAATCTTGCAGAAAACACTGAAAAGAAATGTGTCGTCTTTACCCTTATGCCTTTTGGTGATCAGTTCATCTTCTGCTCACCTAACTATTCACAGTAACAGACATTTTCAGTAAGGGTGCCCAAACTTTTGCATGCCACTGGATATAGTAATTCCCTATACAGGGAGTAGTGAACGAGTGAGCGATTTCAGACACAGGGAAATTCTTCTTCTTCTGTCAAAAAAGTCAAAGTCCTTCCTGCACCATACATGGCGCGTTTGGCAGCGCTGATCTCCATTTTGTAGCCCTCAGCCTCGCACCTATATTACATAGCTAGGGTTACAGTGGGGGGGCTAGTCCTCTGGTAACCACGAGAGTTTGACTCCCCACTCGCATCTGTATTGCAGCATGCCTTGCCAGAAGGCACCATTTTTATGATGGTCTTTGGTATGACCCAACTGTGAGTAGAACTCACAATCTCCTGATCGAGAGGCAGACATGCTAACCACTAGGCCACTCACGGGCCTTCTTTGTCTGTACTCACTGAATATTAGGAAAACAATCCAAGAAACAAGTTAGAGCCTGTTATCACTTTTTCTCTGTTGTTTCATCATGTACTCTTTAGTTAGTAAGTTAGTGAGACAAAAAAATGCAGCATGTTGCAGATAAACTACTGTGATATAACATACTATATTACACTATAATGTAGGCATTCTGTTCTGTCGAAACTATACACTAGTCAGTTTAATACTACATATGCTATGAAAACTAGCAGGTGTTTCATAAGTAGTACAACAAATCAATCTGTATCTTTATTAACCAGCATAATTTGCAAGTGTGTACTTTGGGTTGTTGTTGTTGTTTCACACAGGTGTTAGAAGCAACCACCTATAGTCCTACAGAATCATCACTCAGAGGAAAAGGAACAACTGTTAAGACAACACGCCCATAACATCAGACACCCCTCTTCCTTCCCTCTCCCACAGGTACCTGTGTGTATTTACGTGTTCCTGCTTTAAATAGCCACAAGAGAAATGTCAAGAGCTCCTTCAGGTTATTTATGATAGCTTGGTTCAGCGATTTCCTTAATCCACCCAAACAAACGTCTGCTTTGGAAAATACCATCCAAGTAAATGCACACAGTCTCCACACGCAGCGACCCTCTTCACCTCATCTTCCTGTTTATGTGGATCTGTTCCAAAAACGATGCCTACTTTTGTTCAGTGCTTGTGCCCTACATGCCATAACCATGATGAAGAGTTTCATATCACAATTACTGCCTCGTGTATTATCATGCTGCATTATAAAACTAATACATTACTGAAAATCTCAAGCCATCATGAACCTCTTGACTGGTGAACAGAATTATGGGATTGCCTTTTCCAAACTTCTCTAAAATCAGGAATCTATTATTAAAAAAAATGCTCTTGTTCTGTTATCGTTAACTATGGCAAGCATGTGATACGAATATGTCTTTACAGCTATCTTTAGCTTTAATCTTTACAGCTGTTCGTTAGGTTGCAAGGGTGGTGATCAGTGTCGATGAGATTATGAGTGTTGAAAGTCACATTTTATTGTATAACAAGCTTTGGTACACTGGCATGTACATTTACGGCAATTGGTACATGCCTAGTGGACACCCTTGGAATGTAGGTACATGTGAAGATTTACACGAGTTTCTATGCAGCAGAAGTGGCTCAGTGTATAAAGTTTTGGGAAAAATTGGATTTGAGTCCAAATCTATCACAAAATCATCACTTTTCTGATAGTATCATGGTGTCATTAAATAAATACCTTCACCAGCTGACTGAGCAATAAAATCTATTTTTAATCTGTTCCATTCTCCTCCCAGTTCTTGGTAAATGGTTTACAGTGATATTATGAAACCATAAATATAGTGACATGACATTTTTGTCATATAAAAATAAATGTGTAAAAACAATCCAACTGGCAAGCTGAACTCTGTAGGAACCACAGGGTGTTTCTGACTAGTATATTTTACATCACTGTAGGTCTTCACTCTTCTGCATTTTTTTCACAACTGATTTATGGAATTAAAATTTCCTAGACAAGTTTAAAATATTTAAGTGCAAAAGACAGATGAGGAGACCCACTGAGTATAATAAATAGAACAATGCTTCAGCCGTCAGCCAATATGAAACAGGATCCGTGTGCTATAGCCTTAGGAAAGTGTCTATGGAGTCCTCAAAATGGGGCCAATGTAAGGGCTGCAATTGTGCACGGTTTCCATCAATGAAAAGTCATTTTTACAAATGTTTATTTAAAACTCCTGAATATATTATGGTGATACTCCCAACAAGCATGCGTTACATTACCATACTCCCTGACAAAAATACTGGAATTTATAGAAGGGACCAAGAGGAAAAAGAAATTAATTTCATCCCCTTTTCAGGCTTTGAACACAGTGCATCCACACGCTATACAGCAAGTAGGAATGTGATAATATAAAATATTTACCACTTCAATTTCCTAAGCTTTTACTGCGATTTACAACGTTCTGCTTAAGTGCCGGTCAAAAGTTTGGACCAAGCTTGTGTCCAAACTGTACGTATGTGAATAAAGCTGGCTTAAAATCTGACCAGAATAAAGATCTTTTAAAAATATAAGTAAATAAAAAGAAGTTATCCTTACACTGCCTTCTGAATAGTTTTTATCAACAATATTAAACACTGAACATGAGGGTTAGTCAAAATTATGTTAACGCTAATAGATTATTTTTCTCCTACAGATAGACGTATGCCATGGGTGACAGGTTAAATGGTACTGTTGCTCGCTGGTTTGTGTGCGTTGAACACGATGGTGAACAGGTTGAGACCGTCCTGTAAATCATCTTGCACATATGATGTATGTTTTGTGAATAAATGATTTCTAACATTTAAGTGTTAACACAATTTTGACTAACCCTGTACATATGATTAATTCCTAATACATACTAATAACGTGCTATTTGCAGAATGTAACAATGTGATAATTACTACATTAGAGATGAAAGTGGAGCTAAGAAAAAAACATGAACTTTTGAAAGTCAAACTAAGATTGGGGGGGGGGGGGGGGGGTTTAACGTCCCCCGAAAATATTTTAATAACATAACACGCAAAACCCTGCATTCTAGTGCATTTTAGTACTTATTTTCACTAAAACAAGTTATAACTTTTAAGCCTTTTTCTTTCATGTACATTAATGATTAACATGTCAAAAATATCAAATTTAATTCCCCTAGTTAATGAGTAACTTTCAGGAGTGCATTTAGAAAACGCGGTGATTTTCCTGCTACACAGTTCATTACTTTGAAAAAAATCAGACAGTTGAAGGTAAATTCAGCAAAATCCCAAAACAGTACTGTTAAAAAGTAAAGGTCTGTTAGAGTTTCTAAAGCTTTCAGGTTTCAATGTTGGGGACACTGAGCCTCGTTTATCAATCTTTTAGCAGAGTTGTGCGTTTGCATAAGCTAAAGTGAACTAAAAATTTCCAATTCATATTTATGCGAGTTGAAGCCAATTGTTTACATTAGTTTGTATTGTCTGTAAATTTAAACACACCAATGAATACCAAATTTCTCATGTAAATCAGGGGCGTAGCTAGGACTTTTCAGGGTGTGTGTGTGTGTGTGTCACACACTGACTGGCAGCCTGAGTACATTATGTAACAAAAAATAAATTTGTTAGTTTTAGGTAGCTTAGAAACCGGCTCTTCCATTATTGCTGTTTCATCCTCGTTTTCTTGATGTTGTGTTCTAGAAACGGCACTAAAACTTAGCTTCGAAACCACAAAATGCAACTTTGATGGAAAAAAAATATATAATGAATTGCTTACCTCTCTTCACGTCGAAAGAAGGAGGAAAGTTTTGCTTGTTTTGACATGGCGAATTATTAACACGAGGAAATACTTGTAATTTACAACTAAAAAGACTGCAGCTACACTGGCAGCTCGAACATGCTTTCTAGTGCGATTGTGTTGTGCTTGCGCAGAACGGTGTCAGTCCTGCGCGCCTTAGCTCGTGCACCTTAAGGCGCACCTTGGGCACACACGCCTAACGAGCTCTGGCACGCGCGCCGTTAACAAAGAACACCTGTCTTTAATCAATGAACTATGTTTGGGCTATTTAAGGAGCGCGCCCATGCAAGGGCGATGCGAAGTATTACGCTGCGTCTAGGAACGTGAAAAATCCGAAAAATTAATTTCTCCATTCAGAAAACCAGACATTTTCAAGAGTTTTGTCAAATATCCGGATTTCCAGGTAAATCCGAAAGACTTTCATCCCTGTTACATGTTTATTTATAATTTCCCAGGGTTCCAGAATTATTTCTGCAACTTTTCTAGTCAGGTCTGAAAAATCAATAATGAAGCACACACACCTTACAATTCATTACACTATACATTAGATTTTATTATTATGATTATTATTATTAGCCAACCAGATGTCAGTATGACAATATAACTTTTAACACCATGAAACACTTGTCAGAGTATTGTCAGCTTCCTGGCTCATTTACCACCACTGCTACTCAGAGTAACATGTAACTGTTTTTCATATGATTAATTCCTGATACATACTAATTACATGCTATTTGCAGAATGTAACAATATGATAATTACATGTTTATTTATAATTTCCCAGGGTTCCAGAATTATTTCTGCAACTTTTCTAGTCAGGTCTGAAGATTCAATAATGAAGCACACACACCTTACAATTCATTACACTGTACATTAGATTTTATTATTATTATTATTATTATTATTATTATTATTATTATTAGCCAACCAGACGTCAGTATGACAATATATGTTTGAACATCATGGAACACTTGTCAGAGTATTGTCAGCTTCCTGGCTCATTTACCACCACTGCTACTCAGAGTAACATGTAACTGCTTTGTTGTTTGTTTGTTTGTTTGTTTTGGGGTTTTTTTTGTACCAACGATTTTAATTTTTGGCCTTCTTTTTGGCCTTTCTGTGTGGAGTTTGCATGTTCATGCAGATTAGGTCAAACGGCTACTCTAAACTGCCCATAGGTGTGAATGTGAATGTGAGTGTGAATGTTTGTTTGCCCTGCAATAGCCTGGTGACCTTCCGAAGGTGCAGCCCACCTCATCTCATCTCATTATCTGTAGCCGCTTTATCCTGTTCTACAGGGTCGCAGGCAAGCTGGAGCCTATCCCAGCTGACTACGGGTGAAAGGCGGGGTACACCCTGGACAAGTCGCCAGGTCATCACAGGGCCGACACACAGACACAGACAACCATTCACACTCACATTCACACCTACGGTCAATTTAGAGTCACCAGTTAACCTAACCTGCATGTCTTTGGACTGTGGGGGAAACCCACGCAGACAACATGCAAACTCCACACAGAAAGGCCCTCGTCGGCCACGGGGCTCGAACCCGGACCTTCTTGCTGTGTAGCCCACCTCTCACCCAAAATCAGCTGGGATTAACTCCAGCTTTCCTGTCACGTCCTGAAGTGGCGTGGATGACTAAAACTCTCTGAACTTCTGTATTTTTAATTTTGCTTCCAAAATTAATTTCACAACACACTCTGAATATGTCCTCAAGTATCGTGAGATAATATTTTTGTCATATTGCACACCCATAGGCTACCATTTGTGACACGGTAAAGTAGGCTACGGTTTGCAATACACTGTATTTTGGTTGACTATCACATAATAAGCACATTTTGTATAATTTCTCACTCTACTTCTCTCCAGCTCCACTGGAACGCGACATGAAATGGTTATTTCACACACACGTATTAAATATACAGTATGATAGCTCTAAACTTGATGACCAAATTTTCTGAGGTAAGTTCTAGAAAGTTCTCTCGGTGTGCGTGTGTGTGTGTGTCCCCTGAGCTTGGACTCTCCCAACCCAACGTGGAGCTCCTGAGCTCTAACACTCCGGTGAACAACTCAGGGGGGAAATAAAACGGTTTCATGTCAAGAAAAGTCACTAACCTTCCAACCGTCTGGTTGGCGAGCTGCTTCATTCGGTTAAACTGCTTCTTCATGTCGGCGGGGTTCTTTCTGCTCCGTGTGTAACTCTGAGAGGGTGCGAGGCCCGCTGTGGGAAGCCACCCGTCGTCACTCAGCTCCACTCGGCGCGCGCGCAGCCATCCGAGCCGCTCGGCTTCGCTTCAAACCGCAGCTGCTGTCCTTCTCCTCCACACTCATTCCCCGCACCTCCTTCCTCAAATGCAGGGCTGTTTGAGGCTTACAGGGTTGTTTGTTTGGTTGTTTGTTTGTTTGTTTTCCTCAGAGCTGCATTATTTTCCGTCTTCGGCCCTCTGAACAACAGGGTTTGAACAAACGGTGCGCGAGGAAGTAGGAAGTGTTTCTCACTTCCCTCCTGCGCGAGCTCTACAGCAGCAGCAGCAGCGCGAGCCGCTCACTGACATCCGACACCTTTCACAGAGCACTGATTCAGGATCAGACTGCTGGACTAAACACTTCACACAAACACTACCGACTTACAACTCAAGTAATCTGAAGTACAAGTTTAGTGTCCAAACTCTGCGTTTAGTCAAAACGCGTGTAGTGTTTAGTGAGGTCGTATGCAATTTGGGACGTGGCCTCAGGCCTACGACTGCAAATATTTCTCTGGCTGAACCACAAATGGCTCTCTACTCCCTATATGAGTGCACTCCATAGGCCAAACTTCTTGCAACTGTAAAATAATCCAACTATTCACATACTGGGCTCATTATACAGACATGAACAAAGTTCCCAACTTCATTACTTAAGTCAAAGTACTGGTCAAATGTTACTCCGATCTCATCTCATTATCTCTAGCCGCTTTATCCTGTTCTACAGGGTCGCAGGCAAGCTGGAGCCTATCCCAGCTGACTACGGGCGAAAGGCGGGGTACACCCTGGACAAGTCGCCAGGTCATCACAGGGCTGACACATAGGCCCTGTCCACACGGCAACGGATTCAGGTGAATCTGATAAAATTGTTTATCGTTTCGGCCTGGCGTCCACACGGCACCGGCGTTTTGGGTGCCCCAAAACGAAATCTTTTGAGAACGGGTTCCAGAGTGAAAAAATCTGGCAACGGAGCCGTTGCGAAGTCGTCTGGATGAGTAGAACGGATTTGTTTACGATGACATCACAACCACATGTGCTTCACGCCGGGTAGAAGTGTAACGAACTCGATGCGAGTTGTCAACAAATCCTATAACTTGGTTCATGAAACGCGCTTACAAAATATTTTCACTGTGAATATTTATTGTGTAATGGTGCAAAGTGAGAGAGAGAGAGAGAGAGAGAGAGAGAGTGAGAGAATAGCCCTTAGGGCAGAGTCAATCCCGCCAGCAAAAACAGGGAAAAAAAAGGAGCAATCTCACCTCTTCAGATGTTGGTTTAAGTCCGACAATACATTCCTCAAAAAGGGCGTAGAAGAACAAAGTAATCCATCAACGTGTAGCATTCAATTTATTCCGGACCATTAAAGAATTCTGGAGGATATCAGAATGTTGGTGTACCGGCTTCCATCTAACCCCGTTCATTCCTCTTTCCGCGTCTCCATTCAAAAAACGAGCACGTGATTTAAAGGGACTATATCCATAGGATAGGGAGTGAGAAAGTGTGTGCGTGTGAGAGTGACAGGGATAGTCACTGTGCGCATGCGCAGTTATGCACATGCGTCTACTTCTATTGTTCTGGTGTCTCCAATGGGACCATCTTACAGCGCACGTAGTGGTGTGGCATGTGTATTGCATCGTTTTCAGCAAGCGTTGCGTTGCCATATGAACCTGATATTTTACTGATCCGTTGCCCATGTGGACGCGATATTTTTTAAAAAAATCTCGTTGCCCTTGTCGTGTGGATGTAGCCATAGACACAGACAACCATTCACACTCACATTCACACCTACGGTCAATTTAGAGTCACCAGTTAACCTAACCTGCATGTCTTTGGACTGTGGGGGAAACCGGAGCACCCAGAGGAAACCTACGCAAACAACATGCAGACTCCATGCAGAAAGGTTAGCACTGTCGCCTCACAGCAAGAAGGTCCTGGGTTCGAGCCTAGCGGCCGATGAGGGTCTTTCTGTGTGGAGTTTGCATGTTCTTCCCATGTCCGGATGGGTTTCCTCTGGGTGCTCCGGTTTCCCCTACAGTCCAAAGACATGCAGGTTAGACTAATTGGTGGCTCTAAATTGTGAAAAATGTGAGTGTGAATGGTTGTCTGTGTCTATGTGTCAGCCCTGCGATAACCTGGCGACTTGTCCAGGGTGTACCCCGCCTTTCGCCCGTAGTTAACTGGGATAGGCTCCAGCTTGCTCGCGACCCTGTAGGACAGGATAAGCGGCAACAGATGATGGAAGAAGAAGAAACCTTTATTTGTCACATGCACACTTCAAACACAGTGAAACTCATCCTCTGCATTTAACCCATCTGAAGCAGTGAACACACGCACATACACTCAGAGCAGTGGGCAGCCACACTACAGCGCCCGGGGAGCAGTCAGGGTTTAGGTACCTTGCTCAAGGGCACTTCAGCCCAAGGCCGCCCCATGTTAACCTAACTGCATGTCTTTGGACTGTGGGGGAAACTGGAGCACCCGGAGGAAACCCACGCAGACACGGGGAGAACATGCAAACTCCACACAGAAAGGCCCTCGCCAGCCACTGAGCTCGAACCCAGAACCTTCTTGCTGTGAGGCGACAGTGCTAGCTACTACACTACCGTGCCACCCCAATGGATGGATGGATACTGAAGTACTTGCTTTTAAAAATACTTAAGTATTAAAAGTACATTTTCTGTCAACACGTTGTTGTATTATTGCCACAACGCTTACAAAACCTAATAATCAAATTTCATATTGATTATAAAATACTACTATTGACCTTTAAAGCACTGAATGGTCTCGCACCACAGTACCTGAGTGAACTTCTGGTCCTTTATGACCCGCCACGCCTACTTAGATCAAAAGGTGCAAGCTATCTGCTGGTACCTCGTATAGTGAAGGCTACATCAGGGGGCAGAGCCTTTTCTTACAAAGCCCCACAGTTATGGAACAGCCTTCCAAGTAATGTTCGGGAATCAGACACAGTCTCAGCATTTAAGTCTAGGCTGAAAACATATCTGTTTAGTCAAGCCTTTTGTTAATGGTGTTTATGAGGTAAAGGTGTAGATCTGGAGGGTCCCCAGACATAGAATGTTTTGGTAAACTGGGATGTATAGATGCTGTCAGTCCCCCACTCACTTGCTCACTCGAGTTTGTTGATGGTGTAGTGGCTGCTGCTTTATGTCCCGGGGCTCCCTCATGCCCGTGTTACCTTCTGGCTCTCTCCTTTTAGTTATACTTTCATAGTTAGTTTTGCCGGAGTCCCTGCTTGAACTCAGCGCAAAATGTATACTGTTCCTACTTATTCAGGTGACATTGGGCATACCTAACAACCTGTGTTTTCTTCTCCTCCCCCCCCAAAAAAAATCTGTCCCTCTAAGTTACATGTCAATCCTGGGCTCGAGATGCTGACCTCTTCTGCTCCTCAGACCTGCCTGATCCATCCTGATGCCCTACGTCTGGTTGGAGTCTCATCACATCACTCCTGTGGAGGACGGCCCCATACAGACAGTTGAAAGTCACACTTGGAAGACGCTCCGGACACTTACAGTAATGCTTTTATGGCTGAGGACTACAGTTGGCTTGCTAACTTTGGGACTGCGGTTGTCATGAACAGTTTTGCACTCAAGTTTCCATTAATGAAGAGTTTATAACATCAACGAAACTGACTTCATGTTAAAACTGTTAATGTTATAGTCATGTTGTCTGTTGTTGTCCAGGTGAGGATGGGTTCCCTTTTGGGTCTGGTTCCTCTCGAGGTTTCTTCCTTGTGTCGTCTGGGGGAGTTTTTCTTTGCCACCGTCGCCACGGGCTTGTTCATTGGGGATAGATTAGGGATAAAATTGGCTCATGTCTTGGGTCATTCAGATTCTGTAAAGCTGCTTTGGGACAATGTCTATTGTTAAAAGTGCTATAGAAATAAACTTGACTTGACTTGACTTAATGCCATTACCAAAGACAGAAATGTGAATTCACAAAATGAACGCATGCTGTGCCATCATGGTGGTTTAACATTAAGCTAGCTAGTCAGTGAAACTCCACCTGACATGCTAGCGAATTCTTTTCAAACTGAAAATCATATTAGGTATCTAACACTTCTCAAAAAGAAATATTTCTACATTCTGTTTATTTGGCAAGATTATGCTATTTCTGAAAGGACTTCAGAGAAGTTAACGTTATTCATGTTAGCATAACTCCATTTTTGCATGCTAACAGTGTCCAAGTTAAAGGAGATACACAGAGCCATGGCCTCACTTTTTGTTTATAAATGCCTTGAGACCTCAAGAATGGCTCAGGAATAGTTTTAAGCGTTAACAATAAATCTAATATAGTAATTTTTATGATTAAAGTGATTCTTATAGGTAGCGGTGTGAGTGAATGACCTTGACAGCTGTGACGTCACAGCAGGAAGTCTATCAGTCTCATCGCCATTTCCGCTATACTAAAACACAGAGCTGACTGCAACTTCGATCCTCCATTTTGAGCTAATTTATCGCCATGCCACGTAAATATGTTGCTGGCGGGTGAAGCAACATGACAGAAGGTGGACTTATGTTGCATTCATGGCCCAAGAATGTTCAAACTGCAAAGATTTGGATGCGTTTTGTGAGAAGTTCACGGGCACATTGGGCGCCTATGAAGTGGTCTCTCCTCTGCTCTGCACATTTTACTGAAGACTCGTACGAGACCTCTGATCTGTTGAGGAGTGTTGGCTATAAGCCTGTATTGAAAGAGGGTGCAGTACCAACAATTAAAGGAAAAGAAAACTACAAGAAAAGGAAAATAAGTACAGTTGCACCAGTTTTCCCGGAGCATGAGCCGAGGGTTGTTGCTAAAACACAGGACAGAAAAAGAAAACTACAAGAAAAGGAAAATAAGTACAGTTGCACCAGTTCTCCTGGAGCATGAGCCGAGGGTTGTTGCTAAAACACAGGACAGGATGGGACATATTATTGCTCGGGCAGTGACCTCCCCGCGGTTGTTGCTAAAACCGGTGATGTCCCGTCCCGTCATGGGTTTTAGTAATTGCCTGAGCCGAGCAGTAATGGCGGAGTACTCAGTATGGAGAAAATGGAGAATGAGTGGACCAGCCATCTGATTTCTCCACTGGATATGCTTGCCTCAGCAGCAATATCTCGCCCTTACGTGGAAGAAGCGAATGAACAGAGAACTGAACGAACAACTGAAAGTCAGACTGTTTCAAAACAATCAGCCACAACATCAGCCTTCAAGAAGCGAGAACACAGACTGGTAAGATGCGACTCATTTGTTTACATTTAGATTAATACATGTAACTTGTATTGTGTGTTTAAGTTACCCGTATAAGATTATTTAATTTGCTTCAGAATGTGATTGTCTCAGTTCATCTGACTATTTAATTAGCCTTTTATGTTTTATCAGTGAAAATGCATGCATGTACATGTATGTTGCATAAGTTATAACACCTATACTGTTTTAATGAGAGTCAACCTACAATCAGTGAGGTCAAATCAGTCTTAGTTGCGCAAGTCGGTAACGGAATTTCTTACTTTCACCATAAATTTTTATTTATATGACTTTGGTCTATAGCTGTCAAAGGCCTCGGCCTTAAAACTGGCTCTTGCTGTAACGTCACGCACTCAGGGCTGGCTGGCTCAGCGGGGCAGCTCAAATGTCAACTCTGCGGTCGATTTTAACTCTCAAAAATATAAAAAAAATGTTATTCCCATTTATGCAGCATACAAGCATCAAGGATGGAGATACTATCCACTCAAAAATGCATTTAAAATAAAGGTTCTGCATATCTCCTTTAAGTACTGAAGTACTTGCTTTTAAAAATACTGAAGTATTAAAAGTACATTTTGTGACAATGCATTGTTGTATTATTGCCACAACACTTACAAAACCTAATGCCGTGACCAAAGACAGAAATGTGAATTCACAAAATGAACACATACTGTGCCATCATGGCGGTTTAACGTTAAGCTAGCTAGTCAGTGAAACTCCACCTGACATGCTAGCAAACTCTTTTCAAACTCAAAATCATATTGGGTAGCTAACGTTACTAGAAAAAGATTTCTACATTCTGTTTATTTGGCAAGATTATGCTAAAACATTTCTGAAAGGACATTAGATAAGTTAACGTTATTCATGTTAGCGTAACTCTATTTTTACATGCTAACTAACGGTGTCCAAGTTAACTATTTGTAAACGTTAGCCGTGGACAAGGCAATGGCAACTTGGCGGGCAGATCCATAGAAAGTCATTTGACTAACCAGACTGCATAGCTATTGCAACGTTATCGCCAGCTCTAAAAGCACAGACAGCTTCACTGCAAGCTTTCTCTTGGAATAAAACGTTTATATCCCTCAATATGCTTCTGCAGGTTGGACAGTGAGTTTTTGTAGGCCGTGATGTGGTTCGTTTTCAGCAAACAAAACAAACATTTAAAACGAAACAAATCTTTAATCCTTTCAGAGAACTGAAACATAGGTTCTAGGTAAAGCCATGAGTGCGTTCATTCCCCAGAAGAACCGCCTCCTTCCGTTCTGCCATCAGCTGATTGTGTTAAATAACGCTGCTGAGAAATTGAACTTGAGTTTATCTAGTCTATGGATGTGATGTGACCCTAGTGATTACTGATCGGCTGTCTCAGCGTCACCTGCGAAAAAGCCAAACACATTTTAGAAAAGAAAAAAACATCCACTTTCAAAGCTGCTTCATAGTAACGAGTAACGAGGCCCTTGACAGAAATGTAGTGGAGTAAAAAGTACGATATTTGTCTTTCAAATGTAGTGAAGTTAAAGTCATAAGTTTACAAAAAAAAACAACCTCAAGTAAAGTACAGATACTCAAAAAGTGTAAAAGTACAATACTCAAGTAAATGTACTTTGTTACTGTCCACCCCGTCATTATATAAATCTGTACAAAAATAATTCAACCACTGGTTAACGCAAAAGCCATGGTCTAATGGTTAGGGATGCAGCTTTGGGACCAAAAGGTTGCTGGTTTGATTCCCTGAACCAGCAGGAATGACTAAAGTGCCCTTGAGCAAGGTACCTAACCCTGAACTGCCCCCCAGGCTGCACTGGGTATGTTGCTCTGGGTAAGAGCATCTGCTAAATGCAATTAATAAACTCCCCCATCCCCTTTTGTTTTTTAACCAGAAGCCAAAAAATGACATTTCCGCATGTTTGGGGGTACACATGTTCAACGGCTAGAGATAATGAGATGAGATGAGATGTCACACTCCACGATAGTGGTTAATGACTCATATGAAAGTAGACACTCAGAGCTTTACGAATTTGCAGTTATGCATAATAAGTTTTGTTATTGCCAGGCCTACTAGAGGTAATATATTCCAAGAAAAGTTCCAAAAAACAGTTTTGTTTTCACGTCACTGTTTTTATATGGGCGGCACAGTGGTGTAGTGGTTAGCGCTGTCGCCTCACAGCAAGAAGGTCCGGGTTCGAGCCCCGTGGCCGGCGAGGGCCTTTCTGTGTGGAGTTTGCATGTTCTCCCCGTGTCCGCGTGAGTTTCCTCCGGGTGCTCCGATTTCCCCCACAGTCCAAAGACATGCAGGTTAGGTTAACTGGTGACTCTAAATTGACCGTAGGTGTGAATGGTTGTCTGTGTCTATGTGTCAGCCCTGTGATGACCTGGAGACTTGTCCAGGGTGTACCCTGCTTTTCACCCGTAGTCAGCTGGGATAGGCTCCAGCTTGCCTGCGACCCTGTAGAACAGGATAAAGCGGCTAGAGATAATGAGATTTTATATATATATATTCAGAGTAACTGCTGATACATTCTTGCACTTTGAGATACCCCAAGTGCTTGTTCATAAGCATCCAAAATTTGAAGGTGCTATCTTCAACCATGGGGTGGCACAGTGTCACTTTAGAGCAAGAAGGTTCTAGATTTGAACCTCGTGGCTGACTGGGGCCTTTTTGTGTGGAGTTTGCATGCTCTCGTTATGCCTGTGTGGGTTTCCTGTCAGTGCTCTGGTTTTCTCCGACAGTCCAAAGACATGCAGATTAGATCAACTGGCTATTCTAAATTGTGCATAAGTGTGAAAGTGACTGGATTTTTGTCTCTGTGTTAGTCCTGTGATAGGGCAGGGGTGACCTGCCCAGAGTGTATGCCACCTGAAGTCAGTTGGGATTGGCTCCAGCTTCCCCTGCAACCCTAATGGATAAGCGGTATAGATACTGTAATGGATGGATCTTCAAACACTAAAATTCTGAGTAAGGTTTTTGAAACATCTCCAAATGGTATCAAACTTCTCCCATTGGCCATAGAGTTTTTATTTCTGAACCTTTCACTAACAGAAGACGTTAGGTCCGGTTTAAGTTATTAAGGTCTGGATTAAACCCATTCATTTCAAATGACCAGTCAAACAGCCTAATAACTATTAAAATGGGTGGTGGAAATCATTGACACTCCGCCTATGTTTCATGGACATCGCGCTTAGAGGGCCACTGGCATAGGAAATGAAATAATGGCTATGCACTGAATGTAGATTTTGAGCCAAATGGGTTTCAGCCAACCATATTGTGTTTTTGTGAAAGCTGAGCAAATCTGAATAGCCCATGTGCTATTGTTTGAGACTTTTCATCCTCACAATTGTTCTAAAACTGCACCCACTAACAAAACCACTAAATCTCTCATTCTGGAGTTTACCCTGCACATTTGTTTGTTTCTCCAATCACTATTTCCAAAGCGATAATTGATTTTATTAGCGGATTTAATTAACAATTACTTGCCAAAGGTGAAGTGAATATTGGTGAATAATAACTGAGATGAAGTCGAGGTTATTATTCACGGATATTCACTGAGCCTGAGGTGGATAATTGTTTTAGTATAAATACACAAGTGATTATTTTTAAAAAATCATATTAAAAAATAATTTATTTCAAACTTCAGAAATGGCATGCAAATGTAATAAAGGCTCACACATTCTTGTGTCACTTGTCGATGCTGACTCACATAAAATAATTTGTTTCGAGATATCATCCCATCCCATTCTCATTATCTCTAGCCGCTTTATCCTTCTACAGGGTCGCAGGCAAGCTGGAGCCTATCCCAGCTGACTACGGGCGAAAGGCGGGGTACACCCTGGACAAGTCGCCAGGTCATCACAGGGCTGACACATAGACACAGACAACCATTCACACTCACACCTACGGTCAATTTAGAGTCACCAGTTAACCTAACCTGCATGTCTTTGGACTGTGGGGGAAACCGGAGCACCCGGAGGAAACCCACGTGGACACGGGGAGAACATGCAAACTCCACACAGAAAGGCCCTCGCCGGCCCCGGGGCTCGAACCCAGGACCTTCTTGCTGTGAGGCGACAGCGCTAACCACTACACCACCGTGCCGCCCCTGTTTCGAGATATATAAAATAAATTACAATTCCACCTTACCTTTGAATAATTTTAGACCAAACTTCATAGCATCTTTATTACTGTTAGGACCAGCATTTTCTTTCATAATTTGTAATTCTTCCTTACTTACAGTGGCAAAACAACTGGCAGCCATTTTGCTGAGTTGCTCGGGGTGATTATCAAGAAATAGTCTGAATTTCTCAACCAGTCAGCACATGCAATTTTCTATACAGTAATCACCTCTGTATTTATACTAAATGCTGATACAACAAAAGCAAAGAATGTGTCAAACAGCATTTCAGTTAACAGCTATACAAATTTAATTTAATCTCTAGCTTCAATGATTTTAGGCTACAATGTTAATCTCATCTCATCTCATTATCTCTAGCCGCTTTATCCTTCTACAGGGTCGCAGGCAAGCTGGAGCCTATCCCAGCTGACTATGGGCGAAAGGCGGGGTACACCCTGGACAAGTCGCCAGGTCATCACAGGGCTGACACATAGACACAGACAACCATTCACACTCACACCTACGGTCAATTTAGTGTCACCAGTTAACCTAACCTGCATGTCTTTGGACTGTGGGGGAAACCGGAGCACCCGGAGGAAACCCACGCGGACACGGGGAGAACATGCAAACTCCACACAGAAAGGCCCTCGCCGGCCCCAGGGCTCGAACCCAGGACCTTCTTGCTGTGAGGCGACAGCGCTAACCACTACACCACCGTGCCGCCCTACAATGTTAATGACAAGTAAATAAATCAGTGAAATAAATATGCAAAATAGTTAAAATCTGTGTATCATGTACATTATTTAAAGACATCCAATTGTTCAAATGCACTCATGTGGACAGCTCAGCTGAGACATTGTAGGTGTGTGAGAGCAGGAATTTATTTAAATCTTATTTTAATATGTAATATTTATTAAAAGACAGTGTTACACCAGGACAAGGGTTCAGAAACATGTTTTTTAACCAGAGATCGTTCATCTTATCCAAAACAGCTGGTGTAGTTCAGGTTTTCATTCCAGCTAAACCAGACATGGTTGCTTCAAATGACTATGAGGCATGTCTCCTATTTGACCTATTTGTCCTGGCTCCCCATTGGTGGAATGACCTTCCCACTAAGGTCAGAACTGCTGACTCCCTGACTACCTTCATGCGTAGACTGAAGACTCACCTCTGCACCTCTCGCCTGCTTCCCTGCCCATTGTGTAATCACATAGCAGTCTTGACCAACCCAGACTGTGTACTGTCTAGCCTGGGGTTAGCCATTTGAGTGTTCCATCCATCCATCCATCCATCCATCCCATCCATTATCTGTAGCCGCTTATCCTGTTCTACAGGGTCACAGGCAAGTTGGAGCCTATCCCAGCTGACTATGGGTGAGAGGCGGGGTACACCCTGGACAAGTCGCCAGGTCACCGCAGGGCTGACACAGAGACAAGCAACCATTCACACTCACATTCACACCTATTAACCTAACCTGCATGTCTTTGGACTGTGGGGGAAACCGGAGCACCTGGAGGAAACCCATGCAGACATGGGGAGAACATGCAAACTCCACACAGAAAGGCCCTAGTCGGCCACTGGGTTCAAACCCAGGACCTTCTTGCTGTGAGGTGACAGTGCTAACCACTACACCACCATGCCGCCCCGTTTAAGTTTTATTTTCCTCTATTTAGTTGTACATTGTATGGTTGGATTGTTTCTTTGGCTGTTATAATATTATAATAATACTTCCACGAAGTATTATTCTGTCACTTGTTCAGTTCATCACTAGAACTTTCTTGTCTAGAAGTTCAGGACTTTGTGTACCTGACTTTTGTACTTGCTGTACATCGCTCTGGATAAGAGCGTCTGCTAAATGCCATGTAATGTAATGACTGTATTAAAAGCTGCAGCCACACTGACTGTTTAAGGATTTGATTTCCTAATACATCTGATTCAGCTGAGGAATTATCAAGCACTTGTTGTACAGGGCTATGGAACCCTAAGACTAATGTAGTAACATGCTTTTGCTCTACTTACATAACATAAATAGCTTTGCAGAAGTGGAGAGGAAAATAAAGAAGAACATTAAGTCTCTTAAGTGTCTGTTTGAACAGAGAGTGGAAATGTGAAATTGAACTTTATCCATGTAAGTTATATTATAGGGGTTATATAATATATGGTGACCTGGCGACTTGTCCAGGGTGTACCCCGCCTTTCGCCCATAGTCAGCTGGGATAGGCTCCAGCTTGCCTGCGACCCTGTAGAAGGATAAAGCGGCTAGAGATAATGAGATGAGATGAGATATAATATATGGTGCACATTGAATGCTATAGTATATTGTCTTACTGATTATAGGCCTGATTATAGATTGATTAAAGACCTTTATTAGTGATATTATAGAGGTATACAGATACTCTTTTCACATTGTATAAGCAATTTTGTCTTTTTAGCTTTGTGTATAAAGGAAATCTTCCCCCAAAAAGCTGTAGCTTACAGTAACACTCCCTGCTTTACAGAGTGTGTTTTTCTATATTCAAACCTAAATGCATAGTGTAAAATAGTGCTTCTTAAAGTGGCGTCTGGGGATTCCATCAGGGTTTGTTTGTTTGTTTGTTTGCTTGCTTGTTTATTGCTTTTGTGAATTTCCCAATTCATCATTACCAAGTTGTCAAGTTGCATTTATTACTGAGTTCGATTACTGAGTTCTTATAATTATTAGTCTATGTGACTGGTCACTTGAATTAAATATGTTTAAGCCAAATATTATTAACTAAAAACAAAACAAGGCCTATAAATAATGTCAAATTCAACCTAATTTCAGTGAAAAGTTCAGGAATAAAAAAGCTCTAGGATGCTAACAGATATCCATAATATGACTGTAAACAATTAAATAATGAGCCTAATATTTCAGTAATTCCTAAAATAAATCTATACTGATGGGCACTACGGTGGTGTAGTGGTTAGCGCTGTCGCCTCACAGCAAGAAGGTCCGGGTTCGAGGGCCGGCAAGGGCCTTTCTGTGTGGAGTTTGCATGTTCTCTCCGTGTCCGCGTGGGTTTCCTCCGGGTGCTCCGGTTTCCCCCACAGTCCAAAGACATGCAGGTTAGGTTAACTGGGTGACTCTAAATTGAGCGTAGGTGTGAATGTGAGTGTGAATGGT
The DNA here is from genome assembly GCF_027579695.1 of Neoarius graeffei. NCBI lineage: Eukaryota > Metazoa > Chordata > Actinopteri > Siluriformes > Ariidae > Neoarius > Neoarius graeffei. Next base: position 37,350,541 of record NC_083588.1, read on the forward strand.
TGTCTGTGTCTATGTGTCAGCCCTGTGATGACCTGGCGACTTGTCCAGGGTGTACCCAGCCTTTCGCCCATAGTCAGCTGGGATAGGCTCCAGCTTGCCTGTGACGCTGTAAAACAGGATAAAGCGGCTAGAGATAATGAGATGAAATCTATACTGAGGGGGCCCATGAGATGTTAGGGGGGACAGCTAAAGGGAGGCCAAATCCACAAAAAAAAAGAAAAAAAAAAGACTACCATAAAAAAATGTGGTCTGCTCCCACCTGCTGGTCAATATTGGTCATAATAACTTGTAAGAAGAGTCATGGGGAATTTTACAGTACATTACACCAGACAGCAGCAATAAATATATTTAGGTGAACACATACCTTACAAAGTTGTTTTGCTATGTTATATTTAGAAAAGCTTCATAGTTATTAGTATTTTGATAGTTATTTACTCACTTGCTTAAAAATGAACGTGGCGGTACATTTCTGCCTTGAAGGTCACTAAAGTTTTAGGCCATCCTCGGTTAACCAGTATACCTTTGAATGAATTTTAGTCACCAATTAATGCTGAATTGGTAGGAAAGACTAGGTCTGTTTGGAGTTTAAAAAAACAACACCACACATTTTCACTCACCGGTCACTTTATCAGGAACACCCATACACCTGCTGGTTTATGCAGTTCTCTAATCAGCCAATCCCTTGACAGCAGCACAATACATAAAGTCATGCAGATACAAATCAAGAGCTTCAGTTAATGTTCACTTCAAACATCAGAATGCTTGTGATCTCTGTGACTTTCACTGTGGCATGGGTGTTGGTGCCAGATGGACTGGTTTGAGTATTTCAGAAAGTGCTGGTTTGTGGGGTTTTCACACACAACAGTCTCTAGAGTTTACACAGAATGGTGCGAAAAACTAAAACCACTGAGTGAGCGACAGTTCTGTGAGTGGAAACACCTTGCTGATAAGAGAGGTCAGAGGAAAATGGCCAGATTGGTTGGAGCTGCCAGGAAGGACATAGTAACTCAGATAATCACTCTTTACAACCGTGGTGAGCAGAAAAGCATCTCAACATGCAACAGCAGAAAACCACATTGGGTTCCACTCTTGCCAGCCAAGAACAGGGATCTTAGAATCAAGAACAAGTTCCTATTAAAGTGGCCAGTATACAGTACCAGTCAAAAGTTTGGAAACACCTTCAAATTTGATGTTTTTTCTTTATTTTAGTTAACTAAAAGACACTTCGTGTCTTAAAGTAATGACTGACTGTTATTTCTCTTTACTTACACTGTAAAAAAAATCCCGTTGTTTTTACGGAAAAAAACTGGCAGCTGGAGTCACCAGAAAAAATCCGTAAAATATACAGCAAAACGGTAATTGCTTTTACAGCACAGCATGTACATTTTACAGTTTAAAGTAGCAAATATAACAGAAGTCCAGTGTTTTATATGCTGGATTTAACTGTAAAATGTACAAGCTGTACCGTAAAAGCAATTACCGTTTTGCTGTATATTTTACGGATTTTTTCTGGTGACTCCAGCTGCCAGTTTTTTTCCGTAAGAACAACGGGATTTTTGTATGCTGGTTTCAATGATCTACTAGACAGATATTTTTTTGGGGGGGCTTTTTTCACCTTTATTGAATAGGACAGTGTAGAGACAGGAAATGAGCTAGAGAGAGACTGGGAAATGACCTTGGGTCAGAATCGAACCCGGGTCCCCAGATTCACAGTATGGCGCCTTAGTCGACTGAGCCACGACAGTGGCCGTTTTTGTATTTTTTTTAACAGGGCAATTATGTAATTTTAACTATCACATTCTGTTTTAGTATTACAGTTTGTCTGTGTTTAAACTACAACAATTTGTAAATTCTACAAAAAAATATGATCAATTCAACATATTCTTACTGTTAAATTAACAGTGGTATTTGGTGAGGAGTTTTACAGTATATTGATGTAAATTACACACTGCTTCATTGTTTTTGTATTTACAGTTTTTTTATGTCATGATTTTACATAAATTCCCTGTTAATTCTACAGACATTTTTTACAGTGTAGTTGAGTGGTTCTTGACATAATATGGATTACTACAGTTGTCGAACAGGGCTATTTACTGTATTTTTATTATTTACTCTTTACTGGTTGATGGTGTCAAATGCATTAAAAAGGCAAGAAATTCCATTTTTGACAAGACACACCTGTTAATTGAGAAGCATTCCAGGTGACTACCTCATGAAGCTGGTTCAGATAATGCCAGTAGTGTGCAAAGCTGTTATCAAGGTAAATAGTGACGACTTTGAAGAATCTAAAAGATGAAACATTGTTTTTTTTAACACTTTTTTGTTTACCATATCATTCCATATGTTCCATATGTTATTTCATAGTTTTGATGAGTTCAGTATTGTTCTACAATGTAGGAAAAAAATAAAAACATCGAATTTGAAGGTGTTTCCAAACTTTTGACTGGTACTGTATATATATTAATCATTTATCCAGTACAATTTATAGAAAAGTGATATTATGATATTATCCCTATCCATGATAGCAATATTGTGCATACTGAATGCCAAAATGTACTGTATTAATGATTAAAGGCATATGTCGAAAAAATACCTTTTTTTTAGAAAGAGAATACTGTATATCTCCCTCAACAGTCCTTGGCCAGAGTATGCAAATTTGCTCTGCAGATGTCTGCAGTAATCTAATCTGTGCCATAAATGGGGGCTGTGCCTTTTCAAACTGTGGAAAGAAAAGTACAGTTCGAAGTTATTTCTCATTGTACTGTGAGAGACAGTGGGTTATAGGAAAGATGATTGAAACTAACATATCAATGCAAATCCAATCTGCAAAAACTAAATACAGATTTAATCATAGTTTCTATTCGCCAAGCATACTGAGCCACATATACTATGATTTATTCAGCAGCCACAGTGCAACAAATCAAATATTTCCATGACCAAACAAACAAACAAACAAAACAAACACTATACAGCCACTAATTTGTTTATTCTTGATTAATGTACATCATATGACTTGATGGTGCAATACATAGCTTATTAGTGTAAGATAAGTGTTTAATATTGTAAGTAATTTTATCTGAGATCTAATGATAAAAAATGGTCAGTGTCTCACAAAATACACACACGCTCATATGTAATGTACGCACACTGAAAGTTCGATTATTTCAGAAATCAGCAAAACAAGATGTGTTTTGCATTAAGGAGCACAGCATTAAAATAGTTAATAAATGTGTTTAGTAAGTGTATTTGGGTTATTATGAAGAGCTTCTGAATAATAATAATAATAATAATAATAATAATAATAATAATAATAATCAGGTTTGTAGTACTCAAGTCCAAGACTTGGCTCGAGTCCGACTCGTACCCTAATTTTAAGGACTCGTGACTTGACTCGGACTCGGACTCGTGCATTAACTGCATTCGGACTTGTAAATTGAAGATGAGGACTCAGATTTTTTTCTTTATTTTTTGTAACATGCCATAATAATTTGGCATAAGATATTTATATCTACATTCATTTTTATACTAATTTATACCTACAGTCATCTTAGTTGTCATTTTATTACTGCGAGTAATCATTAACTTGCAACCAGTATTTCTTGTATGCCCATATTTCTTTTGGGCCTAGATCTTTTTGATTGATCCTTTTCTGCTAGATACAGTATACTTTCATTTCAATTGGCATTAGTTTAGTTCATGTGGAGATTTCAACATCAGTTTCAGCGTGAAAACAGACCAACGTGATGAAGTTTATACCAGATAAGGCAACTCAAAATTTAATAATCTAAATAATTTAATAAACATCTGATTCTATTTATTAATAAATGTCATGATAGGCTAAGAAAAACTGAAGAAGTTGTTTGTCTAAGAATGAATTTTTCTCTCACGGCACTACAGTTTGTGGCTGATACATATGTAGTTCAGGCACTAATTATTTGACACCCCCCTTTGGAACTCAGTTTTAGTTTCATTGTGCTGCTCTGTCACACAGTGTAGTGTTGATTGTCACTCTTTTAGAGCTGGCACATATTGCTGCTTGGCATTCATCCTAAAATGACTGGCCTAACTGTAATTTATCCACTTCAGAATGAAAGCTCTATTCATGCGTCATCTTATTTCCATTGTTTTACCCACATAACATTTTACAACTGTTCATTAAACTCTATAGCCTTGTGATTAACCAGAAGTTTAGGTACAAACCAGTTAGCATAAAAGTCCATATTAGAGGGTTCTACAACATCCCACCTTGTACCGCCCTCCTTTTTTTATCTCCTCCTTTCTAATGTTTATCAGGCCAGTATTTTCCGATTTAACCGTACTGCCAGCCTCCATCCATCAACAGCCACCATGAACACATGCCAATCAAAAACCAACTCAGACACAGACGTGTGTCACTCAGTTAGTATGTTCGACATAGAACCAGAAGAGGAGAAGACCATAATCCACCGCTTGGTTTATGTGTTTCAGCCCTATATCCAACCCTGTATAGCTGAACTGGTGGGCTCAATGCTTTTCATCTTCACTGGCTGCATGTCCGTCATAGAGAATCCGCAGGACACTGGGAGTCTGCAGCCAGCTCTAGCACATGGCCTAGCACTGAGCATCGTCATAGCACTGTTCGGACAGATCAGGTATTCATATGGATGCAATAACCTGATTTTTTTTCCCTGTGTAAGTTGTTGCAAGCTTGTTTAGTGGCAAATTTAGAATGATAATTTCGAAGATTTCCTTTTTCCAGATTTATTTGGTCCTGTTTCTACACAATTCAAAATGAAATTAACATACCTATTAAAACTAGCATAATTTGTTGTATGCATTGTTCTTCAACTCATTTTTCTGAAATCCAAGGACAATACTGTTAAGTGTCTAGAACTGAACATTTAAAATGATGTCAGAAATTCAGCTACATGCACTGACACAAAGTTTTTCCTGCAGTGGAGGTCACTTCAACCCCGCTGTCTCTGTATCTGTTTGCCTGATCGGGGGTCTTAATGTCATCTTACTGGTACCGTATATTATGGTGCAACTGTGTGGTGGACTCATTGGAGCAGCTCTGGCTAAAGTAAGTCAGATATGATTGACTGAGCTTGAAAGTTGAAAATCTGTTGAAAATCCAGTGTATCTTGAGTCGACACGTTGGACTTATCTTAGAACAACTCTGCTTATCTGCGTTTGTTTGTTTCATACGCGTGCACTGCTTGTCGTTATCAGGAATACAGGAAACTAAGAGGAGTTACACAGATGTAATACTGTATTCTCTTCTGTTCCTTAGAGTATCTCATTACCACATAATTACTACAATGCATCTGGTGGTGCGTTTAACACAGTCAAAGAGCAAGCTCAGGTTGAGCCTGCGGTTATAGCTGAGATGGTCATGACACTGTTCCTGACCATGTCGGTGTGTATGGGGGCGGTGAATGGCAAGACACGTACCCTACTAGCTCCATTCTGTATTGGACTGACAATTGCAGCTGATATCTTAGCAGGGTGAGTATGGCATCATCTCACACACACACACACACACACACACACAAACACACACACAGAGGACTATTATTAATAATAAACCTTCAAGGTGACATCAAAAACAAATGTCCGTCAGATTTCTGAGCTCTGTGTGAATGCAGTCCCCTTCTGGTGTCTCTACCTGACAATTTCACCACAACACTTCTCCTACAATGATGTATTTAATATTCGTAAAATTACAATGTTTGGAAGTCAGGGAATGAAAAGAGAGCTGTGTTTGGAGTCAGGACAAAATATGGACTCACCTTGTACAATATTTGTTTTAGTGTCTATTGCTCTTGGCAGCTCTGATATCTCCTCTGACCTACACATTTGTTGATAGCTCAGGCATAGTTTTCAGTGGTTGGAAAATGTGACTCAAAGCACAGCTATGAAAGAAAGAAGGGATGCCAAAATGTTTTACACAGCAGCGTAAACCCCAAAGAGGGAGCTGATGCCTTTTTTTTTTTTTTGCCAAACCTTACATAGTAATTTGCTGCTAATGTACCATAACGTAACCTCAACTTGCATTCTTCTTAAGTGGCTTTTAGTTCTAATTTTGTTTTTACTATATAACAATAAGAGTATGTTTCTCTAGCATGCTGCATATCTGTCACATCTGCTACAAACGTCTTTCTTTAGCCAAACTATCTTCACTTATGAGTGTTTGGACTGCTTTGTAATTATGGCATGTAAAGAAAAAAAGCTCTGAAACACTGGAAATCATGGAACTCTTCATGGAAATATCCCTCTATGCACTGTAAACCTGAATAAGTTGAGTTTACTTAAAAAAATTGAGGAAAGTGGTTGCCTTAAAAAAAAATAAGTAATTATTAATGATTGAATTGAGTACCTTAAACTTACAATCTTCTGGTAAGTTTAAGGTACTCAATTCAATCATTAATAATTACTTATTTTTTTTAAGGCAACCACTTTCCTCAATTTTTTTAAGTAAACTCAACTTATTCGGGTTTACAATGTGTAGAATCCTAAAGCACAGATCCTATTTACACCTGGCCATTTCATGCATCTTGTACCCATATGGTATCCTTAACCACATGCATTTACACTTGCATGTGAGTCAAATAAGTCTCCAGTCAGCTAGACCTGTGGTTCTTTTCCACCAACTTTCCATCTTTTTTATGAATATGGTGGTTGCGCCATCCAAAAAAATCATTATTTAAATTTTTTATATCTTAAAAAAAATGATTTTTCTAACATTTTTAATGGCACAAATGTCAGCAATCACAGAGCAGGTCACCTATTGTTGTTTTGTTGTTGTTAAATGTGGCTTGGAGAGACGGAGGCATTTATACTTGTATGATCTAAAATGCATCTAAAATACATCTAGATCACCTCCTGAATTGTCATAGATTAAGTGCATCTAGCGTAATTTCACACTTTCATTTTTATGTGTCCAGATATCATCCTGATGCTCAAGATGCCTGACATGACTGAGTTCAAATGTGATTTGAATATTTCCCTTTTCACACTCTAAGGAAGCTAAGAACCCTTAACTATACAAAGAACCCCTTGAAGAACCATTAAAGTGAAGCCTTTTTCTAAGAAAGTAATTAAGGGAGGAGTAAAGACTATTTAGACACTCACAAATGACTAAATAGCTCCCTGCAGTCAAAATATCTGCTGGATCCATTAGTCTTACAATGAACTGTGACTCTTCCTCATTGTTTCTCACATCATCAACACACAGCCACACAGCAAGTGAGCAATCAAGGAATAATTACAGCACCTTCAAAGGACACATGCCCAGGGCCCCAGCGTGGACGAAACCTTCAAGGGATCTGGATGAAAAAAGAATTGAGACAAAACTGTTTCCTGCATTTATGTCCTATCCATTTAGCTTGCAATATTTTTTCTAAATATTTCTTATTTTATACAGTTCTTGACTAAATCAATTCAATACATCTTATTTGAATAGTGCTTTTAATTAACAATTATTCGCTAAAGGCAAAGTGAATAATAACCCAGACAAAACCCACACAGAAAGGTCCCTGTTGACCAGGGTGGGGGGTGGGGGTTCAAACCCAGAATCTTCCTGCTGTGAGGTAACAGTGCTAACCACTACACCACCTTAATTTAATTTGCTTAAATTTTACTTAAACATACTTCACATTTTATTACCAACCAAGCAGTAGACAGGCAGCTTTCCAGTTCACACATCAGTTGCCTCAAAGAACAAATTCTTCTTAAGATAAACTTGTAAAATGTGCAGAGGCATATTTCAACATCTGGAGCTGCAGCAGCTGCACTTGCTTCAGCCAGAACAAATGCTTCCAGTTGAAAGGATCCAAGTCCTTAAAGGTCATAGGCAGCAGTTTTAATTTTATGCATATTTAAAACTTTATATGTTAAAAAACCCTCTGTAATTTTCTTCTGGTCCCAAGAAGTATTGTTAATGAGTAATAATTAAAATAAGTTAGCACGGATCATGGTGAATTTCTGTTCGGCGATTTTCGTGACCACTCGGTGCATGATGTCATTTAAGACAAACAAACCGCTTGAGTTGAGTCCACTTTTGTGTAGTTTCATTGCCGTTCGGCTTGATTGCAGACATGTGTTCGGGAATTTCCAAAAAAAAAACATGCCTTATTGTTGTGCAGTGAACTGTAACAACGGGACCAGTTCAGGAATAAGTTTTTACCTTTTTCTGAGAGAGGAGAAGAGGCAGAGAGAGTGGATTGGCTTTTTCCGGAGGAAGCGGAATGAGAGGATTGGCTTTTTCCGAAAAAGGAGAAGAAGCGGAGCAAGAGAGTTGGCTTTTTCCGAAAAAGGAGAAGAGGCAGAGCGAGTGGGTTGGCTTTTTCTGAAAGAGGAGAAGAGGCAGAGAGAGTGGATTGTGTGCGTGAAACAAAATCAAGCAGTCAAAGAAGAAACGGAGCAGCAACGCTCAAGCAAAAAGGAGAAGATTGGAGGTAAACATTTTTACCTTTGCTTGCAATTGACAAGTCAAGAATCCTGAGGGATCCTGTACAATCATTGTGGAAATGAGACAAAGGGATATTTCCTCGTTCAGAGTAGGCTATAAATAGTATAGTGCCATGGATGGCAGGCTAATGTGGCTACTGGCGCACTGTCAAATAATCATTACCTATATCCACTTGGGAGGGCGGTTTAATTATTCTTCAAAAGGGCTCTTATTTAGCGTTACAACGAAAGTAAGAATTTATCATAACTACCAGGATAAATCGCTTGGGCGCGAGTCTTGTTGAGGTCCGGGGTCACCGTGATCAGAGTCAGCCAAGTCACTGTCCGATTCCAAGGCTGCACGGTCAAACCAGTGAGCCACATTCACCGATTGCTTCGCAACAGCCATAGGTTCATACATATATGATTTCACCTCTCGATATTCAATTTGGAGAGTTCCTACTTCAAAATCGCTATCGCTTTCAGACATTTTACACAACCTCTCACGACCAAAGTCCGTACATGTGTGCTTGGTTTGCAGGTAAACACAGAACTGCTCCTGGTCTGTTTGGCTTGAATGACGTCACAACAACTGTCCCCTGGCGGTGAAAGTGCGCATAAGTGATATGTAAACAAACCTTCAGAAATTGGGCAAAACAGTATATTTTAACCATTTTATTCAATTTTATTGAATTCACTTTTTGGGTCGTTCTTCTAGACAATAAAGTTGATATTCTACGTTTCACCTCCGACCGTTGCCTATGACCTTTAAAGGAGATATGCAGAACCTTTATTTTTAAATACATTTCTGAGTGGATAGTATCTCTGTCCTCGACTCTTATATGCTGCATAATTGGGAGTAAAAAAATATATTTTTTGAGAGTTAAAATCGACTGCAGAGTTGGCATTCGGGCTGCCCTGCTGAGCCAGCCAGCCCTGAGTGAGTGACGTTACAGTGGTAACTGGTTTTAAGGCCAAGGCCTTTAACAGCTATAGACCAAAGCCAGACTCCGCAAGCGAGAGTGGTTGCAATGGCCTCTTTGTTCGGATTTATTGGAGAGTCTTCGGATTCCTCAGACAGTAATACATCTGAATGTGATAGTCTTGAAATTGGAGTGTGCGTACATGCTACTGCAATACATGTAGAACCATATCAGTTTGAACCATCGGAAAGTGAATCCGATAGTAACACATTGGCCACGGAGGCCCCCACCTTATGAAACAAAGCCATCTAGAGAACTGGATGGAATTGAACTGACAGTCTCATGTGACTCTCATTAAAACAGGACAGGCATTATAACTTATGCAATGTACATGCATGCATTTTTACTGATAAAGTGTAAAAAGCTAATTAAATAATCAGATGAACTGAGGCAATCACATTCTGACGCAAATTAAATAATCTTATACTGGTAACTTAAACACACAATACAAGTTACATGTATTACTCTAAATGCAGGTAAACAATGAGTGTTGTTGTTATTGTTGTGATGTAACCAAATGAGAGTCGCATCTTACCCGTCTGTGTTCTCGTTTCTTGAAGGCCGATCTTGTGGCCGATTGTTTTGAAACAATCTGACTTTCAGTTCTTTGTTCAGTTCTTTGTTCATTCGCTTCTTCCACGTAAGGGCGAGATATTGCTGCTGAGGCAAGCGTATCCAGCGGAGAAATCTGACGACTGGCCCACTCATTCTCCATTTTCTCCATACTGAGTACTCTGCTATTACTGCTTGACTCACACTGTGGGAGAACTGGTGCAACTTAACTTACTTTCCTTTTTTTGTAGTTATCTTTTCCTTTAATTGTTGATACTGTACCCTCTTTCAATACGGGCTTATAGCCAATGCTCCTCAACAAATCAGAGGTTTCGTACAGGTCATCAGTAAAATGTGCAGAGCAGAGGAGAGACCACTTCATAGGCGCCCAGTGGGCCCGTGAATTTCTCGCAAAACGTGTCCAAATCTTTGCAGTTTGAACATTCTTGGGCCATGAATAGAACATAAATCCACCTTCTGTCATGTTGCTCCACCTGCCAGCAACACATCTACGTGGCATGGCGATGAATTATCTCAAAATGGAAGATCGAAGTTGCAGTCAGCTCTGTGTTTTAGTATAGCGGAAATGGCGATGAGACCTTACCACAGTGATGTCACAGATGTCAAGGTCATTCACTCAGACCGCTACCTATATGAATCATTTTAATCGTAAAAATTACTATATGGGGGCGGCACGGTGGTGTAGTGGTTAGCGCTGTCGCCTCACAGCAAGAAGGTCCGGGTTCGAGCCCCGTGGCCGGCGAGGGCCTTTCTGTGCGGAGTTTGCATGTTCTCCCTGTGTCCGCGTGGGTTTCCTCCGGGTGCTCCGGTTTCCCCCACAGTCCAAAGACATGCAGGTTAGGTTAACTGGTGACTCTAAATTGACCGCAGGTGTGAATGTGAGTGTGAATGGTTGTCTGTGTCTATGTGTCAGCCCTGTGATGACCTGGCGACTTGTCCAGGGTGTACCCCGCCTTTCGCCTGTAGTCAGCTGGGATAGGCTCCAGCTTGCCTGCGACCCTGTAGAACAGGATAAAGCGGCTAGAGATAATGAGATGAGATGAGAAATTACTATATTAGATTAATTGTTAACACTTAAAACTATTCCTATGCCATTCTTGAGGTCTCAAGGCATTTATAAACAAAAAGTGAGGCCATGGCTCTGCGTATCTCCTTTAAACAAACACTAGAATCAGAGATTTATACGATGGTTATATGCAATCCTGTGCTTTAGAGTTACCTAAAATCTTCTTATTCTCTTCCTGGAAAATGCATAATTCAGTTAGGCCTTTAAATACATAAAATGAACACTTTTGCTTTAATGATTAAAATTCTAAGTTAATATCCCTGAATGAATATTTGCATTTTGAAATGAAAGCACTTCTTTATAAAGTAGTATGACGCTATAATGCAGCCTGCTATTATTTCAAATTGTCCAACAAACTAGTTGAGCTCAGGCAAATGTGAGGGAGCCTAGCTTTCTTGTAATGGGGTAATGAGCGCCTCACTGCCACCTGAATAAATACTCCCATTCACACGGCCTTTATACTTTTACTGCACCAATGGTGTTTTGAACCTGTCCAGCTTGTATCACAGCAACTATAAGATGACCCTTCATATTAATTATCATGGGTCACATTGATATAAAAACACAGGACCCTAATTACCCACAGCCGAATAGCACAAATTTATTTATTGGTATGTGCCTACATTTAATTTTTATTTCTTCCTTTGGCCAATACAAATTGAATTTAATTATATTGTCTGTGGTGGTGTAGTGGTTAGCACTGTTGCCTCATAGCAAGAAAGTTCTGGGTTTGAGCCCAGTGGTTGACGAGGGCCTTTCTGTGTGGGTTTTGCATGTTCTCCCTGTGTCTGCGTGGGTTTCCTCCGGGTGCTCTGGTTTCCCCCACAGTCCAAAGACATGCAGGTTAGGCTAATTGGTGGCTCTAAATTGACTGTAGGTGTGAATTGTTGTGTCTCTATGTGTCAGCCCTGCGATGATCTGGCGACTTATCTAGGGTGTACCCCGCCTCTCGCCCATAGTCAGCTGGGATAGGCTCCAGCTTGCCTGCGACCCTACACAGGATAAGCGATTACAGATAATGGATGGATATACTGTATTGTCTGTATAGCTTAAATATTGCTCATCTTCTAACATGGCCAATGAGAACATTAGCTTATATAGAACAAATCTATACAAAAACTAAATTTAGGTGTTTTTTTTTTCGTTTTTTGCCATTCTGGGATGTATTTTAAACAGCACTGTGAGCTATATAATTTCACCCTTTTCAGGTGTCTAAAATTGATCACCGTTAAACAACATGAAATGGGGTAGGAGATATAGAAAACAAATCAGACCCCTTTCCAGTAAAAATGAAAATATAAAGACACATGTAACTATGAAGATGTGACTTACTGATAGCTGGTACTATATGACCTAATATGATCTAATGTGCTGTACTGAATGTAAACATTTCTTTAATTTAGAGGAGCAGTCTCTGGAGCATGCATGAACCCAGCACGTGCTTTTGGACCAGCAGCAGTGGCAAATTACTGGACATATCACTGGATCTACTGGGTCGGGCCCATGACTGGTGCACTACTCACTGCCACACTTATTAGGTAAATATGCAGCTATTAACAGGAATGTCAGTATTAAAGAGTACAGAATATAACTGTCAAGATTACAAAGATCTTGTAAAGGTCTTCTATGTTTGGTGCTTTGTTTATATTGCATGATGCTTTGTTTTTTCCAGGTTGATGTTGGGTGACGAGAAGATTAGAGTGATACTGAAGTGACTTGACAAAGTTGGAAAATAGTCATTGAGAAAAAGTCAATGTAATATATGTCAATAGTGCTTCCAATTTGCCATTTCTAAATGATTAATCATTCATATAAATTTTGCTACTGCATAATAGTACGGAATAGTATGTAATATAGTGAATAGTGTAGAATATAATACAGTAGAATACAGGTTGAGTAGTTGTGGAATCTAAAATTTTTTTCAGTTTTGTTCCGTAAGTTTAAAAGGGTAACCATGTTTCACAATCATGGCTGTCTTTTTGAATAACGCCAACTAACTTCCACAATTAAGTCATATATATGCGAGTTTCTTGTCCATTATTTTACAGGGATACACCAGCCCTACCTATAGCAATAATGTCTCTTATAAGGTCTTATAAATATATCTATAAGAGTCAAATGCGAGCTCAGTTTTGACCTTGTGATCTTTTCATTTAATTCTACTTTAATTATTACACTTAGATTTGACTGGTTATATTTAGAATTGCAATTTTTTTAACACTAACTAGGTTTTACTTTGGGATGTATACTTTCATTCACAATAGGAAGATATTTAAGAGTAAGTTACTTTTTTTTGTAAACTAAGTACCTCTGGCAGCATCCTTTGTCCATCAAAAATGTCCTCTCCAGAAATCACTCCCCATATGATGAGGTTGTAAATAATTTATTTAAGAAAATATTTGTCTCTTTTGAAAAAGAATACTCTGTTGTTGCACAGTAAAAAAAAAAAGGACTGAAACTGATGCAAGACACATTTGCAGCAGAGCTTCACATGTGGTTGAAATGTGTGTCCATCAAAAAGTGTCTTCTCCAGAAAACTACAAGGCTCGTCACCACTTCAGTTGTTATTACAGTTACCACCATGTACAAACATTGCTGCACAGTACTGTACTTGAAAATTTGTACTTACAATTACATCCAATTCAACAGTTTTTCCCCTTTGTATACCTTACTCTTGTGGACGATAAGAAAGTGGGTCAATTTTAGAAATACACTACTATATGCTGTCTTCTCACCACAAGTAACAGCCCAGTATATGACCTGTAGGTGTAAAATTCTATGCAGTTAATTTCCATCTCAAAAGGTAATTTTTGGCAGCAAAGAAACACAAAAAATCTGAGGTTTGATTTTTGGACTACTGTGGACCCCAAAAGTATATCCTGATTGTGAAACAGCCCCCAAAATACTTGAAACATTTTCTTAAACAACATACAGTTTAAAAAAAAAAAGAACAAAACATAAATATCTTCAGTATAGTGACACTTTTCCTGAACAACTTCACAAAACGCATGTAATTCATTTTAACAGATTCAGCAGCAATGTACATTACATATCTACTACAACAGCATCGTTCTTGTTGTGTTCAATTCAATTTCATGTTCTATGAAGCCTGGAGACCAGCCAGCCAGGGCAGGTTATTATTTCTTTTTTTCAACCCGACTGTATAATTGTAATGGACCTACATACTGAAATTTCTTTATAAAACTGATAAACACTGTCACCAGCAAAGCAGGTAGTCACCCTGTTTTTTAAGTAGGAATATCAAATTTGTTCACCAATACATAGTACAGTGATCTAGATATTTAGACTAAATTAGCAGTTTTATTTCTCCATCTTACTTGTTCATTTCATAATGCTTAGTTCACACATTGGCGTTTCAGCCTTGCGTATGTACGGCGTATCAGGATACGTGGCAGTAAGAAAGGAACGTCACAGCATCACCAGCTTATGTAGCTAATACTCTAGGATGCATAAGACGATCTTCTTGCACTTAAAAATCCGTAGCACATACGTAGCAGCTTTGATACGTCACACGTATGCCGTAAAAACAAAAGCTATGCAGCAGTGACGTTGCTCAAACACCTATTATGCCATGCAAACGCTTTAGTTGACATATGCCTAATGAAGGTGGCGCCGGGGCTGGCTGGGTGGATGCTGCTGATGTCTTCCCTCTTCCCTTGCCCTTCTTGGGTCCTGACTTCTTCGCTGGCATGATGCTTTCTTGACTGTGATGAATGACAACGAACGCAGTGTGGGGCCCCCTTTTATACCCACCTGTGAACACCGAAGATATGCCACAGGTACGCAGCAGTAACATCACACGTAAAAACAAAATGCCACACCAACAAAATGGTTACGCCGCGGCAACGCATCATACGCCACGCATACGCCTCAGTATGCCATAACTTTACATCCCTTGAACCCCATACAAACCCCAGATACACCACAGGAACGCCACAGAAACGTCATACATACACCATGTACATCACAGGACTTTAATTTTAGACAAAATATGCCTCATTTCTTGGTGTTTCACCCACACGCTGCTTGCGTGGCAAGATACGAGACAGTGTGACAGTAGCCTAAGAATCTTTAATTTCACAGACATGTAACTCAAACAAATTTGTTCTTTAATCTTGTGGTCTGTTTTGGCCTATGAGACCTTGTGCAATGGTAAGTGGTAAGAAAGTAAAAACAATATATTTCTTAAATTAATAAATGGATGCTTTGTATAAAAAGCGCCTTTTATATATCAAATTAACATTTTTCTGTATCAAAATACATTGCCTGTTCAAAATATTGGTGATAAAATATCAATAAAATGTTGGTTATCATAAAGAACAAATCAAATTTCAGTCAATATCAAATTTCCATTTTCACATTTATGGCTTTTGAAGCTATGGAACCAGAACCTCCAGCTTTCCTTTGACTTTATGAGACCTTATGTACGTAATATAATCTGTAATGGCTCTCATTCTTGCCATCACTGTAGTGTTTAATCCTTGATCCTACAACTACATCTTCGTAATCATGCCTGTAGTTTCATGAATTTAACATGGTATGGGGCAGCACGGTGGTGTAGTGGTTAGCACTGTTGCCTCACAGCAAGAAGGTCTTGGGTTTGAGCCCAGTGGCCAGCAAGGGCCTTTCTGTGTTCTCCCCATGTCTGCGTGGGTTTCCTCTGGGTGCTCCGGTTTCCCCCCACAGTTTAAAGACATGCAGGTTAGGTTAGTTGGTGGCTCTAAATTGATTGTAACTGTGAATGGTTGTTTGTCTATGTGTCAGCCCTGTGATGACCTGGGGCCTCATGTACAAAGCTTGCGTACGCACAAAAAAGCTACGTACGTCACTTTCTGCGCAAACATTCGTATGTACAAAGATTGACTTGGTGTGGAAAAGTGCGGTACTCTACGCAAACCTCATGGCTGGCGTACGCACATTTCTGGTGCATCTTGGTACTTGGCGACACTTAGAGGCAGAGCAACGCAACTACATTTAGGCCTACTCGGTCAAGAGTCATGACATGGCGATAAGAGGCATCCAAAAATGCATCGGAACATCAGGATGCGTGAATTGAAATGTATGTCAGTCATACGACATTGTCGAGACACATAATGCGAGACTGTTGGGTAAATGCCAACAGATCCATCAACCATCCCTTCCATATTGTAATTACGGGAAATGAGAAACCCCAGCAATATCATTTCGATATTATTCCCATTGACTATTGGTTAATTAATTAAATTAAAGAATGCACATGCAGGACCATGCATTGCAGCTAGCTTAATAGATCTTCCTCGCGCATTTGCCGTGAGGTATCAGACTGAAATATTATTAGTTGATGTTGCGTGGGGTAGCCTTATCACATAATTACCAAGATCAATATATGAAACGATTTCCAAGTGCGTACAAATCAGACACAACCGCGGTGTGTGGCGTGTTACACAATGTGGCGCAGCGGCACGGCGTGCCAATAATGGAGCGAGACCTGCCGGAGGACCCAGACCCTGGGCCTCACAACGAGGTGCCACAGCGACATGGCATACAAACCCGGCAGCGCTTAATAGCCACAATGTGAAAAGGTAAGGACAGACGGGACATGGGACACCATTCATTTTTTAAGATATTCTTTTAATGTGTTATTCAGTTCCTTCAGTTCCTCGCGGATTCCCTCGAGGTTGTCGTTAATCGCCTCTATCCCCTTTAAAATTTCCCCCTGCGACTCAAGGACCGCGCGCGTCAGCACCCGGCCTGTGGACCCGGCGACAGGGGCAGGCGGTGGAGAAGGGGGGCAGGTGACAGTGACGCTGGATCCGCTCGGCTGGGGGTCCTCTTCCTGCTCGGGTGGGATGGACTGGGGGCCTCCTGTTGTTCCCTGGCACCCTGCTAGAATACATTTGTCATTAAAATCCTATTGTGGAAAATATGTGCACATGTTTTATTTCTGGTTACATGTGGCTAGGAATATTGGGCCTACTAAGAGAGGAAGACATTTCCTCAAATACAGGGTGTCCCCGAAAAAATGTACACATTAGAGCACTAAAGGTGTTTTTTTGTTTTCAAAACCCATGTAACTCAAATAGACACTCATTGTGGCGCAGGCACTGCGGACGATGCGAATCATACCGTTATCTTGGTATAGGTTACATTCACATTCAGTGGCATACAATCAGTGACCGTTGCATGTCTCATAGCATACACTTTGAACATCACTTTAATTGGAGGTGACAGAACAATTAAGTGATGTATGTGAATTCTATTACACTGTGCTAAAGACAGGGATTAATGCGAATAAATGTTAATAATAAATGTTAAATGTTAATTTGATTAACGCGAGATTTCTAACATTTAATTAACATTAACGCGTTAGTAAAAGTTGCCATGTCTTTTACCTAACGCGGGCCTTACTGCAGGTCTATTTATACTAATTAACATATTCAGTGTGGAATAATTGAGGGAGGAGACGGGGCGGGGAACGGGGCTCGTGCATGTGCGCCGAATTCCACGTTGATTGGGATGTACAACAGGAGAGTGCGTGGAAACCTTCGTACGCACTGATTGATAAATCCGGATTTTTTTGGTCGTACGCAAATTTCCCGATTTTGACGTGCACACATATTTAGTGGGAAATCCACGCAGGTCTTTGTACATGAGGCCCCTGGTGACTTGTCCAGGGTGTACCCTGCCTCTTGCCCATAGTCAGTTGGGATAGGCTCCAGCCTGCAACCCTGTAGAACAGGATAAGCGGCTACAGATAATGGATGGATGGATGGATAATGTGGTATAGATCTCATCTCATCTCATTATCTCTAGCCGCTTTATCCTTCTACAGGGTCGCAGGCAAGCTGGAGCCCATCCCAGCTGACTACGGGCAAAAGGCGGGGTACACCCTGGACAAGTCGCCAGGTCATCACAGAGCTGACACATAGACACAGACAACCATTCACACTCACACCTACGGTCAATTTAGAGTCACCAGTTAACCTAACCTGCATGTCTTTGGACTGTGGGGGAAACCGGAGCACCCGGAGGAAACCCACGCGGACACGGGGAGAACATGCAAACTCCACACAGAAAGGCCCTCGGGGCTCGAACCCAGGACCTTCTTGCTGTGAGGCGACAGCGCTAACCACTACACCACCGTGCCGCCCTGTAGTATAGATGGTCTTTATTATTTCATGGTTATATACCTATGTAAGGGAGTCTACCCTGGGGAAGCTATGGCCTAATGGTTAGAGCGCAGCTCTGGGACCAATAGGTTGCTGGTTCAGTTCCTTGGACTAACAAGAATGGTGGATGTACCCTTGAGCAAGACACCTAACCCCCAACTGCTCCCCAAGCAGTTCTGGGTATGTGGTACCATATGTTGCTCTGGATAAGAGTCTCTGGTAATGTAATGAATCTATTTTATTGTATTTTCTATATGTAATAAAATTTGCCACTCATTTGCTTGTTTTGTGAATATCTCTGTCTTTTTCTTAAAGGTATAATTTAGAAAATGACACAAATTCAAAATACTTAAAAAATAAAACATAAATTTCATTATATATTATAAGCTATTATTACCCTTGGACTATAGTTAATTTATTACTTGAAAGTGAAAATACACATATTTAAATAAAAACTTTTAACCATAAAAAATTAGACCATACAACAATGTTATGCAGGCGGCATGGTGGTGTAGTGGTTAGCACTGTTACCTCTCGGCAAAAAGGTTCTGGGTTTGAGCCCAGTGGCCGACGGGAGCCTTTCTGTGTGGAGTTTGCATGTTCTCCCCGTGTCCGCGTGAGTTTCCTCCGGGTGCTCCGGTTTCCCCCAAAGACATGCAGGTTAGGCTAACTGGTGACTCTAAATTGACGGTAGGTGTGAATGTGAGTGTGAATGGTTGTTTGTGTCAGCCCTGCAATGACCTGGTGACTTCTCCAGGATGTACCCCACCTCTTGCTCATAGTCAGTTGGGATAGGCTCCAGCTTGCCTGCGACCCTGCACAGGATAAGCGGTTACGGATAATGGATGGAACAGTGTTACTCATATCAGGAAGTGTTCCAAGAGCTACTTCAGAAAGCATGATGAACTTTTCTGTGATGTCATATAAAGTTTGACTTATGTTTTAAAATCATTATTCTCTGCATTATGAATAATCAGTAATAGGAAAGAGTGCTTGACATTGTAATCAAAATGAGTCACGAAAATGATTTGCAGATGTTAAATTTACATGTAGGATGTCGCTCCTCCAGTGGAAATCATCATTCTATTTGGAATAAATGACACACCATAAGAAAGCTGAAATGTAAAACTTAGTGCTTTTGATATGTGCACTCATTTAAGAACTGCCTTTCAAGTGTTTCCAACCTCACCAAATGATTAGCTAAGACACAGGATGGATTGCAAGACACAATTTTCCTGCAGTTCCTGAGACCACTTAGGCTTCAGGAACACAGTGTCAGAGGTAAACGTTGAGGAGTTACTCTGAACCAGTTGGACAAGGCAGTAGCATAGCTGGTGTAAGAGCAATGGTGGCTCAACAGTTAAAGCTCTGGATTACTGATCTGCAGGTCATAGGCTCAAGCCTCAGTACTGACAAGCTGCTACTTTTGGGCCCTTAACCCTCTCTGCTTCAGGAGCACTGTATCATGTACCCCATTGTTGTATATTACTCTGGATAAGAGCGTCTGCTAAATGCCTATAATGAAGTGAGAAAGCCAATACCATGGATGTTAGTTTTGGAAATTGTAGATGAACCTTTCATCTGTAGTTACACTGTTAAAACAAGTTTCAACAATTTATTAGACATGATAAAACCATGTCTGGTGGTCATTGCTGCAAATATTTGAATTTTTTGGCTCTCAAGCACGTTATCTTGAATACACAAATGTGAATAAGGGGTCAGCTGGAAAACATGAGTTGAGTTCAAGGCAAGATTTCAATTTCATGCACAAGGTTTGACTATTCAAATAATATGAAAATAGACTTAAAACTCAAAAACTCTTCTGCTCGCTTTAAAATTTCTGGAAAAAAAATATGGATCTGCCTGTGGGTACACATAAAGCCCTCGCTTTAATAATTGCATCTCATTTTATCATTAGACTTTCCAGAAATATCAAAAATTATATATCAGAGTTGTATTTGACCAGTCATGATTCAAAAAGACAGAAATGAACTCATTCATCAGATTCAGACCAGTAAAATAGAAAGAATTCTTCTTGTTGCTTGTCACAGACTTAACCTGATTCTTAGAAGTCTTTATGACATTCAACTGATGAATATCTCTTTGGTCAGCTGCATTTAATGATAATGTCTTTAGAGTTAGCATCATATACTGTGTAAATAAATGTAGTTCTTAATCTTCGTTCATTTAATTAAACTTTAATTTGTCACTTTCTAGAATGATGCAACCAGGAGACATAAGGACATTCAGATTTACAAGTTCACCTAGCGCTTCAGACCTCCAGTCACTATCTCCTTCTGTAGTGCCATTGATCTGTTCCTGGTTGTGCTTTACGTGATGTTTCAGCTCACTGGAGGTCTGATTAGTGGTCCTATGGCAAAAGGTAAAACTGCTGAGGTCCTGTTCAATTCTGAGATCCCAACCCTCTGTGTTTGGTGTCACTACAACTCAGTGCAACATGGGCGTCGCCACCATTGAATGTGAAGGGGATGTGTCCCCTTCACATTTCATAATTCTTCGTTTGGACCCCCCCACATTTAGCATAAAATATTAGTTCACCCAGCGCCGTTTCTGTTGCTTCGTGAAAGAATCCATTCCACTTGATCGATAAGAGAATACACATCCCACTGAAAATCCACTCCGGGTTTTTCGGGCGTTCCCTACAACAACTCACCGTGTTAGTGTTCCCCCAGCTGGAACGGTCAACTTCTCGAGACCAATGCCCTCGTGCCACCTGCAGAATTCTGGGGAGAAAAAACACCGCGAAAATACAGAGAACCAGAGATCGGTTTCACTGCTGTTTATTCACAGTTTTCTCGCCAAAGATGAAATATTACAAACACCTTTTATAACAAATTATAATCTCTCTAAACGGCCTATTGTGTCTGTCGAATGTGTGTGTTTGTGTGTGACCTCAGAGAGGGGTGGGTGTAAGGTGTGTGTGTGTGTGCGTGTGTTATGTGTGTGTGTGTGTGTGGATATCTTGTGCTAAGTCAGCAAATCACATCTTAATTCCAATTCCTTAATATGTATGTGTGTAAGTGAAAATATATCCTGTATACATTTCAGATGTTCTAACAGATCAACATTTACCTCATGTTCTGATAGAATGTTCCAAAACACGTCTCGAGCAATGTGTCTAGCTTAGACAGAAGGTCACACAGTAACTTACAAGTTACACAGAATTCAATGCCTTCTAGCTGGCATTCTAACTACAATATTAAGAATAAGTATTAAGTATTAAGAATTACTGCCTTCTTGGTCAAGAATAAATATTTACAATTATTTATCCTTACAAAGGAATAAAACCTTCCAATATGTGTGTGTGAATGAAACCTTCAATCATAAGCAAAATAATATTCATATCAGCGATTCAGTAATTTCAGCATTTATGCACGTCAAAGCGTGCAAGATATTTTTACGACAATTCTACTATGTTTAGTCTTAGCAAAGAAGTGTGTGTCTTCTCCACTGGAGGAAGGTCAGGTTACACAGGGATAGTTTAAAATCACTGTTATAATAAAGGATCTTAAAAAGCTCTAAACTATTAAATCATAAAGTCTTAACAATCCTAAATCACATGTAGCTATAAAACTAACTTAAATCATGGCTTTAAATCTAACACACCATGTGTAAGTGAAGTGAATCTCAGTGCAAGCAGAGACATTTTGGTGCAGCTGCTCGAAAGTGGAGGAGGTAACGTCAGCCCCATTGCCACCTCACAATGTCTAGCTTTTGCTAAAACCTTATTCTTTTGTTACATGCCCTCAAAATTAACCCTAGGCCATGTTAAATTAATGTTCAACTAAATAATGAAATAAGCTTAGCCTAATGGGGTATTCTTGGTTGATGATGAATTTGCAGTATTTGCTCCCTCCCCAGACACAATGGACATAAGGACATTCTTTACAAAGAAGCGGAAAGTAAGTCAAAATTTCCCCACAGGACAGGTTTGTTTTCTCCCAATGGAAATGTTAGTGCAGTTAGCTGGCTAGTCAATGTTAGGAGATGTATCAGCGACCTTAATGTTAACTATCATTTAATTCAAACCCAGTAGGCCGACCTTATTGTAATGCCAAGAATGAGGTCAAGTCTGCTCTGATGATATTTATTGATTCCCTGTTGTGATCTGAAGAACTTGTTTTGTCTGGTCTTTGCCAGTTTTCTGGAAAGTAACATGGGAAATCAGTGTCTGGGGAAGGAATAGTAGAAAGGAAAGCAATGGAGAGAGATGGATGTTATTCCAGGTGGATTGTGAAGGAAAGGGGGATAAAAGTTATGAAGTGGTAGAAATTGTGGTGGCACCAATGTAAGAAGGAGTTATATCTATAAACCTATTTGTTATACTAATCTGTAAATGTTACTGTAGTACCACCATTGCATGTAGGTTGACAAAACTGTACTTGTTCATTGTGTGAAGTCATCTCATCTCATCTCATCTCATCTCATTATCTGTAGCCGCTTTATCCTGTTCTACAGGGTCGCAGGCAAACTGGAGCCTATCCCAGCTGACTACGGGCGAAAGGCGGGGTATGCTTCATTCTGTTCTGTTATATCTAATTCTACAGAATGGATGATTAAAGCAATGCCTTTGCTTATGGTTAACTTTTATTAAACATAAGAGTATACATGTGCCATCCTAGCCCTCTCTAGGTTGGTGTCACATTCTAATACGCCCCCCCGGGAACATAACCTAACAATCCATATTGTTACATCCTTTCTCTTTTTTTTCTCTTTCCACAAGTTGTATATTCTCTTCGTAAACAAAATAAACATATGCTTCTCACTACATTCAGATATAAACATAGATACTTCAGAAAATGCATGTAGTTATCTTGGGTAAACTCCAAAAACTAAATTATAATATATCCTCCTTGGACATTAACATCTAATGCATATTTATGTAAAATTATTCTTGACCATACATTCACTGCAAACTTAACTGTGCAAACAATAACTAATTTAGCCTTGTCTCACCTCTTTTACAGTGCAACAGCCACTTTCAACTAAACATAGAAAATGATATAACAATCATCAGACGTAACAATCTCACTTAGCATAATCCTTCAAATAGGCAGGCCTCTTAACTTGACGACCAGACCTGGTAGTAACACTGTGGTCCTGTCCACACGGCAACGGATTCAGGTGAATCTGATAAAATTGTTTATCGTTTCGGCCTGGCGTCCACATGGCACCGGCGTTTTGGGTGCCCCAAAACGAAATCTTTTGAGAACGGGTCCCAGAGTGGAAAAATCTGGCAACGGCGCCGTTGCGAAGTCGTCTGGATGAGTAGAACGGATTTGTTTACAATGACGTCACAACCACATGACTGTCAGTGCTTCACGCCGGGTAGAAGTGTAACGAACTCGATGCGGGTTGTCAACAAATCCTATAACTAGTCCAAACACTGCGGAAGCAGTAACCAAAACCGCGCACTGCCCGTGCGCTTTCCAAAAACAAAACCAATCCCGCCAGCAAAAATAGGAAAAAAAAGGAGCGATCTCACCTCTTCAGATGTTGGTTTAAGTCCAACAATACATTCCTCAAAAAGGGCGTAGAAGAACAAAGTAATCCATGAACGTGTAGCATTCAATTTTTTCCGGACCATTAAAGAATTCTGGAGGATATCAGAATGTTGGCGTACCGGCTTCCATCTACCCCCATTCATTCCTCTTTCCACGTCTTTCATTTTACCCTACTGATTAATAATCAAAACTTTATGTGGCTAATGCTACAGAAGAAGGGGTTTATGCATGCGTCTACTTCTTCTTCTATTATTCTGGTGTCTCCGATGGGACCGTCTTACAGCGCACCTAGAGGTGTGGCATGTGTATTGCATCGTTTTCAGCAAGCATTGCGTTGCCATATGGACCTGAAATGTAACTGATCCGTTGCCCATGTGAACGCGATATTTAAAAAAAAAATCTCATTGCTGTTGTCGTGTGGATGTAGCCTGTGTTGGCCACTACTATGCCCCTGTTTAGCAGCCACCACAGTCTGTGTGTTTGTCCCCGACTGTGCAGATGTAGAGGGTGGACAATAGTTGTGCCTGAGATGCCGACGGTTTCTCCTCAGGACACTTCCCGACTCCAGCTCCACCTCATAAGATCTGGGACTCACTGGTCTAATCACCCTGGCTGTTTTCCAGGTTTTACAAGGCTCAAATGGTTGGACTCGAACACTGTCCCCTGGTTTGAAACTGTCCAAGTTCTTGGCTGTGCGGTTGTAATATTTCTCCTGTCTTTGTCTGTTGTTGATCAGTCCCTGTTTGTTGTTCATCACTTCAGGCTCCAACAGTGTCTCTGTTGTAGGAAGAAGGGTCTGTGTCCTCCTACTGAGAAGTCTCTGAGCTGGACTTGTGGTGAGACCTTGGCTCGATGTGTTGCGATGGTCCAGTAGAGCCAAGTACGGATCCTGTCCAGCAGCTGCAGCTTTCTGCATTAGACGCTTTGCTGTTTTGACAGCAGACTCCGCCTTCCCGTTACTTTGTGGGTACCTGGGTGATGATGTTCTGTGTTCAAATTCCCACTTTTGGCTGGACATTTTAAACTCATGAGATGAATACTGCGGCCTGTTATCCGAAATGAGCACATCTGGAATCCCCTGACAAGCAAAGTGTGCTTTTCGTTTGTGAATCACTGTGGTACTTTTGGTGTCCGGTAGATAATCAACTTCAAAAAAGTTTGAATAATAGTCCACCGTTACCAGGTAATCCTTGTTGTGCCACGAAAACAGATCAGTTCC
Source organism: Neoarius graeffei (assembly GCF_027579695.1). Taxonomy (NCBI): domain Eukaryota; kingdom Metazoa; phylum Chordata; class Actinopteri; order Siluriformes; family Ariidae; genus Neoarius; species Neoarius graeffei. Next base: position 37,375,506 of record NC_083588.1, read on the forward strand.
TACCTTGGCCCAAGGTCTGTAAGCAATGTCATGGGGATGCAATGTCTCTCTTTGTTGCTTGGGGTCAACTGACCTGCAGATGTCGCATTTGGAAATAAAAGTTTTTATTTGCTCGAATATCCCTTGCCAGTACACACACACAAGCTCGTCTGAGGCAACCTTCCACTCCCAGATGTGATGAGTGTATACGGCGGGTTAGGTCAGCTCTTAGCGTGTCAGGAATAACTGCTCTTTCTCCCCTGAACACTATGCCATCCTGAAAGCTCAGCTCGTCCTGGAAAGCAGCATAGTGTTGAATGTTTAGAGCAATGTCTCTTTTGTTTTACGGCCATCCTGTACGAATGAACTTAATCACTTCCTGCAACTTTGTGTCCTCCCTTGTTGCATCACGGATGGCTGACAGTCTTACTGCAGAGATAGGCAAGTAGGAAATCATGTTAACAGTCTCTAGCTCTGACTCTGTGTCTCCCTGATTGCTGTCAGGTAAGTAAACTCTGCTTAGTGTGTCAGCTAGAAGCATGTCTCGACCAGGCACATAGATCACATTAATGTCATATTTCTGCAGTCTGAGCAGCGTTCTTTGCAATCTCTTTGGTGCGCTTAGCAGTGGCTTTCTCACAATATTCTCAAGTGGTTTATGGTCACTCTGCACAGTCACTTGTCTACCATAAGTATACCGATGAAACTTTTCCATCCCGAACACTATGGCCAAACATTCCTTTTCTATCTGGGCATAGCCCCTTTCCGTGTGAGTCAGTGCTCTGCTTGCAAATGCTACAGGTTTACCTTTTTGTGTCAGTGCTGCTCCTAGACCCGTCTCTGAGGCGTCACATTGCAGGGTTAACTCCTCATTTTGATCATAGTACTTGAGCAGTGGTGCATTTGTTATTTTGTCTTTTAGCCTTTTCAAAGCTGTCTCGTGAATCTCAGTCCACTCCCACATGCTGTCCTTATGTGTAAGTTGTCTCAAAACTTCATCAAAACAGTCATCGGAAAGATGTACACAAAACTTGGAAAGGTAGTTCAGCATACCTACTAGTCTCTGTACAGCCTTCACGCCAGTAGGCCTCGGCAATTCCCGCACTGCCCGCACCTTTTCTGGGTCAATGCAGAGGCCTTCTGCTGTCAGCAAGTGTCCGATGTAGGGAACAGACTCTCTCCTCAGTTTAAACTTGTCTGCATTGAGTTTAATGTCTCTTTGACTGCACCTCATTAGAAAATATCTTAAGTTTCTGTCATGATCCTTGTCTGCTTCCTTCTGTGTGTCTCCCTCACCTATAATCAGTATATCATCAGCAATGATATACACCCCTGGTAAGCCCTCTAGTGCTTGCATGAGTTTCCTTTGGAAGACTTCCGGAGCTGGGCTTATACCCATTGGCATCCTGAGCCAACGGTACTGTCCGAATGGGGTTGCAAACGTGGTGAGATAACTGGACTCTTCGTCCAGTTTGACGTGCCAAAATCCATGCTTGACATCACAAACAGTGAATACCTTGGCCTTTGAGAGTCCTGGCAGGACGTCATCAATAGTGGGAAGCAGAAAATGGCTCCTTTTTAATGCTCTGTTCAGCAGTTTGGGGTCTATGCAGATCCTTGGCTTTCCATTTGGTTTTGTCACCGACACCATACTGCTTATCCAGTCAGTGCTGCGCTCCACAGGTGCAATGATTTCCTTGCTTTCAAGATACTTAAGTTCCTCTTTGAGTGGGGTCATCATAGCGACAGGCACTCTGCGTTTAGGCAGTTTCACTGGTGTTACACTTTTGTCTATTTCAATGTTGTACTCACTTTCTAGGCAGCCAACGCCTGTGAAAACATCTCCAAACCCAGTCTTTATTTTGTCCATATTTATTAGTCCGTCTGTGTTACCAGGCATTTTGTCTGGACATTGTGTTTTCACTATACTGTCAATCGCCAAGATGTTTTCATACTGCACTCTGATCAGTTTCATGGCTTCACTAGCCTTTCTGCCCAGTAACAGGATCATGTCCTCCTGGTCCACCACTTGAAACTCCAGTCTGTACAGTTTATCATTTCTTGGATTTCGCAGTTTGACTTTACATTTTCCAAGTGGGCGTAATCTGCTTTTGTTGTACATGACAAGTACTTTCTCTGTGTTATCCAGCTGTGTGTTTGGGTTCAACAATTGTATTGGGATAACATTGCAAGTGACACCACAATCTGTCTGAAAGTTCATACACTTTTTGTCCAACAACATACCTGCAAAGAGATGTTGACTTTTGCTGTGTGGCTCTTTCACTTGATTAACTGTCTCTTGGTTTTCTCTGACGCTTGTTACGGTCATGATGTCCTCACACGATTCACTTGACTCTGCCTTTCTTGCTTTTTTCCAACTTAGTTTTACATTTCGCAGCAAAGTGGTTCTTTTTTCCACATTTCTTACGTTTTTCCATAGGCTGGACATTTCTGTTTATTTTTCTCATGTGTGATGCCACAAAATTTGCAGTTAATCTCATCCTTTTTATCTCTCATTGGATTCTTTTTCATAGCATGTATTTTCTCCACCGTTTTTCCTTGTATGGTTTTGCTATTCTCTTTTGACAGCTCAGCGGCTCTGCATATTTGCATGCACCTATCCAGCGTTAAGTTTTCTTCCCTTAACAATCTTTCCCTCAATGTAGGGCTATTTGTATCACAAACAATGCGGTCCCTTATTAGTGAGTCTTTAATGTTACCAAAATTGCACGTGCTGGCCAATACTCTCAAGTCTGTGACATATCTGTCAATATTTTCATCTTGTCCCTGGTCTCTAACAAAAAACTTGTATCTCTCAACAGTCTCATTCAATTGCAGATCGCAATGTTTATCAAACAGCGTTAGCATTGAACTCGCTGTCCTCCTCGCCGGTGCAGTGCCGCTTGTCAGCATAGTCAAAAGTTCCCTCCCTCTCTCTCCAAGGAGGTAGTTAACCCTTTGGTGACTGACCCCTTGAAAATGGTTCCTCTAGGAACCATGACGTTTCAGTTGTCAAGACAACGGAAAAACTAAAATACAAATACAAATACAAGAGCATTTTGTTTTGTGCACAAGAGCATTGTGACGTATCTTTCTGTTTTTGTATTTTAGTTTTTCCGTTGTCTTGACAACTGAAACGTCATCGTTCCTGGAGGAACCATTTTCAAGGGGTCAGTCACCAAAGGGTTAAACAACTTAACTTTAGTTGTCTCCTCTGCATCGGGCATAGTGAGGTCCATATACAGCGTAAACTCCTCCTTCTGACTTTTCCATGTTTTCGCCAAGTTGGCTGAATCCAAACACAGTGACTACGTTTACATGCACATCCAAATCGAGCTGCTGTCGGTAATCGAGCTGAAGGTCCCAGCAGGGTGCCAGAGAAATCCAATCGTACATGCACACAACTGAAATCGGGCTATTGTGTGAGGTGCATTGTGCACCCGAGCCACAGGTGGCGCAACACGCCCCATCGTGTTGGTACACTTCCGGTTGTCGTCATGAAGAAGAGCTATTCAAGAGTGTAAACAAAGTTATCAGTTCCGTGTTCTCCATTGCGCGTTTTTCTCCCGTCCATGAATTTTAATATATTCAACTCCTTAAGCTGAATGAGCATGAACTCTGTCTCCTCATTGCTCCAGAAGTGCACGTTTCTGCTTGCCTGTAGCAGTGGGGGCGTGGTCAAGCGCCGGTCTGTGACAGGAGGGCGGAGCCAGGGAAGGTGAGTGGCAGAATAACTACACCTGACGGTAATTAACCTGTGTTTGTGTGTCTTCCCAGTAACCGCGCCCTATTTAAGGAGGCAGAGGGAGAGCAGAGGGGACAGCTCATCCCGGGACTAGAACACAGCGCGCGCGTGTGTGTGTGTGTGTGTTTTTCTCTCAAGAATAAAAGTAGGCTGTTAAACTGAAAAGTCTGACAATAAAAAGCCTATTAGTACCAGAAGCTTTGTCCTGCCGTCCTCTGTGCTCCACCCACACTTCAGAGAGCTCTACATCGCCATTTTCTCTTCTTCATTTGTTCCTCCTGACCTCTTCTGCTGCTCGCTACTACTGTTGTCATGCCGACCGAGGCTGTTGTGTTTCCCGCTTGTGGTCTCGTCACTCGTCACTTCCGGAAGTAGCTCGACAACTAGCTCGATAGGGTATACATGCACAAAGTAGCTCGGCAGAAATCGCATAAACTAGGTCGTGTAGCTCGATTCCGAGAAATCAAGTTCGGTTCAATTTCAGCCGAATTAAGGTGTATACATGGCATTTTGAACTTCGATTTCAGTCGAGCAACGGCAGAAATTCGATTCTCTCTATGTGCATGTAAACGTAGTGAGTGTTGAAGGCGGCTTGAGACCATCCATCGCGATGTCTGGGGCACTTCAGTCTTCGGCTCCGTAGACACTGGTCACACGCTTGGGCTAGACTAGCGGCAACCAACTAGCGGTAACAAGCTAACGGCATTTCCACTCTTCACGGCACAGAACAAACTCACTTTAGCCGAATTCACAACCGCTGCCACCATGTTTCATTCTGTTCTGTTATATCTCACTCTACAGAATGGACGATTAAAGCAATACCTTTGCTTACGGTTAACTTTTATTAAACATAAGAGTATACATGTGCCATCCTAGCCCGCTCTAGGTTGGTGTCACATTCTAATATGTCCCCCCGGGAACATAACCTAACAATCCATATTGTTACAGGGTACACCCTGGACAAGTCGCCAGGTCATCACAGGGCTGACACATAGACACAGACAACCATTCACACTCACATTCACACCTACGGTCAATTTAGAGTCACCAGTTAACCTAACCTGCGTGTCTTTGGACTGTGGGGGAAACCGGAGCACCCAGAGGAAACCCACGCGGACACAGGGGTCATTTTTGTTATGAGTATCACTAAATCGGAAAAAAGTAAAATGCACCCACTAAAGTCACTGTTGGTGGTTAACAAAATTGCACTTGTTCATTGTGTGAAGTTATTTTTTATGTGTCACCGTTGCTTGACACAGTGTGATTTTGTGTTATGAAGTTTGCATGATGCCATGTCATGCCTGTTCATTGTGTGAAATTATGAATATTCTTATTTTTAAACATACAGTTGAGTGTCACTATTGCTTGGCACAGTGGCATGTTGTGTTACATCTAAAACTAAATAAAAAAGGAAACACAAAATAAAAAGTTAAATGCACCCATAAAGTCATTGTTGGTGATAAATTGTGTCGCATTCATCTCATTATCTTAGGCAGAGCAGTGGGTTTAAAAACAGGCTGATGAATATATGGACTAGTTGAATGAGGACTTATTGTTGAGTCTCTAAAATAGTCAGTCATTGAATTAAGTGACTTTTGTAGGTAAAATTAGGTGTTTAACAACCTGTTAAAAATACACCAGAATGCAGGAAATGGCATCTAATTAATTAAAAATTTTCTGGGGGAGGACCCCCAGATCCCCCACCAGTGTGTCCCCCTCACATTAAAAATGCTTCTGATGCCCCTACAGTGCAATAAGGCAGATCACAGCACCATCTACCAGGACAGCCAAAGTAGAGCAAAGTACAGAACATAAACTAAACTCCTCCATTTATTTTTGATTTACACATTTTTGCTTTATTCTGTTTTCTGATGAAAGAAAACTATGGGCTCACAGTGCAGATTTGACCAGTTTACCCAGTCTGTTGAGCAGCTCGTGCAGCCGTTCTTTAGAGAGACTGCTATGATGTGCCTGGTCACGATGGTGGTGCTGTTGGGTGCCTTCAATCCCATGAGCAAAAGCCAAACTGGACAGTTGAAGACTGGAAAAAGACCAGATGATATTTTTGTAATCTTCAGCTGTTCAGTTTGGGTGAGCCTGTATCCATGATAGCCTCAGATTTCTGTTCTTAGTTGACAGGAATGGCAGGATCACCTGATGTGGTCTTCTCCTGTTGTAACCCATCTACCTCAAGGTTTGATGTGTTGTGCTTTCTGAGATGATTTTTGGCTCACCACAGTTGTAAAGAGTGATTACATCCATCCATCCATCCAACCATTATCCATAACCGCTTATCCTGTGCAGGGTCACGGGCAAGCTGGAGCCTATCCCAGCTGACTATGGGGGAGAGGCGGGGTCTCCCTGGACAAGTCGCCAGGTCATCACAGGGCTGACACTTAGAGACAAACAACCATTCACATTCACACTTAAGGTCAATTTAGAGCCACCAATTAGCCTAATGTGCATGTCTTTGGATAGTGGAGGGAACCAGAGCACCAAGAGGAAACCCATGCAGACACGGGGAGAACATGCAAACTTCACACAGAAAGGCCCCCATCAGCCACTGGGCCCGAACCCAGAACCTTCTTGCTGTGAGGCGAAAGTGCTAACCACTACACAACCATGCCGCCCAGAGTTCCTATATACTTTCTGGCAACTCGAGCCAATCTGACCATTTGCCTCTGACCTCTCTTATCAACAAGGCTTTTCCAACCACAGAACTGTCGCTCACTCAATGGGTTTTGTTTTTCACACCATTCTGTGTAAACTCTACGGACTGTTACAATGGTGCTTGAAAGTTTGTGAACCCTTTAGAATTTTCTATATTTCTGCATAAATATGACCTAAAACAACATCAGATTTTCACACAAGTCCTAAAAGTAGATAAAGAGAACCAAGTTAAACAAATGAGACAAAAATATTATTCTTGGTCATTTATTTATTGAGGAAAATGATCCAATATTACATATCTATGAGTGCCAAAAGTATGTGAACCTTTGCTTTCAGTATCTGGTGTGACCCCCTTGTGCAGCAATAACTGCAACTAAACATTTCCGGTAACTGTTGATCAGTCCTGCACACCGGCTTGGAGGAATTTTATCCCATTCCTCCATACAGAACAGCTTCAACTCTGGGATGTTGGTGGGTTTCCTTACATGAACTGCTCACTTCAGGTCCTTCCACAACATTTCCATTGGATTAAGGTCAGGACTTTGACTTGGCCATTCCAAAACATTAGCTTTATTCTTCTTTAACCATTCTTTGGTAGAATGACTTGTGTGCTTAAGGTCGTTGTCTTGCTGCATGACCCACCTTCTCTTGAGATTCAGTTCATGGACAGATGTCCTGACATTTTCCTTTAGAATTCACTGGTATAATTCAGAATTCATTGCTCCATCAATGATGGCAAGCCGTCCTGGCCCAGATGCAGCAAAACAGGCCCAAACCATGATACTACCACCACCATGTTTCACAGATGGGATAGGGTTCTTATGCTGGAATGCAGCATTTTCCTTTCTCCAAACATAATGCTTCTCATTTAAACCAAAAAGTTCTATTTTGGTCTCATCCATCCACAAAACATTTTCCAATAGCCTTCTGGCTTGTCCACATGATCTTTAGCAAACTGCAGACGAGCAGCAATGTTCTTTTTGGAGAGCAGTGGCTTTCTCCTTGCAGCCCTGCCATGCACACCTTTGTTGTTCAGTGTTCTCCTGATGGTGGACTCATGAACATTAACATTAGCCAATGTGAGAGAGGCCTTCAGTTGCTGAGAAGTTACCCTGGGGTCCTTTGTGACCTCACCGACTATTACACGCCTTGCGCTTGGAGTGATCTTTGTTGGTCGACCACTCCTGAGGAGGGTAACAATGGTCTTGAATTTCCTCCATTTGTACACAATCTGTCTGACTGTGGATTGGTGGAGTCCAAACTCTTTAGAGATGGTTTTGTAACCTTCTCCAGCCTGATGAGCATCAACAACGCTTTTTCTGAGTTTCTCAGAAATCTCCTTTGTTCGTTCCATGATACACTTCCACAAACATGTGTTGTGAAGATCAGACTTTGATAGATCCCTGTTCGTTAAATAAAACAGGGTGCCCACTCACACCTGATTGTCATCCCATTGATTGAAAACATCTGACTTTAATTTCACCTTCAAATTAACTACTAATCCTAGAGGTTCACATACTTTTGCCACTCACAGATATGTAATATTGGATCATTTTCCTCAATAAATAAATGACCAAGTATAATATTTTTGTCTCATTTGTTTAACTGGGTTCTCTTTATCTACTTTTAGGACTTGTGTGAAAATCTGATGACGTTTTAGGTCATATTTATGCAGAAATATAGAAAATTCTAAAGGGTTCACACCACTGTATGTGTGAAAGTCCCAGGAGATCAGCAGTTTCTGAAATACTCAAACCAGTTCATCTGGTACCAACACCCATGCTATGGTTAAAGTCACACATTTTCCTTCATTCTGATGGCTGATATGAACATTAACTGAAGCTCTGATCCTGTAACTGCATGAATTTATGCATTGTACGGTTGCCACATGATTGAATGACTGGATAACTATACAAATGAGCAGGTATTATATATATATATATATATATATATATATATATATATATATATATATATATATATATATATATATATATATATATTGGCAGGGACAATTCATTAACAAACCAGTTGAATCTTTTTTTTTACTTGCACCACTTAGATTATATGCAATCCTATTATTATTAAATGGATTTGTTTTAAGCTCTAATGTGTGCATTTTGTTGCAACTAGCAACATTTATATTTTCTTGCAGTGTTGTATATAAGCCATTAGAACCCAGGTTATCCTTTTTTTAATAGGATAGGAGGGTATATTTTTACATTTGGCGAGAAGGGTGTATTTTATATAATTTTAAGTGACTAAAAATTTGAATAATTTGATGGTGTTTAGCCAACCAGCGGTGGGTTTCCCAAAAGCCTCTTAACGTTAAGAGCATCTTAACTAGGAAGGAGAGTGTTCATTGTGCTGCTCGCTCTACAATTTAACGATGATCATTGTGCTACGATGCTTTTGGGAAACTCAGCACAGATCAGTGATGGATGTTTGGAGCATTTCCCTTGATAATGTTTAGCAGGGTGAAGTTGCACCAATATTTATAATGAGGAACCTTTTCATTTAAAATCTGGTGCTTTGTTAAAATTTGAAATGCAATATTAAAATCTCAATGTGCCATTCTGCCTTTTCTCTTCCAAAACCAAAGCAGTAAAAAAAAAAAATGCTTGTGACTGGTTAATTCAGTTTATAGAGTAGTCATCTGCCTGGATTACTTTGTGCAGAGCCCAAAGATGGTATTTGAGCCGAGATAAAGGGAAATGTGTGGACAAGAACAATTGTGCTAATGATATTAAAGTATTTTATTGATGGATTAAAAGTGGCTGCTGAATCACCATGGGAAGTGTCCCGCACAGAACACAGAGTCAGGTGTGATCAATAAAGCTGACATGCATTTCACTCTACATTACCTTATGAATTGAAAGAAGAAGAATTCTGTCAATGAAGTTGAAGCAAAACTCAATTACAAACCAAAGATGAAGAGGAAAGGAGGTACTTTGTTCAGAGAGGAGAGAGCCAGTATCAGATTTGGCTTTTGTGTGTGGCTCTCCTTCCTCTGTGAAGTAGGGGCAGTGAAAGGATTGACTGAGTGGATGGCTATCATGCTGTTTCACATTGTGCAGCAGCACAGCAGTGGCCCACATGGGAAAGCTTGGCAGGCGGTGCTCTAAACCAATTAGCCAGCCTGTGGAGAGAACTCCCGCCGGTCTTCCGGGCCAGGGGCATTGCGCTCCCCTGAGATCCCTGGCCCGTTCCGCCACAAAACTGCCTCCGCTATGGGAAGTCTGACAGATGGAGCTCAGACTGGAACCAAATGCCCAAGGCTGAGTATAACAATAGTGGATGGACATAAACTAAATAAAGCATTCATTTCCTTCACTGCCTGACAGATGCATACAGATGTGCTTGCAGGATTCATGCCAGGAAATTCAGTAGCTGGCACAAAGTAAATGTTGTAATAATGTATTGCAGTTTCTTAACTGGTTGAATATGTCTTGGAAAGGACGTTGAAGCTTTTATCAAATGCAAATGTATGTTAGAGCAATAAATGCATTTTCCAATGAATTATCGTAAAGTATCTCTCCCTTATATGATTGTGTATTTTACTGCAGAGATTTTCAGATGTTTTTACATTACTTTTACATTATTATTATCTCATCTCATTATCTCTAGCCACTTTATCCTGTTCTACAGGGTTGCAGGCAAGCTGGAGCCTATCCCAGCTGACTACGGGCGAAAGGCGGGATACACCCTGGACAAGTCGCCAGGTCATCACAGGGCTGACACATAGACACAGACAACCATTCACACCTACGGTCAATTTAGAGTCACCAGTTAACCTAACCTGCACAGTCTTTGGACTGTGGGGGAACCGGAGCACCCAGAGGAAACCCACGCGGACACGGGGAGAACATGCAAACTCCACACAGAAAGGCCCTCGCCGGCCACGGGGCTCGAACCCGGACCTTCTTGCTGTGAGGCGACAGCGCTAACCACTACACCACCGTGCCGCTATTATTATTATGTATTTTTCAAATAGAAAAACCTCCTTCCACACAAATGGATAACATGTTTTAAAAATACTAGACATGGGACAAATTAAAGGAGACCCCAACAGAAGATGTCTAAATAAACTGTTCCACAAGCTTCAGTGTGCCTTGACATAGATTTTACATATTTCTAATGCAATGAACACCATTGTTTCAAAAGATATTGTCTCAGTTGGTGTTTTGATGATGATGATGATGATGATGGTGGTGGAGAACACTGTTGAACAAACCAGTCCAAAATGTCCCATTGGTGTGCAGTTGGTTTGTGATTTGGTGATTGTGAAGAGCACAGCCCTCTTCTGGGAAGAGACCACTCCCATCAAGATAGAAATGTTACATCATTGTATAAATCTCTGGTGACTTTGGATTGTTTTGGAGTAAATGTTTCCTCTAAGGGGACAAGTCAATGCAGTCATTTTTCCTTTAATTTGGCACCAGTCTGTACATTCCAACCTTCCAAGGCATAACCCACCTTAAAATACATCTGTACAAGACCAAATAGATCAGGGGGGAATACATAGTAACATTACTTACAGGGAACACCATTATGATTGGTCTCAGTACTAACCCATAAAACCACCCAGCCAATTAACTTCTGGACCAAACCCAGTTAAGCAATTGGTTAATGTTCCATGAAGACAACTTAACTAATTAACTTTGGGCTTTATAGAGGTTGTGTAACTTTATACACTTATAGAATTAGCATACACTGTGAGATAGGGCTTATTATTGGATCTGAAGGTAACTATGTGCACCTTTTAAGGGCCAAAAAGGTACATATATGTTCCCAAGCAGTATATAAAGGGTACAGACAAGTACCTTAGACTAGGGTACTGCCCCAGTGACAAGCCGTTTTACCCCTAAAGGTACAATAATGTACTTTATTTTCTGAGAGTGTAATGTGCCTTCATTTCTATATGCTTAATGCTGTCAACCAATATCCTCATTATACTCATTCCAGAAAAGAGTGTGACATACTTACTAAATGCTATTATTAAGAAATCGCCTTGCTAATTTTATGACTTTAATTGATGGAAAGGATAACAAAATATGGTGTAATATGTTTTTTTTTATGCTGAAAACATTGAGCAGAAAGGATTAACTTTGTCAAATTGGATCATCTCCACTGCAGAGAGCAATCAGAAAGAAATAAAAAAGACTGGATAATCTGCTCTCCTTCTCTGAATTCTCTTCTACATTCATGGGCCCCAGAGCCTCCTGGCTGACAGCCGTGATGACAATGATCATTATGTCGGTCAGAGACTTGTGGCCGTGGTGCTATTGTGAAATCTGCATTCACTCCGAAGTCATTTACACTTTCATTGGCAGCTATTTAGTCTCCAGAATGGCCTAAGACAGCAATTTGTGAATCCTGCTCAGCCAAGTAGAAATGTGGAGCAGGAAGAAAAGGAATGGAATAAAGTCGATTAATTGTCCCCTTTCTGGGAGGGGCCCACTGACAGGATCTATAGTCTTGGATCCAGAGTTGTTCACATCTGTTTAGCCAGCTTCCCAAAACCATGACTTCAGACCACCAAGCCCCAGAGAATAGGCCAATTCAGCAGTGTCTGAGCTTTCTCTATCTGAGACACATTTGTATATCATTTTCTGCTAGGTCTAGTCCATTCACAAAGGACCCTGGTCATAAAGAGATGTGGGCCACAACAGAAAAGGCAGAGTTAGCCCTGAAGACACCACTGTCTGAGTCCTGTTTATTGCAACAAAACTCAGTATGCAGCGCGACATTCAGAAAAAAGATATATGAAGGAAGACAAAAGACTCACTTAGATTTATCACATAAAGTGAAGCAGATATATCAGCAATCTTTAAAAGGTTTATAATATAACGTATATGGAATGAACATTGATATAAAGACTATAAGACATATATGAGTTGCATATATGGTATATGAGGATATTACGTGGTTGCGTGAAGATATGAAGTTTATGTTCGAGTAGTGAACATAAACTAGTGAGCGAAGTGAATGAGTGAAAATATTTTCAACATGAGATGATAAATTTCATATCTTCACATAACCGTGTTTATATTGTATAGACACATCCACAAAAAAATGCAAGTTATTCAAAAGAATTTTAATTTTGAACCGGTTCGCCATTTTGACAATGCACATCTAGTCAGCAGGAAAACACTGGGAGTGACATCATCGGAGCGAAATATCGGAACTTATTATAAATATAGGACATTTTTTCGATTAAATAAAAACATTCCCTTTTAGCAGATTTCATTCATTTGGTTTGATAGCATTCAATATTGTTAGCATATCGCTTATCCTACGTGTATTACGTCACTCTACCCAATGGAGAATGAGCATTGAATATGGTTTACAATATTGCATGGTTGTCGAGACAGCATGACGTTACACGTCGGAGAAGTAAAACTTCTGTGCTAGCAAGCGACTGTGACAATTTGCATACAAACATGGCCACCAGGCTTGAGTCGTTAAATACGAAAGATTTTGAGAGAATTTTGAAAGAGAAAGATGCGTTGAACACCCGAAAGGAATCTGTATGTATAATAATAATAATGGCTGCCTTTTTTCATGGCATATCAGATATATTCCATTCAGCTAGCATAATATTGAACTCGTCTTTGACTCGTTCAATATCATGCTAGCTGAATGGAATACAGGCCTAGAAATTCATATATCTTTTCACCAGCCAGCCAGACTAGTTACCTTCCAAAGTAACTCGCCAAACAGAAAACCAACTAGCCAAAATTTGTTCATGTCTGAATTTTACTTCTGTCAAAAATAACACAAAAGAGAGTAGTTACCATTGTTCATGACTAATGTGCATTTATTTCAAGACCCGAGTATTTTGATACTGTTGTTAAATACATAAATGAGAACAACACAGAGCACCATAATATAATATCAACAAATAATAATATATTGGAAAACTTGGCAACCTGGTGTATGAGTATTGAAAACAAATATACTTACTATCATGACTATAGCACCCAAAATATGTCCAACATGCTTTCTGTATTTAACCATTTATGTGAGAGAAAGCATAGGAGCTTCATATTGACTAGGAATCAACTTGGAAAAAATTAATTATTCCATAAAAATCGTATCGCAGCCAAGGCCTACCCTGTTCCCACGTTTGCTTATAAGTCCTTTGTCGTTTCTCCTTCTCGTACGCTTTATCTGCAGCCTTTTTCTCCTCTTCAGACTGAGGTCGCTTTGTCCCCGTCTCTGGCGGTTTCTGTACACCTTTCAGAAAATTCCACATCGCAACGTAGCTTTGGCAGATGTAGATGTAAATAACAACAAAAACACATGTTTAAATGGGCGATAATGTGGCCACATCTATTGAATTTGATAACGTGATTACCGCGATATTCAACAAGATGCGTTATATGCATGCGCAGTAGTGAAAAAACCGACAGCCTGACTCGTACATGATATGATTCGGAATTCTTCTGTATTCTCCATCCTGCTGATAAACACATCGATTAACACAGACACGGCACACGCTTAATATGTGGCAGCTTTAGTTGACGGTGTGTCTGAATCTTCGCTTCATATATATTTTTTATTTTTAACTAGCCAGCCGGGCTGGCTACTGACAGGAATTACCCGCCAAATGACAAATTAAGTCGCCTCGGGCGACCAGACCACCGCGAATTTCGATCCATGGAATATATCTGATATACCACAAAAAATGGCAGCCAAGATTATTAAAATATGTCACCCAGATCTGCGATGTATTTCGTATGTTAAATGCGAGTTTTTCAACATGAGAAGATAAACTTCATATCTTCAAGCCAGTGTGTAATTTTCTTTTTATGATATAGAAACATTCACAAACAAAAAGCACCCAAATTTATCAAAACAATTCATTGATATCCTCATGAGTGACATATAGAGATTTATGTCACCGTTTTGGTTCTCCATGTCCCAGATGTAGCTCGTATGAAAAATATGAGTGGTGTATTTCCCAGTAAAACACTTATATAATATAAGCAACAATGTAGCATCTGTTTAGTGTTATCTTTTGTTGATTTGTTTTTAATTTTGAAATATTAGACTATTTTTCAATATCCTGAGACATACATTAATGTACAAAAAGGCAAAATGATTTACATGGATCACATCTGATTTTCTTTTAATAGTCCACGATATGGTCCACAATGAAATTTTAGATTGAACTCAAATAACTTGATCAACTGGCATCATTAATACAAAAATGTAGTTTTTCTGTTTATTTAAATAAAAAGAGCTGCTTATTTTTTTTTTCTGGATGCCATTATCCAAGTGCTGAATAATACAATGACAATGACTTTATTGCAAATAAGTACAACAAAAACATATGACCATAATGTCATAATAGGACATTATCTGTCTACTTTCAATGTAATGAATATTCAAGAATCTCTGATCTCAGTCCATATGCAAGATAACACTTTTATAGCACATTTATACCCTGTATACAACCATAACGATTGAATAGATATTTTCAGTAATGTCATAGTAATGACAAAAAGCCGGATGAAAAATTGTATATTAACACAAAATGTTAAAATCATCTCCGACACATATGTATGCGCACGCACGCACACACACACATCTTTTAAATAATGTACTTCGTTTGGTATTGACAGTATTCTGTTTAAACTATTGAATGGCCCTTTGAAAAGGTTAGTGAATGGGGTCACATAAAGAATGTCTGAGTAACAAAGCTCTGGCTTTAGCAAAAAATATATATTATTATTATTATTATTATTATTATTATTAAGATCTTACTTTAGAGATTTCAAACAGAACAAAAGCAATGATTGATCAAATCATGCCTTTGGTCTGCTTCAAGTGTCAATTTCTCATCAAATGGTCTTGAACAGTAACTTAATTGCTATTATACAAAATCTGAAAATTCTTCTTGTCAGTCTATGGAAAAATCACACGGCATCTGATGCACCCTCTTGGCTGAATGATAGAGAGTCTGGAAGTTTTTAAATCGAGGAGCACAACCAAGCCAAGCCTCCCCGAAGAGTTCAGCTCCGGTGAAGAGGAACTGACCAGATCCTGCTTTAACGCCGCACTGCAAAAGTGTATGGATGTGCCCATGCCAGGAGCCTGAGAGGTCTGGTTCTCTCTCAAACACTCCACTCCGTTGCCGATACACCCTGCCTTTGTACACCTCTACCACGGAGGTCTGCCGCTCGGAATCATGGGATACGTTCCTTATAGAGCCACGGACCACTAGTAGAGTAGAAAATGGTACATGGGTTTGAAAATGTTACAGTATTTCTGCATAAAGAACTAGACCTAAACAAACAGAAATTAGACTCGATAACAGATGTATTACAGGTATTAAAAGTTTTATACACTCCTTTTATATTTCCTTTTTTAAGTAAATTTGAATAATTATAAATCCTTTCCACACTCTTTCCATGAAAGTGTCTTCTAACCCCATATTCAGTGAGCAGAGGTGGACAGTAACGAAGTACATTTACTTGAGTACTGTACATTAGAACACTTTTTGAGTATCTGTACTTTACTTGAGTATTTTTTTTGGAAAATTATGACTAACTTCACTACATTTGAAAGACAAATATCGTACTTTACATTTCTATCAAGGTCCTCGTTACTTGTTACTATGAAGCAGCTTTGAAAGTGGATGTTTTTTTCTGTTCTTTTCTAAAACGTGTTTGGTTTTTTCGCAGGTGACAATGAGACAGCCCATTAGTAATCACTAGAGTCACATCACATCCATAGACTGTATAAAATCAAGTTCAATTTCTCAGCAGCGTTATTTAACACAATCAGCTGATGGCAGAACGGAAGGAGGCGGTTTTTCTGGGGCATGAACGCACTCATGGCTTTACCTAGAACCCATGTTTCAGTTTTCTGAAAGGATTAAAAGATTCATTTCATTTTAAATGTTTGCTTTGTTTGCCGAAAATGAACCATATCACGGCCCACAAAAACTCGTCATCCAACCTGCAGAAGCATATTGAGGGATATAAACGTTTTATTCCAAGAGAAAGCTTGCAGTGAAGCTGTCTGTGCTTTTAGAGCTAGCGATAATGTTGCAATAGCTATGCAGTCTGGTTAGTCAAATGACTTTCTATGGATTTGCCCGCCAATGCCATCGCCTTGTCCACGGCTAACGTTATCTAGTTAACTTGGACACTGTTAGTTAGCATGTAAAAACGGAGTTACACTAACATGAATAACGTTAACTTATCTGAAGTCCTTTCAGAAATATGTTTTAGCATAATCTTGCCAAATAAAGAGGATGTAGAAATCTTTCTTTTCTAGTAGCATTAGCTACCCAATATGATTTAGAGTTTGAAAAGGGTTTGCTAGCATGTCAGGTGGAGTTTCACTGACTAGCTAGCTTAACATTAAACCACCATGATGGCACAGCATGTGTTCATTTTGTGAATTCACATTTCTGTCTTTGGTAACGGCATTAGGTTTTGTAAGCATTGTGGCAATAATACAACAATGCGTTGACAGAAAATGTACTTTTAATACTTAAGTATTTTTAAAAACAAGTACTTCAGTACTTTAACTTAAGTAAAAAACTTGACTGTACAACTTTCACTTGTATTGGAGTTACATTTGACCAGTGGGATCTGTACTTTGACTTAAGTAATGAAGTCGGGTACTTTGGCCACCTCTGTCAGTGAGGCAAACCAAAGCCTTTTCACTCCGTCAGCAGTTACACTTTCATTAGGCAGCTCATTTTCTATCACGAAAAAGTGTCCGATGGTAATTTGTGAGATTAGGGTTCAAGGGTCAGTCTATACAAGGCGTGAGTTCAAAGGAGCCGCTGCTTTTTCTCTGTTGCTGGCCTTAAAGCCATGTGCCTCCTGTTGTGTATTGCATAGCCCTCACATCTGCCAGGGCCCACTTGCTGGGAACAAATCAGGGCCTTGCCCTGCAGGTAGCCATTCATGGAATAAACTAACCATCACATCCAAGACAGAGACTGACTACTCTGATATACGAGTCCAAGTCACAACGGTTTATTTGTTTGTGGTTACTGATATAATCTTGTAAATACTGAATTGCCAAAATCCGGTCAATTATTAAACATAGATGAAAAAAGATAGAAACACCTGCAATACTCTCACACACAAACACATATGTACATAATTGAAAAAATTAAATAAAATTTATCATCAAGGAATCTTGGCTTGTTATTTGTATATGGTTCTATTGTCGTTTTATATTAGACAAAATACAGTGAATTACTGAACAAAATGAACATCCGGACATTTAAAGCCAGGCTAGGATAGCTGAAATAAACACACTCACCAAAGTCACTGCTGCAGATGGCTTTCAGTATCTCAAAGTCGTTACACGGCCGACAGGCAGCTGTGAATGCAGACAGAGAGGTCGCTTATTTGAGACGAAGTAAGAAAGACAGCATCAGATAGCATCGTCAAGGGACACAAAACATACTTTGTAAAGAGCAGCAGTGTGTGCGAGGAGAGAAATCTAATTAAAGTTTCAGTACACTGCATTAGAGAATACTTGGCATCTGCTAGAGAGGCATCCAAGGAGCCTTGAGGAATGTCAGGCATGTGGTATATAATCTCAAAAGTCAATCCTTGCCTGTGTGTGTGTGTGTGTGTGTGTGTGTGTGTGTGTGTGTGTGTGTGTGTGTGTGTGTGTGTGTGTGTGTGTGTGTGTGAAGAAAGCAATTTGACTTTTGTCTGATCCTCTTATTATATACTGACTACTGAGAAGTCCGTGAGCAAGCATGGGGCTGAAATGTGAATTCTTCTTTGTCAGTTTTGGGAGCGTGGTAGTCAAGCAAACACCAGCATCTGCCTTAGCTATTGATACTCCCGTATACACACACAATGACCTGGCTTCTGTGGAATTTAAGAAGCATTTGTCATCTTTTCAGTAATTCACACGGAGACTGCCTTGATTTTTTTTGACTGCGCTGAAGCTATTTGGAATCACTAATAGGAACAAACAATATACACAGCTGCTGTGGCCACCATGTGCTTTTCATCTACGCTGAAGAGGGCGGGGGAGGAACATCCTTAAAATACTTCTTATTAAAGGATATGCAGTGTTTGAAACAAGAACTATTTACAAGGCCATTATTTCAATTGAATAAAATCCTCCAGATACGGGTGATTCACATAATGAAAACAAGCTTCAGTTCATTTTCACATGAAAATCAGAATGGAGAAAAATGTGACCTCGGGGACTTTGACTGTGGAATGCTTATTGGGTTGATTATTGCAGAGACTGCTGATCTGCTGGGATTTTCTCACTCAAACATCCAATAAGTTGCAGCTCTCGAGGCTTAAATGCATAGTTTATGTGAGAGGTCAGCTGAGAATGGCCAAACGGGTATGAGCTGACAGGAATGTATGTACGCTCACCAAAACTGGACAGTTAAATATTGAAAAAAGACCAGGTGATATTTTACTCATCTCTAGCTGTCCAGTTTTAGTGAGCCTCTGGTGAAAAATACGACTGAGTGGAACCTGATGTGGTCTCCTGCTGTTGTAGCCCATCCACCTCAAGGTTAAATGTGTCGTATGCAGGGGCGCCGCTAGAAATCTTGGGCCCTATGAAAGATTACAATTTAGGGCCCCCCCGGTAAAATTTTCAAGCTCAAGCAACTGAATTTCAAGTTTATTTTTGGCTGGCACTTCTACTTTACTATGTGATCAGCTACCTATCAAGTTTAGGTGATACAATTATTTGGTATATGAACATTTTAAATGCAGAACTGTCAGAATTAGACTGAATAGACTGTTGCCTTAAAATGAAAATTCCATGATATATATGGAATATATATATATATATATATATATATATATATATATATATATATATATATATTTTTTTTTTTAATGAGCAACTATTATTAGGCCACTCAGTAGCCTATGGAGTTCATTCAATCCAAATGTTTGTGTTGAGAGAAACTGCATGCATCACTGTATCAGTATGGATTTATAACATTCTGTATGCACATTATGGATACTCCAGAGCCCTCCAGCAAACATCATCAATAATCAGGATTACAAAATGTATTCCTTTGTCTCCTCCATTTATTGACTTATTGTATGTGATCAAATGTATGCCTTGATGAGTAACTACACTAGTTTTTTGATACAATTACATAGAGCACTGCAAGAAATCCACTAAGTGTTTTTGGTTTCTTTTAGGCATCACACATTTATTAGAAAACACAGCAAATGTTCAAATATTCAAGTTAAATACTTAGCAACAGTATCAATAAATCCACACATGAACAATAGCAATGATATCTATGACCACAGCTAATGTGCAAAATATTAAAGTTAAATACTTAACAATATCAACAAATCCACACATGAACAATGGCAAAACACCTAGACTTAATTATACAATAAAGATACCTATGAAAAAAGGTGATTTTTTTTCACACACAGTGTGATATCCGGACTTCATAATTCATCACACCTGCTCCTGCTTAGCAACTTCTAGAATGCACACCTCTATTGCGCACATAGAAAAACCGGCAGCTGCTCTAAACTGCGCTAATAGCGGCGCTGTGCACACACGGAGCTACACATTTCACTGTCCCGCGCCCAGAATCAGACTGTACCATTAGTAAAAAGGGTGGAGGGGTGAAATGACAATATCATAAATAATTCAAGAAAAATGTTATAGCAAATCATAACCATGCATAATTTACATATTTTAACAAATGAAATGAAATATTTTATTTCAAAAACTTACACAAGGCAATACTATTAAAAAAATATTAATATCCCTCACAGGCCCCCCTGTCAGTGCCAGGCCCTTAAAATCGTCCTAACTCCCCCGTCAGTGCCAGGCCCTTAAAATCGTCCTAACTCCCCCCCCAGGCGCCCCTGGTCGTATGTTCTGAGATGCTTTTCTGCTCACCATGTTTGCATAGGGTGCCTATTCTGGCCATTCTTTTCAGACCTTTCTGATTATTAAGGCATTATGGCTTACAGAACTGCCTCTTACTAGATGTTATTTTCCACATCATTCAAGGTGTAAACCCTAGAAGTTGTTGTGTGTGAAAATCCCAGGAGAGCAATGGTTTCTGAACTACTCAAATCAGCCAGTCCGGAATATCCGTGCCATGGACAAAGTTACTGAGATCACATTTTCCCACATTCTGATGTTTGGTGTGAATTGAATCACTTGCCTTGCATGATCTTATGCATTGCGCGCTGCTGCCACGTGACTGGCAGACTGGATTATTTCAGGAATTATCAGATTTACAGGTGTTCCTATTAAAGTGGACGGTGAGTGCGTGAACTCATGCATGGAAATAAATAAATACATAAATGACTGACTGACTGAACAGAGTTTCTTTACCTTGTATTGTACTTGTGTGAACCTCTGTAGCGCTGCTGTTCTTGCGCAGCACTTCATACCGGAACCCGACGACACTCGGACCCGCGTCACTCTGCGGGCTCGCCTGAAGAAAGATGGCGGCACTGTGCGCTTTGTGCGCGCGGAAGCAGCGCACCTGCTCCGGAGACTCCCCGTCGTGCAGCAGGAGGTCCAGGCTCTCCGCGCGCTCCACGTACACCGCAGCACCATGGAAACCCCGCAGCGCTTTCACGCACACGGCCGCACGGCGCGCGCTCCACACGTTCGGCTGCAGCACGACCCGCAGAGCGTGACGCGGGGAAAACCACGTGATCGAACCGGCGGAACAGCGAAGCCGCACGTGCCGCACCGACCCAGAGAGAGGCGAGCCCACCTGACCACTGGGTACAAACAAACAAACAAACAAACAAACAAGAAAAGCTAAACATATGTAATTAGCGGGAGGGGTGTCATCATGGGCTATTTAAATCTAGCCTGACACTTTTACACATAAATAGACTATAGAATTATGATTAAACGTAGTCTAAACAAACAAACAAACAAACAAATAAATAGACAAATGAACAGACAATAGATAGATAGATAGATAGACAGACAGACAGACAGACAGACAGACATAGATGAACAGACAATAAATAAATAAATAAATAGGTAAATAAAAATAAAATAGGTAATAAAGACAGACAGACAATAAATAAATAGGTAAATAAATTCATAAAGACACAGACAGACAGACAAATGAACAGACAATAAATAAATAAATTAATTAATTAATAAAGACAGACAGACAGACAGACAGACAGACAGATAGATAGATAGATAGATAGATAGATAGATAGATAGATAGATAGATAGATAGATGAACAAACAAATAAATAAATAGGTAAATAAATTAATAAAGACAGACAGACAGATAGACAGATAGATAGATAGATAGATAGATAGATAGATAGATAGATAGATAGAGACAGACAGACAGACAGACAGACAGACAGACAGATAGATAGATAGATAGATAGATAGATAGATAGATGGATGGATGGATGGATGGATGGATGGATGGATGGATGGATGAACAGACAATAAATAAATAGGTAAATAAATTCACAGACAGACAGACAGACAGACAGACAGACAGACAGATAGATAGATAGATAGACAGACAGACAGACAGACAGACAGACAGATAAGACAATGAATGCATGAATGAATGAATGAATGAATGAATGAATGTCTGCCCTTGCACTGAATTATACAGGGTTTGGGGTTTTGTTTTGTTCACTTTGTGAAAGTATTTTCTGATCCATGATGATTCGGTCCTATATCTATCACTTTACATGCAAATTTCAAAATAACATAACATTAGCAGTGTGCATCAAGAAACCACGTTTAAGTTCGTCACTTAGGAACCGTGCGATTCTTACCTGCCTCTCCAGTTGCACAAATCTGTACAGGACGCAAGAAACCCCACCGTGTGTAAGTGCAGGAGTAAGACCTTCATCGGTGACATATCAGTCCAGATAAATGTCGGCGAAACGGTAATTATGGTGAAACATTGTCCTGTACAGCATCAGCATGTTGCAGATCTGCAGTATATAGTGCACTAGTTATAGTGAGGTGAAGAAATCTGTCCATACAGAGGGAGCTTTAGAGCTTTTCTCCCCTAAGAGAGGGTGACGAGGTCGACTCCACCCTCAGGCACCGGCATTTATTAACTTAACACACTGCTGCTCTGTGCAGATCCTCTGGGCTTTAGCTGGAACCCTTCTGCATCGCCTCATTAATCAGACAGCAGACAAACAGGAACACACACTCACTGGGTTCATTCAAATGTATTGTTATAATCATACTAAACTTTTTTTTTTTACACTATAGCATAGATCTTGGTGTGTAAAATAAAACTCCGGGTTTTTTGTGAAATATTGGAATCATAGAAGAAAATCACTCGCCTTACGAATGGGTTATAATTTATTTATAATAACTATATATTTATTTAGCATATTCATTTAAATACTTATTTATTGAATAAATCTCTGCTCGTGCCCTTACTACTGCTTTAAAGCAGAGTTTATTATTTATTATCAATTTAGCACATCAGCTGTCGGATATCGGAGTTAAAATTAAACAGCTTTAAGGAGCTGATATATGAGCCGACGGACAGATTAAACACAGGTTCAGCTCCACATTTGTAGTTAAACGATGGGAGCGAGTTCAGAACAGGAAACTTAATCTGAACCTCTGCTTTAGGATGCACTATTAATTCACCATGGCACGTGACTAACCAGCCTGTCTTGGTGTAGGCAACGTTTTATAGGATCTGCTAGAATACTCTGGAATACTCCTCTTTACGTGTATCTTTAATTTATTATCTCCGAAATGCACCTATACACTGTGCACTGAAATGAGGGTTATGCGAAAACTCCTTCAGTTTTTAACCCGTGTGTCCAAACTGAGTTCATGAACACTTCAGGTGTTAATTAAAGAGTTAATTCAGCAGTGGGGTGGTTTTTTTTTTTTATCATCATTTATTTTGTGTGCATTCTTTTGAGGTGAGGTCATGGCGACATCTTGTGGATTTGTGCGGTTTTGAACCCTCATCTGGGAATAGCCCAGGATTGAAATCAGGATTAAGGTTAGCACGAGATTCTGCCCGATCTGAGACCAACTTTTCCGATAGACGTAAATCAGTGGACATTCCCAGGGCTTTTCCCGTTTTAACTTCACTCGAATTTGAAACGACTTTTAATAAAAAGCCCTTAAACACTCACCAATGCGGGGAAAAACATAAACCACAGAGCGCGAATCGCTTTCGACCCACACACACAAAACTGCAACAGTCTGTACTTAACCTTGACGCAAAGATGATCTTTAACTGTAGCTGTCTTGTGCCTTTTTCCTGGGAAGATGAAGTGCACCTTAAATTATCTCTGAATAAAGGTCCATCCAATTAATTGTGTACCTTAAAATAATCATTATGTATAGTTTATATCACGTTTTCGAGTAAAAGATACGCTCTAAAGGCATAAAAGTAATATTTTCAAGGGCACTACAGTTACAAGGAAAAGTATTTTTGTGTTATTTCTGAGTGGAATCCCTAAGAGCTCAGCACTGTGTTTCGTTAAACATGTTCCTGTATTAATCAATCAGTTTTAAAAAAGACAGACCTGTTTTCATTTTAATAGGCTGTGAAAATATTTGAGGTTTTATTATGCCATAGCTGTGCCATGTTCTCCGGCTTAGTAAGATACATTTTAGGAGGAATTGTTGACAGAGACAGTTCATCTTCCTACAGGCTGCAAATTACCTCATTGACTGCCCAGGCCTGTGATTATTATTATTATTACTACTACTACAACAAAATTAGTAGTTTCTCTTGTTTCCTTCTTTTTCAGTTTTAAATATGTGCTAGTTTATACAAATCAACTCACAGAAATAGCCTCAGATAATTCAAGCTGCCTTTTTTTTTTTTTGGCCAGGTCAGTCAGTATTAATGTTCAGCGAACACCCACGGGAATTTATTTTAAACGTGATTTTGTATTTGTCATACATACAAATTGTTTTGAAAGCCCTGTGTAACGTAAGCAGTGCTGTACCTTTTTATTAATAATCGTGAAACCGATTTTCCGATTATTATTTATTTATTTATTTTTATTTTTTAACCGGAACCGCATCGATCAACCCGACACTGAAACAAGAGGTATGATGGAAAGGGAGAAGCCCGCAGAGAGAGTTGAACTTTATACAGAAATATTACACATTTTCTCTACTAACAGAAGCAGAAAAGCAGAGCCTACTCCCTACTGGGACTCGACCCGAAAAACCCCGAGTTTTCATTTCTCTAGTGACGCATCGATCCTCTTTAAGTGCTGAAAGTTCCCTTGAACTCAGGGAAATCCACGATAAATCATAATTATTTTGCAAGTATTGTGCGTTACTGTGGTATTTTCTAGAAGGATATTAAATAGTAACATGACCAGGAAGCGCGTTTAACGGGTTAATTAGTTTATCTATCTATAGTGTTCAGGCGACACTGTTTTTAATTATTGGGGAGAAAGTACGAAATGGTAATAATTAATAATGCAGTGACTAGCAATGACTAATAGCTTCTCAGTAGTTGAATATTGTTTTATGTAAAAAAAAACCCCAAACAAATAAATAAATAAATCCTGTGTGCGTGTTTACCATTATCTGATGTAAATATTTCATTATTATACGCTAGTGGTTTGTTTAACTCCATGACTGAAAGGAAATTATTTTGAGGACATTATTACAAAATATATATATATATATATATATATATATATATATATATATATATATATATATATATATATATATATATATATTTTTTTTTTTTTTAATTATTTATTTATTTATTAAGGCAAAAAAAATTATGATGGCTACTTAAAAGGTTTACAAAATATAAATCAGAAAATAACTTCACTCTACAGGCAACATTCAGACACTTTCCATTGTTTGGTCAGCATTTATATTTACTTTGTGCTTTAATACAAGGCAATGCTAGACCTTCAAATATGCACACTCTATTCACACAATACAATTAAGAACTCGGGGGATAATACAGGAGGAACGCACTGATCCCCCGGATAAAAAGGTGCCGTGCGTTAAAAGAGGCAGCGTCCATTCAGGCAAAATACATACTAGCGCACTCATTAGTATAGTACGTGCTGCATGGTGGTATTACTACTTAGCACGCTAGTATGAAAGTTTCGCACATAGTCAGTGCAATGCGTTTAGTCGGCATTGTGCGCCTAGCCGCACTCCAACTGACACAAACTGATCTCTGGACATTACAGATACCTTTGGGAAGTAAAAAAATAAACTTCATTTTCATAGAAAATATGAATGGAAATGTATATTCAGACTATTTTTGTTACATATTTACACAATTGCATCACGTACTGCACACTTCGTCTACAAATTATAGAAACATTATAGACTTAATGGATATATATGTATTTTTTTTCCATAGATATTTACATCGGCTGACCAAAAACTACACGTCATCTCTGTTCTTTGAAGAAGCCTTGGTCTGTTGAGCTCTCCTTAATCGTTACAGTCAATGAGTTGCTGGTTATATCAGTCACAATAATTTTCTCCATGTTGTTTAGGCACGGAGTCCAGGATTCCTCGTCTTCATCTCCAAGATTCTGTGGCACGGAGTACATCGGAGCAAAGCGATCGATGGGCAGGTCATCAGGCTGAAATAAACTGTTCTTGGAAAGATGTCTCCTCTTGGTGTGTGGAACTGAGGGGCCACTTGAGAAATGCCTTGTGCCGTGTCCTAAAATATCATGAGCTGTTTTTCGCAGAGTGCCTCCTAGACCAACACTGCTACTCGATCCACAACCAAGCTGTTTTGGTGGCTTACCGCTTTCTGCTCGAAATCTCTGAGTTAACTGGATGACGCTACAGTTAGAAGTTTCTCCTGAATGATGAGCAGGCCTGGAAATTTTAGCTGGACTAAAACACAAGTGTTCATCTGCCCTCCTCTTAACAGGCTCAATGGGTGAACAACTGCTGCTAGGGGCACTAACAGGGAAACGCAACTTTGGTTTTGGTCCTCTCTTTTTTGGTGTATTAACGGAGTCCAGAAGGCTATGTGTTGGTGA
Organism: Neoarius graeffei; assembly: GCF_027579695.1. NCBI lineage: Eukaryota > Metazoa > Chordata > Actinopteri > Siluriformes > Ariidae > Neoarius > Neoarius graeffei. The sequence continues at coordinate 37,401,894 of NC_083588.1, forward strand.
TACAGGAGGTCGAGATCTTCTCTCTGGCTCTGGTGATCGGACACGAACACTCTCTCCTCTGTTGACAGTGCTCGGAGGGAAGATAGTCGGTACGACTGTTCTTAACCCTTCCCGAGCTCGAGGTGTGACAACTGGTTCTGCGACGGGGAACGAAACTCTAATCTCGCGTGACATTTCTCTTCGGAATTCATCACTTTTGGCTTTGGCTTTAGCCTTTGCCTGTAATTATATTGAAACAGGACCAGCACATATATCCAATAGTTAAACAAATAAGCAGACAAACTAGTTCTGGTACAAACTATAAAAACATGCATCAACTTCCTCATCAAGACCTGCTCAGAGCTTAGATGCCAAAAACATAGTAAAAAATGTACACTTGCTATATAAAAACCTGACACTTAAAATAAGCAAGTCATTTCATAGAACAAACTAACTAAAGGTCAGACAGACAATGAAATGGTTTATTAAGATGTGGAATGTGTTTAAACAGGAACTACATTTTCTCACCCTTAATAAGAAAGTTTCTGGCTTCGGTCCTCTCTTTTTCGGCCCGTATAATTCTCTCTCCCGCTCTCTAGAAAGAAAAACACACCGGAACAGGTGGAGAATAATATTTTGTCAGCAAGTTTGGGGAATGCGAGAGAAAAGTGCACTAACCTCTCCTCAAAAGCAGCGAACAGACGCTCATCCAGAATATTTTCTTCTGGCTCCCAGGTGCTGTATCTGCAACGAAAATGTGCATCAATGCGACCAACGCAGTTTTCTTTTTTCAGCCTGAATAATCTGAGCAACTCTGTCGACGCGAGCCGTGAGGAATCTCCAGCAAGTGAATCAATTTCCGCGAATTAGCGAGCATGCTAAACCTACAGTTAGTAATAATATCACGTCAGCTAACGTTTTAGCACCGAAGCCCGTTACGCACCGTTTCGGGTTCTGAACTGCTAGCATTCAGCTCGGTAGCAGCGCTTAGCGTTAGCGGACTAGAGAAAGATCAGTACAGCCGTTCGCCTGCCTCCATGACACTCACACCGGGTTTGTGTTACTCACTTTTGAGACCAGCCTTTCCATTTCACCAGATACTCCATCCGCCCCTGCAAGACAGAGAACGCATGACAGCTAAAACACGGCCAGTCAATTAGCATGCTAGGCTAACTAGCTTTCAACATTCAACTTGCCAAACCTTCAGGACATAAACCAATCTCAAACCTTCGTTATAACAAAAGCAAAAAAGTTATACACATACTCTTCTTATGCGTCGTTTAATGATGGATTCGGCCGCGAAAACCCTCTCTCCGACAGCGGAGAGCTCCATGTTTACTTCTGTCCCACGGCTTGGGTTTTTTTTTTTTCTTTTTTTTTTTCTTTCCCCCCTCAGCCACAACCTCGGCCAGTATAATCACGGACAGCCCATAATAGTCATTGGAAGAGACGTCATCACGTTCTAAATTGTTGCCATGGGACCGGAGTCGGTGGGACTTTATTTGAAGGAGTCTATTGGTCGAGTCGTTGCTACGCGAATGCAGTTGCTAAGGGAGGGGGAGGAGCTACGGTGTGTTTTCGAGGAAGTGACGAACCATAAAATAGCGCAAGACAGTCGATGGAAATTTAGCTGTTGTTCGTGTGTTTGTTTTTGTTTTTTGTTTGCTTGAAGGGCGAAGTTTAATTTCAGCTGGTTTTAGAAAAACAAAGAATGAAAAACATGGCTTAGGAGAACCATGCTGGGTTGTGTTTTAGGCCCTTGAGCCTGTTTATGAGCTGCAGATCTGAATAAACACTCATCCTGCGGGTTAAAGTGGCTCAGTGCTCAGAGTTCTTCTCCTGTTTTGTTTAGTGTTCAGCTGTATGTCCACTCCATGTTGTGTGGTGTTCGCGGTAACAGTGGGAATGTTCACACACTCCCAGGTGTTCCTGTCTGTGTGTCCGCCCTTTTAATCCAGCCACATGTTTATACTCAGCCTATAATCTACACATTAAATCTGGAGGCTTTTCTTCCACATTCATTTCCTTTCGTTTATGTTTTGAGTAAACAGACATAAGCTTAGATTTTACTAGGCCTATATCATAACAGAAATACATTTAAACTAGCCACTCTGCCACGTAGCTTTGTTATGTCGGGTTTTGATTCTCAGGAACTTTTCAATTAATGTGACAATCAGGGAGCTGATTACTGATTTAAAAATCCCACTCAGATTAAAACTCGAGCTGAGACTGGAGTGAAATCCCGGGTTTGATAAAAAAAAAAAAAAGACTCACAGTAATCCTGAAGAGCGTTCAATAAAACAATAACATATAATAATCACAGCTTGCCTACAAATTCCTAGACATTGGTAAATTGTGATTATTATATATTTTGTAAAACTGATTAGGTCATCACCTAATTGTTAAAAAAAAGATCAATAGAAAAAAAGGTATTCAGATAAATAGTCTATTTATTCTCAGCAGGTCTCAAGTTAATCTGTTATGCTCATGGAATAATTAAAGCCCCAACATTATTATTATTATTATTATTATTATTATTATTATTATTATTATTATTATTATTCGTGCAATTTATTTATTTAGTGCATTATATTGCAGTTGTTATGAGTGTAGAATTTAGAGGACCCAGTGGGAAAACAGGAAATTTAATGCAATACCTAATAACTAAATAAACAAATAATTTAGAGGACGCAGAGGGTAAACAGCAAACTCAGTGCTTTTTTTTTTTTTTTTTTTGCGAGGACCGTTTTTATTTCACTAATAAAAGTTTATTTCGTGTCTTGAGTGGACGATGTGACCTGTTTAAAAATATTTTGAATTATTTATAATATATTATTTATTTGTTATTTTTAATGAATTATATTTTTGCCTTTTTTCTTTTTCTTAATTTAAAGATCCAGATATTGTTTCAGGTCTTCGGTTCAGATTACAGAGATGTGTTACGGAATCGCGTTTAATAGGATTTAATTAATATATTAATATCACAGTCAGTAATTAATTATAAATGACGATTTTCATGATGTCAGACTACTGAATGGTTAAAGAATAATCTAAACTTTTGAGAAATTTCCTGTAAGAGCTGAGTTTTCAGGCTTTATGTCACTGATATCGGAGTTTAAAGGAGGTTTTCTGAAATCATCAGTAAAGTGTCAGGATAAAAGAGCCTCGCAAAGATTTATAAAACTACAGCTGAATATTTCGTTAGAACATTTCGATTGCACAGGGGTTTGACAATTTAGCTAAATACATTTAAAACTAAAGCACTGGGTCAAACATTAAAAGGATGTTTTGCATTAGGCTTTTTTCAGTTTTGCCAGTTGCTGATAGAATAACTTTTTGATAATAATAATAATAATAATAATAATAATAATAATAATAATAATAATAATAATAATAATAATAACAACTTAATAACTGTCAACATGACCAGCCTACGTTGACAGCCTATAAAAATCAAGTTGTCCAAAGTAGGGTGGACTTTTAAATAAAGTATTTGAAAGCATTGCTGAGCAATAATAATAATAATAATAATAATAATAATAATAATAATTATTATTATTATTATTATTATTATTATTATTATTATGCAGCAAGCTTGTTGAATTCTGCCAACTGCTGGTAGAGTTGACAATGAACATCGATTCTAATACAAGCCTCAAGTGCAACACATCCAGGTTTGTCAGACACTTTTTTTTTTGCAAGCTTCCCATGAACTGATTTAAATAATAAAAAAGGCAAATAAGTATTCAGGTCAGTAATGAAACAGGAGGAATGCGATTTTAAACAATAAAGAGTGACACAGAGTGACACAGAAGTGTAATTTTATACACAACAACAACAACATATTGCTTCCGAACCTCAAGATTTACTCTTTTGTAATTCCTACTTAAGGTTTATAATCAAATAAATAACATATTATTAAGTATCATGTCAAAACCTGCTTGGTTTGGAGTAATGATAACTAAACTGTGAATATGTCTGATTGTGATGATTAACCTGTATTTCGGGTTTTATGAATGCAGAATGAAAAATAGCCTGAAGCTACATGATAGACTGAAGGCACTTAACTGTATTATGCATCAAATATTATCTTTGACAAATTCTATACTTAAAAAAACCTTGAAAAAAATACATATTTTAGTTTCATAATACAGCACCCAGTGGAAATGTTCTGCAGGTACATTAATGGTTGTTTCAGCCCCTCCAGACTTTGCCAGAATGTAATGCTTCATTTGTTCACCAGCAGAACTCCGAGTCAATGCAAATCATTTTAACCTTATAATTCATTACCTACCTGTAATTACCTACCGCTTTTTAACTCAGCTTTAGATGTAGAGCATCTTCTGGTCACACAGCTGCTAATCGGGCAGAATAATAATCATCTCAGTCAAAAACAAACAAACAAACAAACAAACACTTAATTTGGGTCATAAAGAAAATGTGTGAAACTTGCCCAGGTTTGTACAGTATCAGGCATTCAGACGAATGTGAAATTGAGTTGCCAAACAAATTGAAGCTAATAAAATTAGCAGGAATTATAATTTTGTTCTTTATTACTGAATCAAAGATTTTGAGCTCGGGTTAATCATAACAGAGTGCTGAAGCATCATTTGTGTTTCGTCAGAACTCAATAGAATAATAAATACAAACAAAAAAAATCTAACATTATCATAGAACTATCAGAGATTTTTTTTTTTTAATTTCATAATAATACATAGGTTATATTTAATTTTCGGCTAAAGGTCCTTTGAATTCGTGTTTGGGTTTTTTTTTTCAGCGTTTTGTTGATATTTATTTTATCCGTTAAAACTGATGTTATTTTCATCTTCCAGGTTCATGATGCAGGTCTCTGGAAACCGGGAGATTTGCGATTGTGTATTAACAATCGAATAGAAAATAATTGTCTGGTAAAAATATGGAAATAATCGCAGAAATTTCCTGATTAAAATGGAAACCGGGATAAATTATATATCGCCGAGCAAATAATTTCATCTAAAGTTTCAGTGATTTATCCTAGTCTGGACACAATGGTAAAAAGGCACGGATAAATAATAGCCTAAATAATCTGTTATAGGCTATAAATAATACTTTTAAGCCACATTTTGAGTATTGGTATGAAATAAGCAATCGAACCACTGTTCCAATGACGCATCAAGCCCATGAGCTAGTCAGATAAAACAGACAAACAAACAAACAAGCGCGACTAAATTGAGAGCGAACAAAGCATAGTGATAGGTGGGCTCTAGCAATGCTTGCATGACAGTATGACAGCTCTATCCTCTGTGTGTGTGTGTGTGTGTGTGTGTGTGTGTGTGTGTGTGTGTGTGTGTGTGTTAGCCTATTGATTTTTAAGCCAGTGGGAGAAACAAAGAGCTGTTCAGAACAAAGACGCGGACATGAAAATCTCCTTTATTTCGGGAAAAAAATGTAATGCGTTGCCGAAATTAAAACAATTATGTAAATACAATAATTGTACTGTCTGGACTTTAATAACCCGCGCGTGTAACGCGGAGCGGATTTGTCCTTATTTGGTGCGCAGCGGATGCAGCTGCTGTAATGGCGTGGACATAAAAGGCTGCGCCTGAACGCTACTACAGTCGAGCTGTAAAAATATCATTGGCTGACTTTTACCCTATCTGTGGATCCGCCCTCGGACAAAATAAAATACAGCTTAGGCTAGAGAAAGCCCTAATGGCAGCAAAAATATTTCAAATCGCCTACGAGTAACATATAAATAACAATATCTGTAAATCCAACACCCGACCTTCCAACATGCTGAGACAGGACTCACCTGTCACATGTTACCCGGTGTACACTGCCTTTATGCTTACTACTGTAGGTCTGTATTTTATGTGTATTTCTTTCTGCTTATTATTATTATTATTATTATTATTATTATTATTATTATTATTATTATTATTATGTAATATGAAAGCATTTGTTTTAGATTTGGTGTTCTTTCACCAAAGCAAATACGCTGACTTTGTGGGGGGGAAATGACTTGTGAAAGAAAGAAAGAAAGAAAGAAAGAAAGAAAGAAAGAAAGAAAGAAAGAAAGAAAGAAAGAAAGAAAGAAAGAAAGAAACCTGTAATATGCATGCCTATTACAGACAACCCTAAAATGTGATGCTGTGTGTGTTTATAGCTGCATTTTGAAGGGGGGGGCTGCAAAAAAAAAAAAAGGTGCCAGGATGACAATATGATGTCAACCAGCCCTGGTAATCATAGACACGAAGAATTTTTTTAAAAAAGATCACCACGCAGTGTGGTGAACAATTAATTATTTTGTGCTTATTAGGGACTTGGTTTTCATAATTACACTGAATACAAAGCACGCATGCGGACTGGAGAGCAGCAGATCGCGTGCGTTCATTAATGTGCCGCTTCTTCGGTGGTGGAGTTTGTGTTTGCAGTGTCCGCGTGCGGGCTTCGGCTGCCTGATGTCATTCCAGGTTCACCCCCCCCACACACACACACACCGCTCACTCACGCACGCACGCACGCGCGCGCACGCACGCAGCGGCGTCAGACTGGCGCGTTATTTATACAACCTCCGTTCAGTGATGTGAATAAGCGCGTGGAGGAGGAGGACAGCCATTTTCTTTTCTCCGGCTGCACCAACATTTTCGGCCGCTTTAAAAATGGTTGCCCTGATTAACGTTTCGCGGGGTGCCGATGAAGCACCGTGAGCATGAAACGCCTCTAAAACTGTCTGAGCGCGTCCCTCAGCAACGTGTTAGTGACAAGTAGGCTGTAAAAATGGCTGAAGTGTAATAAGACAGGGAGCGGAAATGGAGGTAACTTTGAAATAACAGAGCACCAAAGCACAGAACAGCACAGAACACAGCCCGTCCCTTTCCGAGCCGAAACTGCGGTTTAGGTGGCCAAGAGTGAAGCAGAAAAAAAAGATAGATAGATAGATAGATAGATAGATAGATAGATAGATAGATAGATAGATAGATAGATAGATAGATAGAATCACTTCCCTCAGCCACATCCAAATGTATAGGCTACTGTAAGTGTCTCCCGCTCATTATCTTTTAAATGCCACCCAAAATAAATAGAAATAGAATTTGCTGTTATTTCTGATCCATCTAACAGGTTCAGTTAAAGTTCCTCCAAATCCTACCCCACTGGCTTATCTGCATAATGTTCATTTCAAAAGAAGTAAAATCTGCTGCTTTATTATCTGTCTGTTACCTCCATGAGTAGGAACTTTTCTACTTCTGTAAAGGTCATTAGTCAGCTTAAATCAGCCTCTTCGGCTAATACAGACCTGGACTCTGTGAAAAATTCAGTTTGCGACATTCAAAAGAAAAAGGTTATTTTACTAGACTATCAGTAACCAGTAACTGGCTGCTGCTGCGACTGGCTGTTGAGTTAATAGTCCATAAATTAGTTCATTTCTGTTCACTGAATTGTTTTTTTATTTTTTTGTCCAATAGATCAACTAGATCAACTTTTATCCTATTAGACACGGTGCTCTTACTGCATACTTATCCATTTTTGTAATGTAACTGCACGCCGAAGACTTTATTGAAACAACAGCTGGTAACATCTGGCTCAAACTCGAAAGCTGTGTAGAAAACTGGCAGAGGGGTTACTCAAAAGCATGAGTAGCAGGCCAATGAGCAAAGCATGAAATAGACACACTGAGTTATCAGACAACCTGAAATGGAAAAAAAAACATGTTAACTTTTTATTTTTTATTTTTTAAACTGACATCAAAACACAACTGAAGAATTACTCAAACGATCAGCTATGCAGTTCATGTCTTGAATGTATTGTTACATGTTTGTTATTAAGCAAGTTATTAATATTTTCATATGCGTCTTCTAAACTACTATAGATTCCATGGAGAAAATTTACTGGCTGGCAATACAAAAAAGAAAATCTTGGCATGGATAATATTTTATGGAGGTTACTGTAATGGTATAGCCATTAAACTGTGCATTACATAAGTAATATGTGACTTGTGGGTCGTAACATCTTTCCCATTTAGGAATGTCACATTTCACCAAAATGTTTCTAAAATCACATATGTATGTGTAATATGCTGGAACATATGGTACACATTAAGCCGTAATGCCACATTAATTACTCGTGTTTGGACTGTATAGTGCATTACCACATGTGAATGATGTGAAGAGTGCGGATATCACATTACAGACTTGCTATAAATGAAGCACCTCGATGCAAATCTGTTGCCAAATGATCCTAAAGAAGTCTTGCTTTCTGTTGTTCTCATTCTTTACTGAATAAGGCTTATACTGTTAACATTAGATATACTGTTTCTGTTAAGAAACTGCTGTTCCTTTTAGGTCCATATAACTCTTTCCAGGTTTTAGGCCTAAGGCTTTAATTAATGATAGGGTTTGTCGGTGGAAGGAGACTTTTGAATTACTGTTCAAGCAGGCTGTCATGGGAATCCAAGTGTGATAGTGCTTATTCTGAGCAGTGCTGCAGTCACTGATAAGCTCTCAGCATAGTGTAAAAAACACTGAAATGTCAAGCTTCAGGCTACTAATAACTCAGAGTACCTTTTAAAGTTGAAGTGAAGCTCCAGGGCTGATGAAACTTCACACACCAACTAACACATTTTCTTTGGTGTGTCGTTATTTTTGTAAGGTTAACTGAACCCATACGGTTACATGTATGTACACATTTTTTTTTAAAATTAAAATAATTAAAAAGACAACACACAAGTTTGGAAATGTCATGACGTGATTTATTAAAGTTGGGTTTTGTTAATTTTTTAAAATAATTGCAACAGTATTTTGTTTGTCGGAGGGCAGTTTCCGAAATGAACAACATTTTTGATACATGTAAATAGGAGACTTCATCTTTTGTCATACTGGCAATGATTGCAGGCACATAGTTGAAGATCTGCAAAACTAAACTGCTAAATGAAGCAATAAATCAAACACCTGTCTTGGAACGAACCTATCCAACTTTCTAAAATATCACTGATGATCAAATAATTCATGGTCTTGTTTTTGGCATTGCTGCATTTGTTGTGCTTCCAGTAATCAAGCCAAACCTAATGATCACGTCTAGACCGACAGATTTGTCAGTTCCGTGGTCTGTTGTAAGTATAGTCACGAGTGTAAAGTCAGGTCCACTCAAAAAGCCTCATACATTTACTGTCTGGATATGGTATTGACTATGATTGTTTCACTACAATAAGCTTTGTAAATAATTGATACACTATTATTATTATTATTATTACTTTGTTCATTTAAGGCAAATTTAGACTCTAATGTTGACTACACCATATTCTGCATTTTCCCCATAACAACTATATAATACACATTAGCAGCAGTTTTACAATATTATGTGCTACAGGGTTACAAATTGTCTAAAATAAATTGTTTGGTCATACACTGTTATTAGTATGTCACACCAAAAATATAAACAGTTACGAAAAAGCATGACATAAAAATAAGAACCATTTCAGCAGTTAAATATGAAGTAATATGCAGACTCTCAGAAAATGTTTCTATAGACTGCTCTTTCTCTCACTCTCTCTCACACACACACACACACACACACACACACACACACACACACACACACACACACACACACACATACAAAAAGAAAAAAAAACCACATGTGATGGTTTACAAGTTAATCAGCATGACATTTTTTGACCACGCTAGAAAAGGGAGGCTCTACCCTGTTGGTCGGCGTCATCCAGGCCTTCTTCAAATCACCTTAACTGATGGCAAAGTGCAGCTTACTCATTTAATGTGTAGGTAAAGATAACCAAACGATCAAATTGGCATGTCTGATTGAGACTATTTCAACATTGTATACAGCAAAGACCTGTCTCTTTCACAACAGAATCAACTATGCAACAATGCAAGGGTGACTTTCAGTAAAATATGTATAAAAAAGCTCTGCAAAACACCCTGAATATCCATCTGACATTAGAATAAGCTCAGCTCGAACTGTCTAAAATGGCACAGACTTGTTAGCAAGAAAAAGGTAATATTGTAAAACCATGTGTTTGCACTGTGTTTGCAAGGAAGTACAATCTTAAAAAAGAGAAGGTTCAAATAGTGCTCAAAACGAAGCACACGTGTCTATGTAACGGCTATTTCCATTTAGTGTGCAAGGTCTGGAAAGTAAGTAAGTGCTTGTTCAGTGATGCTTTAACAACTTCTTAAGCTCAGCATGTCCTCCCAGATTGAGTTCTTCTTCAGAGTAGAGACTGTACCTGTCTTTAAACATTCAAAACACTCCTTTTTTTTATCTGTGCATATACAGGCCTTAACATACTCCAAATGAAATAAAAAAAAAAACCCTACACTGAAAAAAAAAAAAAAATCCTTTCTATACATAACAAATCTCAGGTACATACAGTATGTACAGAATTCTTATAAGAATTACATATCTACAAATCTATATAAGTATCGGCAGTCCTCAGTGTATCAAATTGAAGGATTGCAGGCTGTTAAATGGAGACATATTCCTTAAAGGTCACAGTCAGACAGTTTGTGGTGACATCCGTAATGATGATGTTACCTGAAAATGGCTTAAAATAGCTGACTGGTTCTTCTGACTTTTCTGAAATTTCAGGTGTGTTGTCCATTGGGACGTGGGACTCTGTGGGAGCTTCTGCATGTAGCCTAGTCCTCCCACAGCTTAAGTCGATTGGTTCATCAGGAATGGTGTCGGTAACATTGTAGTTGTAGCCCCCACTGGTGATTTGGCCGGAACAGTGCAGGTCTATAGGTTCCCTCTGAGGGGAAATGATGACTGGATCGGGAGCGCTGATACTTCTGGAACTGAGGAACTTCTTACAATCACTCGCAGCCTTGTTAGTTTCTGACAGGTTCCGTTTACGATGGTTGAGATGGTGATTGGTGGAGTCTTTTTGCGATAGCGTGTCTTCCCCCACTAATACGGGTGAAGAATTAGGTTTGTTGGACAGTTGAAGAGAGTGATTGTGTGATGAACTGATCTTATGCACCTCTTGTTCTGTTCTGTGACCTGCCTCAGTGTTCAGTTTTGCTTTTGAGAGCTCAAACTTTTTGTGGGGCACTTTGGGAACAACTTCACTGGTAACACATGTACTGTCTCCCGAATGAGTAGGAGCACCATTCTCCTGCCCTGCTGTCACTTTTAAAAGACTGGTTGCATTGCCATTTATAGACTCCTCAGCTTGTTTTGGTTTCTCTGTTCCTGGAGAATCCCTGTTTTTCACTTTGGAAGCCTGGACCCCATTATCCATGTACTTGCTCATGACAATGACAATTCGCCCATTTTTGTTTTTGTTCCTGATGATCTTCATCTTACTACTGATACCACTGGAAAGCAGGGGCTCCTTCGAGGTTGCCTTTACCGTTTGGTCTTCTTTGTTAGCAGGAATAAGCAGTTGCTTATGCTCCATGGATAGATCTTTCACTTTATTCAAGCTACCAGTGTCCTTGTCACGCACCCATTTCTGTTGCAAGGCCGGAGGGAGGTTCCATCCTTTAATAGATGGGTCATGCCCTTTAACCTCTTTCGGCTTTGTGGTTTGCTGGTCATACATCTTAGGGTCTGGTTGGTAATGGTGGTGTTTCTTGCTGTTTAGCTGATAGAAGTGCTTCTTCTTGCCATTGATGTGAGCTTCTGCCGGGATCTCCTTGTTGTTGGGCTGGTACTGGTGATGTTTTTTGCTATTGAGCTGGTAATGCTGAGGTTGTGATCGATGCATCTGAAGTGAATCCACTTTGAACTGGTTCTCCTCATCCAGTGATGTCTCCTGAAGATCAGCAAGGATGCTGGACCTCCGTGCAAACGCAGGTAACTGGAATAAAAGGAAGAACCAGTAAATGAAAACTGGAGTGACAGCTCTCTGTTACTGTATTTACCACACATACGCTGCTTTGAATCAATGTAATACTAGACACAGAGGCTGCAAGAGAAAAATCTGCACTTTAAGTGTAAGTTGCCCAGCAGCAGTTATACATTATGCATCTATGACACTATCATTTGTCTTCCAGCAGCTCAGGACATTAGGAGAGAGCCACAGTGAAGAGGGTGTTCTGCATATGGAATTAGTCGTTCATAGTGAAATGCTACCATGCTTATATGTGAAGGCACTTAAGGCATTAGCATAATATTTGCATGTTATTTATGTTTAGAATATATATATTTAACATGAACAACATGCAAATATTATGTTAATGCCTTAAAATGCAACAAGGATAAAAATACTAAAAGTAATATTGCAGAATAAATTTTAATTTAGGTAGCTAATTCTTACCTGGATCAGAAGATGTTTGGGTTTAGGTCCTCTTTTGCGATATCCCAATTGCTGCTCTTGTCGCTCTCTAAAACCAAACGCATTATAGTTGTGAGATGCTGTATGAAGACTAACTCTATTCGAAGACTAATTAGTGGTATTTTCTTGAAAAGTAACTGTCAAACATTTAATCATACGCAATATAATAAATGCCTTACTTTATAATTAATTTTGATTGTGTTTGACCTTACAGTCTACTGTTGATATTCTTAGAAACTACACTTACTGTTTTAGATAAACACAAACAAATACAATAAAATCATTCCTTCTGATCATGTGCGTATGACACAAATAAAAACAGACTATAGCTATGAGGAACTTTGATTGGTCTTGGCAACGAGGTCATTGCACTCTGTGGATTCATGACTGTTCGAAGATATCTGTCCTTTATGACTCCCTGACATGTTCTAGTCACTCGAGAAATAAAACAAACTAGGTTAGTAGCCTATTGGTACACAAAAACTTAAACTCTTAGTATAACGATCTCCATTGATATCCACGGCAGTTTTACGTGTCAGTTATTTCCGTGGTCGCACGTGAGTACACAAAACACTATCAACAGTAGGCTTGCTACGAAAGTTCCACGCCACCTATTTCAAGAAACAGAAAATGAATGGAATGAAAGCAAAGGGTGGAAGGGTCTCTTTTCTAATTTTGCGGCTCTCATTCTCTCCGAACTTTCTCTCTAATATTATGCTGAAAGTTCTTCTGAGATGGTCCGCCATATCTTTAAAGTGCATATCACGGGTAAATTCAGGAGCAAGATCAATGTAATTCTCCTATTTTATATTAAACTTTGGTCAAATATCTGTCACATTTTGCATTTTGTGCAATTTTTTTTTTTTTACCTTGCACAATACCAGAAAAATTCAGTTGAAATCAAGCCATTTGAGGCGAATTGGTCCGCCTCTGAAAAAACTTGGCATTTGGATTTCCTGGGAAACATTGATTTTCGTGACGTCATCTGTGGGACGCCTCCTTCTGAATCCTACATCAGCGCTGGTTTGTTTATGAGAAAACGACCTGGTGGTTTTCTGCAAATTTCTTCAACGTTATCACGTAATTATTAAAATGGTTAACATCGTAGGACGGTGTAGCAACACCAATCTTGATAGGATCAGTACTCATCGTTTCCCACATTGCGCTCAGGTGACAATTCCATATTTCAACGCAAAATCGCTAGCTGCTAAACTTGGTCTACGCAGGCTGCGCACTGAAACCGTGCAAGCTCTCGCAGCCTGCTGGCACTTCCGCAGGTGACGTCACGAATCTGGCTCCAGACTCCCTTGGCATACATGTCAACCCCTACGGATTTCCCGTATTCCCTACGGATTTTGGCATTTTAAAAATGGTACGGGCGTAGTGGTATTCAACTATGGATTTTTCTACATTTTCACCTTAAAATTATTTTGATTTATTACCATCAAAAAAAATCGTCATGAAATACGAAAATGCATGGGAGCCGCCATTTTCTACATTTAGAATTACTCAACCGGTACTTCCGCTAGTACCAACAAGCCATTCCGAATGTCTGAGCATGCGCAATTGTGATTTTCCTGCACACCGAGCGGGAAATAACAGCACATGTAACGTAACAATAGACAGGTCGAGAGGTCAAGATGTCAGCACCACCGAAGAAAAAACTCAAAACATCTAAAACTGGAGGTCGCTTTCTTCCCGAATGGACAGAAACATTCAATGGAATAATTATCGCTTCCAAAATGGGTGCTGAGTATGTCAACTGCACAATTTGTTGTAGAGACGTGGAATTTACGACGTGAGGGAACACATGAAATCTCAAATGCATGTGAAGAATGCAAACCAGAAAAAGAGACAGCCGTCAATTAATTTCTTCACGCAAAAGCAATCAGGAACATTGCTGAACAATACCCCAAATTATTGGATTATGTGAGAAGAGACACTAATCAAATCAAATCAAGTTTATTTGTATAGCGCTTTTAACAATAAACATTGTCGCAAAGCAGCTTTACAGAATTTGAACGACTTAAAACATGAGCTAATTTTATCCCTAATCTATCCCCAATGAGCACGCCTGCAGTGACGGTGGCAAGGAAAAACTCCCTCAGACGACATGAGGAAGAAAGCTCGAGAGGAACCAGACTCAAAAGGGAACCCATCCTCATTTGGCCAACACTAAATTTTGTTGAACTGATATAGGGTTAAGAAAACACTGACTGTTGTTTAATTGAGTGTTAACAGTACATATGGATGTACAGAAATAAACCAGTGCATATATTAGGTAAGATCTGATACATTTTTATTATGCATGAAATATTACTATGGATTTGGTATGGAAATTATGGATTTCTTTACCAGGGAGTACAGGTGAGAGCCGTGAGGGGTTGACATGTATGCCTTGGGATTTTTCCAGACGCGTTTTGTTATTTTATTTTTTTCTGCTGTAGACAGATGGCCTTGTGCAAAATTACCCTTCTGGATGAGTGTGTAAAGGGACATACTTTCATATTTAAAAAAAACCCTATTTGGTCCAGGATATGCACTTTAAACTGCTTGCATGATAGTTGTTTCTCTCTTGGGTGCCATGTTACCGTTCCCTACTGCCGTCAGATAATAAATAACATGTCGTCACCCTTCCCCTTTTGTCATAAAAGTGTTATTCTACATTGTTCGACTTTTCCACATGCCTTGGAATAGCATTAGTGAAGGACTGTTTGGTATATAAACAATGTGAAAACGCTAAGCACGGCGTGCATCAAGAGAGGCTTTGTAGTCGTTAGGCCTCGCTGAAGGGGCTGCAATCAATCTCCCACTCGAGGGCCTGAGACAGGCTGCAGTCTGAGCTCGCCCCGCCCCCCATGGCCATATAAGGACATGAGCTCAAGTTCACTCGATCCTGCTTTCACTCTCACCTGTTTTGGAAGGCGACGAGAAGGCGCGGGTCCAGGATGTTCTCCTCCGGTTCCCATGTGTTGTATCTGGGAAAAACCAACAAAACTGGTTATAATGCTCATAAACTCAATCAACAGATAATTAAACTATACACAAGTATTTATATTCAGCATATTCGAAATAAAGGCCTGAATATAATATGCACAATGATTCTTATTCTGCAACATTCTGTATAGTCAACCCAAAAAAGCACAGCGACGCAGTGGCCATGTTCACATCCCCGCAAGCTCGCTTTCAAGTGGATCCGCTGGCTGTGCAGAAATCATTAAAGTCGGATAACATGGTAGAAGGTTAGCCCCTTCTTTAAGCCCGCATAAATTAGTGATGGAATCCGTGGCTCCGTTTGAAACACACACACACACACACACACACTAACAGCTCTCTCTCGCGCGCGCGCAACGCGCCACACACACACACACACACACACTACACTGTGCACCAGATTTTCAAAAAACACATCTACTCGAGCAAAGGCAGTGAGTGCAGAATTACAAAATGCGCACTCACCTCGGTGACCATCCTCTCCACTTCACCAGATATTCGGTTCTTCCCTGAGATCGAAAAATAAATCGTGTTATAAAACACACACACAGAGCACTACCTTAGTCTTTTGCATTAATCTAGACAGACATACAGGCTTATATAGGCCTATTTCTTTTTCTTTACCTTCCGTATGCGCTTCTTTTCGATGCCCTCCACCGCGAAGACATGCTCTCCGACGGCAGGTAGATCCATTTCTCGCTCCAAAGCGAGAGCGCGATTTTTTCCCCCTTTTGATGCTTTAGCAGTAATTTTTTTTAATTGTTTATTTTTGCTTAGTTTTACAGCCACTCTGGTTCAGATGAATTCTTTCGCTAACCCTCCCTCCCTCTCTCTCCCTCTCTCTCTCTCTGACCCTTGCTCGTATTTCGGTGCTCGTTAGCAGTAAGCGGCTGAAATACACTCACTGCTGTTGCTACAGAAAATAGTTCGCGCAATAGCCAGGCAGGCAGGCAGGCACGTGACGTCAGAGCCAGGAGGAGGGAGGTTCAACTGAAACCCCACGAGTGCAGAAAGCCGAGCTGCTGCGCACAACTGCATGACTAAATATCTTTCTGCTGCTGCTTCATTTCTGCTACGATTAGTCCATGCACACACTTCACTGCTTGCAAATGCATGTCCGCAGACCTAATTAACAGAAAGACTATCAGCATAGCCTAGCTGAACAAAAAAAACATAATAATAGCAACAATAATAGGCCTAATAATAATAATAATAATAATAATAATAATAATAATCAGCATCATTCTGCTTCCCCTTCCACTTCCCCACCTAATTTTAAAATCGAAACAGCCGAATAAGCTATTTATACCCATTACTGTCAGCACATCAACGCATAGTACTATCAGATGTTTTCAGAGCAATCTAACACAACAGACTTAAATCTTTTTGCCAACTCATGCTTCAGACATTGTGCAGCCATTTTAGAGTTACCTGAACAGACTGTGATATAATGATGTAAATTCAAAGTAGGTAAATTTAAGCTTTCAATATTTTCTATTATGACATCTGGGACAAATGGCATTGCTGCCAGATTCTCTCATCTGACTTTATGCAATTCATTTTATAAGATGTAGCCTACAAATAGGCCTATACTGTGAAAGATAAAGGTAATAAAACTGTACTTTTTTTTCCCTTTGGGTGGCATAATCACATTGCACCTTCAGTAGGCTACGTGTCCTTATACCTTATAAATAATTCAAGGAACATAATTAGACCTTAAAGACCACTTAAAAGCATTAGTCAAAAAGTTAATCAACCCCAGTACACCAGCACATGCACCTTCCTAGGTAATACATAGTCTATATACACTAGTTAAAAAAAAAAAAAAAAAAAGCATTTATAGTACCACACCAGATTTAAGGACAAGTACTGTTTGATAGATTTATTTTTGTCTCTTGTCAGAGTGTATGATAGTGACTGACATCTTTTGTCCTGTTTATAAGGTGTTGTCGTCTCTGGCATTGTTTGTGGTATAATGTACGATGTTGTCTCTTGCTCTGTCTATATTGTTGTCTATTGTCTTAGTGGTTGTATTCAGTTTGCAGTGATGGTTTGTCTGATGTGTAAACACTTTTGTTCTCTTACCGTTTGTTTGGTCTGTTCTTAACAACCTGACTTTTACAGAAGTTGGTCACGTGGGTTTACAAACATCATGCCTAAGGACTGCAGCTGAAAATTAGCCTGTTGGCTAACACTGGCACATTTACAGTTCTGTTGATTAATGTGCAATGCCCTTTTAAATAAATAAATAAATAAATGAAAATAAAAGAAAATGTAGTCTGTTTTGTAAAAGAGTTCTTATATTAGTTGCGAACTCTATTAGGTCGGAATGAATCTTTATTAGGGTAAAGAAGCATTTATTAATGCAAGAAATACAGGTCAGTGTATTTAATATTTGAATATTTGAGTCTTTCAAGCCTGATTTTAGCGCAATCAGACCACTTAAATGAACCCAGCAGAGCACAGAAATGTGATGTGATGTGATGTAATGTGATGATGTGATGTAATGTGATGTAATGTGATTTCATACAGTAGAGACACAAACCTCCGGGAAGTGAAGCGCGCGCACAGAAACAAGCGTCCAGACTCGGTTAATAAACTAACACTGGAACGCACAACCTTCTACACAGTATATTACACATTAGGGTGGTGTATGGGCATCGTTACGTACCAAAAAAACAGCCGCTTTGACTCAGTGCATTTGATATTGCGACAGGCACGAACGAATAAAATTTAGCATGTAAAGGGTTAAAGTGTTGCGCGAGGCGGCAACAGTGAGCCAATGGCGAAGCAGCAACGCCACAGCGCTACCCGACCATATATGGTCATGAACAAGAACTGCCAAAATATCGCCATTAGTTGTGATTAAAAGCACAAGTTTCTCAACCAGAAGCCTCCTGTATGCTCGATTAATCACGAAGCTGGTGTGGAAAATGGTTTACAATGAGACGAAACCAACCGCTGTGTCGTATATTTCTGCCTTCTCACAGTGGGATGAGAAGAAGTGAATCCGCCCTGCTGCCGCTCAGGCGGAGGAGAAAAAGCGGGGCACCACAGCAAACGCACGCGAGACTGGGTCCACTTTTAATGTTGCACATTCACGTGTGTGACCGGTTCGCACGTGCAAACGAGTCGTGGGTTCCGCTAATAGGGGATAAAAATGCTTTCAGGAAGCCCCTGTGCCCAACTACTCATTATCTACGCTGCAAGAGTAGACAGACAGAGAGAAAGAGAGAGAGCTAGCAAGCAAGCAACTTAATGGAAAATAACCGACAGCGAAACAGAACCTTCTCTTTGTTTTGACCTTGATGTCTTGGCTCAAGGTTTAAGGCGTTGGAGGGGAAATATTGTCCTCAGAGCATCACAGTGCATGAGCTTCCTGCATGATCTTGGCTATTTCACACTAGACAGTGCTTCTAAAATATGTACTAGCAACATGGACATCTTCTCTCTCTCTCTCTCTCTCTCTCTCTCTCTCTCTCTCTCTCTCCCTCATGCTTATTTCTCAGCTCTTATAAATTAGTTTGACTATTAAAATATCTTGTCATCCTAATAAGTGTCTTAAATATCAGCTGTCATTCTCTGTGTAACCCAATTTCATCCCATCCTGTAGGGATATAGAGGTCTACGAAACACTATTAACCATGGAACTCAGTGACAGGACAGAACCTTGGGAAGCAAATCAATAAAAGGCTGGATAGATAGATAGATAGATAGATAGATAGATAGATAGATAGATAGATAGATAGATAGATAGATAGATAGAGTTTTTTGTATATGTGTATGTATTTTTCCCATGTTCCAGATAGCAACATTTGCAAGGTAAGAAGGATTTCATTGGAAGAAATAAACAGGGTTTTTTTTAAACAAGCAAATAATATGTTCATTCAATAAAATGGCCTATGACTTAATTTTCAAACTGATTTAACGGTCCAAGCTCGTCTACTGGAACACCTCCAACAGCACCATGCCAGTTGCTCATAAGGAAAGCCAGAAAACTCTGACCTGATCGTTATTATAATCCGTTCTTGTTATATATAAATAAGGCTTCTGGCTGCTATTTGTTCATCTCTTATTCTTAACCCTATTCTGACCTGTAATATGTTATACTGCAGAAATATCCTAACTGGACTCCAGTCCGTAGCAGATAACATCAGAGCTCACAAGGAGATCTTAAACTGTAACCTTTGTACAGTGTTTCCAAGTATGGACTCTTACAGGCTCTTTCATACAAATGGGTCTGCTTATTGAGTGCCTGGCACCACAGTGCTGAAGAAAGAATGAGAGAGAGAGAGAGAGAGAGAGAGAGAGAGAAGCCTCCATTGCCCAGCCAAGCATCACATTTATCCTACCATAAAGGGATAAAGAAGAGGATTGGTTCAGAGCTGGAGGGGTATTAGGAGAAAATGTTAAGAGGGGCCTGCAGCGATTCTAACTCAGCTTAGTGGGAGGTCATTACATCCCAGTCACCTAACAGGCAGATATTAAAGCTGCACACATTATGGAAAAATGCTATATTTTACTCGTGTTACTCTTTTAGTTTTCTTCTCTGGTCTCAGTAAACTTGAATAGTGTTATTTTTCCAAGGAGAACGTTATTCACAAAACTGAAAGTATGAAAGAATGTAATAAACAGTTTAAAAAAAACAGTTTCATTATCAAATTTTCAAGATCATTTTTCAGAGATTTTTGTTTTGCAACACTTTGTAGCAACCTTGATTAAAAAGTCAATAAACTCTATAGATCCATCCCAGTTCAGGTCTTTTCAGTACATCCAGGCTGTAGTTAATGATGTATTTGTTTGTATAATTCATGTAACCTTACTACAATCATCTATAGTATTTGGGCACAATTAAACCAACGTCTCTCACTGCCAATGTCATTATCAAGCTAGTGAGTGTGTGTGCCTGTGTGGAGGAGAGCACCCTCCAGTACCACGGCATGATGCTCCTGCTACCCCCCTCCACCCACCGAGCCTTCCCCAGAGCAAGGGAGGGGGGTTGGGGATTGGGTAGAGCTAGGGGGAGGGGGGCTGCCACAGACAGTGCAGCTCCCCTTGGTGCAGTCAGATCCTGCAGGATTGTACTGGTGAAGCCGTCAATACCGTATCGAGCACTGACTCGGGCATTCTCCCATGTGTTTTATTGTCTCTGTACACTGTGCTGCATGTCTTCCCTCTGAAATAATAGCACCATAGTGCTCCAGCCTTTGACAAAAGCAGATTGGACTGAACAATAGTGTTGTGCTTGTCTTGAGGCACCAAGGCATTTGATCTGAGAATTTGAAAACACACACACAAAATAAGCCACCCACCATGGTAAGTCTACACATTCTGTAAACTCTACATTGAAGGCATCTCTTCTGCATCCTCTGTTTTTCTTCCTGCTCTTCAACTGCTGACTCCAATGTCATGCAAATCAAGAGTGGCACAAGCCCTTTCCTTGAAGCACTACACTCTCTTGTCTTTCCCCTCCTCAATAGCATCTCTAGGGAGAGCTTATTTGCCTGTTTTAATTGCATTTTAATTCACACTTGCCCATCAGCAGCACGCAAGGCCACCCTCCTTCTTGTGACAACAAGCTACCAGCTCTGCCTGCCAACAAAGCTATTTTACACTGCAACCTTGAGCTGCATGTTCTTGAGCTGTAACCAAATTCCATGCTGGCAGAACAGTTTGGCCTGTTCAACTGAACAAGGTTAGTCCTAGTTCATGAACAATAAAGCACACATTGGCTGTGTCGGCGAGGGAGGTCGGACGGGTACGAGCGATGATACAGATGAAAGGAGCATCTCTCAGTCTCTCAATCAGCGCCTAACAGGAGGGATGCTGGATGCAGGCAGACAACTTTAATGCGTTGGTCTATCTATATGGAAATCCACTCCACTGCTTCTGGCTGACATGCGATTGGAATTACAGTGTGTTTCAAGCAGAAATTTCAAAGATGCTAAGAGGTGTCTTATTTTAGATGAAAGAACAATGATGAGTGGGAATTGGCATTAAATCTGGAAACGAGAGTAGGACTGGAATGTCTCACATTTTTTCCATCACTTAAAAACCAGAAGCTACTGTATTTAGAGATAAAAAAAGACAGTCTTTTCTTGCACACTCGGGGTTTCTAACTGATGCACACAATCCATACAAGGCCATATGGTAACAATAGCTTATACAATCTGCATGCAGTGCACTCTGGACCTGCCTTTTATATAGTGTTGGCTGATAAAAAGCCCTATCTCTCATTTCAAATATCTGTATACCAGCCAAGCATGTTGTGACACATGTAGGCCACATTAGGTTACTGCATACCATATTTAGTAATTTGACAGCAAGTACGAAAATACGCAATGGAAAAATTAATTATGTGGCAGGTTTAATGATCTGGTCACAGAAATCCCCTCATCGGTGATGTAGACAGTTTAAGTTGGACCAGATTATAGAAAACAATTGAACAATACTCATGTGGTTACAAAAGTGGAGCTGAGCTGAATGTAATGTTAATTTTGCAAAATGTAAAAAAAAAAATAATCACCCCATACATCAGGTCATCCATCTACATCTAATTTTCGAGAGCTTAATTCTCTCTGAATGTAGTGCACAAGCCAGTACCTGATGCTTATATACAAGGAAGGTTATGGATTTTTTTCCTTCCATTGAATTTAATTGTAAATCAATAAGGCATTACTTAGACTGTATACTGGAGCGGAAATCCCTAAGAAGGTGGATCTTTTTTAACAACATATTTAAAAAAAAAAGAGAGAGAGAGAGAGAGAGAAACATTTATTTATTTATTTATTTATTTGACAGTGGTCTTGATGTATTTCTACATGAGTGAATTTCCTGGATCTAAAGCTCCTTGCCAAGCCCTACTGAGCTCTAGAATGGCCGTCTCACGTAAATCAGTGTGTGACTGATGCACTGAGCAGAGCTCTGTCCCAGAACGAATTTCTACACACTATGGGTGGAGGTGTTTTGCTTGGCTCTGCGTGTGTATCTCTGAGCGTCTCTCTTTCCCAAGATGAATCCCTTCTATCAGCAGCCCCTTGACATCCGGTTCCGGTAGCTGAATTTCCACTCTTCTGGGTCAACTGATAAAGCTGATAATGAAATATAATTAATGAATTTGGAAGGGATTTCCTTTTTGCACAAAATGACGGTGGCAAAGTGGTGACTCATGCTAACTCTCTCTCTCTCTCTCTCTCTCTCTCTCTCAAACACACACATACACACACACAGTACAAAGCCATCCAGCTCTCACATCCAGATAAAAGAGAAACCCATAACCCACTCTGTCCACTCGACTCTCTGTCATCTTCCGTTTTAAAATGGCACACTGTGCAGTTTAAGGCTAAAACGGTCCCTGACTGCAAAAACCTCCGATTAAGAACTGTGATACGTCTTGCCTGCTTTTACTTTTCCACCTTTTTCAAATTCTCTCCACAGATCAGACGACGACATCCATTGAACTGATCGACTGCATGACTCAGGTGTGATGCAAAATGCTGCAACATGCCTATTGTTCTCAGCTCTCCTTTTCTGGCTTGCACTCCCATCCATGCAGAGGCTCTCACTACCTTTGCTGTGCCCCACTACACAGCTTGCTCTTTCAAAGGCTCAGAGAAAAGGCCAAGGCATCAGCACTGACATGTTTCAGAGATTCTACAGAAACCGATTACAAAAGTCCTACCTACTAGAGGATATAAAAAGAAAAATATCCAATTTAATGAATCATTAAGTCGAAGTAGTGTGAATTACATGGCTAGTACTGCAAAAAAACAAAAGTGTATTTGTACATATGGTTTAAAAAGTCTTCATTTGGACAAATGAGAAAATTATTCTTTACTGAAGCTTCCATACGATTAGCACCAATAATACATAAATACTTATTTCTTCTTTAAATTTAGTGAATAAATAATAATAAGGAACAGATTATTTTACTGACAGTTAAGGTTACAGAAGACAAAAGCAATATACAGTAATTGTGGATCAGCTATATTAAAAAAAATGACTTGTTCAAACCAATCTCGTTTCATTCTCATTGAATTTAAGCTCTACCTAGTGTCATAATGTGTGTATAATGTGCTTTTTCTTTATTCTTAAAGATGCACGGAAGGTTTTGTAACGTTTAATTAGTTAATAACCAATCAAATCTAACAGATCTGAGCAAAGGACATTTTGCCAAGAGGAAGAAAGTGGTAGAAAGTTCTCGCCCAAATATATGATCAACCTCTGTCCCTCTCACCAGGATTTACAGAGCTGTCACATACAGCAGAGGCCGTAGATCAGTGACAAGGAATGGGGTCGGTGTGTCTGGGAAAGAGCTTGCCATGACAGCCTGACCCAGGTCACCATGCGCAATCCCCTTAATCAGCTGCCCTTGTGCTTTACTACGATACTGTCTTTCCCAGGGTGTGAAATAACTCCCTTCTCTTCTGCATTAGGATTTTTTCCCCTGTATGATCCCAGTGGCTTTGTTTAATTTTTTTTTTCAAATTTCAGATCATATTTCCATGCAAATTTCAGATCGAATTGTGTCCGCATTATGTCTGTTAATCAAAATTTAATGGAATCAAATCAAAAAGGTACTCTCAAAGGACCATTTGATCATACATATACAGTTAGGTCCATAAATATTTGGACAGAGGCAACATTTTTCTAATTTTGGTTCTGTACATTACCACAATGAATTGTGAACAAAACAATTCAGATGCAGTTGAAGTTCAGACTTTCAGCTTTAATTCAGTGGGTTGAACAAAATGATTGCATAAAAATCTGAGGAACTAAAGCATTTTTTAAACACAATCCCTTCATTTCAGGGGCTCAAAAGTAATTGGACAAATTAAATAATTGTAAATAAAATGTTCATTTCTAATACTTGGTTGAAAACCCTTTGTTGCCAATGACTGCCTGAAGTCTTGAACTCATGGACATCACCAGACGCTGTGTTTCCTCCTTTTTAATGCTCTGCCAGGCCTTTACTACAGCGGTTTTCAGTTACTGTTTGTTTGTGGGCCTTTCTGTCTGAAGTTTAGTCTTTAACAAGTGAAATGCATGCTCAATTGGGTTGAGATCAGGTGACTGACTTGGCCATTCAAGAATATTCCACTTCTTTGCTTTAATAAACTCCTGGGTTGCTTTGGCTTTATGTTTTGGGTCATTGTCCATCTGTATTATGAAATGCCGACCAATCAGTTTGGCTGCATTTGGCTGGATTTGAGCACACAGTATGTCTCTGAATACCTCAGAATTCATCCGGCTGCTTCTGTCCTGTGTCACATCATCAATAAACACTAGTGACCCAGTGCCACTGGCAGCCATGCATGCCCAAGCCATCACACTGTCTCCGCCGTGTTTTACAGATGATGTGGTATGCTTTGGATCATGAGCTGTACCACGCCTTCGCCATACTTTTTTCTTTCCATCATTCTGGTAGAGGTTGATCTTGGTTTCATCTGTCCAAAGAATGCTCTTCCAGAACTGTGCTGGCTTTTTTAGATGTTTTTTAGCAAAGTCCAACCTAGCCTTTTTATTCTTGAGGCTTATGAGTGGCTTGCACCGTGCAGTGAACCCTCTGTATTTACTTTCATGCAGTCTTCTCTTTATGGTAGATTTGGATATTGATACGCCTACGTCCTGGAGAGTGTTGTTCACTTGGTTGGCTGTTGTGAAGGGGTTTCTCTTCACCATGGAAATTATTCTGCGATCATCCACCACTGTTGTCTTCTGTGGGCATCCAGGTCTTTTTGCATTGATGAGTTCACCAGTGCTTTCTTTCTTTCTCAGGATGTACCAAACTGTAGATTTTGCCACTCCTAATATTGTAGCAATTTCTCGGATGGGTTTTTTCTGTTTTCGTAGCTTAAGGATGGCTTGTTTCACCTGCATGGAGAGCTCTTTTGACCGCATGTTTTCTTCACAGCAAAATCTTCCAAATGCAAGCGCCACACCTCAAATCAACTCCAGGCCTTTTATCTGCTTAATTGAGAATGAGATAACGAAGGAATTGCCCACACCTGCCCATGAAATAGCCTTTGAGTCAATTGTCCAATTACTTTTGGTCCCTTTAAAAACAGGGTGGCACATGTTAAGGAGCTGAAACTCCTAAACCCTTCATCCAATTTTAATGTGGATCCCCTCAAATGAAAGCTGAAAGTCTGGACTGTATGTCCATGTCCATTATATAACTATAACTTGAATATGTTTCAGTAAGCAGGTAAAAAAAGAAAATTTGTGTCAATGTCCAAATATATATGGACCTAACTGTTTGTTATTTACCAGCTGGGAGGTCCGTATCGTGAAATACCGTGACCAAGGTCTTGAAAGTACTGACTGAGGCCCTCTGGGCCAAGGTCAGTATTCAAGGCTGAGGTCACAGTATTTCACCATACGGACCGACCTTAAGCTGGTAAATAATATATTTATTTTTTCTTTACCAAATTCTAACAGAAAACGAGAGCGCCCGAAAGGGAAAACCGAGCCAAGCCGCCATTTTGAATCCTCATGCACAGCTGTAATGCAAATGGCTTCCTCATCGGTATATAAGTGCACTTCCATGGCAGGAAAAAAAACTAAAAGACCAAAGTTATACAGTATTATGACCTTTATATTGCATAAATAAAGCCATTTGGTGAAACTTTGAAGAAGAGATTGTACTGGTTTAAAGTTTTTACCTAACGTAATATTATGTATTAGGATAACATGATCCAAAATGTGCCTCATTAACTAATGAGATCAAACTGTAAGCAAGTTAGAGGTTTTTAAGCTTTCTCCTGAAATGTTTTCTTTTATTTTGTCTTCCTCAGGGTAGTAAAATTCGCTTTCGCTGTGAATGCTGTCGTTATCGCTATCCATCATGTAAAATTAATGCTAATCTCCTGAGAAATAATATTTTTTTTCTTTACCAAATTCTAACAGAAAATGAGAGCGCCCGAGAGGGAAAACCGAGCCGAGCCGCCATTTTGAATCCTCATTCACGGCTGTAATGCAAATGGCTTCCTCCTCAGTATACAAGTGCACCTCCATGGCAGGAAAACAACTACATTTTGCTGCCTATGTAGTCCCCTATTTATACAAATAGGAGTCAGTCAGGATTCAGCCATGTTTTTGCTCGGTGTTAGCAAATTACAGGTTTTTAGCTTTCTCCTGAAATGTTTTCTTTTATTTCTTCTTCCTCAGGGTAGTACAACTCGCTTTCGCTGTGAACACTGTCGTTATCGCCATCCATGATGTAAAATTAATGCTATACTCCTGAGAAATGCTGGCAAAATTTATAAGATTTTGATAATCTTATAAATAAATCTTATAAAAAAAGATAAATGTTGACAAAAAAATGCTACTACACTGCAAAAAATTAAAAACTGAATTTGAGGAGAAAATTACTTAATACTAGTGAAATTATCTTGCTGCACTGACAGATATTTTTACTTGATAAGACATCTTAGAATAAGTTGGTTGCAATCTAGAACTAGGTTTAATAATCTCAGAATTGGTGTCTTGTATTCTTCTAATAGGAAATGTTAGATAGTTTCAACTATTTTCAAGATATTTTCACTTGCTAAGATATCATTTTTTGCAGTGTATGTTTGTTGTTGTTGTGAACGAGCGAGTCACCAGAGGTCCATAACCGGGGTCCGTAACTGGGGTCCGTACCGTAGGATACAGACCTGCTCGCCAGCCAATCAGAGCGCAGGATTTGGACTGCGAAAAAATAAATTACAATAATTATAAGCGCACGCTACTCATATAAGGAAGGTTTTATTGCAGCAGAAGATCAAAAAGATCTGCTGTGGTATCTCTGAAAGCATTTACGCAGACATTGAGAAGACTGTAAATATTCCTACGGCTGGAAAAAAAAGAGAGCTGAATATCTTTGCATAATTTCAGATCCTAGGAGGAGGCTTGATTTTACTTCATTTTAATTTGCCCTTCAATTTTGTTTCACATTTGTGAACAAAGGTTTATCATTCCCTCTATTGTTTGGAGAACGTCCCAGGTATTCATATCATGCAGTAATGATGTCTTTCAGGTTTCTAAAGGTAGAAGGAATGGAGGAAGGTATGTAGATAGAAGTGATATGAATCAGAGAAAAAAAAAGAGAATATGTGAAATATGTCCAGCAGTCAGTTGCGTACAAGATTCTTCAGTTTAATCAGAATCACTTTTTAATCTTGCTTTTGTAGATCGCAGATTTCGTACTATAATTGCAATCTTTTGTGTCCCAAAGGGACAATGTGTTCTCATTTTCTTGAGGCTTGGCCAGCAGGTCAAAAAGATCTCTCATAGGAAATGTAAAAGCTGTTCAAATAATATTATAACGAAGGCACTGGGAACACTTCATATAAACTGAAGCTTAAAAAGAACAGTAATATTTTCTGAGGAACATTTTCTGAGGAGCAGCAAATGTAAAAGTGTAACTGCATGGATGCTATAACAGGAACAAAAAGCTGTGGTTACTCACAAACCTCAAACAGGTCTTTCAGTCATTGTGAAAGAAGACAGAAATGACACAAAGGTGACTCATATGTGCCACTCATCTCACGTCTTACAGTATGTGCAATTGTTTGTTCAGCCTTTATTCAATATGATCTAGTTGTTTCTATATATGTCAGATTTGTGTGTGTGTGTGTGTGTGTGTGTGTTTACTGTGCTGCACTATATATGATTCATTTGAACAAAAGAAAATGTATGACAGAAAATGGAGCACACAAGACAGAAACACAATCCAAACACCGAAGACTCAGAGCTGCACTACCCCTAGGCTGGACTTAAACCTTCTCAACCAGTTTTTAGAAAAATGAACTGATTGCTGAAAGCTTTTCTATTTAACCTTTGTAACATTAAGAGGATGAGTTGGATCATTAATTATCTCATTTCACCTTTAAGGCTTTCCATATAAATATCAAATTATTGCAGTCTTCTCTGACTCTAGCCTTCTCAATCATCTCATTTATCTCATTCTCATTTTCTATATTTTTGTTAAATGGTCACTGCTACTCTTAAGTATAGAATAATAATTTACATATATAGCACCTTTCTCAAACTCAAAGTCGCTTTATATAGGTCAGAGAAAACACACAAAAAATACAGTTGCTAAAGAGTGGTGAGTTTATGCACTGGTGGAGAAATGTTCATGAAACAGAAAGGTTTTGAGATGAGATTTGAAGAAAGGAAGAGAAGAGAAGAGCAGTCTGGAAGAGAATTCCAAAGCTTGGGGGCCGTGGTACTGAAGGACCTGCCACCCAGGGTAGAGAGTCTAGTGCGAGCAATATTCATTCATCTCATTATCTCTAGCTGCTTTATCCTGTTCTACAGGGTCGCAGGCAAGCTGGAGCCTATCCCAGCTGACTACGGGCGAAAGGCGGGGTACACCCTGGACAAGTCGCTAGGTCATCACAGGGCTGACACATAGACACAGACAACCATTCACATTCACACCTACAGTCAATTTAGAGTCACCAGTTAACCTAACCTGCATGTCTTTGGATTGTGGGGGAAACCAGAGCACCCAGAGGAAACCCACACAGACACAGGGAGAACATGCAAACTCCATACAGAAAGGCCCTCGCCGGCCACGGGGCTCGAACCCGGACCTTCTTGCTGTGAGGCGACAGCGCTAACCACTACACCACCGTGCTGCCCGTGCGAGGAACAGCAAGGAGATAATAGCTAGAGGATCTGAGAGAGCGGGATGGAGTATAAGGGGTCAGGAGATCACAGATGTAAGAAGGAGCAAGGTTATGGAGAGCTTTGAAGGTGAGTAGTATGATTTTATATTTAATTCTGGACAGAACAGGTAGCCAGTGACGCTGAGAAAGAATGGGGGTGATATGAGCAGATGGTTTGGTATGGGTGAGGAGTCTCGCTGCAGAGTTCTGAATGTATTGTAATCTTTGAAGGGATTTAGTTGGGAGGCCAATGAGAAAGGAGTTACAATAACCTGGGCGGGACATCATGAAGGAGTGGACCAACGTTTGAACATCACTAGTGGAAAGAAAGAGGCGAAGGCGGGCGATGTTCCGGAGGTTGAAGAATGCAGTCTTGGTAAGGGATTTAATGTGGGGATCAAAGTTGAGTGAGGGGTCGAGCAAGGTTTCTAACAACAGGTAAAGTTTTAGCAAGTGCACCGTCAATGTTAAGACTGAAACTGGAGGATTTGGACAATGAAGATTTGGAGCCGATAAGCATAATTTGTTTTATCTGTTTCTGTTTTATCATATTATTATTATTATTATTATTATTATTATTATTGCTGTTGTTGTTGTGTCTATTCCTAATTATACCACCTATAAACCATATTTATAATATTTCTAGCACAGTATGGGGTTTTTTTGCAGGCTCTATTCTGATTGGTCAGAAGGTGATAATTATTTCATTTGTTTGAAACCTTTCTCCTTCTATTTTAACAACCTACAAAGGGACATATACAGTGGATGATCCATAGAAACAGATTGAAATAAAAAAAAGAGTCATTATTGATAAGGTGAAGCTTTCTGCAAGGAGACGTTTATTTAGCATTTTTGAAAGGGGTTTCCTAACGTCAACACTGTAACACTTAGAGATAAAGCTGTACATTTATAGGTAGAGGAAAGTCTTCAGGACAGAGGACTTTGCGGTGTCTAAGTGACAAGCTGAAATTTTGTCTTATTAACTTCAAGAGAGAGAAAGAAGAGAGGCTAGTGAGGAACTGTTATAGTGTAAGTGATAACAGGAACTAACTTGTTCTGTGAACATTTCACAAAGTAACTACAAATGAATGAAAAGCACATGTTCTTTCACTGAAAAAAAGGATCACATTGCTGTGCTTTATGAGCAATAAAAGTTTTTTTCCCCCCGAGAACAGCATGCCCCATCGTGTTTTATTCCGTACACACCCCACTTTCATTATCACATTGTTGTTATTATTATAACTGAATGTTATTCACACAACACATCTGTATAAAAACTGGCTGTTTTTCAGCCTTGTTTGTCTTTGGTGTCAGAAAGATTTGATTTAAGCTGTGTCCCCAGGCTCTTTTTGAACAGAACAAATCTCTTTTCATTGTAACGTGGTTTCTTGGTCTCCTGATTCTGAGTCATCTCAGAATCTCTTCTGGTGATGCTGCAGTATTTTGCATCCACATGTGAATTTACATGTTGCATTTAATTGCCAGCCATAGCTTTGGTTTTATTAAGGTCATTTTTTTTAATATATGTAATATTGCCTCAGATGAACTGTAATGGTTGCCATTATGGCTAGGTTTGGTTTTAAGTCAAGTTTATTTATCTTTAGTACAGTATGACCAGACATAGTGTAATACTTATGGTGAGGCCAGAATATAAAGCATACCAGCACACAAGAGCTTAAACAAACCATAAAAATAAAATACAATTAAAAAAAAAAAACACAAGTAGGCCTTATATACTGCTTATATGCTATATACCAGGTCTTGTATACTGTTTCAAAAGGGGAAAAAAAGTTGGGACACTGTAAAATCTAAATAAAGTAGAATACAATGATTTTCATCATGGAAACCCTGTGTTTTATTGACAGTAGTACAAAGACCACATATCAAATGTTGAAACTGGGAAACTTTGTTTTATATATATAAGTTGGGACAGGGAGTAACAAAGTATTGGAAAAAGTTGTGAAAAGTTGTGTAATATTGTGTTAAAAAAATTTAAGTCAGGTTGATTGGCAGCAGGTCAGTAACATGATTGGGTATAGAAAGATCATCCCAGAGAGGCTGAGTCTCTCAGAAGTAAAGATGAAAGTAAAGATGAAAGTAAAGTGTGTTAGTGTGTATGTTAGTGATGGGGAGAGAATGAAAAGAGAGAATTTTGGTGTGAACAAAGCAGAGTATTGCACTGTGCACTGACTGTGGAAGTACAAGTGCAGCGAATAAGCCGGCGGTCGGTTATAAGTTGCCATGCCCATGAGCTGGTGTGTGTTGGGAGGCTGGTGTCTGTGGCCTGGTGTCCTCCTGCCCTGAGCTCTGCTGCTCAGAAAGGCCGTGGTGTTCAGTGTAAAGGTCAACAGGCTGCAGCTTTGGGCTGAAAGGCGTGAAAACACTCATCCGCTTCAGGGCCGTGGGCTCTTTATCTGCCGCTTCTCCCCTGATCTTATTAAAATGCACTAGAGCAAATGAGATTGCAGAGGCTGCTGAGAATGACGTGTATAATATGGTTTCCTCCATTTCATTTTCTGGAGGATTTGTGAGGCAGCAGCTTCCTGCCTCCCCCGCGAGCTTATTAATATTCATCCCTCAGCTTTTCTCTCGCGGCGGCGCGCGCGGCTCGGCAGGTATTGTACTGATGGTGGTGACGATGATGAGGAGGAGGAGGAGGAGGAGGAAGAGGAGGAGGAAGATGCAGGCGCGAGCTCTTTGAGACGTGTTCCCACATGGTGAAAAGAGAGAGAGAGAGAGAGAGAGCTGTCTGTCTGTCTCTCCCTCTTTCTCACTCTGTCTGACTGTCTCTCCCTCTCTCTCCCTCTGTCTGACTGTCTCTCTGTCTCTCCCTCTCTCTGTCTCTCTCTGTCTGACTGTCTCTCCCTGTCTCTCCCTCTGTCTGACTGTCTCTCCCTCTCTCTGTCTCTCTCTGTCTGACTGTCTCTCCCTGTCTCTCCCTCTGTCTGACTGTCTCTCACTCTGTCTCTCTCTCACTCTCTGTGACTGTCCCTCTCTCTCACTCTGTCTGACTGTCTCTCCCTCTTGCTCCCTCTGTCTGACTGTCTCTCCCTCTGTCTGACTGTCTCTCACTCTGTCTCTCTCTCTCACTCTCTCTGACTGTCTCTCCCTCTCTCTCACTCTGTCTGACTGTCTCCCCCTCTCTCTCACTCTGTCTGACTGTCTCTCTGTCTCTCCCTCTCTCTGTCTCTGTCTGTCTGACTGTCTCTCCCTGTCTCTCTCTGTCTGACTGTCTCTCCCTCTCTCTGTCTGACTGTCTCTCACTCTGTCTCTCTCTCACTCTCTGTGACTGTTTCTCCCTCTCTCTCGCTCTGTCTGACTGTCTCTCCCTCTCGATCCCTCTGTCTGACTGTCTCTCCCTCTGTCTGTCTGACTGTCTCTCACTCTGTCTCTCTCTCACTCTCTCTGACTGTCTCTCCCTCTCTCTCACTCTGTCTGACTGTCTCCCCCTCTCTCTCCCTCTGTCTGACTGTCTCTCTGTCTCTCCCTCTCTCTGTCTCTCTCTGTCTGACTGTCTCTCCCTGTCTCTCCCTCTGTCTGACTGTCTCTCCCTCTCTCTCACTCTGTCTGACTGTCTCTCCCTCTCTCTGTCTGACTGTCTCTCACTCTGTCTCTCTCTCACTCTCTCTGACTGTCTCTCCCTCTCTCTCACTCTGTCTGACTGTCTCTCCCTCTCTCCCTCTGTCTGACTGTCTCTCCTTCTCTCTCACTCTGTCTGACTGTCTCTCACTCTGTCTCTCTCTCTCTGTCTCTCTCTGTCTGACTGTCTCTCCTTCTCTCTCACTCTGTCTGACTGTCTCTCTCTGTCTCTCCCTCTGTCTGACTGTCTCTCCCTCTCTCTGTCTGACTGTCTCTCACTCTGTCTCTCTCTCCCTCTCTCTCACTCTGTCTGACTGTCTCTCTCTGTCTCTCTGTCTGACTGTCTCTCTCTGTCTCTCTGTTTGACTGTCTCTCTGTCTGACTGTCTCTGTCTCTCTCTGTCTGACTGTCTCTCTCTCTCTGTCTGTCTCTCTCTGTTTGTCTCTGTCTGTCTGTCTCTCTCTGATTGTCTGTCTGTCTGTCTCTGACTGTCTCTCTTTCTCTGACTGTGTCTCTCTCTGTCTGTCTATCTCGCTCTCTCTCTCTGTCTGTCTCTCTGTCTGTCTGTCTCGCTCTCTGCCTGTCTGTCTGCCTGTCTCTCTCTCTCTGTCCCTCTCTGTCTGCCTGTCTCTCTCTCTATCTGTAGATTGAATATTTCACTGGTATAAACTTATTCTTTGCACATGTCTATAGGCTGCATGCACACACACATTGGTCTACCTCTTACTAAAATAAATGACCCCTTTAAAATAAACTAAAACATTCCAAGTTAATTAGTTCACACAGGTCCCTCTCCCAGACCGCACTCCTTTAAAAAGTGACACAGGGGGATCGAAAGGTCTGAGAACTCGAGTGAAGATGCTTCGATTTTGCATTAATTTCTAATTTAATGCAATAGTTCTCATTACAAATTACATTACTGACAAGAACTTGAGTGTAAAGTAGAACCTTTGAAAGATTTCCATGAATTTCAGAGTTTCTTAGTATTTGGTTCATCCCCTTTTCACTTTACAGACCATTATGAACTCGAGCTGGGATGGACTCCACAAGTTTGTGCAAAAATTTATGAGCCATTTTAGATCAAGTGGATCAGTGCGTGTCTGAATGCGTGGTTCAACAGAAGAGATTACACATGAGGAAAATCTGACCTTTTATCAAAAATAGTTACATTTACTTACATTAAATTGGGAGAAAGTACAGTACCGACTCTTCAACATTAAGTATTTAAGATGGTGATATCATTGTTTAGAAAATTTCAAAATTCTAAAATCTTGTTTTTATTTCCAATTTTCAATGGAAAGAAATCCCAGATTTTCAATGCGGTCTCAGACTTTTGAACCCGACTGTACTGTATCTACTTGCGATATCCTGTAATAATCAATAACACTGTGCATAATTTCAATTTATTTAAATTTAAATAAATGGCACATCCATTAATATCATGGGGGCATTATATTAAAGGATATGCTATTAATATCATGCCCCCATCTTTACACTGATGAGATCTGAGGATAGATTGCCCTGACCAGAACTGGCATGTGTAGCTTACACCACTTAAACAGAGTTCTTGCAAATAAGAAAGACAGAAAGAAAGAAAGTTAAAGACAGAGAGCTGTACATATTCTCACTGCCACATGTTCATAAAAGAGCTTGACACTTATAAGATATTCGTAGGATATCAAAGGAAACAAGTCTCGCTTGTTACAATTTGGATGAATTTTGCAATTTGTATGATTATCCCATTTACTCTATCACCTGATCCTTCATGACAGATTTCATGACAGACAAAAATGTCTGTGACTGCAGGGTGGACACAATGCCAGCTGGACCGTTTAATGAAAGTGTCTTGATGCTGATGAGTCTCCTGTAACACACATTCCCCATTTTACATAAGCTTACAACATGACTTTTGCTTCAACATAATGATTGTAATTGCTGTAATTTCAAGTAATTAGTGTCGCATTTAATGTTATTTCTACTGAATTGCCTATATATGATATTAATATACTATGTTAAACACCACAAAATCCACCTCCACATTACACACGCACGTCTCCCAGCCCTTCCTGCTCGCACTCTCTTCCTCTGCTGTTCCTTTATGGCATCATGTTTCTCCATTATGCCAGTTTTTAAACACCTCTTGCGCCCATTCATATCTAAGAGCCACTTTTAGAGGCGCCAGTCCACATCCATCCTCTATCACTCTTTGCACAAATTGTTTAAAAAAAACACACACATATATTTGAAGGGACATAATATGTGTGAAAACACATTTTTGGGGGGAAGCTATGGCCTAATGGTTAGAGAAACAGCTTTGAGACCAAAAGGATGCTGGTTCAGTTCCCTGGACCAGCAGGACTGGCTGAAGTGCTCTTGAGCAAGGCATCTAACCCTCAACTGTTCTGGCAAGTGTGGTGGTGTACCTTGTGTCTGACTAGCCAAAGAAAAACTGATGATGCGATTATCAGTTCAGGCAGGGAACCCGGCCATAATAATAATAATAATAATAATAATTGAAAGTGGGCGGCACGGTGGTGTAGTGGTTAGCGTTGTTGCCTCACAGCAAGAAGGTCCGGGTTCGAGCCCCGTGGCCGGCGAGGGCCTTTCTGTGTGGAGTTTCCATGTTCTCCCTGTGTCCGTGTGGGTTTCCTCCGGGTGCTCCGGTTTCCCCCACAGTCCAAAGACATGCAGGTTAGGTTAACTGGTGACTCTAAATTGACCGTAGGTGTGAATGTGAGTGTGAATGGTTGTCTGTGTCTATGTGCAGCCCTGTGATGACCTGGCGACTTGTCCAGGGTGTACCCCGCCTTTCGCCCGTAGTCAGCTGGGATAGGCTCCAGCTTACCTGCGACCCTGTAGAACAGGATAAAGCGGCTAGAGATAATGAGATGAGATGAGATAATTGAAAGTACAGCTATTTAAATATTCCATGCCACAATAATCTGACTGTATGTTCAGTTAGTGGCCTCATGCCAAAACCTTCATTCAGTTCAGAAACTTCATAGTTCCAGTTTTACTGAACTAACAAGAAAATATGAGGGGTTTTTTTTAAAACAAAATTTGTGTGTGTGTGTGGGTGTGTGTGTATGTCAGAGTCACTGGGATATTTTCCAGATCCACATCAGGATAGAGCAGCTCCTGTAGATGAAAGCTATAATAAACGTCATACATTTGTTTGTTTGTTTGTTATTTTTAATGGAGTGCCAGATGATATTACAAACAGTGGCATAATTTACCTGATATAATTAAATAATATTGGCTGGCTTTTTTCATGGTATCTCAGATATATTCCATTCAGTTAGTGTGATATTGAACGAGTCAGAGACTGAAGACTGATATGTGTGAAGAATATCTAATGAAGTTTTGGTCACCTTTCGGGTGTTCAAGGCGTCTTTCTCTTTCCCAGCAAACAAAGAAATGCTTCTGCGCACGTGCAGCAGAAAACTTTCTCACTGAATATTCGCATCAGCTCTGACGTGTGACGTCATGTTGTCTTGACAACCATGCAATATCGTAAACCATATTCAACCATATTCATTCTCTATTGCGTAGAGTGACGTAATACACGTAGGATAAGCAATACGCTAGCAATATTGCATGCTATCGAACCAAATGAATGAAACCCGCTAGAAGGGAATACAGTAGTGCTTGAAAGTTTGTGAACCCTTTAGAATTTTCTATGTTTCTGCATAAATATGACCTAAAACATCATCAGATTTTCATATAAGTCCTAAAAGTAGATAAAGAGAACCCAGTTAAACAAATGAGACAAAAATATTATACTTGGTCATTTATTTATTGAGGAAAATGATCCAATATTACATATCAGTGAGTGGCAAAAGTATGTGAACCTCTAGGATTAGCAGTTAATTTGAAGGTGAAATTAGAGTCGGGTGTTTTCAATCAGTGAGATGACAATCAGGAGTGAGTGGGCACCCTGTTTTATTTAAAGAACAGGGATCTATCAAAGTCTGATCTTCACAACACATGTTTGTGGAAGTGTATCATGGCACGAGCAAAGGAGATTTCTGAGGACCTCAGAAAAAGCGTTGTTGATGCTCCTCAGGCTGGAAAAGGTTACAAAACCATCTCTAAAGAGTTTGGACTCCACCAATCCACAGTCAGACAGATTGTGTACAAATAGAGGAAATTCAAGACCATTGTTACCCTCCCCAGGAGTGGTCGACCAACAAAGATCACTCCAAGAGCAAGGTGTGTAATAGTCGGCGAGGTCACAAAGGACCCCAGGGTAACTTCTAAGCAACTGAAGACCTCTCTCACATTGGCTAATGTTAATGTTCATGAGTCCACCATCAGGAGAACACTGAACAACAATGGTGTGCATGGCAGGGTTGCAAGGAGAAAGCCGCTGCTCTCCAAAAAGAACATTGCTGCTCATCTGCAGTTTGCAAAAGATCACGTGGACAAGCCAGAAGGCTATTGGAAAAATGTTTTGTGGACGGATGAGACGAAAATAGAACTTTTTGGTTTAAATGATAAGCGTTATGTTTGGAGAAAGGAAAACACTGCATTCCAGCAGAACCACCTTATCCCATCTGTGAAACATGGTGGTGGTAGTATTATGGTTTGGGCCTGTTTTACTGCATCTGGGCCAGGACGGCTTGCCATCATTGATGGAACAATGAATTCTGAATTATACCAGCGAATTCTAAAGGAAAATGTCAGGACATCTGTCCATGAACTGAATCTCAAGAGAAGGTGGGTCATGCAGCAAGATGACCCTAAGCACACAAGTCATTCTACCAAAGAATGGTTAAAGAAGAATAAAGTTAATGTTTTGGAATGGCCAAGTCAAAGTCCTGACCTTAATCCAATCGAAATGTTGTGGAAGGACCTGAAGCGAGCAGTTCATGTGAGGAAACCCACCAACATCCCAGAGTTGAAGCTGTTCTGTATGGAGGAATGGGCTAAAATTCCTCCAAGCCGGTGTGCAGGACTGATCAACAGTTACCGCAAACGTTTAGCTGCAGTTATTGCTGCACAAGGGGGTCACACCAGATACTGAAAGCAAAGGTTCACATACTTTTGCCACTCACAGATATGTAATATTGGATCATTTTCCTCAATAAATAAATGACCAAGTATAATATTTTTGTCTCATTTGTTCAACTGGGATCTCTTTATCTACTTTTAGGACTTGTGTGAAAATCTGATGATGTTTTAGGTCATATTTATGCAGAAATATAGAAAATTCTAAAGGGTTCACAAACTTTCAAGCACCACTGTAGAATACATGTTTTTGTTCCATCAAAAAAGTGTCCTGCATGTATAATAATCAAGGATATTGCAGCACTAATATACTGATTGTCAAAATATTTGTTGGTTTCTTTTTAAATTAACAACCTATAAGATCCTGTGCAGCAAAACACATTAGAAAGCACTATTGAACCTGTCATCTTCAAAAGTTTGCATGTCCTGAAATGTTTTATTCATCTTATTACCAAAGCAATTGTCTAACAGTATAAAATCTATTACAGAATGAGACTTTTTATGTTTTATCCGTTTATAATTACATTTCATGTTGTGGAATGTTCACAAAACAAGTTTGTTCCTTTCCTGTTATCACAAATGTTATAGCAGTTACCTTACCAGCCTCTATTTTTTTTATTTCTCCTGATAGCCAAAGAAAGCAGTGTGTCATGTTTAACAAAAACACAACTTTACTTCTGACCATAGAGACGCCTTCTCAAAATGCTAAATAATCATCTTTTCACAGAAACCTGCATGTACATGCAAGTTTTTTTTAATTACTAGAAACTTTAACGCATCAGAATGAACGCATTAATAGAAACCTGTGATTTGCCTCGCAATCTGCACTACTTTCAACGAATCAACGCCTTCTGATCGATCGGGATCGAGAATTCGACAGCACTGTGGTGTAAAGCACATAATTCTGTAACTACAATGACTCATCCTGTAACTGCAGTGAAACTGGTTGGAAAAGGTGTTTCCAGTAAGGGAGGAAAATCTGGATCCACCCACAGGCCAATTAAGTTAATAATAACTGTAATTAAGCTGTAGTAACACATCATGTAAGTGCATCACCGAGCCTAGATTTACTCAGAATGCTTTTGTTCACGAAACAGTAAAACCACAAATGTTTACAGACATTTATAGTTTCAAGATAATTAATTCAGTACCCCTAAATCTATGCATGATGCACACACAGACACATGTGTGACCTGGGAACAAGTGGAAAAAAAGAAAAAGAAAAGCAGCTGCCAGTGGTTGCATATGCAGAGCCAGCTGTCCACCGCAGAGACGTGAGAGAGAGAGAGATGAAACCACAGGTGCAGTCCTGCAAATGAAACTCAAATACAGTCACTCACTGCAAAACAAACAATTAAAACACTTAATACAGGACGATAATTCAAACTGCATTTTTTTCCCTTGAATGCAAATGTGACGAAAATTGAATACCTCTGTGGTGACTGAGAGTTATTTTAGCAGTGAGGACAGGGGTATGCTACTGGTGCCACTTTTCCATTCTGTTGTACAGACTACCCTCCCCCTATAACCACACACACACACACACACACACACACACACACACACACTTGCTTTCACATGCAAATCATACTTTAATCTGAGCTCTCTAATAGACCACCATGGCAACAGAGACACGGCCCTAATGAGGCTGAGGCACAGGTTAATGCCAACCCTGCACATCAGCCATGTGCGCACATCCACACACCCACACACTCGTGGCTATGTAAATGTACACACAATCATATCCATCACGCAACTTAAACGGGTTTTAGATTAATTATAGCTTACCTCTTTTTGCTCCTTGCACAAGTGCCTCTATTTAGTCTTAAATGCAACACCCATGCACACGAACACACCCATTAACTGCAGCCACTGACATGTGTAATGGTTGTTAGTAATACAGTAAGTGTTAATAGGCCTGTCTGTTTTACCACACGCTGCCTCTGTGTGTGTGTGTGTGTGTGTGTGTGTGTGTGTGTGTGTTGGCTGAGTATGACATGACAAACAACCTGCCTCTAATTTAAGCACATTAAAACCATTAGGCTGACACATGCTCTAGTCCAAGCTGTTTGTGTCAAGTAGTGGCACAGTCCAAGTGCATATATCAAAATGGAGTCTACAGTAAGGTAAGCTGTCTATCTATAAACACACATATACACACACAGCTGTTCAGCTATTCCTCAAGTTATTCCCCATTCCGTTATGGCCCTTATCAGTGTGTCCTTGAGAAGCGTCCATAAAGGAGTGATGTGTTTTTTCCCTCCCCTTTCCCAGTCTAACACCTGCGCTTCAACCCCAGAGCATCTTATTATTTCATCATTTCCTAGAAGAAAAAAACACCAACAAGTTTTGAGGGTTTTTTTTTTGGGGGGGGGGGGTTGGACAAATAAGCCACCATAAAGAACTCCAGCACATTTACGGCTAAATAAAGTCACATTTTATACAAACCAAAGTCTAAAATAGAAACTGAATGGGCGAGACAGATGGTACAGTTGTGGCTGTCAGGATGTGTGTCATTCCTGCTGAAGCCAGTTGGAGCTGTGTTACCAAGCTGAACCTCATCTTCCATCTTCATAGATATAGTGGAATTGAACCGGTGCATCCAGATGGCAATAAATGTTCCGACTCACCTTTGGGTTCCATTATCCCAGCAGGAGCGATGTATGTAGATGGACACACAGGGTAGTCTGGCTTCACATAGTTCATGTTTCTGATAATCAGTGCATTTGGCTACAGCATACATGTCAACCTATACGGAATGTCCGTATTTTATACGGATTTTATTCAATAAACATAGTATACGGGCGTACAAATAAAGTTATACGGATTCTTTAAAAAAAACTTCAATATTTATTTAGAGCTATAATCAATTCCCATGATGATAAAAGAGTGCATAACATTTACAAACATACTGTACACCACAGAAAGCACAAACAGCCAGTAAAGAGTCTTATGAAATCACGCGTTATCTTGTGGTAGCGAGACTTCGTTCCACTTTTGATCATGTGCACACCGCATTGTGAGAATCCCGCCAACCAGGAAGTAACATTTTGTTTGAAACGCATATTTCCACCTGAGCGACTTTCAATAGCGACTGAAAAGATTCTGAATGGGCACTCCGGCAAGATCAACACAGACACTTGCTGTGACATGCAGCCTAGTGAGGTATTGGTGCAGAGCGCTAAAAAAGCTGTCATGGAGTACAATTCAGAACATTAGAGTGACACTTTGTGTTTTTGTCAAACACTGGAGCTTTGTATTCATTCTGAAGGTTTATTGTTATTAATATTGAATAAAAAGTAACTGGGATATATCATTGTTAATTATCATTCAAATTTTAGGTAAATTATTTTAATTTACATCTTATAAGGATTTTATAAGAGAAATACGGATTTTGGAGGTTAGTTATACAGGTTTGATTGACCAAAGGTTGACATGTATGCTACAGTATTATTGGATAATTTGCAAAAAAATAAAATAAAATAAAATTATATATATATATATATATATATATATATATATATATATATATATATATATATATATGTGTGTGTGTAATCAGTGACAGAAAATGCACCATAATGTTTTGTTAATGATT
This sequence comes from Neoarius graeffei, assembly GCF_027579695.1. NCBI lineage: Eukaryota > Metazoa > Chordata > Actinopteri > Siluriformes > Ariidae > Neoarius > Neoarius graeffei. Next base: position 37,442,989 of record NC_083588.1, read on the forward strand.
TATTTTTCATTTTGTGTGTGTGTGAGAGAGAGAGAGAGAGAGAGAGAGAGAGAGAGAGAGAGAGTAAAAATGACTGTGAAGGGCAGAAATGAAAAAAACCTCTCAGATCAATGATGGATGGATGGATGGATGGATGGATGGATGGATGGATGGATGGATGGATGGATCAAACTCCCTGAAGGTTTACTAGATGCATGACTCACTCCTGAGAGAGATAAATATATAATTCAACTGACCTTTCCTTCTCTGTCCTCAAAAATAAATGACCTCAAACCAGGCACTGACAATGTAAGGAATAAAACATGACAGGGTGTGGTGTTATTATGCATACTGCACCACCCTGTCATTTCTTAGTTTTCTATAACAGTGTTTTATTTCTTTTACACCACAGAAATGTAATTTTTGTTATTATTTACAGAACAATAAATGTGTCATACTTTTTATCCATTTATAGTTACATTTACTGTTGCAGAATGTCCATGAAACATGTTAGTTTCTGTTATCGCTTTTGTTATACAGTGGTGCTTGAAAGTTTGTGAACCCTTTGGAAATTTCTATATTTCCTAAAACATCATCAGATTTTCACACAAGTCCTAAAAGTAGATAAAGAGAACCCAGTTAAACAAATGAGACAAATATATTATGCTTGGTCATTTATTTATTTATTGAGGAAAATGATCCAATATTACATATCTGTGAGTGGCAAGAGTATGTGAACCTTTGCTTTCAGTATCTGGTGTGACCCCCTTGTGCAACAATAACTGCAACTAAACGTTTCTGGTAACTGTTGATCAGTCCTGCACACCGGCTTGGAGGAATTTTAGCCCGTTCCTCCGTACAGAACAGCTTCAACTCTGGGATGTTGGTGGGTTTCCTCACATGAACTGCTCGCTTCAGGTCCTTCCACAACATTTCGATTGGATTAAGGTCAGGACTTTGACTTGGCCATTCCAAAACATTAACTTTATTCTTCTTTAACCATTCTTTGGTAGAACAACTTGTGTGCTTATGGTCGTTGTCTTGCTGCATGACCCACTTTCTCTTGAGATTCAGTTCATGGACAGATGTCCTCCTGTGGAGGACGGCCCCATATGGACAGTTGAAAGTCACACTTGGAAGACACTCTGGACACTTACAGTAATGCTTTTGTGGCTGAGGACTACAGTTGGCTTGCTAACTTTGGGACTGCGGTTGTCATGAACAGTTTTGCACTCAAGTTTCCATTAATGAAGAGTTATAACATCAACGAAACTGACTTTATGTTAAAACTGTTAATGTTATAGTCATGTTGTCTGTTGTTGCCCAGGTGAGGACTGGTTCCCTTTTGGGTCTGGTTCCTCTCGAGGTTTCTTCCTCGTGTCGTCTGGGGGAGTTTTTCCTTGCCACCGTCGCCACGGGCTGGCTCATTGGGGATAGATTAGGGATAAAATTGGCTCATGTCTTGTGTCATTCAGATTCTGTAAAGCTGCTTTGGGACAATGTCTATTGTTAAAAGCGCTATACAAACAAACTTGACTTGATGTCCTGATATTTTCCTTTAGAATTCACTGGTATAATTCAGAATTCATTGTTCCATCAATGATGGCAAGCCGTCCTGGCCCAGATGAAGCAAAACAGGCCCAAAACATGATACTACCACCACCATGTTTCACAGATGGGATAAGGTTCTTATGATGGAATGCAGTGTTTTCCTTTCTCCAAACATAACGCTTCTCATTTAAACCAAAAAGTTCTATTTTGGTCTCATCCGTCCACAAAACATTTTTCCAATAGCCTTCTGGCTTGTCCACATGATTTTTAGCAAACTACAGACGAGCAGCAATGTTCTTTTTGGAGAGCAGTGGCTTTCTCCTTGCAACCCTGCCATGCACACCATTGTTGTTCAGTGTTCTCCTGATGGTGGACTCATGAACATTAGCCAATGTGAGAGAGGCCTTCAGTTGCTTAGAAGTTACCCTGGGGTCCTTTGTGACCTCGCCGACTATTACGTGCCTTGCTCTTGGAGTGATCTTTGTTGGTCAATCACTCCTGGGGAGGGTAACAATGGTCTTGAATTTCCTCCATTTGTACACAATCTGTCTGACTGTGGATTGGTGGAGTCCAAACTCTTTAGAGATGGTTTTGTAACCTTTTCCAGCCTGATGAGCATCAACAACGCTTTTTCTGAGGTCCTCAGAAATCTCCTTTGTTCGTGCCATGATACACTTCCACAAACACATGTTGTGAAGACCAGACTTTGATAGATCCCTGTTCTTTAAATAAAACAGGGTGCCCACTCACACCTGATTGTCATCCCATTGATTGAAAACACGTGACTCTAATTTCACCTTCAAATTAACTTCTAATCCTGGAGGTTCACATACTTTTGCCACTCACAGATATGTAATATTGGATCATTTTCCTCAATAAATAAATGACCAAGTATAATATTTTTGTCTCATTTGTTTAACTGGGTTCTCTTTATCTACTTTTAGGACTTGTGTGAAAATCTGATGATGTTTTAGGTCATATTTATGCGGAAATATAGAAAATTCTAAAGGGTCCACAAACTTTCAAGCACCACTGTAGCTGCTACATATAAATAGTTTTTTTCTTTTACCAGTGTTGCTGTTTCTCTCTTTCTACAAGTTAAAAACAAAACACCTCCACCTTGTCAGTTTGAAACCAGAAAGTGCAAATTCTTCTGTCCTGATGACTTTCCAGTGGCGGAAATCTTCCTGACAAGTAAGATAAAGCGTTGATACCGGAGACATTTCCTTAAAAAAGCATCACTGTGCCAATGATTATACATTTTCCTTTGTTAAATAACTCGTTTTGAAGCCATCAGGTCTTAGGCTTAGATTATATGGCGCATCTGTCATACAAGTCCCAATGAAAGAACTGTTACTACAGAAATGTATTAGGTATTAGGTATAATGTATTATTACATGTGTATTATTACTGTATAAAACTATCTGGAAAAACTGCCGGAGCTTGTGCTGTAGAAAATAAATCAGCACCTTCTGGCCAACCGATTTGAGAATTAAACAGCTATAAAGGATTCAGGCCTCAGAAGTCTTTCTGACATTTACTACCCCCATTATACAGTCAGTTTCTGCCTGCACAAGACACAAAGTCTCACAGAAAGCACACAATATGATGGATCAATTTCCTTCCACAGATCAATACACACAGGAGATCAATACAAGCAACACCACAAAGGGCCTTGTTCAATTCTTCCTTATTCCATGCAGCACCTTACAGAAATTTTGTGTGTTCCTGAAACACAAGCTGGTATGCCAAATATGTGCTGATGGTTGACTGAAGAAACAAATGAGCAGGGTGTAAAGTTGACAAGAATGTAGGGAAGTGAAACAGGGAACAATACTCCAACCCACGCTGAATGTCATTACAAATATGCATCTGCCCTGATTCTGACACAAACACCTCCGAAACAGGGAACTTTACCTGTGTATCTACTGATACTCTATCACACAATCAATCGCTCTTCATCAAATAGTTATTTTTCCTTGTAGGCTTTGTCACTTGCTCTTGAAGGCTCTGTAACTAATGCAATGAAGTCTTTCTCAAAAACAATAGCGTCACTGTGGTTGGTTAAAAGTCACACTGTGGAATAAGTGAAAGAAACCGTGTGTCAAAGGAGACACGAGAGGTCTCAGGAGACACATGAAACTGAAAAACAACGGAACAAGAGATGGGGAGGGGAGCCAGGTGCACTCAGCTGTTTCAAAACTGGAATCATTTAGTTGCTTTTACTTAACAGGATTAAGATGAACACAAAACACTTTCTAGGCTTCATATTTCATCCTCAACCTTCGTGATGGTCATTTGTCAAAAGTATCCGGTGGAGGATTTTAACAAAGCAATCAGATTCTTTTCATATACACAATTACAGTTTCTCATGGTTATGCACAAATCTGAAACAGGCATCTCGACTGTGTCGGTGAGATGCACAGATTTTCAATGCTAGCCTAAGAGCAATAAAGGCCCTAATCTGACAGTGGAAAAGGGAGGATTTTGCAGGAGAAGAAATCAACACTGTCAGCACTGTAAGCTCCTTGTCTTGCATGCATGATTCCCATGTGCTGCACTGGGGAGAAATAAGCTGCCTGTTTAGCAGAAACATGAGAGTCTGATTGCAGCCGTCGTTAACTCCTCAGGCTTCCTGAAAGACAAGAGCTCGACATGAATTTCATTTAAAGGGCCTCCAGCTTACCTGTGTTGGTGGCTAGTGGATAGCATCTAAAAAAAAAAAAGAAAAAAATACAGGTTCTCAAGAGCACCTACAGGGGCTGAATCGGCTGCAGAGGCAGACTGGGCTGTGAGAGCGATAGAGAGCAGCGAGACAGAAAGACAAATGTGGGAATATCAAATATTGAACAACCTCACACATATACGCAAAGTGAACACACACAAGTGGCATTCAGATACACGCGCATACGCAAACATTGATAAACAGGTACACACACACACACATACAGCCATGTATGACGAGATTGAGAGAATAATTGTTTTATTCTATCCACATTGGTTTACTTGCTTTCTGAACATTAATTAGAGAATAAAAACTATATACCTATTTATCAGTTATTCCATGAAATCGAGTCGTACATGAGCTGATAGCTGACGAAACGCGTAGTACCAGGTTGGCTATAAGCCATGTACAACGAGATTGAGTGTTTTATTATACCCACATTCACTGGATTTTGAGAAACAGAGCATTTTTATTTTTTGCAAATTCGATAAATAAAAACTTTATACAAATCATCCGATAAAATAATTTACGCTTAAACTGTAAACAAACCGGTGAAATGACAGTAGCAATTTGTGAAAAATGCTATAATAATAATTCTTGATAAATAAAAAAAGATATGCTCTTGCCATCAAATACTTTTATTCCATATTTTGTTGCTTTTTTATTTTGGGGGGGTTTTGTTTTCGAGTAGTTTTTATTTCATCCTCCGTTGGTTCAGCAAGACGCTCCACCATTTTGTTTTTCCCTACTCATAGTATAGACCCCTTTCACATGACGTCATCGCGCTGCGAGATTTTGTTAGGCGCCATATTGGAAGACCAAGTACATGCACTCACAATATAAAACAAAGTACGAGTGAGAGTAAAGTGACACGATGGATGATAATTCTGGTTATGTGAGTACATTACCAGTTGCAGAAAGGGCATGGTATGTGGAGAAACTGGCTGTGATTGATGGGTTTGACCCATATGATAAGACTCGGGGCAAGGGAGAATGGAAACATAAGGAGGACCTGACACCAATTCTGCCATCTGTTTGCTACCCAGACATTGTAAACTATTTGTTGTTTACACCTAGTGCCTACACTCAGTGTTCGAACTATGCCGATATTTTCGGGGGGCCCCTTTTTTTCCCTTGGGGTGCTTGCGCTGGTCTCGGAGCGCGGATCTCCAAACACATGAGAAGCCTATCTTACGCACATATCACGCGGACTCCACACACGCATCGCATCTGAAGTCATAACTCATCAGGGGAAATCGTGTCCGCATTGGCATGTTCAAAAAACAACCTCGCGTCAACAATGATACCACATGCAAGAAAAAAAAAAAAAACAGTCAGGCTACTCAACAACCAACCTGGCAGCAGCGAGCAAGCCCCAAACCATCCTAAATTATTATTATTATTATTATTATTATTATTATTATTAAATTGTAGAAGTCTGGGAGGCTTGCTCCTCATACAGTTATCAACTTGGGGCCAATTTAGCATGTTTTAAATCTGAATTTCTTGCGTTTGCTTACCTCAAAGTGTCCGCAGATCATGCACAGACTTATCCATTATATCCACAGTTTTTTGCCAAGTCTCACACAGGTTTCTTTCAAGTCTACTGTTGGGCCAATAAATCATAAATAAAACAGCTCAGATTTGTTTAAGTCGTTTGCCACTCCACTGTATTCTCGTGGGTTCACATACCGCTGCTGTTATTTCCCCCTAATCACGAGTTTGTTGGTCTTCCAATATGGCGCAGGGTCTGTTTACTTCCAGTTTCGGGTGACGTCAGTGAAAGGGGTCTATATGAGCTGATATCCTAGTAGTAGAGTAGCCAATCAGAGTGTGCGATTGCTCATATCCAGTGAATGTGGATAGAATAATATAAGATATAACCTGAGCTCTTCATAAACAAACCATGTGGCCACTCACTTCCACTTCATAGAGATCTATGCATAGTTATGGTTGTTGTTGATCATTATTGATTTCTAAAAATATTATCTAAAGCGCTTCAGATCCGATTTGTAAGAGCTCATTTTTAGGCCAGTAATTTTCTCTGGGTTTATTCTGACAAGTTATTCAAATCTGAATATTTGATTTGCGCAGGAAATAATTTCTTCAGTCAGAACAGGGCGGAAAAACATGAAATCTGCTTTTTGCAGACTGGATTCAGGTTTCAAATCAGATTAAAATCAGATTTCGAGACATGTGAGTCAAATCAGATTTCATGTCTTTTTCTCCATTCGATGCTCCATGCTTTTTTGGCCTGATCACATGTTTGCAACAAAAACAAAATCACTGGGGGGAAAAAACACTCAGAACTGTACAGTATTCCCCACAATGAAGGCAGCAGTAATAACAGTATGTACCACTCTATTCTTTTTTTTAGTGGTGTTTGCACTGAACATTCATCGTTATGTAAAACATAATCCACAACAGTGCTGTTAGAGCTAATTTTAGTATTTGAATCCTCTTTGAAATTTTATAATATCTAGGCCAGGGGATCTCAAATGTTTTTGCAGTCATTTAACTGTAAAGTAAATCCCATGAACTCTTCAAATATTATTCAAATATATCAAATGTACTATTTATTATACATCAAATGTGCATAATAATAATAATAATAATAATAATAATAATAATAATAATAATAATAAGGCTATTTATTAGCCCACAGAATGTTTTGGGGTTTTTTTTCTGAACTTTCCACCAACAGAACATATTAGGCCCAGGTTGATATTATTTATGAGCTTGCTTTTGCATTATTGAGGTTTGGATTAAACTCATAAACTCATTCAATTCAAGGAAGCAGTCATAGCAAATTAATAACTATAAGAATTCAATCATAAATATAACCACTTTGATAATTATGGTTTTTTATTTCCACCACTGTATTAATAATAATAATAATAATAATAATAATAATAATAATAATATCACATACTCATTGGTTTTGCTTCATGGACTCACTTTGAGAACCATTGATCTAGGCTGTGTATTTAAGCCTAAAAATGTATTTATTAGAATGTTAAAGTATCTATGTTCTACTTTGAATAACTTTCCAGCTTTCGCCTGGATCATGCTGTTCGTTGTATGTACGCCTACGCCGTTACTATAGCAAACAATAGCCTCCAGTATGAACAAAACAAATTAGATTTGGTCACTTGTTATTTGCAATGTGCACACTCAAACTAAAAATCAGATTTAAGAAGTAAATTAGATTTGCCTTGTTGTCTGAACATAGACTAAATCACTGTTCTATAGCCAGGACTAGAGAGAGTGACAATATTGTCATGTGGTAATACAAAAAAAACTCACAGTCAGACTCATTTTAAAGAGCTGTGTGTCTTTGCATGTGACCCATCCAGATGTTTAAAGTCCTAGTGTTCAGTGGATGCTATTGGTCAATTATATCAATTGTGAACTCACTACTTGGTCAATATTAAAGAAAAGGTAGGTAGGAAAGCTAGGTAGGTAGGCAGCCCAATGTACAATGTACAAAAGTAATACCCTTTGGTGTTTGTCCTGTTTTGTCGCATTACTAGCTGGAATTAAAATGGATTTTTTGGGGGTTGGCACCATTTGATTTACACAACATGCCTACCACTTTAAAGGTGCAAATTGTTGTTTTATTGTGACACAAACAATAAGATGAAAAAACAGAAATCTGGAGTGTGCGTAGGTATTCACCCCCCAAAGTCAACACTTTGTAGAGCCACCTTTTGCTGCAATTACAGCTGCAAGTCTCTTGGGATATGTCTCTATTAGCTTAGCACATCTAGCCACTGGGATTTTTGTCCGTTCCTCAAGGCAAAATTGCTCCAACTCCTTCAAGTTAGACGGGTTGCGTTGGTGTACAGGAATCTTCAAGTTATGCCACAGATTCTCAATTGGATTGAAGTCTGGGCTTTGATTAGGCCATTCCAAGACATTTAAATGTTTCCCTTTAAACCACTCCATTGTAGCTTTAGCAGTAGGTTTAGGGTTATTGTCCTGCTGGAACGTGAACCTTCGTCCCAGTCTCAAACCTCTGGCTGAGTCAAACAGGTTTTCCTCCAGAATTGCCCTGAATTTAGTGCCATCCATCTTTCCTTCAGTCCTGACCAGCTTTCCTGTCCCTGCAGATGAAAAACATCCTCACAGCATGATGCTGCCACCACCATGCTTCACTGTAGGAATGGTGTTCTCAGGGTGTTGGGTTTGTGCTACACATGGCATTTCCCATGATGGCCAAAAAGATCAATTTTAGTCTCATCTGACCGGAGAATCTTCTTCCATGTGTTTGGGGAGTCTGCCACATGCTGCTGGGCAAACTCCAAATGTGTTTTCTTAAGCAATGACTTTTTTCTGGCCACTCTTCCATAAAGCCCTGCTCTGTGGAGTGTACGGCTTAAAGTGGTCCTATGGACAGATACTCCCATCTCAGCTGTGGATCTTTGCAGCTTCTTCAGTGTTATCTTTAGTGTTTTGGTTGCATCTCTGATTAATGCCCTCCTTGCCCGGTCTGTGAGTTTTGGTGGGCGGCCTTCTCTTCTCAGGTTTGCAGTGGTGCCATATTCTTTCCATTTTGCTATAATGGATTTATAGGTGCTCCCTGGGATATTTAAAGTTTGGGATATTTTTTTATAACCCAACCCTGATCTATACTTCATCACAGCTTTGTCTCTGACCTGTTTGGAGGCTCACTGTAAAAAATGTCCGTAGAATTAACAGTGAATTTATGTAAAATCATGACATAAAAAAAACTGTAAATACAAAAACAATGAAGCAGTGTGTAATTTACATCAATATACTGTAAAACTCCTAACCAAATACCACTGTTAATTTAACAGTAAGACTATGTTGAATTGATCATTTTTTTTTTATTTTTCAATTAACAAATTGTTGTAGTTTAAACACAGACAAACTGTAATACTAAAACAGAATGTGATAGTTAAAATTACATCATTGCCCTGTTAAAAAAAAATTAAAAATGGCCACCATCGTGGCTCAGTCGACTAAGGCGCCATACCATGAATCCGGATTTCATAGTGCTCCCTGGGATATTCAAAGTTTGGGATATTTTTTATAATTCAACCCTGATCTATACTTCTCCACAACTTTGTCTCTGACCTGTTTGGAGGCTCCTTGGTTTTCATGTTGCTTGCTTAGTAGTGTTGCAGAGTCAGGGACCTTCCAGAACAGGTTGATTTATACAGACATCATGTGACAGATCATGTGACACTTTGATTGCACACAGGTGGATCTAAATCAACTAATTATGTGACTTATGAAGTGAATTGGTTGGAGCAGCTCTTATTTAGGGGTTTCATACGAAAGGGGGTGAATACCTATGCACACTCCAGATTTCTGTTTTTCCATCTTAATTATTGTTTGTGTCACAATAAAACAACAATTTGTACCTTTAAAGTGGTAGGCATGTTGTGTAAATCAAATGGTGCTAACCCCCCAAAAATCCATTTTAATTCCAGCTTGTAATGCAACAAAACAGGACAAACACCAAGGGGGATGAATACTTTTGCAAGACACTGTACCTCCTCAACTCTGGTGGCTGTGAAGTGGGGGAAATGCCATTAGTAAAAGCATGTTTTTATATCAGGAACTTGGGTGAGAGGCTTCAAGAAGAAAGAACAGACTGATTGATAGTGAGTCAGGTCCAGATCAAAAATCCTCTCAGGACAGAAAGTAGCAGCTTGCATCAGCTCACCCATATCATCCTACTGGATATTTTCCTGGCTAATTTGAGAACGATGCTAAAAGAGAATTTCTCTGTTCTTTCACGGTTAGAAGTATAACCTATCAGAAATATAATTAATCAATGCTACGTATATTTTAGTACTGCAGTACTCCAAAAGCTAACTACAGGTCTTCATGTAGTTTATCACATTTCCAAAATGTAAGATGTTTGGCTGGGAACTATTAGATATAACAGTACGTACCCATAAAGCATGCTGCTGTTGACCTACTCACACAGTTCTAAACGGAAAACAATAGTGACGTTACACAAGCTGTGCTTGCACCTTATCAGGGAACAGACTCTCCATACACAACTACACAAGTCCACTGTAGTTCACCCAGCTGCTGGCTCGACTCCACATGCCAGAGCAGAGAGAGCAAAGAACAGGGGGTATATGCGGGGAGACCGAGCGAGAGCCAGAGAGAAAGCAGAAAAGGAGAGAGGAACGGAGAGAGCGGCTGAGAGAACAAGGAAAGGCTGTGACCATACACTGCAGTGAGGTCTCGCTCGCTTCTCGATCCCTGAGTATTGAAGGTCAGAGGCAGTGGGCACACCCGCCTCTTTGTTGCTGCAGCCCAAGAGAACACAAAAGAGGCTTTTAGCAGTCACACCACTGACACAGACAGACGACAGCAGTAGGCAGACACAGGGCATGATAAACCTGCCCGACTGCACCAGCTGCACATATCGGAGATGGATGGTGCCGTGTGCAAAAAAAATGTACGAGAGACTGGAGTCTTAGTGCTATGTAAATGTGCATGCACAGGTAAAACTAGCATTTACACACAGATCACGTTCAAACACACGCGCTGTGAATCCGATCATGAAAGCACAAACACACACACAAGGCGAAAATATAAACCTGAATCATAGTGTATATCAACCAGCAAGGCAATATTATAAAATCTAAAGTATGTACTTGCATCTATGATAGAGATGCGTGGCACAGAGTGCGAAATATACAATTCTCAAGGGTCAGCTTGCTCACGATCACACATGTTGAACATTCATTTTATTTTCTTCAACTTGTTCCAGCTGCCAAAACACGGCTGAGGTGGTCTGGGAAATCAATTCTGGATTACAGCTACTAGTTAGTTTAGTTCATTGAAAACAATAATACAGCAGTATTGCGTTTAAAATCTCAAGTAATTAAGCAGTCAATTAACAAGGAAGCTGGAAAAATAACTTACCAGCTGGCCAAGCTCAGTGTGTTTTAGCAGCTAGTAGCTACTCAAACCAAGCTGAAATTGTAACCAGCTAGCACTTAGTAAATATTTGTGTTCTTTTGACTGATGATTCGAACAACACATCACAGAATGAAAGCCTAAATAAGAAAAACTGGCACAAATGGGCAAATGGGGTTTTATTACTATACTACTACAACTGAGAGTGCAATCAATCACGCTAGCTGTAGCTGGCTAAGAATGTAGTGCCATATATTTAACCAACATTCTACACAAATGGCTCGATTTAGATGAGTTGGCTATTAAAAGACGATGTAAACAAAGCTGTATAAAGCTAACAGGCTAATTGATTTTAAAATGTTTTCCCCCCTTGATTTCTAATCCCTATTAATGTATCCTTATTGAAGGAGCCAAGCTTGAGGTTGTGTCAACAATACAGAAACGTCATCTGTCTTCCAGATATGACTGAGGAAACATTACTAGCAAAATTACTGAAGTGTATTTGTTTTACCGTAAATACGTATACTTAAAGGTAACACATTTCCCAATTAAATACAGAGAATTAACTTTGCATGTGTTCTGAAAGTGATAGAACGTGGAAGTAGGTATCCGTTATTGGAGTCACTCTCTTTGTGTTCTATTGAATATAAAGTATATGGATTTCATAACATCAGTGTCGTACCTTATGTAGCAAGTAGGAAGTGTTGGAGGAGCTGAAAGCATTTAAAAGTCTTAGGTGTTTGTCAATTCTTTTAAAAATTCCATCTTCGATGATAATGTGTTCTGTATTAGCGTTTTGGTGGAAAAGAGAAAAAAAAGAAATGTATGTTGTTAAAGAAAAAGCACTTTTCAGATAAAAAAAACATTATGAAGGCTGTCTATTACTTGCAGAAATGTATAAGAGAGGTAAAGTCTGTAACAGATGTCTAGAACAACCTACCAGCTGATTTCATTACAAAATCACACGTGTCAAGTCAAGTCAAGTCAAGTCTGTTGGTATAGTGCTTTTAACAATAGACATTGTCCCAAAGCAGCTTTACAGAATCTGAATGACCCAAGACATGAGACAATTTTATCCCTAATCTATCCCCAATGAGCAAGCCCGTGGCGATGGTGGCAAGGAAAAACTCCCCCAGACGACACGAAGAAGAAACCTTGAGAGGAACCAGACCCAAAAGGGAACCAGTCCTCACCTGGACAACATGACTATAACATTAACATTTTTAACATGAAGTCAGTTTCGTTGATGTTATAACTCTTCATTGATGGAAACTTGAGTGCAAAACTGTTCATGGCAACCGCAGTCTCAAAGTTAGCAAGCCAACTGTAGTCCTCAGCAACAAAAGCATGACTGTAAGTGTCCAGAGCATCTTCCAAGTGTGACTTTCAACTGTCCATATGGGGCCGTCCTCCACAGGAGCGATGTGATGAGACTCCAACCAGACACAGGGCACCAGGCTGGATCAGGCAGGTCTGAGGAGCAGAAGAGGTCAGCATCTCGATCCCAGGATTGACATGTAACTCAGAGGGACAGATTGGGGGGGGGGGGGGGGG